>NC_047557.1:81619921-82249087 GCF_012275295.1 Melopsittacus undulatus
TGGGCCTCATCCAGCTGTGGGACGGGATAGGATGGGATGGGATAGGGCTTTCAGTGATTGAGTGGAGCTGCACACCCCAAGCCCTCTTTCACCAGCTCGAGCTTTCCCACCTCATCCTCAGCTTGGGCCAGCTCCTTCTTGAGCTCCTCCACCCTCAGGCGTAGCTTCTTCACCTCACCCTCATGCTGCTCCATGCGGCGGTTGGCATGGGCCAGCTCAGCCGTCTTCTCCTGGTACTGCTTCTTCAGCTTGGTGTGGACATGCTTCAGGTCAGCCAGCTCCTACGAGGGTATGCGGTGAGGGTCTGAGCAGGCAAGAGCCACCCCAAATCCAGGTGCCTCCTCCTTCCTCTCAATGGATCTCTCCCACCACCCTACCCCATGACAGAGGAGCTGATGGAGCAAGGATGGGGTCACTGCCACCTCTTAGAGGAGGGGTGGTGGCAAAGTTTGGGCTTGAGAAGGTCCTGGGGCATGCTGGGCCATCACTGAAGTGATGGTCACCCAGGGAGGGGATGTCAGGGATGAGACAGCACCTTGTTCTTCTCAAAGAGCTCAGCCTGAATGGTTTTGAGGTCGGTGTCCAGGGCACTGGCAGTCTGGCGCCGCTTGCGAGCCAGCACCTCTTCCAGGTCCTCGATCTGTGCCCTCAGCTTCTTGTTCTCCCGCTCCAGGTTGAGCTTCTCCGTCTCCAGCCGCTCCCGCCGGCCCCACTCAGCTGCGTTCTCCGCCTGTAGCCGCTCCATCTGGGACAGGGACATGGTGTGGCTGGGGGGCAGCAGGGACCCCCCTTGCTGCTCCCTTCATCCCCTATACTGGGTATCATCCTCACCTCTGCTCGCAGTTCAGCCAGTTTCTTGTCCATGCTGGAGCGAGCGCCCAGCTCGTCCTCCAGGTCCTCAGAGATACGCCCCAGCTCGTCCTGGTGGATCTCCTTCAGGATGTTGAGCTGGGAGGGGGACAGCATCGAAGCCAGGCAACGAACACCCACCTTGTACCACCTGAACCCTGCCTGCACCAATCTACCCAGCCTCTGTGGATGGACCAATTGGCTCAACAGCAGTAATTAAGACCCTTCATGAGCACCCTGGAGCTGGGGAGGTGGCTATGGGTCACCATGTCCATCCATCAAGGACATGCTGCCCACTGGGGGACAGGTCACCCCCTGCTGCACCCCTCGTTCCCAGGCACCTTGCTTACCTGCTTCAACATCTCCTGCTTGCTCTTGTTGAGCTCCTCATACTTGATCTTCCACTGGCTGAGCTCACCCTCCAGCTTCTCGATGCTCTTGCTGAGTGCCAGCTTGTCCCTGAGGAGAGACAACACTGGTGACAACTGGCAGGACACCATGAGATGTCCCATCCTGTGGGGACCATGCTGGGCTCAGCTGGCACCCCACAAAGGTGACAGCCTGAGCACTCACTCCCGCTCCTTGAGCAGCACTTTCTGGGACTCATCCAGCCTCAGCTTGAGAGCAGTGATTTTGGTGGCATCCTCCTCCATGATGCTGACGTCCTCCCAGAGCAGGCGGCTCCGCTCCTGCCGGGTGAAGGAGGCCCGGCTGCTCCGCTGCTCCCAGCTCTCATCCTGCTTGCTCACCAAGATGTTTTCCATCAGCTCCAACTCCTGTGGCACCGAAGGTGGCTCAGCACAGGGGACAGGGTGAGGGGACAGCCCTGGCTTCCATCCCTTGCAACGCCCACCCTTCACCCCATAACCAAGAACATCCCTCCAGCCAAACCCAGCAGCATCTCTCCCTCCTGTCCCCAGGGATGCCCTGAGGCTGGTGGAGAGGGACCTGTCCTCCCAGGGAATGCTTAAGTTAGTCCCAGACGTGCTGCTCGTCAGCAATGCCATGGGGTAGACTGAATCAGCACATCATGGCACCTGAAGTGACGACTTCTGCGTCATGGGGTCTTTGACATGTGTCATGACAGAGCTGATGGCAGAACAGGAATGGCTGGAGCAGCTGGGAGCATCCCTGGTGTGGCTCTGGTATCCCCTCCTCCCTCTTGCTCCTCCTCCCTCAGCACAAAGCTCTGCCAGAAGCCCATAGACACCCTGGCATTGTAGCTGTCGCTGGGAGATGCCATCAGCACTGGTGGTGTCACTGTCCCCTCTACCGGCACAATGACTTTTGCCCAGCACCTCCAAAGGGAAAGCCCTAAGAAAGGGACCAGAGCCAGTGCTAATGCAACCTCCCTGTAGAGGGCTACAGGGGACTGGGACCCCCATGACACTGCTCCTATAGGGGTCTGACACCCAGTGCTGCTTCAAGAGGGGCCTGTCCCCCCAGCACTGCTCTGACAGGGGTCTGAGGCCAAAATCCTACTCCAAGAGAGTTCTAAGCCATAACTTCTCTGAGAGAGGTCTGAGCATTCCCCCACTGCTCTGGGAGGGGTCTGAGCCCCCACATGGCTCTCCTTGTCAGGGCAGGGAGCAGCCTTGTGGCCAGCTGCAGACAGGGGTGGTTTGGGGACACACTCAATCAGTGTGTGGGGTGGACACCCCACCGCCCACAGGCAGACACCCCACGCCATCCACCTTGGCTTTCGGGGGAGCCTCGGCCCCCACATCCCGCACGGGCTCATGCTCTGGGTCAGCCTCTCCCTTCGCCCCATGCAGCTGGTCGCAGTCACGTTCGCGGTTGTGGTCACGGTTGTGGTCACGGTCACGGCGCAGGTTGGCCAGCTCCTTGGTGAGGGCCTCCAGGCGATGCCGCAGCTGCCGCACCTCCTCGCGAGCCCGGTTGCGTTCGGCTCGCACCTTGCTCCATTTCTCCCTCCAGTTGGCCGTGCAGTCCGACCACCACCGCATCGTCTTCTCCATCTGTGCCGCACGCGCCCGCGCCTCCTCCAGCTCCCGCAGCCGCAGCTCCTCCCGCCCTTCCCAGTCCCCTTCCAGCAGTGCTGGGGGGGGCCCTGGCGAGGGTGTCCCGCTGGGGGGGGACGGGGAGGGCTCAGGGGCCAGCAGTGCCAGCAGCGAGCCCCCTGGCAGTGGAGGCGATCCCGCCAGGCGCGAGGCCCCACTCTGGCTCATGGTGGGTCTCCCCTAGGACACGGCCATCACCAGCCAGGGACCTGCGGGAGACAGGAGGGGTAACAGGAGCCCTGGGGGATCTGAGGGGTGGCACACTGAGTGACGGGGTCAGTGGTGTGGACCCCGGACACGTCACAGAATCATGGAATCATAGACTGATTTGGGTTGGAAGGGACCTTAAAGATCGTTCAGTCTAACTCCTTGTCACAGGCAAGGACACCTTTTACCCAACCATGTTGCTCCCCAGTGAGGACTGGCAACGTCCCCAGCGAGTTCCCTGGTGGTGACTCTACCAAAGAGCCAAATGATGGCCTCAGCCAGGTCTCCAACACAGACACGAGTGAGGACCCTAAGAAGAGGTTTCTGGTGATGGCCCCAGCAGGGTTCCCTCATGAAGAATCAGTGAGGTTTCCAGCAAGGACCACAGACAACAACAGCTTGCCCCAGCCTGGCCCAGTCACCTCTGCCAGCACACCGGAAGCAACAACAGTCTACATCTTATCTAGATGATGTCATCCTCATGAGGTCACCCAGATGACATCATCTGTGGGTCTCCAAGACCATCCCCGGAGCTGTGATGGGGGGAAATCAACTGCACCTCAACTGCTCCAGTGAGGGTTAGAGCACGGATCCACTGCCAGTGAGGCAGGAACAGCTTTGGAACAGGAGATGAAGCTGTCAAGCTGGTGTGATGGGAGGCTGCAGGGCACAGCTGGGCATGCTTTCCAGTGATACTGCTACAAAGTGCCTGTGCTGCCCACCAGCGTCCCAGCAGGGACCTCACACCCGGCTTGGCCAGGCGGGTAAACCGCTCTGGGAAACCGTAATGGGAGGCTGCTTGTGTCCTAATGGGATAAGTACAGACCCAGCCACAGCCAGCCCACAGCCTCCCAGCAGGTTTTTGTGATGGTGCAGCACTGACTGGCTGCCAAGTCTGGTCGGGATGAGAGCTGCAGCAGCGGCTGATGGAATTCTGGGCTTTGCACGGCTGAAAAATTAATTTATCTTATGATATTGGGTAGAAATGATGACGTTTTGGTACAAGGCCAAGGCGAGCCCTGGCCTGCTCTGTCCTGCGGCCCCGAGGAGCGGATCCAGGTCCCGGCAGGAACCGGCACAGCAGATCCGGCTGTGCAGCACCCACGGGAGGTCGGATGGACCCAGAGCACCCCTACAGTTCCCACTGAAGACGCGCGTGGACCCCCTGCCCTGCCCCATCCCATCCATCGTGGACACCCGTCGGGCGGAGCCGCCCGCCCCCTGCGCCTCCCCATTGGCCGCGGGAGCTGTCACTCCGCCGCGGACGGTGACGCCTCGGGCCCGCGGGACCAGGCGCATTCCTCCGGTCCCACCGCGCCCCGCCGACGCCGCGGGGCCCGGCACTGCCGGGACCGCCGGGCTTGGCTCTACGGGGCCCGGGACCGCCCGTCCCAGCGCGGAGCCGCCCGTCCCGTCTTGTTCTTTCCGTCCCGGCCCAACCGCCCCCCCAGCCCGGTTCCCGACAAAGTTTCCCGCAAGTTTCCCTCCGCTCCACTCCGCGCCGCGTCCCGCCCGTCCCGTCCTGCTCCGCTTCTCACCGGTGCCGTCGGTGCGGGGAGGCCGCGCGAGCCGGGACGCTGCGGTCAAGTCTCCTCCTCCTGCCTCTTCTCCTCCTCCTCCTCTTCCTGCTCCCCCCTCCCGCCGGGGGCCGGTCCCGCCGCCGGAGCCCACCGCGGGGCCGTGAGTGCGTGTCCTGCCCTCCGGGGGGTGGGATTCGCGCTGCTGTTGGAGCGGGGTTGTCGTGTTACTGTGTGCAGGGCTTGCACAAGTGCGTTTGTGAGCGGCTATCCTCGGGGGAGGCAGTGCACACGTGCTGCACGTAGGTGCACGCTTGCACACGCGTGTGCAGGTGGGTATTTTGCTCCCTGAAAACGAGGGAACGTGCTCGTGCATATTTCTGGAACTGTTTGTAGGTGCAGGTGTGTCACACGCAAGTGTCTGTGCCCAGGCATGCATGCAAACGCATTTTGGGTGTTTGCATAGATGCACACGTGTGTGCTCATACATGCATGTTGTGTGCAAGCTTTGGCACACAAGAGGTTGCACACAGATGCTTGCACAGCATTGCTGTTGGATGTGGGTTCTTGTAGACATGTACGAGAGGACGCTTACTCCATGAGTGTGGGGCACAGGCACATGCTCACACGCAGTCGCACTGGTGTTTGCATGCAGCTGCCAGATTCCAGCCTGGGGCCCAGCTTCTTTCTAGCCTGGGCCTCTTCAGGGTGTCAGTGCTGCTGGAGTGCTGGAACAGGGCAGACCCTTCTTCCCTGTGGCTTTGGCTGTTCCTGCAGAGCTGGCATCAACCAGCTCTAAATCCATGAGTTGGAGGATGAGACATGCGAGAGGGTCTGGGGGGGGACAGAACATCTCCACCTGAGTGTCTCCACAGGTGAGTACATCCCAGATGGACACACAACACTGCTCTCTGCATCCCCACACATCCTGGCTCCTTCCTGCTGCTGACAAAGCTGCAAAGCTCCAGAACAACATTTTGCCCCAGTATTTTTCCCTTTGCTAGATGCTATTCAAGAAAAAAGAAAGGAAATAAAGCAGCCAAGAGGATTTGTGTTCCACGGGACATAGAAATGACACCATGGGACACCAACACCTTGTTCTCCCCCATCCTCAAGCAGAGCAGAGAAAAAGAAATCCTATTAAAGCAACACTGCAAATGCTTGTGTATGTGCCCTCCATGCCTGGTATTTTCTGCTGGAAACAACCCCAAAAAACTGGAGGTGGAGGATGCTTTGCTCTCCCAAGCTCCTATCCTAGGATTTTGGGCTGGGGAATCTGGAACCAGCAGCTCCGCTTGCAGCCGGTAAAGCAATTTTGTAGGCATTTTGGCCAGAGCTGCTGGTACGTGCAGGAGGGCTGGAGATTTAACCCGTTCCTGGCACTAAAGCTGGGCTTCATAAGCCGGCAAAGCTTTTCCAAGTGTGACTTTGCTGTTGGCTTCAATGTGCACATCTTGGTGACACCAGCAGCTTCAGCGATGTGTTGCAGCAACCTGGGATCTGTGTGTTTTGTCCTTGCAAAAATCAAACCTCCTTGTCTCAGGGCACATCATCTGGGGACATGGGCAGTGACTCATCGCTGTCATCCATGGAACATCCTCCTGGCATCCTTGTCCCCCAGCTTCAGGTGAGGAGCTTGGTCCACAGTGCCTGGTCATGCCCAGCAGTTCCCCATAAACACATTCCCAAAAGGCTCCTGAGTCAGATGGAGGAGAGGCTAATGAGGCCTGGAGTGGCTGCAGGCTCTGGGTGGCATCACGGTCCTGCAGCAGGCACCAGTGTGGCTGAGCTGTCCCCATTCCCCAAACCTGTATGTAAGGCCACATCCCTCCAGTTGGACTCAGCATCCCCTGGAGCACGACATGAAGCCTTCTGGGACAAACTCACTTTTCCCCCATTTTGTGGAAAACAAAGACCTTTTCGCCTTCATCTGCGCCAGCTGGGAGCTGTGTCCTCATGGCTGGGGCAGCACAGAGGGTGCTGGCTCCATCCTGGCAGTAGCATCCAATGGTATTATCGTAGAATCATAGAATATGTCAAGTTCGAAGGAACCCATAAGACTCATCGTAAGTCTCTGCTCCCCAGTGACTACCTAAAACTAAAGCATATGACTAAGCAGCCCCTGGACACTCCAAGAACTTTCACAGGATTAGTGCCATGATCACTACCCTGGGGAGCCTGTTTCAGTGACCCTCTCAGTGAGGAGCCTTTTCCTCATGTCCAATTTGAACTTCCTCTGATGTAGCTCCATTCCATTGATAGGATAGTTAGGGTTTGGAAAGGACCTTAAGATCATCAAGTTCCAACCCCCTGCTATGGGCAGGGACACCTCACACTAAACCGTGTCATCCTACTCTCTATCTAACCTGGCCTTGAACACCACCAGGGATGGAGCATTCACAACTTCCCTGAGCAACCCATCCCAGTACCTCACCACCCTGACAGTGAAGAACTTTCTTATATCAAATCCAAACTTCCCCTGTTTAAGTTTTAACCCATGACCCCTTGTCCTATCACTACAGTTCCTAATGAAGAGTCCCTCACCAGCATCCCTGTAGGCCCCCTTCAGATACTGGAAGGCTGCTATGAGGTCTCCACGCAGCCTTCTCTTCTCCAGGCTGAACAGCCCCAACTTTCTCAGCCTGTCTTCATACAGGAGGTGGTTCAGTCCCCTGATCATCGTCATGGCCTTCTCTGGACTTGTTCCAACAGTTCCATGTCCTTTTTATGTTGAGGACACCAGAACTGAACACAATACTCCAAGTGAGGTCTCATGAGAGCAGAGTAGAGGGGCAGGATCACCTCCTTTGACCTGCTGGTCACGCTTCTTTTGATGCAGCCCAAAATACAGTTGGCTTTCTGGGCTGCAAGTGCACACTGAAGCTGGCTCATGTTAAATTTCTCATTGATCAACACCCCCAAGTCCTTCTCCTCAGGGCTGCTCTGAATCTCTTCTCTGCCCAACCTGTAGCTGTGCCTGGGATTGCTCCGACCCAGGTGTAGGACCTTGCACTTGTCATGGTTAAACTTCATGAGGTTGTCATCAGCCCACCTCACAAGTGTGTCAAGGTCCCTCTGAATGGCATTCCTTCCCTCCAGCGTATCAACCGAACCACACAGCTTGGTGTCATTGGCAAACTTGCTGAGGGCACACTCAATCCCACTGTCCATGTCACCGACAAAGATGTTAAACAAGACCGGTCCCAACACCGATCCCTGAGGGACACCACTCGTTACTGGTCTCCAGCCGGACATTGAGCCATTGACCACAACTCTCTGCATGCATCCACTTCTTTATCCACCGAGTCATCCACCTATCAAATTGATGTCTCTCCAATTTAGAGACAAGGATGTCATGTGCGACAGTGTCAAATGCTTTGCACAAGTCCAGGTTGGTGATGTCAACTGCTCTACCCCTGTCCATCAGTTCTGTAGCCCCATCATAGAAGGCCACCAAATTGGTCAGACAGGATTTCCCCTTAGTGAAGCCATGCTGGGTGTCACCAAGCACCTTGTTGTTTTTCATGTGCCCTAGCATGCCTTCCAGGAGAATCTGCTCCCAGATTTTGCCAGGCACAGAGGTGAGACTGACTGGTCTGTAATTCCCTGGGTCATCCATTTTCCCCTTCTTGAAAATGGGGGTTATATTTCCCTTTTTCCAGTCATCAGGAACTTCACCTGACTGCCATGATTTTTCAAATATGAGGGCCAGTGGCTTTGCAACTTCATTCGTCAGCTCCTTCAAGACCCGTGGATGGATTTCATCAGGTCCCATGGACTTGTGCACATTCAGATTTTTAAGATGGTCTCGAACCAGATCCTCTCCTACAGTGGGCCCAAAGTTTTCATTCTCACAGTCCCTGTGTCTGCCTTCCAAGACTTGGGTGGTGCAGTCAGAGCCTTTGCCAGTGAAGACCGAGGCAAAGATGTCATTAAGAACCTCAGCCTTCTCCAAATCCAGGGTAGCCAGTTCTCCTGACAGCTTCCAGAGAGGGCCCACATCTTCCCTAGCTTTCTTTTATTCCCAATGTACCTACAGAATCCCCTTGTGTTATCTTTCACATCGCTAGCCAAGTTTAATTCTAACTGGGCCTTAGCTTTCCTAACGTGATCTCCAGCTTCACGAACAACATCCTTGTATTCTTCCCAGGCCCCCTGTCCTTGCTTCCACCTCTTTTTTCCTTCGAAGTTCCCTCAGCAGCTCCTTATCCACCCAAGGAGGTCTCCTGGCCCTCCTGCTGCACTTCCTTCTAGTCAGGATGCAACACTCCTGAGCTTGTAGCAGGTGACCCTTGAGTATCAACCAAGAGTTTTGGGCCCCCCTGCCCTCTAGGGCTGTTTCCCATGGAACCTTACTAAGCAGGTTCCTGAAGAGGCCAAAGTCTGCTCTCTTGAAGTCCAGAGCAGTGAGCTTGACATTCCTTCATGTCCAGTCACTGGTTACCACACTCAAGAGATCAGCACCTCCCCTTCCACTGCCTCTCTTGAGGAAGGTGTAGACTGTGATGAGGGCACCCCTCAACCTTCTCTTTTCCAACCTGAACAAGCCAGGTGACCTCAGCCACTCCTCATAAGCCTTGCCCTTGAAATCCTTCACCATCTGGGTCACTTTCTTCTGGACACACCATAGCCTGATGTCCTTCCTCTATAGAGGCACACAAAACTGCACCCAGGACTTGAGGTGGGGCTGCACCAGTGTGGTGTAGAGCAGGACAATCATCTCCTTTGACCAGATAGCAATGCTATGCTTGATGCACTCAGGACATGGTTGGCCCTTTGGGCTGCCAGGACATGCTGTTGACTCCTATTCAACTTGCCATCAACCCAAGCACAGATCTTTTTCTGTGGGGCTGCTTTCCAGCCTCTTTTCCCCCAGTTTGGATGTATAACCAGGATTACCCTGTCCCAGGCTGGGAATCCAGTGCTTGCTCTTGATAAATGTCATGGCATTGGCGGCTGCCCAGCTCTCTGTTGTACCTTGATCTCTGTAAGGCTTTTCTACCCACAGCTCCTCCTAGTTTAGCATCACCAGCAAACTTAGTGCACATTTGATCCCCCCATCTAGATTATGTATAAAACCATGAAAAAGTACTGGCCCTAAAATCGAGCCCTGCGTAACCCCACTGGTGAATGGCCATCAGCCTGATGTGACTCCATTTACTACGACCCCTGAGTCAGTTGCTCACCCAACATAGGATGTACTTGTCTAGGTGTGTGATGGACAGTTTGCCCAGGAGGGTACTGTGAGAGACAGTATTCAAAGCTTTCCTAAAATCCAAACCCACCACATCTGCTGGCTTTCCTTGGTCCACTCCATGGGTGATCTTGTCAGAAAACAAAATTCAGTTTGTTAAACAGGTCTTTCCCCTCATGAACCTGCACTGGCCATGACCAATGACTGCATTGACCCTCAAGTGTTTCTCAATAACTCCCAGGATACCCTTCTCTGTAATTCACCAGGTACTGCAGTGAGGCTGACAGGCCTGTAGTTACAGGGTCTTCCTTCACACCCTTCTTGAAAACTGGGACAATATTTGCTAGTTTCCAGTCAACTGGGACACCTCCAGACTTCCAAGACCATTGAAAAATAACAGAGAGTGGTACCAAGATGATATCAACCAGCTCTTTTGGTACCGTGGGATGAGCCCCATTGTACATCCAGCTGGATGGGCATGTCTCCAGCAAGTTCAGGGTGGACTGGGAGTTCATCATCCTCCAGTCACAGTCTTCCAATTCAGGACTCCAGGCATCCCAGAGACCATCCTCAGTGCTGAAGACAGAGGTGTCTCAGCTTTGGTTGTATCCCTGTTTGTGAGGTGACTGATCTCATCAAGCAACAGACCAACATTACCGCTGATCCTCCTTTTGATACTAACATATTTCAAAAACCATTTTTGTTGTCCTTCACCGTGCTGGCCAGCTTGGATGCTCATCGAGTTTTGGCTTCACAATTTTTCTCCCTACAGTGACAACAAGCACCTCCATAATCCTGCCTTTGTTTCCAATGACTTTACACTTTCCTTTTCCACCTGAGTCCTAGCAGCAGATCCCAGCTGAGCCACACCAGCCTTCTGCACCACTGGTATAGGAGAACAGGGGCTACTGGTGACCCAGGAGCAGGGAGAAGCTCATTAGAGGCAGAAGGTTAACTATATCAGACATGTCTGTATTGCTTTGACCTACACTCAATCTCAGCTATGTCCTTGGGTTTGGTGGTACTGGGGATGTTCCCCCTGCCTTGGTCCCTTGTCAGGCTCTGAAAAAGAGCAAGCAAAAGGGTAGCTGGCATTGCTGTCAGCAGCTTGGAGTGTTGCAATGGGTGCAAACCTTGCTGCCAGCCACCATCCCCTCCACCCTGCACCAGGGACACATCCTCCTCCTCAGCTTGGTGCTGCCAGCAAGCCCCAGCACCACAGCAGACCATGCTGGTGACACTGCTGGCTTTCAGGCTGCTTGCTGGGGATCTGCAACCATGGGCTTGAATGGCAGCGGGAGGCAGAAGCTTTGTCCCCACCATGCCTTGCCATAAATGCCTTGTTGGGCTCTGCCATGCCATGCCAGCTTCTCCAGGTAGAGCTATGCCATGCTGTGCCATGCTGCTCTTGTTCTGTGCTGTGCCATGCTTCACCATACCATGCCATGTGGTGCTGTGCCATCAGGCAGGCACTCCCCAGCACCCCTGTCCTCCCTCCTCTCACAGGCAGCAGCTGAGGGGATGACATGACCAGGATCCACATGCAGCTCTGGGCTGTGCTCATTCTGGGCCCACCACTGGCCACTGGCACCCAGGGGCTCTGCCAGGTGACTGCCACCCTGATGCATGCTGGCCTTCCCTGTGCTGTGGCACGGATGGACATTTCCACCTCCTCCTCTTCATCAAGGTCTTTAGCATCTACATCCAGCACTACCTTCTCAAGCTCTCCCTCTTCAGGAGGATGGTTTTGTCTTCAGGAAAGGTCTGTATGGATGCCACTCTATCAGTACCTCTGAAGGCTACAGGAATGCAACTATGTGAGTGCCAGCTTCTGGGGTACCCCATGGACCCTGGGAACCCCTGGCACATCATACACCCCAGGTGCTGCAGGCACAGCATGGACCCTTGGTATTCCAAGCATCCTGGACACACCAAGCACCCTGCACACTCCAATCGCATCATGCACCTTGGGCACACCAACCACCCTGGATGTGCCAGGCACCCTGAGTACCTTATGCACCCCAGGGACTCCAGCCACATGGAGCTGACCCAGGGATGCGGCCAGCAGGAACCAGCTATAGCGGGGGGCTGGCAAAGAAGGACTAGGTAACGGTGCTGGGACTCACCTGGGTTCTGGGCTTCTTCAGCTTCAGCGTCTTCCTTGTCCACCAGCTCTACCTCTTCACCATCCTTAATACCCTGAAAGGTCATTGGGGATCACTGGTGCCGAACTAGGGGCCAGGTAACCTGTGATGAGGAGAAATCATGGAATCCCAGGTTCCATGGTTTGATTGGAAGGGACCTTAAAGCTCATCCAGTTCCAACCCCCTGCCCAGGACAGGGACACCTTCCACTAGAGCAGGTTGCTCCAAGCCCCTTCCAACCTAGCCTGGATGCCATGGTTTAAAACCAAGCTGCACAACTTCTGCACTCACTCCCTCCCTTGCTCCCCCAACTCCCAGAGGGTTGGGAAGGAGAATCCAAAGAATGTAGCCCCCATGAGTTAAGAACAGTTTAGTAACTCAGGTATAACACGAATCACTACTGCTACTACAAATAATAATAATAATGATAAAGCAAATAACAAGTGAAGAAAATACACCACCTCACCAGCCACCGACCCATAACTCACCCACCATGCCCGACCGAGCATTGACCGATACCTTCTCCAACCCCCCAGAGTCCCAGCCCTTCCGGGTTTCTCCCAGTTACATCCTGGGCATGACGTGCTATGGTATGGAATACCTCTTTGGCTAGCCTAGGTCAGGTGTCCTGTCCCTCCTTCCTTCCGGCCTCCCCTCCTCCCTGGCAGAGCATGAGGCTCACAAAGTCCTTGGACAAACCAAACATTTGAGCAGTAACTCAAAACATACGTGCTATCAGCAACTGTTCTCAGCCTGAAAGTCAAAACACAGCACTGCACCAGCTACCAAGAAGGAGAAAAAAAAATGACTGCTACTGCTGAACCCAGGACACCAGAACACTTCCATAGGAGCAGGGTCCCTGTTGCCTTCCTGCTCCTTGCAGGGGCTTGCTGCACCCATGGCAGTGACCTTGTTGCCATGCACCCACAGGTACATTTGTCTGCCTCTGGTAGGTCATCATGCTCTGCTGGAGCAAGCCAGGCTCTGCCAGCAGCACTCCAGATGCCCTGGTGCTGCGGTGAGGCGCTGTGAGTTGCTCCCCGAGAGCATGATGTGGCAGCATCCTCCAGCTGGTGCTGCAGATGCCATGATTTCCTTCAGAAGCAGCCACGCTCTGCCTTGTCGTTAGTGAAGGTCCCACTAGATGGCATGAGGATTTTGAAGATGGTCCCAGCTCTGGACTGTACACATAGCGGTGCTGGTGATGCTGGTTAGCAGTGAGGGGAAGTCTGGCCCTGTCAGGGAGCTGCCACCACACATCTCACAAAGGACAGGCAGGAGTGGGGTCTCTCCAGCTGCATCCCCACAGCTGATTTGATGCCAGCACAGCTGTGGGCTGCCTAGCATGGCTGTGAGGCACCCACAGCCCCCAACCCTGGGGTTTCACCTGTCACTGTGTACACCAACAGCTCTTCTGACCACTTTGCAGGACGAAGGCCACCCACATCCCCGGGCAGCAGGCAAAGGGGTGAGCAGGGCTGCAGCTTGGCAGCGGGTGGACGTGCTGACGTGGAGAGGGTAGGAAGCGAGTGAACCGATAGCTCGGCTTTCCTCCTGCTCCCAGTTAGGAACTAGACCCTGTGTAGAGCTTCTCACAGCACTCACTTTACTGGGTTTAAGCAGTTCCGCCTGTGAGAGATAAACAGGACAAATTGCAGGGACTAAAACCATCAGTTGGATGTGATGAGTCAGCTCCCAGCCCCCACTGCATCCCCATACACCAGGCCTAATCTCAGACTGCACCCATGGCTTTTGCCTTTCCAATGCCTGAGATTTTGGAGCCAGGATTCTGTTCTGCTGTTGAAGATGCAGAGCAGCAGCACAGCACCATGTTTCCAGCACAGCTGCAAATCCACCCATGGTGACAGCACAGGCTCTTCTGGCCACATGCTTGTAGCTTGCTGGTGCTGCCAGTTTTCTACTCTATTGGAATGGGACTGGGAATTGCTGGCCAGGCTCATGGGGTGACACACTGCCTGTCCCGGCCTTCCTGAAGCATTTCCCTTTCTGGCTGCTTCCCAGGGCCTGGTTCTGGGCAGCGTAGGAAGCTACTGGCTATTGTTCTTTGTTCCCTGCACAAAGGGCAGCCAGCCCCGTGGAGTTTCCATCTCTCCTGCCGTCAGTCAGGACAAAAGCCCATGGGCATGGTCCCATGGCGTGGTGATGAGCTGGCCATGCCTCACTGCTCCAGTGGCTGGCTTAGCTATTAAAGGAGAAGCTTGAGGGTTTGGTGAGGTGCCAAGTACTCAGCTTGTCACCCATAAGCTCCCACCCATGTCTCCCACCCATGGGAGAGTCAATCTTGGCTGTGCAGGTCAAGCCCCTTGATTGCTCTTGGGATGCACCTTCCATGCCCCTTCTCCACATCTGGAGATTTTTGGGCTTGTGGTGTGTGTCCTGGCAGTCACACTGACTGCCAGCATACACACTGACACTGGTTTGCGGATACACCTTGTGGCACTTGGAAAACAATCGTTGATGGTTGCCTTCCAGCAGTGGGAACATGGCATCGTCAGGGCATGGTGGTCCCTGGGGTGCTGAGCCCACTGGGGACCAGTGTGACACTGGGCCTTGAAGAGCTCAGTCTATTAGGACCAGTAGGATACAGTGGACCCTGGGGAGCTGCCCATTGCTGGCAAAGAGGGTCAGAAAAGGCACTTGTTTGAGGGTTCAAAACTCCCTGGGAGCACAGGGTGGGATCCAGCCTCCTACCCCTGGTGCCTTACAGTGCCAGGGCTCCATGGGCAGAAGCTGAGTTGGTTCCCCCCCAATCTCCCCAAGGAGAATTAATCCTGTTTACCTTCTCATGCACCTTACTGGGCAGAAGGCCAGTGCTGGGCTGACGGGTGTGTGCTGTGTTCCATCCTGATTTCCCCACGAAAGGTGGCCTGGCGTCAGTGCAGTGCCTTCAGGCCCTGGTGCCACCCCAGCCCCAGGAGCAAAGCTCTGGACTTCTTGTAAATTCTCCGTATTTTTGGGAAACAAGCAGCCAGGGAAGAGACTAAACTTATTTGGAACTGGAAGCAGAACTTGACTCCACTTTGGGATCCACCTCTGGGACTTGGCTGTGGTTCCTGCATCCCGCAATAGCATCTTTATCCAGTGCTTGTGCCAATATCCCTGGGGACTAATCTTATCCCAGACTTCCCTGACATCATCGCAGGTTTATGTGCAAAGCTGAGCTGAAGCAAATAAGTCAAATTTATTTTTCTCTCTGTGGCTGGGCTTTACAGCCCTGGCACATATGGAATTGCTCTTATCGTTGCTACCTGATGGAGAAAGCCCGACTTGGTGTGTGAGGGGACCCACCTCCCAACTTGATGCATGTTTGGTAGGAAGGCTGAAAGGGGTGAAGCAGTGGTGATGGGGGAGCAGGAGCACCCACAGCTGCTCAAGGCAGCTGAGGAGCTTCCTTGGGATCACCATCCTCCGAGGCTCCCACGATTGGCATTGCCCACTGGATTTGCGCAGGGCACCTCCAGGCATCCCCTCTCACCAGCACTCATCTGCTTCATCATCTCCATGCTCACCTTCCTCCTGCACTCACTGGAGCTGAGCCCCACTTGTGCTTGCACCTCCATTGGGAGCACCATTGTCTCCAGGGGGCTTTTAGTGAGGGTCTCTGTACCCTAGGCTGTGGCTGCCACTGCTTGGCAGCAGGGCTGGCACTCACCAGCCTGCCCTTCACTTCCCAAGGCACCTCGGCCTGTACTTGCCTCTCTGCCTGTACTTGCCCCTGTGCCTGTACTTGCTGCACTTTGGCTGCAGCAGCCTGGCAGGACATGTCCTTGCCTGTCCTCATCCTTCTGTAACATGGCTCTGCCACCGTGCTCCTCCAGCATCCTGCCAGCACTGGGGCCTTGAGGAGCTTTTAGGAATTTTCAAGGCTCTTAAGGTGTTTTTGAAGTTTTAGGTCTTTTAGGAACTTTAAGGGTTTGGGTTTCTTTATCTTTTAGGGTGTTCAGCTTCTTTTAGGGCTTTTAGGAACTTTGTGTTTTGGGGGATCTTTCAGGAGCTTTTTTAGGGGTTAGAAGCTTTTAGGGCTTTTAGGAACTTTAAAGATTTTTAGGGATCTTGTAGGAGCTTTTGGGGGTTTTAGGAATGTGTATTTAGGAGCTTTTAGGGCTTTTTGAAATTTTTAGGCTTTTCAGGATCTTTTACAGCTTTTGGGAACTTTTTCTTCTTTTTATCTTCTAGGAGCTTTTGGGGGGTTAGGATCTTTTAGGATCTTGATTTTTTTTTTATCTTCTAGCAGCTTTTAGGGCTTTAAGAACTTCAAGGTTCTTTAGGAACTTTTAGGGCCTCAGGAGCAGTTACAGTTTTCAGGAACTTTTAGGGCTTTGAGGAACTCCCTACCTGGAGCAATAAACCCTTAGCAGGCTGAGCAAGTGCTGCTGGCCTGAGCCCAAGGGCAAATGTCCTTTGCAAGGGGAAACACAAGGATTTCCTCCCTCTCCACGCTCAGCCAGCGTCTTTGAAGACAGAAGCACTGTCTGCCGATTTACGGGTAATCCCGATAACATCAACAAGTGCAGGCGTCGACCTAAAATTAACTCCTGATAATGTCAAGTACGGACAAAAGGCTCTTTGTTCCATCGACAGCATCAGAATGATGGCCTAAAATGTTCTTTCCTCCCTGGGAAGTGGGGCTGTACCTGATCCCCCGCTCCAGGAGGACCTGATCCTGTGGGAGCTGCCACTGGATTTAGCATCGCTGTCCCCAGGAGGCAGATTTATGGGTTTCCGTAAGGATCTGGTCAGGATGACCAGCAGTGGGAAGCTTGGCTTGCCATGATGCTCCTGCAGCTCCGACCGCCATGAGCATGTGCTTTGGAGCTGGCTCCACTCCCTGTGATCTGGGGATGGTTGGGCTTCAAAGGTGGCCGCATTAGCTATGCTCCAGCCACATGAGCCACTTCCCATGGGAGCCTCGTCCCATGAGAGCCTCTTCCTGTGGGACCCGGGGGCATTCGGGCCTTGGAGCTGACAATCAAACCAAACTGGGGCAATGGGAGTGTGGAGGATGTGCTCTGCTCCAGGCGTGCCAGTGCAGCCATGGCACCTCCAGTGCTTTTTATCTGCATTGCCTACCCTGTGGAGCAAGAGGTTGTTTCTTCCCTCAGCAGAAAGAAAAGCCTCATTCGAGCCACTGAACATACCTTCAAGGGCAACTCTTTTATTTACCCACACCACGTCCCGGAGCTCTTCCTGCCTGCCCTGCTTCTTCCAGCTCCTGGCAGCGCCGGCTCCTTCCTGTGCGGCTGTTTTAAAGACACACAAAGGGCTGGACGCTGGCACTGCTGGCAGAGCCTTTGGCAGCTCCAGTGCCCGTTGCTGCCACTACACCTCCAGCACAAGCTCCCACTGCGGGGTACCCAGGGCAAGGGGCACGGTGCCCAGCTCCAGCCTTGGGATGTGTGGTGAGAGCTGGAGGGGGTCACATCCAGGCTCTGTGCCCCCCTCCTCTAGGGATGTGCTGTGGAGGGGCCTGTGGAGGGCTGCTTTCCATGCCAAGCTCCCTTGAGTTGGGTCCTGGGCTGTGTGCCCTGCTTCTTACCTCCCTCATTTCCTGCAGGAGCGGGGCAGGGTTCGCAGGGACAAACTGTCCCGGCTGCTTTCCCATTAATTGTTAATTTTTAATCCCGTTTGCAGCCAGGCGTGCAGCCTCCCAGCTCCATCTGGATGCCCGCCAGCCCGGAGCTGAAGGGCACGGGATGGGGCATCCAGATCTCCTTAGTGTACCCAAGCGAGACCCCCATCGCAGTCGCGGCCGGGCGGGGTGATGCAGCCCAGTGCTCCCAGCCTGGTGCTCCTAGACTGAACCGTGCAGAGCCGGACAGGTACCGTGACTGAGGGCTGCTGGCCCCACACCGACCACGGCGGGTTCCGCAGAGGTCGGTGAGACGCGGGTCCCGCCCCGCTGAGTCACCGCCCGCCCGGGGGGACGAAGAGGGGCGGGTCCGTCTGTCCCGATGCACCGCGCCGAGGCTGCAAGGTGCAGAGCAGAGCCGTGCCTGGGCGAGCCGAGCCGAGCCGAGCCGGGGCAGCGCGCCCAGCCCTTCCCGGGCACAGGTATCGGCGGCAGCGGGGAGGGAGGAGGAGCGGCGGAGGAAGGGGTCCGGTGTTTGCTGCTGGGGTGCTAGAGGCCGTGGTGAGGGGCGCTATGCGGCTTGCCTTTACTGGGGAGACTGGGAGGGGATGCTGTGGGGTCCGCGATGCGGGCGGGGAGGTGATGGGATCAGCCGGGGGTGGGACATCTGCCGATGCTGGACTGGTGGGTGGCACTGGGCAGCAGCACCCCGGGGTGCTCAGCTGGCCGGCAGGGCAGGGATGGAGATAAGGAGGCCTCCATGGAGACCTCGGGGTGGCCCCAGCTCCATATATATGGACAGGGACATTTTGACTCCCCGTTTCTGAGTGTGCAAGCATCGGGGTCTCTGCTGGTTGGTGGCCATGGAGTGAGTGGTCTGGTGAAGCCTCCATCCCTGGGGAATGAGACTTACCCTCCTCTCCGCCCCAGAGTCAGGCTGGATTCCCTGGATGCAGAGCCAGAGTCCCCATATCCATCTGGGACCAGCTGCTCCCAGCACAGCTGAGCCCCATGAAGCCCCTGCCGCCAGGCCAGAACTTGTGTGTGGCCTCTGCTTCCCACTCTAGGGACCCACCAGAGCCCCATTCCTTTTCCACCTCCATGCTGGTGAAGGGTGCAGCATCCCAGTGGTACTGCAGCGTGTTTCGACAGGGTGATCTTCCTCCCCTAAAATGCCTGTTGGGGGATTCCTCCTGCACCATCCCTGCTTGCTGCTGCTGGTCCTGGCATGCTGCTGTGGGATGCGGGATGCTCTGGGTGCTCCCTGCCCACAAGCTGCCTGAGCTGCCCCCTGGGACAGACCAGCAAAACCCAGTGAGGCCAACTGGAGAATTTAAATGAAGTCTCCTGGAATAACCTCCTAGCAGCATGTCCTCATGGCTGCTGGGGAGCAATCGCAGCCAAAGCTCATTTCATGGTCCGAGGGCTGCAGTAACCCCCCTTCAAGCTCCTCTGCCAGGGGGAGGCAAGAGTGTTTCAGAGATGGAGTGGGGCCTGCAGCCACAGTGGATTTTGCCATGCCCCTCACTGGCTTTGCAGCTTCCATGTGAATGAAGCAAGGACTAAAAATGCTGCATATTTGGTTGCAGGCCAGCTCTTAATCCCACGGCCTGGGGGCTGCTATTCACAGGGCAACAGGTTTGCAAGCAACTGCATGCTGCTGGGATGGGCATCCTGAGCTGGCACCCCAGATGCTGGCCATCTCCACCCTGCAGTGACACCCATGGGTGCCGGCAGGATGCAGTGCTGCAGGGTCTGCAGCTATTGTGCCAGTGCTCTGTGGTGCCAGTGGGCAGCAGCCTGTCAGCACCTGTTTTTCAGGAGCACTCCAACATGCCAGTTCCTTTCCCATCAGCTCCCTGACAGCTGGTCTTTGGCAGGAATCTGGGGGGGATGTGATCATGGCCTCTTACCTGGCTTCTGAGGTGCTGCAGACATTGCCCTGGCTGTGCTTGGCTTTCCTGCAGCCAGAAAGGCCTGCCAGGACCTGGTTCCCCCTCACCAGGCTCCAGGTTAGCTGCTTTCCATGCCAAATGCCTGGGAGCCTGATTTGGGATGGTCCTAGGCTGCCCTTGCTGCCTCTGTTCCTTAGCACCTGTGGCACAGGCAGGCAATGGGGACTCTGCTCATGCAGAGGGGGATAAAACCTGAGGGGCTGGGGTGTTTTGGGAGCTATTTAAAACCCAGATGTGTGATTTGGGTGGAGAGAAGGTACAAAGTGACCCACAGGAAGAGTCCAAGGGGTTGCTCCTGAAGAAGGCTGAGCGGTGAGAGCGCACTATGAGGGCTGCTGGCAGTACCCCCTGAGGCCAGCAACATGGCTTGAGGTGCTGGGAAAGGGCAGCCTGCACCACTTTATTCCCATTTCATGGCCGCCTTCAGTTTGGCACTGGTCTGTTGCATGCCACCGAGCTCTGCACCACGTTGCCTGGGCACTGGAGGAAGCACTGGTTGAGTTGGCTGTGACATGTCTGTGGTGGGGTGAGGAAATAGAATTTTGGTTTACATTTTTAATGTTACCACCCAGCTTTAAGCAAATTCATCTTGGGAGCCTCAGGCACTGGTGGTCTGCCTATGCCAGCCTCCCTCCTGCTCTCCCCACGCCTGCTGGGGAAGGGATGGCTGCCAGCTGCTGGCAAAGAACGGATCTCTGCCGCTCCCGTGGGAATTTTTATCAGGTCCGATTTTGTCCTGTCAGCAGAATTCAGCTAGGGGGTGCTGGGTGTTGTGCGCAGCTCCACATCCTGGGAAGAGCCGAGCCCATCCCATGGCACAGGCTTGGCATTAGAAAGGCCCTGGGTTGGGCCCTGCTGCCCCCGTGACAGGAACGGCTCGCATGCTAATGCCATGAATAACAGGCACAAGCCGTCAGCTGAGAACACAGGCCTTGTGTGAAGACCCGTGTGACTGATTCTGGGGCATCCCCCCTTGGTCCCTACTGCCATGCAAAGCTGTTCTGCACCTCAGAGAGCCTCTCCATGCCTCAGTGTCTCCATCCCATTCCTGAGTCCTTGCCTGGGTGACAAGCTGCAGGCCCAATTGGCATCTCGAGGAACAGAGCGTCAGTGTTATTTTCCTAGTGGACCTGGAAGGGAAACAGATCGAAGGCCCCGAATCTCCCCATTTCTGGTGTTTGTTTGAGGCATCAGAGCATCTCCCCTTCTCGGGAAAATCATCATGGCCAAAAGCCATGTGCCATCTCCAAAGTCTTAAATACCTGCTGCCATGTCACGCTGAGAGCAGTAAGGTGGTAGGAAACACCGGGCTTTTTTTGTTTTGTGGGGGTTTTAGGTTTTTTTTTTTTTCCATTTGCATGTAAGTTTAGAGGCCACCATGTTATTCTTTGACTTTTCTTTCCAAGACCAAAGTGTTCTTTGAATGGCAAAGCGAGGGTACAATGTGATACCTGAGGAGAGTCTCCCTCCCAGACAGTGGTGAGGAAGCCTGCTCCAGCCTGGCCACCTCTTTTTATGTCATCTGGCCAGTTTTTGGGTAAACCAGGAGTTTTTCTGTGCATTACTCTTCCTGGAGGATCTCAGCCCCCAGGGGCAGCAGGTAAAGCCATCCTGCCCTGGGTGAAGGGAAGGTAGGGTTGGGTGCTAAAAGGTTTGGTCACTGTGATAACGCAGGGCTTTTGTAAAGGGGTGACACTGGGGTGGCAATTCCCAGCATCCCCACTGCTATCCAGGGAGGATGTCCCTCCATTCCCACTGTGAGCTTGGCACTTTCGCCTCCCTCCAGTGCTGCAGGCACTGATGGGAACTTTGTTTTTCTACTGAGAAACCATTTCTGGGGGACTTTCTCTTGCTATTGTTCAGCTCAGGAAACAGCCATTGCCGTTGAGATGAGTGGGACCATATAGGGCTTGGAGGGGAAATACCAGGTCCCCCACCCACATTCCCACAGGGATTTCTCGTCCTGGTTGAGTAACAGCTAAAAGGGGATGATCCTGTCCTCCAAGCACCCCAAGTAACATCCTAAAGATGCCAGCACAGTGGGATGGGCAGAAACTTTGTTGGGATGCAGCAGTCTCCATCCTGAGGAAATGCTTTCTTGGTATGCTGGCTCTGTGCTATCACTATACTGTTGGCATTTGTATGCCACTTGGTTGCTTTTAAGCTGTCTAGGTGTTTCCCATCACCACCATCATTTTGTCACCCCAGATCTGTGCTTTTTGGATCCACATGCATGATTCCCAAGTATGCAGCAAGGCACTGGGATGCCAGCCCTGTCCACATGCTGCCAAGTCCTGCCTGTGCCGTACCCTTCCAGCCCACACCAGGAAACCTCGTTAGTGCCACACTCAATTATGGCAGCAGGTTAATTAATAACCCAAAGCCCCGTTTCCCGGTGATAAGCTGCTGCAAGAAGCAGACAGGGAGGGGCACAAGCGGCTGTGCCCATGGTGCTGCACCAGTGCAGGATGTGCCCTGGATCCCTGCTGACCAGGAATGCTCACAGGAGAAGCCCATGCTAGTGGGGAGATATGCCAACAAGGATGCCAAGTTCTCAATCAAGTGATATTCCCACAGCCTCCCCATCTGACAGCCCCTGGGTGGTTGGGAAAGCTCAGGAGCCTCCTCAGGTGATGCTGGTGGGTGCCCCATATCTGGTTGCAGCAAACAGAACAGGATTCACCTGCTTGCTGGATTTTGAGAAGGATGCTGTGAGAGTAGCACAGGATGCAGTGATCACAAAACGGGCTGGCTTGTATTTGGGCATTGCAAGTGTTTGGCTCTGCTGGCTGGTCCGGTAGCCCCCATTGCTGTCCTGCCCTGGGGAGGGGCTCCCACTGGTTGCTGGATCACCAAATCACAGAGTGGTTTGGGTTGAAAGGGGCCTTAGAGCTCATCCAGTTCCAAGCCCCTGCCACAGGCAGGGACACCTTCCACTAGAGCAGTTAAAACAAAGCCAAACCAAACACACACTGCAGCATCCTTCATGCCCCGCTTGTCAGTGGTGGGCTGAGCCACAGTGTTTAAGAGATGATGGTGACACTACTGGAGATCCGAGGACACCTTTAGTTTTCCAGCTCACCACAAAGCCTCCCTAGCTCTAAGAATACCCAAAACCACATCTCCTTCAGAGCACTGCCTGTCTGAAGCATCACTGGGCTGTGAGTACACAAGGTCCTTGTGCAGCTGAGAATGAACACGAGGATTTATCCTTCCTTGCAGAAGCAGCCCTGACATTTACCTCACCCACCTGCTGAAACAGGATCCCAGGCATCAACCTCCAGGCAGCTTTTGTTAGCGAGTTCAAGAAGCGTCTGTCAGGAGCACAGAATGGTTTGAACTGGAAGGGACCTTAAAGCTCACCCACTTCCAACCCCTGCCATGAACAGGGACACCTCCCACAAGGCCAGCCTTGACCCATCACTGGGGCAATGCAGGGTGAGCAGGAGTGAAGCTCAATAGTCCCAGCAGTACCAGAGATGCAGTTCGTGGTGTGGGGAAGGTGTAAGCGTGAGGGGAAGGGCTGTGGGTATGAAGGCTGTGTCTTTGTGGAGCACATGGGTGCAGCAGCACCTGAGGGTAGTTATCGGTGGCTTGGGTGCAGCTGGTCACAGCAGCCCTGACTGCATATAAAGAAAAAGAAAACTGTGGTAGAGCGGAGTGCAAGGTGAAGGGGGGGAAAGGGGCTGCAGAGGACATTGCCTGCCTAGTCATGAGGGGCAGAAGGGGTTTTGGCAGCCACAGTTGCTCCAGGATGAGCCTGGGAGAGTCTGTTTCTGCCAGACTGCAGTGACAGAGCAGTTTGCATTGTGCCTGGCTCCTCAGCTAATCTGCAGGAGCTGAGAGCACCCAAGACAATAATTTCAGGGCTGGTGAACTAGGAAACCACCGTTTCCTTCTGTTCCTATCACTTGTGATAAGAAGCCAAGGCCTGAACCAAGATATGAGGCTGGGAGCAGAAGCGGGGACCCTCCTTCCTGCCCCAAGTCACTGGTGGTTGGTGCCAGTGCTGGGGCACTGGGGCACCCCTCAGTGCTCAGACCCCAGGGACTCACTGCCGGCTGCCCAGTCCTTCCAGCCCTGGTGCTCGTGGCTCCTCCTCACAGCAGAGGCACCAGGGAGCTGTTTACCACCACCACAGCCTTTGCTTTCCATCCCCTGACCCTATGATACGGGTGGTACCTAAATACTCACGTGGCCCCTTTCCTTTGTACCCTTCCAGGCCCTGCTTTTTCCTCAGAGGCCAAGCCAAAGCAGAGAGCTTCCCAGGATGAAGGTCCTTCTTCTGCTCCTCTCCCTGTTCCAAGGTAGACTGCCCCAACCACGTCCTGCCCTGGGATGGTGAGACAGGTTTGGGCTGCTGGAAGTAATTGGCAGCCCCAAAAACCTGCCTGGGGAGTACTGAGGGGTGATTGCTGCTGTGATTTCCACAATGGTGAAATGTCTCATCGGCTGATGTGCCTCTGGTGGGGTTTCTTGGGCAGAATGGATTCTTTCCAGGGAAAGGAGATGATCTCTGTCTGTTACTTTTGCGGATGGAGAGGTCCTCTCTCAGTCTCTGCTGATGTGGCTAATAGCACCTGGGAGAGGGTGGCCCTGCAAGACTGGACATGGGGAGGTGGGCAAATGTCACTGACATCATGCAGCCCATCCAGGACAGGATTGGGGTGACAGCGGCAGAAAACCTGGCTGAACCACCATCTCCAAACACTTGTGTACGCAGGGGTGGGAGCATGTGGCCACCGGGAAGAGGACTTCCGCTTCTGTGGTGACCGAAACCAGACCCAGAACAGCTCCATCATCTATGAGCATGGCCCTGCTGGCATTTCCATCGAGAACACAGCCCAGGCACTGATCATAAGGAAGCCCTTTTTGCCAAGCAGGAGAAACTCCTCCTACAAGTACAGCTTGCCCCCCACGCTGGGCAGGTACCGCTTCTGCATCTGCTGGTTCAGGGCCAACAGAACCCTGTGGCTGGTGTACGGGAAGCAGAGCTTTCTCCTGGACCGAGAACCGGCCAGCAGCAGTGCCCAGGGGAAGCAGGGTCAGGAGACTGCAGGAGCCAGCATGTCCATCTTCAACGTGTCGTACATCTCGAAGGGCGGGAAGAACACCTCCCTTGGCAGTACCTCTGAGTACTTCTTCCCTGGTAAAGGCAGTTCAACATTATTTCAATGAAATGCAGAGTTCCTTTCATCCCCAGCCCATTCTTATGCCATCAGCAGTTGGTGTCCCAGGATTTGGAATGGTGCTGATGTGAAGACATAGCTGAATGGTGATGGAAGGGGACCTAGGTTTGCTTCTAGCAACCCAGAGGCAGGCCTGGATACACAGGCTCCTGGAAGATGGAGATTTTCAAGTGTATTGCCCCCTAAAATCATGGGTTTTGCAGAAGTTCCAAGGGTCCCGTCTGCACTGCTAGGCACCTAGGAAACCTGGTACTGGTGGCCACAGTGGGAACCACTGTGCAGCTGGAGAGGCCCTTTAGGTTAAGGTGTCCATCAGGTCCCTGGGCTTGGGGCTACCTTGAAGTCATCTGATTTCTGCTCCCACTAATACAGTGCCCAGTTAGTTGGCAGGCATGAGAAAGCCAGCTCTGCCTGTGTATTTCATGGCATTCCCTTCTGTGTGTCCTTCAGCCTCACCAGAGGACATGCCCATTTGGGAGCAGGATGTGGAGGAGCAACTTACTGCCTTGGACAGGCTCATTGGACAGCCTGCAGAGCCAGACGCAGGAGCCATGGAGCAGCGGGTGATTCGTGGGTGAGTTTCCCACTTGTGCCATTCCCACTGCTGCTGATGCGATGCTGGCTGCATCTCTCACTGTGCCCCCTCCCTGACAGCAAACTTGGGGAGCTGGAGAAGATGCTGGCCAAAGTGGAGATTGAAGGGCAGAATCAGACCTTTGGAAAGGCCACTGTGCGTGCAACTGTCCTGATTGTCCAGCCCACTCGGGCTCCTCAGAACCTGGTTTTTGCTTCCCAAAGAAAGGTGGGTCCTCAACAGCCAGCCCTGCTGGTCTTGGCTCACCAGTGCCCTCTCCTAGCCTTCATCCTCATGAGTCTCTCCTTGCAGGAGGACAGAGAGGTCCATGGGATCGTGGTGGACCTGCCGAGCAGCCTGTTCATGATGGCAAAGGAGAGGGAGGAGGTTGTAGAGCACAGGGTGCTCCTGATGGACATCAGCAGCCAAACCATGTTCCAGGTGGTGGCCACATGGGTAACATAGAATCAGAGAACAGTTTGGATTGGAAAGGACCTAAAAGCTCATCCAGTTCCAACCCCTGCCATGGGCAGGGACACCTTCCACTAGAGCAGGTTACTCCAAGCCCCATCCAACCTGGCCTTGAACACTGCCAGGGATGGGGCAGCCACAGCTTCTCTGGGCAACCTGTGCCAGGGCCTCAGCACCCTCACAGGGAAGAACTTCCTTATACATAACATAAATCTTCCCTGTTCAAGTTTGAACCCATTGCCCCTTGTCCTATTGCTACAGTCCCTAATGAAGAGTCCCTCTCCAGCATCCTTGTAGGCCCCTTCAGATACTGGAAGGCTGCCATGAGGTCTCCACGCAGCCTTCTCTTCTCCAGGCTGAACAGCCCCAGTTTTCGTCAGCCTGTCTTCATATGGTGGGGTGTCCCCACTGTGCCACAGACTCCTGTGGTACAGGGCAGCAGCGATGCTGCCCAGACCAGGGTCCTGGTGCTTGCTTGCAGAAGATGCTTCAAAGATGATCTAAAAGGTTGACAGGGAAAAGGCGGAGACCTTCTTGGGGACTCTCGGCCACTTCTCTTCTGGCAGTTCTCCCTTCCCACACTGCCATCGCTTCCTCTTCTTTTCCAACAGGATGAAAACAGCAGCCACGTCCTGGGTGACAAGGTGGTCGGCATCTCCCTGGTGGACACAGTGGTGGCCAACCTCTCTGACCCAGTGGTCCTCACTTTCTTCCATGGCCAGCTGCCAGTAGGTGGGGAAATAGCCTCATCAAACCTGATCCCACCAGGAATGGAGGGGCAGGGAGGGCTCAGGCCCTACCTGCTTAGAGATTTGTCACAATCCAGCAGGTCCATGCTGTTGCCCTGCCTGCTGCATCTTCTGGGGCTGCACTGGTGGTGGTGTTGCCTGCACGTATCAAGGAGATGCTGCTTTGCAGATGTGTCATCTCCAGCACAATCGTCAGGGCTGGGGAACACTTCCGAGTTAACAGTCCTACACCTCATTCATGGTCCTGTTGGGTGCCTGCTCAACACTGAACCCCTTGTTTAAAAAAGGGTACCTGGGAGGAGGAATCTGCTCCATAAGCTGCCAAGAGAATGGTCTCTGCCTGTCCCCATAGGGCAGTTTGTCTCCTGAGACCATCTCTCCTCCTGCCCCACGTTCTCCCCTGTCAAATGTGGTGGCCTGGCAGCAAACCCACCACTGCATCCTGTTCAGGGCCTGTGCTTTTGTCATTGCAGAGGAACATGACCCCACTGTGCGTATTCTGGCAGGAGGACACCACTGGTGAGTGCTTCTGTGCTTGGTGTGGAGCCAGACTCTGCCTTTGCTCCTTTTGCAGGGTACCACATATCCACTGGCACGAGTAGAAGTTCCTCTGCACTTCCCTTCCTCACTCCAGCTTCATAAATCTTTCCCATGGGTTGATTTCAGGTTTTTCCCTAGCCTGAGAGCTTTCTCTGTCCCTAGGGATGCCAAAGGTGCTATCTGAGTGTGTGTACTTGGCCTGGGACAAGCTGGAACCCCCACTTTGGTTCTCCTCCCTGCCATAGACACCTTAATCTGAGGATCCCCAAACCCGGAGCAGATGTTTGTGCTGCTCACCAGATGCTGTCCCTTTCTCTTAAACAGCCAACTCTGGGAGCTGGGACAGCTTTGGTTGTACAACAGAGACAGGGGGCAGCTGGACAGAGTGCAGATGCAACCACCTCACCTACTTTGCCATGCTGATGGTGGGTAGCACCCTCCTATAGCTCTCCACATCATTCCCACTGGCTGTTTTTCCTCACCATCTCATTCCTCCCTCTCCTCAGGTTTCCTCCCTGGAGATCACCTACATACACAGGGATTATCTGAGTATCATAACCTATGTTGGCTGCCTGATCTCAGCTTTGGCATCTGTTTGCACCATCTTATTCCTGTACTTCAGGTACAGTGTGACAGTTTGCCCCATGCTCCCTGTCTTTGTTCTGTCCTTTGCTGCTGCACCTGGGTGGATGCAAGCTTTCCAAATGCAGTGGGGTGGCCTGGCTGGGAGTATGATGATGGAGACATGCTTGAAGAAACCAGAGTTCTCCTGTCCAGAAACTGCCCCTTGGCCAGATCTCCTGCAGGGCACTCAAAACCACTGTCTGTTTTCAAAGACTTTTGGTTGTTGGTACGAATTCCCAAGCAGAAGCCTGCAAAGATCTTTCAAGGGCCCAGTAGAGAAAATTAGTGTCTTCTCCTGAGTCATGTCACTGATTCTGCATGGATGATTCAGAGCTGAAATGATGTTGCTCCCTGCTCTGCTTGGCCCAGACCTGAAATGTGGGCTCAGCTGCAGGGCCCTGGATTTGCACATGTAATGATGGTCCCAGCTGTGGACCCACAGAGGGTCTCTATGCTTTTCTGGTTGGGATGAGTTGCCCAATGCAGAGCTATGTTGTGAGGCACCAAGGGTGCAGGCCATGCCACAGGTGGGGTGGTGAGGTGTCCCCACCTTGACCCTCCAGGAGCAAGCAGCGAGACCAGATCACGAGCATGCACATCCACATGAACTTGCTGGGTGCCATCTTCCTCCTGGATGTCACCTTCCTCATCTCTGAGGAGTTGGCTTCCAGCAGCAGCGAGGCTGTCTGCAGAGCTGGTGGGCTCTTCCTCCACTTCTCCCTCCTGAGCTGCCTCACCTGGATGGGCATTGAGGGCTACAACCTCTACCGGCTTGTGATCGAAGTCTTCAGCACCTACCATGACCACTTCCTCCTCAAGATCTGCCTGGTGGGCTGGGGTGAGTAGGGGGGAGGCAGCGATGCCCCAAGGGCACAGGCCATGGGGTGGAGGGCACCTGGGTAGGTCTTCCCCACCATAGATGGTTCCTGGATGGGGATGGAGACATGGCTGTGGGGAAGCAGATGTCTGAGAGCAGAGGCATCTCTGCTGGGAGACTCAATGGAGAAGGAGACTCCATGGCTGAGACTAGAAGCTGGTGGTAGTGCAAAGGTCGTGACATAGCAGTGGGGTGCTCTTTCTGAAAGGAACACCCAGGGCAGCCCAGAGATGGACTTGTTGCAGGAATCACCTGCACGTCTCTGCTGCGCTTCGGGCAGGGGGATGTGGTAGAAAGATTTCATGATCTTTCCTGCCTAAAATTCCACAGCCCAGTTTGATCCTCTTGCTGGGGTTGATGGTGCACCATCAGTCCTACATCAGGGCTTACAGTAGGTGTTGTGTGCTCCATTCTTAGTTCCTCTTGGTGGGGAGGATGTTGGTTTGTACTCTGTACAGGGAGAAAGTGGGAACAAGTCCTTCCAGGAGCTCCGAGGGCCGGGGACGAGGGCGGCCACTTCATTGTGTTCTTGCCACCCAGGACTCCCATTTTTCTGTGTGATGCTGATCTTCCTGGCCAGCTGGAGAAACTACGGCCCCTTCTCCATTCCCATCTATGAATCCATTGGTGGCAAATCCACCAACACAACCATGTGAGTCATTGGAACTGGGTTGCCTGGTCCTTGGTCTTAGATGAAGTCAACTGACTAAACCTCCACTGTGTCCTACAGGATCTCCTCAGCCATCCTGTGGCTTTCCTGGGGCTCTGTACAGGGTGGTGGTGGGATCCCCCCTCCCTGTTTCACTAAGCTGGGTTCTGGGCTTACACCACACCTTCATGTTCCTCCCAGTCCCTCAAACCCATGTCCCCGTGGGGTGACACAGTGTAACCCGCTGCCCACTCTCCTCCTTCCAGATGCTGGATTACGAGCCCCCTGATCCATAATGTTGTGAACCTGGGTTTCTTCAGCCTGGTGTTTCTCTTTAACTCGGTCATGCTGGGGGCCATGGTCCGGGAGATCATCCGGCAGAACAACAAAGGCCACAAGCTCAAGCATGTTCTTGCCCTCTTTGGGCTGAGCATCCTGCTGGGCATTCCCTGGGCACTGGTCTTCTTCTCCTTCACCTCTGGTGTCTTCAGCCTCATCTCCCTCTACCTCTTCACCATCATCAACTCCCTCCAAGGTGAGCCAGGGATGCAGGGCCCCTGTGAAGGGGTGATGGTGGGGTGGTGACAAGGATGGGAGGAACTGTCCCTGGCAGGCTGCTGCCTTGCTTGAGAGGATTTACCCACCCTTCCTCCCTTGTCTCCCAGGCTTCCTTATCTTTCTCTGGTACTGGACCATGGTGCTGCAGGCAAGGAAGTCCTCTGATTTGTAGAGCAGCTCCAACAGCATCAAACTGCAGCCCAAGAGCAGGCACAGCCCCACTATGGCTGTGCCCAGCCAAAAACAGCCACAGGAAGGACCAACGCCATTCGCTTTATTATAGCACCCGCCTCAGGGGCTGCTGGAGCCCGGGGTCCCCTTATCTCTGCCAGCCCGCTCACCAACTTTCCCTTGGTATCCCTTGGCTTGGCATCCCTGGGGCAAGAGGGAGGGATGCTCGCTCAGGCAGTGGGAGTTGCAGGAGGTAGAAGGGGCAGAGACAGGGTCCCTGATGCCTCTGGATGTCCCCTCCCGTGCACTGAGGCCAGGGATGGGCCTTTTCCCTGGTGGAAAAGGCCCCATCTTCAGCTCTTGCTGGTGGTTACCAAGAAGGTCCATCCCCAGTGAAGACAGAGTAGCTCTGCCCCCGGCCCTCTCCAGCAGCTGAAATGGTCTATTTTTGTTAATTTGTTGAATGCCTATTTTTGGATGGTGCAGAAGTTCAGCGGGTGCACCTGCACACCAGACTTGTGCCCATTAAAGTTGTTCCTGCTTGGAGCATGGCTTCCTGGGGTCTCTCTGCTGGGCATGTTGGCAAATTGGTGGGCTCTTGGTGGGATCCATCTCTAAGCCAGGGTTGTCCCATCCTGGGCAGGACCCGGTGTGCATGCCGAATGATTCTGCTGAGCTGGGCTGGTGATGGTGCTCCTGGCAGAGCACTGGTAGCCCAAGGCCATAGGGATTGGGGTGATGGTGGGAGATGCCATGGCTTGAGAAGCTACTGTGGTCTCCAAAGACCCTTGTACTCAGGACCTGTGAGGCAGCACATCAAATACTGCATTCAGTTTTGGGTCCTTCACTAAAAGAGAGACATTGAGGTGCTGGAGCAGGTCCAGAGAAGGGCAGCAGAGCTGGTGAAGGGCCTGGAGCACAAGTGTGATGGGGAATGGCTGAGGGAACTGGGGGGTTTAGTCTGGAGAAAAGAATGCTCAGGGGGGACCTTATTGCTCTCTGCAACTGCCTGGCAGGAGGATGGAGCCAGGAGGTGGCTGGTCTCTGCTCCCAATGAACAAGGCATAGGATGAAAAGAAATGGCCTCAAGCTGCACCAGGGGACGTTTTGACTGGAGAGTAGGAACAGTTTCTTCCCCAAAGGGTGCTCAGGCATTGGAACAGGCTGCCCAGGGCAGTGGTGGAGTCACCATCCCTGGAAGTGTTCACAGACTGTGTAGATGAGGCCCTCAGTGCCATGGTTCAGTGGTGGCTTTGGCAGTGCTGGGGAGCAGTTGGACTTGATGATCTTAAAGGTCTTTTCCAACCTGGTTGATTCTGTGATTCTATGACCATCACTGCCCAGCAAAGAGGAAGGCTGTTGGAGGATGGGAATCCAAAGAGGGAGTTTTTGCAGGACAGGAATCTCCTCAGTGCCTGTGGGGCAGAATGCAGCAATCCTGACTGTACTGCTTGCAAGCCCAGCACTGTGTCTCATCCCACCAGTTTGTCTTCTGGACAATGCTTCACTTGTGGCTCATCCGCTTCTGCAGGGATTCTGGCTGGGGTAGGGGGAACCTTCTCACAAAGTGGGTATTTCATTCCCAGCAGCTCACAGCGAAGTCTGGTGGCATGCCCGGTTTCCTAGAGTAACACAATCAGAGAATGGTTGAGTTGGAAGAGACCTTAAAGATCAGCTACAAAGGGTTGGTGTAGGGATGCTCCGACATGTTGCTCTGGTGGGGACTATCAACCAAGGATTTGCAGGATGCAAGTGAAAGGGGAAGGACAAAAGCCCCAAGTCAGATGGAAGTGGTCAAGGAGGAAAAGATGTGACTGATGGTTACTGTGAGCGGAGGCAGAAGGTCACTTGCAAACCCACAGGAAGATGTGAGGGGTTCTCAGAAGGGAAATGAAGAGACGGCCGTTGCCTCAGGAGCAGTCACAAGCCTCAGGGGAGCCCAAGGAGGAGCAGAGTTGTTGGTATGTGAGTAGCAGAGCACTGTGGGATGGCTGGGAACAGCCCGGACACCACACAGTGCAGCAGGAACCTGCTCCTGGTGCTGCCTGGTGAGTGATGGGTCAGGGGGATGTGGGCAAGTGCAGGCTGCGGGATGGGTTTTCCCATGGAAAGCACTGACTCAAAGACCACAGCAGGGTTTCACCATGATATGTGGCTGGGACAGGAGGGAGCATTTTTCTGCTGGGATGTGTGGAGAGCTGGCAGTGTGGTGGGTTTGCTTTTGGGGCTGTTTCAAAACCTGAGACCAGCAGCCCAGGGTCTTATCTTCAGCCACCAAGGGATTGGATGTGGTGGTTTTGACTTCTCCCGCTGTCCATGTCTTTGAAGCCCATGTAACTGAAGGGCTGCTCCTGTTGAGCCTGGCAGCTGATAGATTCTGCTGCCTCCCCTCCTGCTGGGGCAGGGGGAGGGCTGACCTGGGATGTTGGAGTTTTCCCCCATTTTCCCACATGCTTTTCCTCCAGATGCTGCCAGGGGACAGGAGATCTGTGCTGGTGAGTGGTCTCTCCATGCCTGCCCGTGCCCCCAGTGCTATGCTGCCCAGTGGTCACCTTGTTCCCCTCCTGAGCAGCCCTGGGGCGGGGTGATGGGCGACACCGGTGCTGCAATGTGATGGTGGAGCAGGAGGAGCGAGGGGACAGGATGCTCAGCCCTGACCTGCCGCAGCGCTGCCCGGAGCTGGGGAGCTCGGGCAGTCCTGCATGTGCCTGCCTGCGGGAGCGCTGGCTCAGGTGAGGCAGTTTGGGCATGGCAGGGCTTGGGGGCTCAGCTCCACATGTCACAGGTCCCACGGCCCCCCTGCCCTGCAGGCTGCTGCAGGTGGTGGGGCCAGTGCTGGACAGTTGTCTGGCTGGGGTGAAGGTGCTGCTCCTGAACATCAGCAGGGCTGTCACCCAGGACGTCATCATCAGTTTTTCTCCCACGGAGGTGAGACATGTCCCTCCCCTTGGAGGGGCCTGTGCCTTCTGAGCATCACCCCGGGGCCCTGAGCAACACCCTTCTGAGCAACACCCTTCTGAGCCCCTGCCCCGGGGCTTGGTGCACCATGGCGTGCTGTTCCTCGACCTTGTTCCACAATTGCATCATGAACCAACATCAGCTTTAGCTTCCCTTGGCAAGAAGTCATGTGAAATAGTGTTAAGGAGGGAAGAGCCTCCCTGAAGAGCTGGTGGTCAAGGTGAGGGGGAGGTAGAGGGGGAACATGTAGGACGTTGTGCCTCCTGCTCACACAGCAGCTTTCCTACTGTCTGGATGTTGCAGGGAACCACATCCCATGAGGTGATGGTGGGCTGGAGCTCTCCTGGGGCCTACTCCCAGCTCTGCCCCTTTCCTGCTGGGTGCTAGGGATGAGGTTCTCCCCTTCTGCCCTGGGGTTCCTGCTGATGCTGCTGAGCAAAGCCTATCCAGGCAGGGCTGAATTTATGCCTGGAGCAATGCTGGTGGGTCCTGAACAGAGAGGTGATGCTGCCAGCAACACTTGCCACCCTTCTCTGCCACAGAACCCCAGGATGCTGAATGTGACAGAGAAGGGGAAGGCAGGAAAAATCTGTCTCCCCCGGGGGATATTCCGGTCCCTGAGCAGCCAGACAGTGCACGTGGTGGTGACAGTCCTCAACATCCCACAGCTGGGTATGTTCCAGGTATGAGCTGGTGTTGCTGGCATCCCTCTGGCCACCACTAACCTGCTGGTTTGGCTCAGGCAGCGCTGCCCCCACACAGGAGGTCAACCAGACAGGGCAGGTCCTGGACAACACCATGGTGGCCATCACAGTTGGAGAGACGAGCATATCCGGGCTGTGGGACCCCGTGCAGCTCACCTTCACCCATGGGCGGTTGCCCCACGTCAGTCAGCCGTGTATTCCTTACCTTCCCCCCCCGTGCTGCCTCTCACTGAGGCATTGGCTGATGCTGGTCTCCCCCCTTTGCAGGGCATCACCCCACAATGTGTCTTCTGGGATCCCAGCAAAGGTCTGATCCTCACTGGGGCCTCCTTGGGGCCAGGTGTGAGTGCTGTGCCTGGTGTTTGGGGCCATCACCCTGTGCCTGTTGCAGGGCAGGCAGGAGGCTGGAGCAGCAGCGGATGTGACACACAGCCCCAGAACAAGGAGACACACTGCTCCTGTGACCATCTCACCTTCTTCACCCTCCTGCTGGTGAAAACCATATTCCCCACAGCTCCTGTCTGTGCTGTATGCCCCATCACGGTGGCCCCTTGGGTACCACCAGTAGTGGCACAGGGACAGTTACAGCTGCACCAGGGCAAACTGAGGTCCCAAAACCAAGCCCAGCTCAGGAGGGTAGCAGCAACTCGGCAGAGCTGGAGAAAACAGCCCCCAGCCTAGGGCAGGCTCTGGAGTAGCAAGGCTTGGGGTCCTGTCTGCTGCACCTGGAGGTGCTCACAGTGATCCATTGTGGGCTGCCATGAGCATGTCACCTTCACTCATCCCTTACCCCATCCCAGGGAGTATCTCCTCTGAGCCACCACTGCCCTACTGCCCCCAGAGACCTTCTGGGGAAACAGACCAGGGGCTTGCCTGGGGTCTCTGCAAGCAGCCACCGGAGTCAGCAGCCCCGTGGCTTTTGTAGCTGCAGTTGTGTTGTCTAGGTTGGTCCAGGGCCTGTCTAACCCAAAGTGCGCATGTTTGGCAGAACCCAGCTCTGGATAGGTCCACAGCACAAGTCCTGATGTCTGTTGCCACTGCTGGTTGCGGGGTAGCCATGGCTTTCTCCATCTTCACCATTGCCTTCTGCATCTTCTTCAGGTAGAATGTGCCAGCATCCCCCCAGGGACTCATCAGGCTGGGAGGGGGGTAGGGCAGTTCTGGTGCTCCTGCATGAGCCTGCTGTGACACAGAGCACTGCTCAGCTGTGACACTACCTTTCCTGCTCCCCCTGGGGACACTCAGGTGTAGGTTCAGGTCCGAGGAGACCCTTTGTATCAACCTGGGACTGCATATAAACCTGGTGGGCAGCCTGCTCCTCCTCAACCTGGCCTTCCTGCTCAACAGCGGGCTCTCCACTGGAACCCTTCCGGGGACCTGCAAGGTCCTGGGGGGGATCACCCACTACTACCTGCTCTGCTGCTTCACCTGGATGGCGCTGGAGGGTTGTCACCTCTACCTTCTCTTTGTCAAGGTCCTCGGCACCTGCATCCGCCACTACTTGGTGAAGCTGTGCCTGGTGGGCTGGGGTGAGCACCATCAGGCTCAGTGAGAGATGGGGGAGAGGCAGGCAACAGGTTATAACCAAAGGGGAAATTGGGTGATGCAACAGTGGGCAGAGAATGAGCAAGCCCCTGTCCTGCCCACAGCTCTTTCAAATGCTGTGGTCAGGGCTGAGAAGTGTCTTATATGGCCTTGGGGCATCCACACCTTCCACCCTGCTGGGGACCATCCTCCTGCTCATCAGGCAGTTGATGCCCCTGGGGTCTTTCCTCACCCATTGCCCTCCACAGCACCATGGGAGGCACTGGAGTAGAGGAGGGGACACACTGAGCCCTGGTACTCAGCACTGTACTTCTCCACATCATGTCCCAGCAACAACCATTTTGCCCCCAGCACTTATACAACCTCTGTGAGTCTCTAAGCTCCATCTTCCTGGAGGCCAGCACACTCAGGGCCATGAGGAGTCCCCAGATGATGACCTTGCCTCCTTCTTGCCTTCCTGTCCTCCCTCAAATGTCCCCCTTTTTCTTCCAGGCTTCCCCGCCCTTGTGGTGGGGGTGGCAGGAGCCATTGGCAGCTATGGAGAACACAGCATCCAGACCATGGACCACCAGGTCATAGCCTGCCTGTGCATGCCCCAGCACCCACAGGGCTTAGGGGGCCCTTTGGCATGGGCAGCAGTAACCTGGTCCAGCTGGAAGGGTTGGGGTGGTTGGTTGCACCCATCCTGCTTGGTTTTATGCTGTGCTTCTGCTTCCCCAACTGTGATAGCAACACAGCAGCCAGAGCTGTGGTAACCACCACCTCTGGTCCTGAGCCTGCACCCCCTGGCCGTGGAGGGGTAACCAAGGGTCACATGGAGCTTCCCCAGGCTCCGTCCTCCCAGCTGAGCAACAGGAGGGCAGCAGGTATGCACAATTGTCCCCCAAGCTTCACTGCGGCCTTGAAAAACCCCACAGGCACAAGGGTGTCCCTGCATCCCCCAACATGTGCCCCTGGGGAGGCCCTCATGGGTGCTGTTGGGGCTAGCAGAGCCACTGGAGGTACTGTGCTTGTCTCTTTTCAGGTGCTGGATCACTTCCAAACATCTTCTGGTCCACTACATCACTAACTGTGGCTACTTTGGCCTCATCTTCCTCTTCAACACAGCTGTTTTCGGGATGGTGATCCAGAAGAGCTGCAGTCTGCAGAGCACAGGGGTGGTACAGGGAGACCGCAAGGCTTGGAAGGTGGCCCTGGTGGCAATGGGGCTCTTCTGCCTGCTGGGAGCCACCTGGGCCCTGGCGTTCCTCACCCATGACACCTCCTCTGTGGCCATGCTCTACCTCTTCACCATCCTCAACTCCTTCCAAGGTCAGGGCTGGCTCCAAGCTGGGCATCCTGGGCTGGGGTAGGGAAGATGGAGGAGCAGGGACCAGCCTGGTAGTGGCTTGACTGGTGTTCCCAAGGCACCAACATCTTCCCAGTAGGTCCCAGCCACCAGCATGGAGCTGGTCATGGCTCCTAACCACATCTACTCCACTGGGGGTGGTTTTCCTCAAAGGAAGTCATCTGTTAGCAGAGGAAGAGAGACATTATCCACACAGGGCATGACCCAGCCAAATGGCTCACCATGAATTGTGGGGAGACCCTCCTGCCAGAGCAGGAGCGAGCTGGGTGAACACCCTGAAAGTGGCTGGGAAAAGCCAGCAGCATTCCAGCAGGATGCTTCCCACTATATCCTGCTGCTGAGTGTCTGCCTTCCTTTCCCTGCAGGAATCTTAATATTCATCTGGCTGGTTGTTCTCTACTACCCAAAGGCAAAGGAGACCATTGGCTCCTTCTCCCACATCATCAGACCTAACAAAGTCACCACAGCTTCCCAGGACTAGCTGCTGGCTGCACCTCCCTCCCTGCTTGCATGGGCCCCTCCTGGAAGGATGCCTCAATTGCAATAGGTGCAGCTTCTCACAGAGGGTGAGGGCTCAGTTTACCACACCTCAGTTTACCCTTCACAGTGGGCATGATCCACTTTAGCAGTAGATGTACTTTGCTTCAGCCCAGCCTGCCGTGGGCAAGGAGTTCTGGAAACATCCCTTCTGCCAAAGTCCCTCCATGCTGCAGCTGTGCCAGGGTCTTGAAGTGCCCCTGATCTCCTTCCCCAGGTGCTCTTGTGGGGGCAAGGGGGGAACCCATAAATCATCTGCTTTCAGCCAGGATGGGCCATCCTCCTCTGCTAGAGATGGCCTTTGGTGCTGGACCAGCCTAGTGGTGGGTTTTTCTGCTGTTGGAGGTGGGATGATTGATTGACTCCAGCCCACACTCAGGAAGTTCAGGTCTGGGAATCATCAGAAACAGAGAAATCCCATGAGGTTCTTTGTGATACATCCCCTCCAAACAGACTGAGGCTGAGCTCTTTGAGCAGGGATCTGCTAAATATTCCTCCTTTCCCAACCATTTCCAGGAGGTCACCATGCTTCAGCTGAATGCACACATGGCCAGTCCTCTTCTTTACCTGTGTTTTAGTATTAAATCTCTGTCAGCTTTCTGAACAGTTTGATTTTAGTCCCTGATGCTCACAATATTGTTTATTATTTGTTTTATACTGGGGATGTTTTGGTGGGTAAAAGTCTTTCCTGGGTTCAGCAGTATCAGTCATTTTTCTCCTTCTTAGTAGTTGGTACAGTGCTGTGTTTTTGACTTTCAGCCTGGGAACAGCGCTGATAACACCGATGGTGTTAGTTGTTGCTCAGTAATGTTTACTCCAACCAAGGACTTTCTCAGTCTCATGCTCTGCCAGGAAGGAGGGGAAGCTGGAGGGAAGCAGAGACAGGACACCTGACCTGAACTAGCCAAAGGGATATTCCACGCCACAGCACACCATGCCCCATATAATATTAATATACTGGGGGGAGTTACCCAGAAAGGCTAGATCGCTGCTCAGGTCAGGCTGCGTAGTGGTCAGTGAGTGGTGAGCAGTTGTATTCTCTTCCCTTGTTATTCCCCTTATCGTTATTACTATTCATGGTAGCAGTAGTGATTTGTGTTATACTTTAGTTTCTGGACTACTCTTACGTCAACCCATGGGATTTACATTGTTTCGATTCTCCTCCCCATTCCTCTGGGAGCAGGGACAGGAAGAAGTGAGGGGGAGTGAGCAAGCAACTGCATGGTTCTGAGTTGCCAGCTGTGCTTAAACGACAACAAAGTTTTGATGGGAATTTATCATGAATGAAAGGAGAAATCTGTCATGAATGAAGGATGAAATCTCCATGGATAAGTGTATATATACATATATACAAATCTATAATATATGTGTGTGTGTGCATGCACAGAGCAGCCCTTTCTCTGCTAATGCTACATCTGTGTCACACGGAACCATGCAAAGTCCAGCTTTGGTGGTCAAGCATCTACTGTCAGCAACTCCAGCTCCCCATGGGTGACTCTCTGGGAAGGAGGAAGGACCCTCCCATCACAGAATCAGAATCCCAAACTCTTTTGGGTTGGAAGGGATCTTAAAGCTCATCCAGTTCCAGTCCCCTACCACTAGGCCAGGCTGCTCCAAGCCCTGCCAAACCTGGCCTTCAACATTGCTAGGGATGGGGCAGCTACAGTTTCTCTGGGCAACCTGTGCCAGGGCCTCACCACCCTCATATAATGTTATAACAATGCAGACATGCATACCAATAAGTATTTAAACTGCTTAGAAAGTTAAAAGCCTTGAACTGTATTGCCCACTCCACACTCACGTTAGATGGACTGAGAACCTCACGCTCTGCAAGGAAGTTAATTATTAGTCATTGGTAATGTTACTGCTCATTAAGGATATAAACATAAGAATTGCTCTGTGTGCTCATTATTTAAGCATCCATACATAATACAACCATTATAGAGATACACATTGTGCAGGACTGACCTGTGACCAGACTCAGCACAGCAGGTCAAAAGTTCCTATGAACTTGACTGTGCGTGCAAGTTTTGAATAAGTGAATAAGGGTGCTTGAGAGCATGGGCCAGAAAGGGATGAGAAGGTCCCAGGAATGCTATAGGTAACCAAAACACTCTGATGTGGCTCATTCTTGAAACACTGTTTGCATCCCATTATTACATGCAGAAGCCTCTCTGTTGCTGTCACATTTATTTCACAGACTCATAGGAGAGTTAGGGCTGGCAAGGACCTCAAGATCATCCAGCTCCAACCCCCCAGCCACGGGCAGGGACACCTCACACTAGACTATATCACCAAAGACTTCATCCAACCTGGCCTTGAACACTGCCAGTGGTGGAGCTTCTTGGAACATCTGCCTTCTACACCAGCCAATGCCTCGCGCTGATAGCTGCCACAATCACAGGGAGCAAAGTGAGAGTACACAGCACAAGCAGGGTTGTAGAGAGCCATGGGTTGTGTTCTGTCGAAGAAGACAAAGGTTGGTTACACATGTGGGGTCCCTGAGCCACCGCTGAGCCCTCACACAGAATCTTCTGGCTGGGGCTGTGCTGGGGAGGTAAGAGGCACTGTATGTTGGGGTCCTGAGGGCACTAATAACAGGACTCAGTCATCCCAATTGGCTTCATGTGGAGACTCCACCCACACCCACTGCCTGGGGGCTCCATTTAGCTTGTCATTCATGCGGCTGGTCTGAACTATGCTGTAGGTGGGCTTGGTCCTCAATTGACCTCAGTGCTTAGAAGGACCCTGCCTTGCTGGGTTGATACAGAGATACAGTGTGAGAGCCCAGACTTCCTTGCCTAGCTCCTGGTTCCTTCCCACCCTGCTCAGCCTGACCTGTGCCTGGCGTGGAGCTGCTTATCAAAGTCAAGCTCTGTGTGCTGGTTTGGCTCCCAGAGCACACCCTGCATGGCTGTGACACCTGAAAGATTCCACACTCCTGTGCAGAGCAGCGACTTTAGCAGTGCTTTTAAATAACCAGGCATTGCCAAGAGAGTTGAAAGGGTCTGTGAGCTGCTCCCACCCACCCCAGAAGGACATACATACCCTTCGGGTCCTTCTGGTCATTCCTGGAGTGGTTGGTCTTTTTTCCCAGTACGTGGATTGGCACATAGGAGGCAATCTTACTGTAGTCATTGGCCAGTGGCCTCTTGCTCCTCCAGTGCCTAGGGCATTGCTGTGGACAAAGCCAAAGGAAGGGTGTTGGGACTAGAGGGCGGGGAGAAGCCCGCTCTAGGGCAAGAGCACATCCTAGTGGTCTGCCGCTGCAGAGGTACCGCTGGGGCTGCAGCCTGGGAGCAGTCAAGAGCCTGCTCCTGCCCAGGACCTAGCATAAGCCTCTCTGCCTGCAAATACCCTAAAGACAGCAGGAAGAGGTAAAGGAGCTTTCTGGTGGGTTCAAGCACTTGTACCTTTAGTTCAAGGTGGTGGGCTGAGTTCCTGCTGCTGGGAAGTATTTATTGTGCTGATGCATCCAAAACCAGAGCATAGCTGCTTCTCCAAGCATTAGGCCCAGGGAAGGCAGGTCCCTCTGCATGGCCAGGGGATGGTGGAGACCACTGGGAGAGCTCACCTTGGCACAGGGCCCCGGGCTGCTAGGGAGACAGAGCTGGACACGGCAGTGCAGGAACACCTTGGTGTAACTGACAATCTGAAACATCTGGAATCTGAACTTGGCTGTAGCACTGTCTCCAAAGCTGTTCAGGTATGTCACTGTCTCATCATAGGGACACCTAAGACACCATGGCTGAGTCAGAAGGGGGAAAACAGGGGGAGAATCCCAAACTGGGACACTAAGCACATGGGGACTGGGAGCAGCTCCCAGGCATTGCTGAACAGAACTATTACTGTCTTGGTGCTGGTGGGGCTGCCTTTTGTTGGCATCCTGCATTGTGCCCAGCTCTGGGAGGAACTGTTACCAGTACAGGAGCATGTGGCATGTGTCTTGCCCTGGGGGGCCACAGCTCTACACAGGTGCAGTGAGCCTGGCTGTCTTCCCACTTCCCAGATATCCATGTTACTGGCTTTAGCTTAGCTGCAGCCAACACAACCTATTCAGCAGAGACCTCTGTATATTGCGGCAAGGTCTCCCTGCTCCCCTTCCTGCTCTTTGCCTCACCTGCTGGCCAGAAGTGATGCTGAAGGGAAGGCATCAGAGCAGGGTCAAGAGACAAGGCTAAGTTTAGAGTGATTAGAGGGATCATCTATGGGGCTGTTCCACCTGTTTAATGATGATATCCACCATAGGTTCTACCCATGCAAATGATGGTGTCATTGCTCCTTCACAGTCCTTAGCACCCAGCAAAGAGATGTGACTGTGCTCATGGTGCAAAGAGACCAGTTGCCCTACAGCCCCTCCACTCACCCCTCCTCAATGACCTTGTGCTGCGCTTCCTGGTAGGGATCTGTGCTCGCTGTGCCCCAGCAGCCCACAACGCTCAGCAGGAAGCTGAGCTGGTGCTGTCCTTCTATCTCCAGCAGAACATACAGTGTGTCTTTGATGGGGATGGCCTCAGCTGGCAGGTGATAGGGCTGGAGGTAGGAGGCAGTCTTGTACAGTCTCATGCTGACATTGAAGTGTCCTTCTCTGACCACGAACTGTGCTGGCCTGAGAAGAGGGAAGGAGACTTCAGATACAGAGTAAGGCAGGAAGGACATAGCACAAGTCAGGCCAGCAGCAGAGGTGCATTGACTTGGGATGTGCCTCTGCCTTCAGGTGAGAGCCAGGCCCTGAGCTGCCCCTGGGCTGGTATGTCCACACCATGTGCGGACAGAGGCAATTTGCTCCAGGAGTTCCCACTGACAGGCTGGCCAGTGAGGGCTGTGAGAAAGGCAACTTAAGGAGGTCCTGACCTGTGCCTTCACAGGGCCCTGGTGGGGGCATCTCCCAGTTCCCACCCTTTATATTTTGGATAGTTGGTTTCAAGCAGTGAGGCTAGGAGAAAGATAGATTGTGCATGACCCTGTGGCTCTGCCCCAGGCACAAACTTTATATTGAAAAACTGTTTTGGGAAGAGAAAGGGAGGCAGCCTGGTCTCAGAGCTCTCCAGTGGCTTCCCAGGGCCTTTGCAGATCACCTTATTGAAGGCATTTATTTTCCTGCAAGCTCTTTCATGTCAGCAGCAAGGTGAAGAGGGACCACTCACCTGTCAGCAGCAGTGGGACCTGAGGGCAGTCTCACCACTTGTTCATAGGCATAGTCACAGGAGAAATTCAGCTCAAGCTGAAAACTCTCAGGGATCACTGCCCTGTGCACATTCCACCCTGACTCCATGACATTGGAGTACGAAATGTGGGAGTCGTTTTGCTGGAATGACACAGAAATCAAGTCTCCAGAATATGTCTAAGTCCATATGCAGAACCCTAAGCTCCACTTCAGGTGGTGCAACTCAGCTGCTACAGGCCTGGATATCTGCTAGGGTTTTGCTCAAGCCCCATGTCCAGAGGCTGCTGGCAACCATCACCAGAGCAGGCAGGAGTCAACAGAGTGATCACTGGTGAGGACAGTGCAGAGCTGGAGCCCTGGTTACTTTGAACCCTCCCTGATCTGTGAATCAAGTGAGGGACTAAAGGGCTACAGCCAGGGTTGCAGAGCTCAAAGGATGCTACCAGAAAGCTGCAGACTGTTATCTAGGTGACAGATAGAGCTTCCTGACAGCCCCCAGTGAAGCCTTCTAAGGGGAATGAGAACTTTACAACACCTGATGTCAAAGGAAAAGCTTCTGGGGCTTCCCATTTGCTGTGCACACTCTGCACATCTGCTCCTTCCATGGCTTCAGAGCTACACAGAGAGGCTCTGCTGGATCCTTACCTGAATTACTGATCCACAGGCAGTGTGGTTTTCAGCTGTGAGAGTGGCTGCAAAAAACAGCTCACCCCTTTCTTCCATTTCTGAAACCTTGCATGCCTGGTTCCTCAAGTGGACAAGCTGCTTAGGGATCTTCAGGAGGTCGAATGCCTCCTTCCTCACCATCATCTTCATCCGCCCTTCCTCACAGGTCAACTTCAGTACCACATCTAGGGGAAAAAGCCATCTGTAATAGCAATAGGGAAGAGGCCTGAAGGAGGCCTAGGTCAGCTATGGGGTGGCACAGTCCCACTGAGCTCAGCAGACCCTCATCCCAGCCTGGCTGGAGGCTGCTGGTGGGGCTCTTCACAGACACTGGGCAAAAGACAAACCTGTGGGAACACACAGACATTAATGTGGGTCTGTTACTTTCTCCTGGTAGCTTGAGACCTGCAAAAGTCCATGGCCACCACTACCCTGAATAGACACAGTCTTTAAAACTCAGGACGTGAAAGAAAGGTGTTGAGGGTCCGGCCCCTTTCAAGGGCTGTCTACAGAATCACTGCAGCCTGCCAAGGGCACAGGGCAGAGAGAAAAATCCAATCTTGCAAATGGAGACAGCTTTTGGCCAGTGTCTGGAAGAGTTTTCACTGGAGCTGTGCTGGAGTATGTGTTCTGACATTGTTCTGACATTGCAACTCAGCTGTGTTCTACAGCATGCCCTCCTGCATTCTTGGCAACCAAGGAATTAAGGAAAGAAGACTTTTGGGGAGGCTGGGTTTTGTACCAATGTGTATGCAGGACACGCTGGTGGTGGCAGGCAGGAGCTAGGACATGCTCCTGAAGCCTACATTGGAGAGCAATGGTAACACCAGTGCACTATGCCCATCATCCTTCCCTCTGGTGCCCCTGGACAGACTGGTGAGGGCTCATAGCATTCCCTACCTTGGCAGAATGTCCCTGTGAAACCCGATCTGCAGCTGCAAATGGGTCCGTCCTCCATCAGCTGGCAGTCTGCCTGGTGCTGACATGGGTTTGGCAGGCAGGCTTTTGGGCTCCTCTTGATACGGAGGGCAGCCACTTGCCAGGGGCTTGCCAGCAACCCTGCAGCAAAGGAAAGGTGAGAAACTCAGCAAGAACACCTCCCCTGTGAGAAACATGAGAGCTAACTCACCCACAGCATGAAGCCCTGCGCAGCTCACAAGGGCTGAGGTCCTCACCTAGAGCCAGGGCAGACACATCTGAGGAAGAATCTGCCCCTTGGCTTGCCTGGGAGGATGTGAGTGAGAGCCTGGGAGAGCTCCTCAGCATGGCTGTAATCTGGCTCAGAGCTATGGAGCCTGCCACCAGCTAGCAAGGAGAGTGGTGGCATGCCATGGCCAACTGTGCCCATCTCCATGGGTTATATACTGCATGTGGTGGGAATGAAGAACCTGAGATTTCTGCCTATTTTTCTGGCTCTTGCACCCCAGTTCCTGTCTCCCCTTGAATCCTGCTGTGTCATCTCCCCATAGCAGCCTTCAGCAAGTGCCCTGAATGAGGACTCTGGACACAGGTCAGGTGAGGGTTTGACCTCTCCTTTCCATAGGACCTATCTGTGACCCAGCAGGTACAGTGTACAGGAAGACTCACTCCTGTTGCCTTCAAAGTCAGCCAGGCAGAAGGCACAGACCAGCAGCAAGCATCTCACAGTCCTTTCCTGTGAAAACAAACAGGCTCTGGGTAACTTGGGTTTAGTATGCCCACTGGAAGTGTTTGCAGTCATCCAGGAAGAGCCCATCAGTAAACACTGGGTATGATAATTTCTTTACTTCATCTCCTTCAGAAATTCTATGTTCAATGGCACAAAGTAATTTCCTGTCCCAAAGGGACAGATCAGCAATGCCTGCCCCACCTAGATTAACACAAGTGTCCAATATTGTCCTAAATTTAGGGAGCTGTTCCAGAACAAGAGGGTGGTAGATACCAAACCTTGGCCCTGCAGGGACATGCTGGCAGTGATAAAGCCACATTTCAATAAGAACAGGCACCTTGAGTAAAACTGTGTAGCTGAGGCATCAGCCCAGGCTCCCCAGAGAGGAAAGGAGTTTCCCCTCTTCCCGCTACAGCTCTTCTGAAGAGCCAGGATTTGCAAAAGGATCCTCACTTTTCCAGTAACCTGTATCCATAACAAGAAGACAATGGGATAAAAAAAAAAAAAAACAAACCAAAAAACAAGGCTTTGAAAACAACTAAAATTAATGCCACAAAGTCACAGATTAAGTCATCTCCCCTCGTGGTACAGATAATGTATTTCTTTAGGGAAATTCATAGCACGGTGTTGGGTGATCCCTGGACACTGGAGTCTTCTTATCAGAGATGTACGTAAGACCAATCTGTGGCCAGTGGCTGGAGCAATGCAGCGCTAAAAACCCCACTCCAGTCTGGCAGCACATGGCTCACTCTCCACATGACCCTGGAGTTCCAGGCAGGAGAGTTTACTTCCCACTCTGCTCCTTGCTCTCCACAGCAATCCTGAGGGATCCCACCAGCATCAAACTCTCACCTTGTTCTTACCCCACTTACCATGGCTAGGCTGCTCTGTGCTCCTCCAGACATTGGTGCTCCAGTTGCTCCTGTGCTTCCCACTCTGTGCCTTATATTGCCTTCCAGCAGCTAATCCTTGCCACCCACACAAACACCCTGTCCTATGATTGCATGAGAGCCAGCTTAGCATCCTTCATCATTGGACCCTTCCAAGGTCCATCCTCCAGCACTGATAGCCCTTCCTATTAGCAGATTGCTTTTGACCGCTGACCCTATTCACTGCCCTTGTGGGATCCCAAATAGGGCAGTATCCACAAAATCCCCAGGAATGTGCCATTTTCTGCATCCAACTGTTTTGTGGTACCTGCTTTTGATGCAGCAGTAACAGCAGATACCAGAGCAGAACATTGTGAAGGCCAGATAACTGGTACTGGACACAGGCGGTTTCGCAACCAGAATGTACAGTTGCTTTGCAGTTTCATTATGATTAAAAAAAAAAAAAAGAAAAAGAAAAAAAAGAGAGAGAGTGGAACTGTAGTTTCAGAGCAGCTTCTTGGTCCCGGGGGAGGTGGCTCAAGAGCTGTCCCAGCGAGCCGCACTTGGATGCTTCCTCCCGCTTTGCCCAAGTGTCTCCTGGCAGCGGGGGCTGCAGCACACACGCGCGGTGCACCAGGAGGTCAGCCAGCGAGGTGCTCAGACCAACGGTGGGGAGAGCTGGGGCAGCCAAGGGGGTGCGGGCTGAGCACCTGCAGGGGCCCCGCGGACAGCCGGGGGTTGGGAGGGCCGGTGGCCAGCCCGGGGTGGTGGGAGACCTGGGGGGGGCCCTGGAGGAATCCCCTCACTGAAGGCTGGGGTAGGCTCGGGGAAGGCCCCGGATAGGCCGCAGGCCCCGCCACGTCCCCGCGCTGCCTCTGTGCCGGGGTTGCCATAGTGCGGGTGCTGGGCAGCAGCGGTGCGCACAGGGAGCGGCAGCGGCAGAGCGGGGCCGCAGGGGCAGTGCCGAGGCAGCGGAGCAGGGCTGGGCCCTCCATCCCCCCAACTGCAAGGTCAGTGCCTCAGATATCTGTGTGCGCCTCACGGGTCAGCCTGACCGCGAGGAGCGGGAGGAAAACAGCCCCCACGTCCTCGAGAGGTTATCGGTAACAAACAGCCTCTGTCCTTGGAGGCTGCTGAGCGCTGCGGCACGGCCCGCCTGCCTCAAGGTCCTTGTGCTGCCGGCTCTGCTCCGTGTATCCCCGAAGGCTGTGGCAGGGCCATTAGCTGGTGCCTTGAGGGTTCCAGAGCCGTCTTCTAGCTGGCAGCCGCCCGAGCAGGTCGAAGGATGCAGCAAGGCACGACAAGCGGGGAGTGCAGCACGACCATGCGGCATGGTGTGCTGAGCCCAGCTCCCCTGGTTAGTATGACACCCAGCAGCATGCAGCCGCTTATACACCAAGCCAAGTCCAACCTCAAATTCAGTGCTCCCTCCTCACTGTTACAACTCGGCTGCGCTTACATACTAAATCACTGTAGCCAGCGTGCTGAAGTTTCTGTGTTGCTGTGTATCTGTGTCCCACCCCTGAGTTCTCCGTGGTGCATGTTTCTGTAGTTCCCCAGAGGAGGCAGAATGGACACCCTGGAGGAGGAGGAGGATGAACAAAGAGTGGAAGAAAAGCTGGGGGGTTTGGCAGTCAGTGATGACCTCCAGGATGTGGAGACAAAGGTGCCTGTGGAGCAAGACTGTGTCTCAAAGTAGTAAGTCATGTGTGTCAGTTGGTTGCTGGCATAAGCAGAGATGATTCCTCTGGGGTTCACAGGGGGAAGGCACATATGTGGATGGCACACATGGTCCCCTGGCACAGGGAGGGGAGTGAGTGAGTTTCATGTGCCTGGTTTGTCTGTGCAAGAGTGGGCATGTGTAAATAAGACAAAGTAACTCACTTCATTGCACATGCATTCGCTGCTGTCATGGCACTATACAAAGATCTCCTCAGCCTCTGGGTGTATGTCAGCTTGCCATTACTCCAGAGAAGCTTGGCTATGCCAAAATCATGACCATGGGTATGATCCCCTTTGTTCCTAGGGAAGAGGGAACTTCTGCCATGTTTTGATAGCAAGTCATCTTGCCTGAATTGCTCCTGGCTTATTACCTGTGTCTTTTTGCTTCCTCCTGTCCTGGAATTTATTTTGGCTGTAGCTCCGTTGACATGTCCCAGTTACCATCCTCGTATAAGACCAATTCGCCCAAGGAAAAGCAGCTGCTGCACATCGCTAACAATTTCCTCCAGCAGTATATTCACCTCTGCCCTAACCGCAAGCTGCTCTTCCTCCACCCAGTCAACGAGTGTGGAGTGGAGGTATGGGGTGGTGTGGGGCTGGGGCACATGTGCTGGGCAATGACAGCCCTTCCTTGGGAATGGGAACCCACTTGCTGTACCCACAGCACACTGAACAGGCACCCAGCACCCCGGGAACACCCTGGTTGTCCAAGTCCACAAGTGTTGTACCACGCACATGATGGTGCTATCCTGTGGGCTGCAGGCATCTCACAGCCCTGCAGCGCAATTCTTTGGAAACAGGAAAGACCATAGAAACATAAAGGAAAGTAAAAGAAACACATGAAATAGATAAGGTTGAGACTTAATCACAGATATGGAATCTGAATCCAGAGTTAGATCTTCCTCTGAACTTTGCAGAAGTTACAGGGAAGGAAGTGCACATGGAAGTTTGTGTCCGGTTTTGTTTAGGATTGGATCCAAGCTTCACAACTGCTGTCTAGTTCTGTACCTGATCTGCCCCCTGGCATCTGGAATTGCTACTTTGGATCAGCTTTCCCCAGCATTTAGTATAAATTGAAAGAGTGTGGGTTTAGATTAGGCATTAGGAAGAAGTTCTTCCCTGTGAGGGTGCTGAGGCCCTGGCACAGGTTGCCCAGAGAAGCTGTGGCTGCCCCATCCCTGGCAGTGTTGAAGGCCAGGTTGGACAGGGCCTGAAGCAACCTGTTCTAGTGGAAGATGTCCCTGCCTGTGGCAGGGGACTGGAGATGGGTGAGCTTTAAGCATCCTTCCAACCCAAGCCATTCTATGATTAACATGCTAGGCAAAAATGCTGGATGTTGTAAAAAGCTGGAAAGGGCAGCGGCTGTTTGTCTTGCTTGAAGACTAAGAGAGAACTGGCTTGCACCTGTAATGTGTCTAGGCTGAGCTTGAATCTTTAGGCACAGCCAAGCAGATGCCTCTCAACCTGTACAATTTCCATCTTGGAACTTGTGAGGAGGGTTTCTGTTGCTGTTGATACGATGTAGGGAGGTCCTGAATGTGAGCTGCCACATCCAGGGATGTTCTGAGGATGGCTTTGAACAAGAGACTCTCTCAGACATCTGTTGAGTGACCAAAGTCCTCTTGTTTCCCTACAGAAGTTTGTGAGCACAACAGTGAGGCCAACCCTGCTGCCTTACACAGAGCTGTACGACTGGGATGGCTGTGCCAGCTTCGTCTCAGATTACCTCGTCATGGAGCCCCTTGAGTGTCCTATCACTCTGGTAAGACAGGGGCTGCAGGCCCATCAGAAACAGCCCCATAGTGGAGGTGCTAGAGGGGTCTCTTGGCAGAACACAATATGGAAACCCCAGTGGCTTGGATTACAAAGGTTTCTGACCTCTTCTTCATCCCCTCATTACTTAGGCAATCATCTGATATTTCCAGGCCCTGCACACTTTGAACCTGTAATCCCAGTATATGTGCAGTGTGGTACCTGTCCGGGAGTTAAGCACCATTTCAGCAAGATGAGGCTTGATCCTGCTCCCAGTCATCCCATATGACCAGCTGTCCATTGTGGGTTGCAATGGTGATGAGATTCCCCTCAAAGACCAAAGCACCTTGGAACAAAGGAGTGTATGAAACTTAGGGGATGATGTTTGAACTCAGTTACCTGTTCTTAGGGGCGCTAGACATTTCTATCCCTGTTTGGGGGATATTTTGTGGTGGCTGAAGGGAGACTTCTCAACTGGCAAGAAGAAATGATGCCAGAATTTGGGCAAGTTCTTGGCTGGTGTGAATTTAGCTTATGGGCCTTTTGCTTTAAAACATTGCAGACAGATCAGCTAGAGGTGGAAGTTAAGCCCTTCTCCAGAGTTGTGGTTAGCATTAAATTTTCAGCAGTTGGATGAGCTTGTCCTGACTATTTCTCACTATGGTTAAATTTGTCACCAGATTTGGGTCAGAATTTTCCCACACCACTTTGGAGAGGACTTCTGGGGTCTGTGGCTGTCATGTTACAAGAGGAATTTTCTGAAAGCCTTTATATTTGATCAGCCTGTCAGTGTCCCATCAGCCTGTCTTCATCCCATTGTGCACCCTTTACCTTGCAGGTCCCCTTACACTGTTATGTGCTTAGGGTCACACAGGTGTTAAGGTGCCATTTGTGATTTGATAGATGATTACTGATTTCCTTTAGAGCCATGAGGTTCTAAATCAACCAGGCTGGAAAAGACCTTTAAGATCATGAAGTCCAAACATTCCCCAGCACTGCCAAGGCCACCACTGAACCATGTCACTAAGGGCCTTGTCTACACAGTTTGTGAACACTTCCAGGGATGGTGATTGCACCATCAGTACTCCAGCAGCACCAGCTAAGATTTTGAAGCTCTCGGTAGTTAAATTAAACAAAACAACAGACTCTAAGATACTCTGTGTAAAGAAGTCATCCTTCATGTCTCCCTGATCCACCAATATAATATTGGTAGTTGATGCTCTTGCATGGTAAATGGTCCTTGGAGCAGACATAGTTGGGTAGGGTTTGACAATATCTATCTTGAACATAAATGTCAGTCTTGCACTACAGTGAGCCCAGATGCAATCACAGAAACAACAACAACAAAAAAAAAACAACAAAAAAAACCCAAGGTTGATGCTATACCAACAACCCAGTAATTTGGAGGCACACAGTTTTATATCTTTGCTCTTGGGCCTTATGTACTGTTGGACAGTGTGATTTGAGTGGCTTTCTTGCGTGCAGATCATTGGTCATTCTACATCCTGTTTGGATTTCTTCTCTGACTGTCCCCACCAAGAAGGAAACCCAACTTTCTCTATCCAGCCCCACTCATGGTTTGAATATGAGTCCAATAATTTTCCCACAGTGGCTTATATATAGGAATTTTATGTAACAGATTCTCTATGGGTGCAGTACCCAGGGATATGGGCAATGCCCTCTTACCTCTCCTGCTTTCTGCCTGGTGTATGTTTCAGTTTCACAAGACAAGCACTGTAGACATGTATCTCTCTCTTTCAAGCCCAATTCACTTCACTCCCCAACCACCACCCTGAAACATCAGCGAGGGAACTGCTTTGACTTCAGCGTGCTGCTGTGCTCCATGCTGATCGGGGCCGGGTATGATGCCTACTGTGTGCAGGGCTATGCCACCCTTGAGACATGCACCCTGGATGAGACGCAGGAGCTGTGCCCACTGCTCAGGAAGCCACTGGAGGTGAGACCTGCAGGGAGGAGCCCAGCATGCATGCTTAGCCTCTTCATTTCCAATGAGCTCCAGAGGTGAGCTAAGGGGAACAGCTTCAGGCCCATGCTGGGTTTCAGTCTGTACCAAACAGGGACCTCACCAAATTAATCTTTTGAGTAAGTTTCTACAGTTCCTTAAAGAGGCTTCTTTGGCTTCACTGAATTCCTGCTCACTAGGTCCAGTATTGCAAATGGCCAAGAGCTGGGAACTGAGAGGTACCTGTAAGCCATGCCTTTTCTCCCTTCTGTTGATCTCTGCTGAGTTTCACAGCAATACCCTGGTTTTGTAGACACAAGTACCAAAAGAGGAGGTGAAGAGCAAGTATAGAATTACGCCCCTACCAGACATGCAGAGCAAGTTTGAGCTTCAGCAGGAGGCCAAGAAGGCAGCAGCAATTGAAGCTTCTCAGAAGGACAAGGAAAGAGACAAGAAGGTGAGTAAAAAAGATCCACCGCACTGTAAACTCCAGGGTCAAGAGGTGAGATACAGTGAATGGCTGACCAAGGAAAAGAGTTCACTGGCCTCCTCTGTGAAGTATGACACAACCCTGAGCATGGAGATGAGCACTTGGCCTCTGGGAACACAGCGTATGCTGGCACAGCAGTATGTACTGTGTATGTGCTACGTCACTCTTCAGGAGAGTGTTAAGGGCCTGGAGACCTTTAGAAGTGGTCAGAGGAGAGAATAAGATTGCCATTGGGTTAGACTAAGTAGCAATAAAATGGCAGTAATTACTTCTCTGTCCTCTGTGATACAGGAAGCGGGAAAGCCAAAGCGTGAACCTTTGCATGGGTTGCGGGTCCACGCATGGGTTTTGGTTCTGTCTGGGAAGAGGGAGGTTCCTGAGACCTTCTTCATCAACCCCTTCACGGGAAACAGACACAACACCACAGACAAACGCTTCCTTGGGATTGAGAGCGTCTGGAACCACAGGAACTACTGGGTGAATATGCAGGACTGCAGGCACGGCTGCAAGGTAATGAGCCCTTTAGCACCCCATGCCTGGGAGGGACAGTTGAGCTAACCAGAGTCCTGGAGAAGTCCAAGATCAGTTGTGATCCCAGTTCCACTTAACCATTCTTTGTGTTGGCTCTGGTCATGTTGCTGTGATGACATAGACTCTGAACTACTCCAGGACATTCTAGACCCAAAGCTAGCAAATGTGGATCATACCTATTAAACCCCTAGAGTGCTAGAATGTCAGCTTTTAAGGCTGGCTGGATGCTCATTCTCCCAAACAACAGCTTTTAAGGCAGAGGATGTTTTGAGCCCATCAGGAAAGATCTTGATGAGGCTCTTCCTACACCTCAGCTATTCCCCAGCTGATATAAAGTCTACAAGGCAAAAGTCTGACTTAGAGCAACTTGACTCTGAGGCTATACATGTCCCAGGGAAGGAGGCAGAAGCATCTCCAGTAACTTTGATTCATCTGTGGCAGAGGCATCATGAGGAAAGGGGTCTGCAGTCCTTTAGGCACAGGGGCAGTCTTTGGGGTACCAGCCATGGGTCTGACACCCACCTCAGTGAGATGTGAGGTCTGTCCTTTATAACTCTCAGGGTTATAAAGGTCTGTCCTTTATAACCTGACAGCCAGCCAGGTCCAGAGCACCGCAGGTGGGCAGAGGCAGCCTTCAGTTTAGTGCCCTTGTAGCTAAGTGGGTTTCTTCTGTATGGCCTAGGATCTCATATTTGACTTGGGTGACACTATCCGCTGGGAAATCATGCTTTCAGAGAGCAACCGTCTTCAGCTGCTTCCTGAGGAGGAAGAAGAGTTATTTGGCAGTGACACAGTGAGTGACTCAAATGGCTCTCGTGCAGTGGGGAAGCTCTATTGAACTGGTATGCTCATAGCCCCACGTATGTCTGCCTGCCTGCTGCCCCCTCCAGGTTAGGTCACTATTACTCCAACTGTGTTTTTAATTGGCACTTTCGGTTCCTTCTCAGTCTTCAATAGTTCTACTGGTTTTTGAAGCAGGACTTCACATGGTACTTCTGGTGTCCTCAGTGACTTGGGATCTGTGTATGCCTCCAGTGCACTGACCTTTAGGATGAAATCAGTTAAAGAAATAAAGTCAAAACAGACATTTTCCTGGACATTTTTTGCCCTGCTGGTCAGCACCCAGCCTAACACGCTGCTAGGTGGAGTTGCCAGCCAAGTGTAGAAACAATGTATTTACTGTAATATAAAAAAGTGCTGGGTATTGGAAGCAAAAGATGGTATGTTGTCCTGTTGGGAGAACACAGCATGATAAAACAGGCACTGCATCAGCATGGCAGGACAGAGGAACACCAATAAAAGCATGTCCCCTCCTGTTATTTGCCCTTCTCACACTGTGTCCACAACCAAGGAGCAAAGTGTCTTACATATTCTACATAATGTTGGTCATCAGTTTGAATGCTGAGTGTCCTGTTCACCCTGTCCTGCAGGAACATTAGCCAGAAGATAATTCCATTAGTCTAGAGTAGGGACGTGCTAGTGAGAGTGTGGGGATGTGGTAAAGCTCTCCTTCCACATAAATGCAGTATGCTGCTTGCTTCTGTCCTTGGGCTGTGTGACCAAAACAGCTCTTATAGCTGCACCACAGTGTGCCCGAGCTGAGTCTGAGGCCTGATCACTGCACCAAAAGGTCTCCTGGGATAGTAAGTGAAGGTGCCAGAAATGCAAATCTCTTTTTCTGTGTCATCAGGAGAGAGAGAAGAGAATGAGTTTTGACATGCCACCATCGTGGGTAGCCCCAATTTGGATACCTCCCAGAGGTATGTATTCTTTTGCCCCTAGGTACTCTTTTAGTGGATTTGGGATATTTGTTTGGCTCAAGAGTTCTCCCTTCAGGATGGACAAGGTACAGCAGTGAGGTGCAGCAGATGGAGGCAGCAACAGCCGTTAGGTTGAATGCTTGCCCTCGGTGTACTGTCTCATGCTCGGTGGGACCCCCCCCCAACTCCCCTTGCCCAGACACACGTATGTTTTCCTGCCAGATGAAAATCATCTCAGTTTTGCCTGGGATGGATTTTCTGTTCCAGTTATGACCCTGCATCATCAAATACCTGCTTTGGGAGAGAAATGAGTTATTATACTATTACAGCTTTAAGGCAAGAGTCTGAACAGCTTTGCTGGCAGCTGAATGTGATCAATAAATGCATGGCTTCCCTTAGACTGTGGTTTGCTCCCTCTTGAATTCTTTTTCTTTGGGCTGAATAAAAGGGAGTAAATCTTTATGACACCTCTATCTCCCACTGCAGAGTTTGAGACCCGCTATTGCCAGGGGAAGAAGGTGACTCTGTACAACAAAGCAAAACTGGAGAAATGGGCACCATACCTGAATGGCAATGGGCTGGTGCAGCGTCTCACCATCTACGCAGGGCTAGACTGTAAGAGGGATGGGTCAACAACTGAGCAGACACAACCGGGTTCTGTTGGTGGTAAGGGGTAGGATGTCCCCTTTCTGTCAGGGTCTCCCCTGTGCTTTCCCATCCTCCTTTCACATTCGGGGGGAACTGTCTACCACATTTTCAAATGCTTCATCAGGCTGTCAAGCCCCAGAACTCTCCAGCATTGCTAGGGAGTCCTGTGAGAATTTTGAGTCTGATTTACAGCCCATTGGTGAGGCTGTGCAGTGCCAGGTCAGCTGCTTGGATTTTCAGTCTTCAGAGAAATGGAAGTCTCATTTGATTTGATCTGGTAGTATCACTATTCCCACTGGTGCTGATGGAAGCCATAGAAATATCCAGACTGATTTGATCTGGTAGTATCAATATTCCCACTGGTGCTGATGGAAGCACCATAGAAATATCCAGACTGTGTCCTTTCTGTGGGCACAGAATGGGAAATACCCAAACTGTGGATATGTCTGTACTCAGAAGCATTATTCTTTGGTCCAAGAAAAGGTGTAGATTCTTAACTGGACATCCAGTGTCCTGTCCTCAGTCCTCTTGGATAGTGTAGTGTTCCCATCTCATTCTCCTTAACTCTCACACTATCATAAAGTTTTTGGGACGGAATTTCTCTTGCCTAAATGTAGCCATGTGCTACACCACCTTCTCCCCCTGAGCTGACTACTTTACTTCTTGTTGATGGAGAGGAATAATCTCTCCTAAGGTATAATTTATCTACTCAAATGTAGCTTAGGATTCATCTACAAAATGCCCCTGTGCACAGGGCCAGTTCAAGTGACTGTACTGCAGCAGGAGTACAAGGTGCTTGCACAAACATGGGGGTGCATAAGATGAATCTTACCACCTCCAACAGGGTGATGTGGGGTTGTGAAATGCTTTGTCTCCTGACAGATACTGATGTTGTGGAGGTGAGAGAGTGGTTTGAAAACCGAGAAGACATCCTGGTTAGAAGAGAAGTGAATAAACAAACAGAGCTGACCACAGACTACTTCAGCAAAGGACATTCCCTCTGTCTTAAAGGTATTCCAGATTATCTGGCAGCTACTGCAGCTGGTAGGACTCCGTGTGGATCCTTCCAGCAGTGGCAAAAGCCCAAATGTGGGGGTGGAGAAAACTTGTGTTGTTGGCTTACAGTCCTGGAGAGTGCTCCCCCCAACATAGCAGGGGAAAAATACATACCTATCATGTATATGATGATCTAATTTACTTTTACCAGTAGAGGTGATAGAAGTAGAAACTTTCTCCTTAGGATTATAGAATCACAGACTGGTTTGGGTTGGAAGGGACCTTAAAGCTTGTCCACTTCCAAACCCCTGCCATGGAGAGGAACACCTTCCACTAGAGCAGGCTGCTCCAAGCCCCGTCCAGCCTGGCCTTGAACACTGTCAGGGATGGGGCAGCCACAGCTTCTCTGGGCAACCTGTGCCAGAGCCTCAGCACCCTCACAGGGAAGAATTTCTGCCTACAGTCTTGGTTCAATCTCCCGTCTGTCAAGTTAAAGACATTCACAGAATCCCAAGGGTTGGAAGGGACCTCGAAAGATCATCTAGTCCAACCCCCTGCAAGAGCAGGGTAACCTAGAGTACATCACACAGGAACTTGTCCAGGCGGGCCTTGAATATCTCCAATGTAGGAGACTCCACAACCCCCCTGGGCAACCTGTTCCAGTGCTCTGTCACTCTTACAGTAAAGAAGTTCTTTCTGATGTTCACATGGAACCTCCTATGCTCCAGTTTACACCCATTACCCCTTGTCCTGTTACTGGATATCACTGAAAAAAGCCTAGCTCCATCATCCTGACACCCACCCTTTACATATTTGTAAACATTGATGAGGTCACCCCTCAGTCTCCTCCAAGCTAAAGAGACCCAGCTGCCTCAGCCTCTCCTCGTAAGGGAGGTGTTCCACTCCCTTAATCATATTTGTGGCTCTGCGCTGGACTCTTTCAAGCAATTCCCTGTCCTTCTTGAACTGAGGGGCCCAGAACTGGACACAATATTCCAGATGCAGCTTCACCAAGGCAGAGTAGAGGGGGAGGAGAACCTCTCTTGCCCTACTAACCACACCCTTTCTAATGCACCCTAGGATGCCATTTGCCTTCTTGGCCACAAGGGCACATTGCTGGCTCATGGTCATCCTCCTATCCACCAGGACCCCCAGGTCCCTTTCCCCTTCACTCCTTTCCAGCAGGTCAACCCCCAGCCTGTACTGGTACATGGGGTTGTTCTTCCCCAGATGCAAGATTCTACACTTGCCCTTGTTGAATTTCATCAAGTTTCTCCCTGCCCAACTCTCCAGCCTGTCCAGGTCTCACTGAATGGCAACACAGCCTTCTGGTGTGTCAGCCACTCCTCCCAATTTAGTGTCATCAGCGAACTTGCTGAGGGTACACTCAGTTCCAGGTCGTTGATGAAAATATTAAACAGCACTGGTCCCAGCACTGACCCCTGAGGGACTCCACTAGTCACAGACCTCCAGCTAGATTCTGCCCCATTGACCACAACTCTCTGCCTTCTTCCTTTCAACCAGTTCTTGATCCACCACACTACCTGATCATCAAGCCCACACTTCCTTAGCTTATCTATGAGAATGTTGTGTGAGACAGTATCAAATACCTTACTGAAATCAAGAAAAACCACATCTACCGCTCTACCATCACCCTCCACCTAGTCACTTCCTCATAGAAGGCTGTAAGGTTGGTCAAACATGACTTCCCCCTGGTAAAACCATGTTGGCTGTTCTTAATGACCCCCTCATCCTTGATATGCCTAGAGATGGAGTCAAGAATAAGTTGTTCCATCACCTTTCCAGGGATGGAGGTAAGGCTGACCAGTCTATAATTACCCAGGTCCTCCTTGCTCTTCTTATACACTGGCATGACATTTGCCATCCTCCAATCCTCAGGCACCTCTCCCGTTTCCCATAACTTACCAATGATGGAGAGCGGCCTAGCAATGACCTCCGCCAGCTCCCTCAGCACCCGTGGGTGTATTCCATCTGGACCCATTGATTTATAGATGTCCAGATTGCATAGCTGATCCCTAACCCAATCGTCATCTACCAAAGCAAACTCCTCCTTTGTCCTGACTCCTTCTGGGGCTATAGGAATCTGGGGTGCCCAGGGAGAGTCTACAGGAGTAAAGACAGAGGCAAAGAAAGCATTCAGCACTTCTGCCTTCTTTGTATCCTCTGTCTCCAGGGCACCCACCTCGTTCAGCAGTGGGCCTATATTGCCTCTTGTGTTAGTTTTATTTGCTATGTATTTGAAGAAGCCCTTTCTATTGTCCTTAACCCAACTTGCAAGATTGAGTTCCAAGGAGGCCTTAGCTGTCCTAATTGCCTCCCTACATCCTCTAACAACTGTCCTTATTCCTCCCAGGTGGCCAGCCCCTCCTTCCATAATCCATAGATTCTCCTTTTCCACTGGAGTTTGCCCAGCAGTTCCTTGTTTAACCACGCTGGTCTCCTAGATCCCTTACTTGATTTCCTACCCATTGGGACGCTCTGATCCTGAGCTTGGAAGAAGTGGTCCTTGAATGCTGTCCAACTATCTTGAGCCCCTTTACCACCTAGTACCCTTTCCCATGAGACTTCCCTTAGCAGTTGATTGAAGAGGCCAGAGTTGGCCCTTCGGAAATCCAGAACTGCGGCCTTGCTAGGTATTCTATTCCTCCCACACAGGATCCTAAACTCCATCATCTCATGGTCACTGCAGCCAAGGCTGCCATTGACCATCACCACTTCAACCAGACGCTCCTTGCTGGTGAGTACTAAATCTAGCAGTGCTCCTCTCCTAGTTGGTTTGTCCACCATTTGCATTAAGAAGTTATCGTCAATGCACTGGAGGAACCTCCTAGACTGTGAATGATTGGCTGTGTGAGTCTTCCAGCAAATATCAGAGTAGTTAAAATCCCCCATGAAGACTAAGGCATGTAGTCGCAAGGCTGCTTTCAGTTGTCTGTAGAAAGCCTCATCAACTCCTTCGTCCTGATCAGGAGGTCTACAATAGACCCCCACAACTGTATCACCCATACCAGTCTGTTCCTTAATTCGTACCCGCAGACATTCCACTTACTCCTCATCTGACCCCGGACAGAACTCAATACATTCTAGTTGCTCTCTCACCCTTGTCCTGTCCTAACAGGCCCTTGTAAAAAGCCAGTTCCCATGTAAAAAGTCCCTTGTTTGGTCTTTCAGCATTGTACAGCTGGGGGCGAGAAAGTCCTGCATCAGATCTGTTGCTCAAGTAGCATTTCACCCAGAGACTGTGCCCATTCCTGACTTGGGAAAAGCAGGGTCCAGGCTCCACTCACTGCTGCATTACTGTGTAAGGAAGGCAGTGACCCTGAAAAGACATCCTGCCATCCTTAGGCCATGACATGTTGGTACACAACAGTGAGGAGATTACATTCCCTTCTTACACACTGGGGACCATTTGATTTATTGGCTGCTGAAGAAAATGAGACTTCCTCTGTACACACTCATGTTCACTGTCTCATAGCTGCTAATGTCTCTTACATCCTCAGCTCACACTTATACATCGCTGGAGCCCAGGACTGGACATACAATGGAATTTTACAATGAGGCACGAGTTGATGGCCTCCAGAAGCGTGTTGAAACTGCTAGTGAGATGACAGAGTACTTCATGGGGCGGGATGACTTCCTTTACCTCCGGCACGTCAACTTTGGCAAACAAGGAGAAGAAACACAGAGAACTGACATGAACTCCAAGCCTATCGTGGTACAGTCTAGGCAGGAACAGAAGAATATCTGTTATAGTGATATCTATACTGTGCAGAACATAAGGCCTAGGGCTCTAGGTTCATTTTCAGTGGACACAGCCAAGGCAAAGCTCCAGATGAGATATCTGAGCCTTGCTCAACTGTTTTATCTCATGGTTGCTTGCCTGGCAGAGAGCTACAATGTGACCAGTTGCCACCAAATGCATTGAGCAGCTAGAATAAAACTGGGAAACTAATACTTGGAAAATGTGTGTCAGAGGAAGGGAAAAAAGCCTGACTATGATTTTGGAATGAGATTTTCACAGGACTCAAAACTACTAAAATGATCTCATGTTCTGACCTCAAACTAATAACAATTTAGGTTAAGCAGCGTTGTGCTATTTTCCTCAGGCACAGGAAAGAACAGTAGGACTATGGGCCAATAAATGCCATTGTAATCCAGGCAGAAAAGCACAATTTTTCCCTTGGTTTTTTACTCAACTCTGCAAATCTTCCCAGGTTTTTTGTCTAATCTGCTTCTCTCTTTTTTCACCCCCATTAGCAAATCAAGGAGTGTTTTCACAGAAACCCAGAAAAGCCTGCTGATGAAGATGTCGCAGAATGTATCTTTCTGATCAAAGAGGAGGACATCCATCTGACATACCACCTCAAAGATAAATACATTACTGCTTCAAAGAAGCTTTTCCACAAACTGCCACAGAAGGCTAGTAAAGAACATGAAGTCTTCATGACCCCAGAAACATGCATCACATACCAGGTATGAAGGAAAACTACTTATATCAAAGTTTTTCTAGAGCACAAGACACAAAGGGAAGGTCAAATGTCAGTGGAAGAACTCCAAGCATGCCTTATTCCAGGCTGCCCTCTGCTCTGTGTGCACACCTCCCTCACAGACAGCCTCCTTGCTGACAGCACAAATGCCCCTGGAGATGCACTGTCATGCTGGAATGTAAGACATACTGTAGCATGAAAGGCTTGCTGTGGCCATGCCTGAGGTCATCTTCCTAGACCTGGTCATCAAGCAGCACAGGCACTGGGATCTTTCAGGGTGCTGGTTCAGCAGCTGTTGGGCTCAGTCCTGTGAATTCACGGCAGGGAAACTGAAATTTCCTCTGCTGTTCTCTCTTGAAGAAGAGGTACAGCAGAGAAGCAGAGGCAGGCATCCCAAACATCCCATCCATTTCTGCCATGGACTTCTTGGTTCACTTTATTGCTTGTATCTTCCAAAGTTTACCCTGCAGATGCAGAACAAGATGCTAAAGCTTAATGTGTTGCTGATAGATAGGTAGATAGATGATAGATGATAGATAGATAGATAGCCTTCAATAAAAGATGCTCTGAAATAAGTGGAGTGCTGTCATTAAGCCAAATTCTCTCATTTGGGGGGGGGGTGTCACTCCACTGACATCATTGATGTGGGTCTGTAACCATAAATTCTACAGTGATGCTACACAATTATACTTAGGAAAATCAAAGAGAGGTTAAAAATACGTGATTTTTTAATGTTAAGCAAGTTTTGTTGAAGTTTCTATTTCCCACTGGGAAGGATACACAGGGCACGAGTGCCATCCTTTCATCTCTAATCCTGCAAAACTGGTTCCAACTGTATAAAAGTGCAAGATGTGCCATCTGCCTCACATTACCGATGGATTCAAAATCAAAATTAAGTCTAATAAAGTGTTCTCTACGGGTGAGATATTTCAGTGATGGAAATCAGTGTCACTATCTTGACTATAGCGGAGTTGTGCCAATTTCTGATAGCAGAGTACCTGGTCCCATGCACCCAGAGAGTTCTACTGGTCTTCACTAGTTCATCTGCTTTCAGGCAGGGTCTTTTGAGAAAGGCAAGAGTTTGTTCCATCTGTACAACTTGTTGAAGGAGCTGACAGCGAAAGAGAAGCGGGTGAAGGAACAAGTCCAGCAATCTGAAGCAGAGGTAACAGGGGAGGTGCCCACCCTGGGTCAGAGTTGGTCAGGCGTGGGAATCATAGAATGGTTTGCGTTGGAAAGGACCTTAAGATCATCCAGTTCCAACCCCCTGCCACGGGCAAGGACACCTTCCACTAGACCACGTTGCTCCAAACCCTGTCCAACCTGGCCTTGAACACTGCCAGGGATGGGGCAGCCACAGCTTCTCTGGGCAACCTGTGCCAGGGCCTCAGCACCCTCACAGGGAAGAATTTCTTCCTTGTATCTAACCTGAACTTGCCCTGTGTATGTTTGAACCTACTGCCCCTTGTCCTATAACTACAGTCCCTGATGAAGAGTGCCTTTTCAGCATCCAAATAATTTGAGCTGATTGGTTGCCAAAGTATTCTTAACATAAGCTGTGGTAAAAATAAAACTGGTGCCACAGAGCTGGTCTCCATGCTGAATTCTTGAGCTTGCAGCCCAGCCATTGTTCAGTAAAGATGTAACTTCAATGTATTTATGGAGAGTCACACACTTTCCAGTTCCTGCTCTTACTCTTTGTTCTCTGAAAGACAGTTTCAGGGAGCAAATGACCGTGTATGAATTGGGGCATCTGGAAACATACCTGCCTTTTGTCTGAGAATGAGACCAAAAAGAAAGGATATTGTATATGATCTATCTGGTTGCTAGGCATTTCCAGGAAGTCCTAATCAAAACATTGAAGTAAATTTTGGTGAGAGCAGCTGTAGGGAAATACTTTATAAAATACATTGCTTGTACTGATAATCACACTGTGACCCTGTAACAAATCCATGTTCTTTGTACTTGTCCTTCAGGTAGTACTTCTAGTACTTCATGCTAAATACAACCATTCTAGCAGATGGAGGAAAAGCTGCTGGATATTTTTAAATTTTTTGCTTAGGAAGAGGAACCCCTGAAAGAGACGGAGAAGTACTCGATTCTATTAGCCCAGAATACTAGTAATAATTAAGAACAAGATTGCAGAAGTCTTTTTTTTCTCCAGAAATTTGAATTTTGCTCCCTGTGACCTCATGAACACCTTGCCAAATTTCTCTCTCTTGATGTATCAATAGACAAAATATTGCTGGTGCTGTATATCCTGTTGAGACAAAGAATAAGACAAAGCTATCAGTGCAATTTCAGAAGTAGTTGCAAGACCATTACTTCAGAACAGCTTTCTTAACACATAATATCAATAATTGTTTTCAAGAATTTAATACAGAGCAGCAACCTAAATATAAAAACACTATTGGCTTGACCTATCAGCAGAATATGGACATACTTGAATAGATCTCCTATATTTAATCCTGTACTGCATTTCCTGTACACAGCATCTGCTTGGCTACCAGGTCAAGCATGTAAAAGTGCTGTTGTTTTGTAAGAAAGCTGAAGGCTCTTCCTTTGATTTTTGGAAGGTGTTAACTATTTTGAAGATCCGTCAGACTGAAGAAGCCAATGTTAAATTATCAGTTTCCATTTATAATAGAGAGAGGAATGAAGAGAGAAGACCACAGCATGAAGCCATGGTAGGTCAACTTCATTAATTCCAATATTTCTTACATGTACACAAATAAATCTAGAGAAAGCTTTTTCTGTCTGAGAATTGCCTCTGAGGAGCTGTTAGTACCATTAAAATACTTGGGCTGATCCCCTAGCAAGTTAGCACAACTTCAGCTGAGTTCTCATTAAAACAACATAATCATGCTTTGACCTTCTGGAAAAATTTGCATCATCAAGATAGATTGTTGTTTTACTTTGTTTAATTGATAAAATAATGAACAAGTATTAGATGAGAATAGGGATTATAGCAGGGAGTATGAGAGTAGATTCCAAGGTGCATCTTTCTAGACAGGCTCATTTTGTTAGGCAAACACACATTTCTTTGTGTGACAGGAATCAGTTGCTTTCTTGGGTTTCATTCTTGCACAGCCAGTTTTGTTCCAGGATCTCTGTTGAGGAATTAAGAACTTAGAAATATTCTGGACAAATACAAAAATAATTATTACTTTCAGTTTTTTCGAGATCTCCAGAATGCTTTTTGTGAATGGTTTTTAGACTGAACAGAGAGATTATAAAAGGTGGTACTAAATTTTACATGCTAAACTTCTGCCATGAAACAAAACAGGGGCAGAGATGCAAGAACCAGCTACTCACCAGCCTATAAACTTGTGTCACTCAAAACACCTTGTCCTAATGTCTTCCTGTCCTAATACAAAGAGATTTCATAGATCCCTTCTTGCACCTCAGTGGATTACACATTTTCTGTAAGAGATGTCTTTAAAATCAAGGAAATGAGGAGAAATGTTAAAAAGGATGCTTGAAAAGAAACTACAGAATACAAACCACACTGGAAAAGGGTAGGTATGCAAAGCTAATGCAAAGCAGTAATTTTGGTCAAACTAAGAAAAAGAAATATTATTTCCATCCTGGGGTGGCCACAGGAGTTTTGGCCTTTGCTTTTGTTTTGCTTTATCATGGGGTGTTTGGGGAAGTATGTAAATGGAACCATGACTCTTTCTGTCTTTTCACCTCTAGGAGAGCACAATGAAGGATGAGCTCCTTGGACAGAAGAAACAGGATCTGGATTACCTAGCACCTTTCTTTATTCGAAATGGCTGCAGAAATAAGCTGAACCAGGAGCAGGCCCTGCGTGTCAGAGATGACTGCCTGACTGATTTTAAGCATCATCTCACTTACAAAGTCAACCTCATCCAGGCTCGCCTTGAAAAGGTATTCCCATTCTTGTTCCAGGATATGCATGCTTTTTGGAGTGTCTCCTGCACTGGCAGGAGGGTAACACACATCTAATTGTGACAGCAGGCAAGAAACAGACCTCCTTTGATTAAAGAGCCATGAGCATGCCTGGTTTTATTTTTTTACTTTTATTGTTGTTGTTGCTGTTGTTAGCATTTGAGATCAAAGAACAAAATAGCCCCAGATTTAGGTGCCCAGTGCTTCTTCACAACAGGGAGGCAACACACTGAGGTTTTGCTGCCTCTTGCTGTTCCATGTTTTGATGTCTCTCATTGCTTTGCTCAGTGAGACCTCATCTCAAACTTACTGCCTTCCATGAAAGTAAACCAGCTCCAGCTTGTGGTTTCCTTCCTCAGCTACCTGAACTTTTGAGTTGCACTTCTGTGTGCCTTTGCTCCTTGCTCTCCTTTCCATTACCTTGACTCATGGTTGCTTGCTCCCCCAACAGGCGGTGGAGGAGCTGCAAAAGAGACACCTGTGGTTGCAGGAAAACAAGAACCCGCTCAGCACAAAGGAGGAGGATGACTACCTCTCTAGTTGCTCTGAATCCATGTTCCATATCAACGTTCTAGAGCAGAGACTCAGCAGGTAACTGGACTGCCTAAGTAGTGCCCAGGGGAGGTCTACAAGTCAGCCCCCTAGGAACTGAGGCTATTTTAGAGTCATAGAATCATAGAATAGTTATGGTTGGAAAGGATTTTAAGATCAAGACCCAAAGCCCTGCCATATGCAGGGACACCTCATACTAAAGCATACCACCTAAGGCTCTCTCCAACCAGGCCTTGAACACTGCCAGGGATGGAGCATTTACAACTTCCTTGGGCAACCCCTCACAGTAAAGAACTTCTTCCTTAACTCCAACCTAAACTTCCCCTGTTTAAGTTTTAACCTGTTGCTCCTTGTCCTAGCACTACAGTCCCTGATGAAGAGTCCCTCACCAGCATCCCTGTAGGCCCCCTTCAGATGCTGGAAGGTTGCTATGAGGTCTCCACGCAGCCTTCTCTTCTCCAGGCTGAACAGCCCCAACTTTCTCAGCCTGTCTTCATACAGGAGGTGCTCCAGTCCCCTGATCATCCTCGTGGCCCTCCTCTGGACTTGTTCCAACAGTTCCATGCCCTTTTTATGTTGAGGACACCAGAACTGCACACAATACACCAAGTGAGGTCTCACAAAAGCAGAGTAGAGGGGCAGGATCACCTCCTTTGACCTGCTGGTCACGCTCCTTTTGATGCAGCCCAGGATACGGTTGGCTTTCTGGGCTGTGAGCACACACTGAAGCTGGCTCACGTTAAGTTTCTCATTGACCAACACCCGCAAGTCCTTCTCCACAGGGCTGCTCTGAATCTCTTCTCTGCACAGCCTGTAGCTCCAACCCAGGTGTAGGACCTTGCACTTGTCATGGTTAAACTTCATGAGGATGACATCAGCCCACCTCTCAAGCGTGTCAAGGTCCCTCTGGATGGCATTCCTTCCCTCAAGCAGATCAATTGAACCACACAGCTTGGTGTCATTGGCAAACAATACCCTACTCAATGTCCTGCTGCAGTTTTTCTCTGATACCCCCTTCTTGTTCTAGGGAAAAGCAGATGGCGCCACAGAAATACCTTGCTCTAGAAAATAAGTTGCGCATGGATCCTCGCCTAGCAGAGCACCTCGGTTACATCTGATTTCTTTATTCCTTCACACACCAGACACTGTGAATTGGTGCTGAAACCTGAGAGGAGCAGCCTGGAAAAACAGCATGGAAAAGTTTTCCTACCTGGCTGCAGTAAATCTTTTGTTATTATCAGATTGTTGGAGATTTTAATAAACTTGTTGCATTCCCCTTTTTATTTTCCGTCTTTTGTTTTAAGCCCCATCTACAGTCGCATAGGTTGTCTGTAATTCCATTGTGCTTGAGACCCCAGGTCTGAGTGAGAACTCACCTTTAAGGTCTTCTTCAGAAGCGGCTACAAATTATGCACGCTGTATTGCAGGACTCCTCCAAACCTGCTCCCTAGCTGCTGACAACAGGAGGAGGATTATTTGGGAATACTGATTCTTTTCCAACAAAATAACATTTTTGCAAATTTTTAATTCTATAATTTGGTTTTGTAAGTAGCACAAGCAAAGATCTTGAACTTGTAAGATCACAACAAATATAACAAGTCTTTGACCTTATTGAGAGGTCAGACTTTGGATTTTAACATATGTCTCCACTCACAAATATTGGCAGACAGGGTAGAAAGTCAGCAGTAAATCCAAATGCATTCCCAATTGAATAAATTCTAGATAATCAAGTATTTTGGTTAATTCCCCAAGATCCACACACAGAAGTCACTATGTGTGGCATTTATTGGTATTTATGTGAGTGCCCGAACCTGGTAGGAGATAATCCCTGATGTACTCTGTAGTATATTGAGCACTATAGACACCCACGAGGGTTCCACCTATAGGTCCAGTCCCTCTAAGGGTCATCTTCAGTGAAGACTATACTGACTGCAGCTGGGAAAGGCAGAAGTTCACTTTGCTGTGATACCTGAGAGAAAGGGACATCACACCTGAAATAAAGCATGTAGTAGGGCAGACTGAACTTCTTGCTTTATGTTAGCTGTCCATTTTAATGCAATAGATATATGAGAGAGCTTTTACAGAGAAACATCCACCCCAACTGCCTGTTTTGTTGCAAGTCATTTCTCTCCTGTGTTGTTTGTTACATTTTTAAGAGATGAACACAGTGTCAAGATCAGAAGCCACTACAGCTCCTTATGCCTATGCAGCTAATGGGCTGCAGTGTTTGGTACCCACCATAGCAAATGCCCAGGTCTGCCCAGGCCTCCCAGCTCCCAGTTTTGGAGCTGTGAGATGTTTCATGACAGCATGTTGTGTTCTAAGCCAACCTCACAGCAGCAGCAGCCTATTTTACAGCACCACCATTTCTGACTGCTCTGCACCCCTCCATGAGTGCTTGGCTGGTAGGGCAACCTAGCAACAAGCCAGGGAAGGAGATTGCTCATGAAAAGTTTCCTCTTGCACATAAGGAGGGATTTAGATAAGAGGGGTTCAGGTAACAATGCCCTACTGAAAAGAATCATTAGGGATTTCAGGAAAGCCAAAAAAAATAAATGTCCAAATCGGAAGAACTGTGAAGTGGTGAAGGTCTAAGGGACCTCAGAGAACTGGGGAAAAGGGAAAACCTTAGGTCTCTAAACAAAAAGGAAAGGGAGAAAAGGGAGGAAGAAAGGGAGGGCAGGGGGAGGAAAAAGAAGGGGGTGAAAGATAAAAAGGGGGGGCAGAAAAGGGGGGAGGAAAGAAAAGGGGGAAAAATGGGGAAAGGAAAGGGATGGGTGAGAAGATGGAAAGAAAAAGGTGCAAGCAAGTCTGTGGTTATGAACTCATCAGCGTTAGTTTAACACCAGAATAAATTAATTTAGAATCCTTTTACAGCCACCAGAGACACAGCTGCTGCCAAAAATCAGTTAATGCATACTATCAAGTACTTGCATCAAAATAATTTTATTTAGTAATTGGCTTGAGAGATGGAGTAACTGGCTTGAGAGCCAAGAAGGAAAGCATGGAAGTGGCACGACTGCACCCCTTCCAAGCAGAAAGCACCCAGCATGGCTGCCCCAGGAGGAAAACAAACCTGAGGCTCCGGTGGGCCTGACTCTAATGGCAGCAAGAGTCAGAGGAGCTGGTGCCAACAATACCTGGCAAACAGCCCCAGAGAGAGAGGGATCTGGGGGCTCCGCTCCCGCCAGACCCGTGCCTGTGATAGCTGGCGAGCGGAACCGCCTCCTAGGGACACACTGGCCACAGCCATAGGGCACAATTGATGCGCGGATAGACTCCACAACTCGTTAAAGTTGTAAAGTAGGTATGCTTTTATTCAGCACTGAGGTGCATGGGGATAGCTCCTGCAAAGCATGCATACATCAGGGTTGTTCTCCCTTTACATTTATTCTCTTAAGGTATACATAGACATGAGGTTGCTCAATTCGCCTATACATATTTAGTATCTATCCCCGCTTCGTATTATAATGACCCGGAAGGTCCTTTGCACCTGCACAGTGCCCCTTCTGATCATGGGCAGGGGTCTCAGGATGAAGTAAATGAGTCTTCCTCTTGTGGGTAGGGGTCTTCAAGATGAAGTAAATGAGTCTTCCTCTTCTTAAACTTTACACCTTTTAACCTTCACACATGGCCTTAGGGTTTGGTCGGCGCCCAATCTGCATTCTCCCCCGCTTCTCAGTAGGACCAAACACCTGTGCTTTTGTCATGGTCTTAGGGTTTGGTCACCCAAGCTGCCTCTCCCAGGCTTATCAGCAGGACCAATCATCTGCTTTTGTCAGTAGAACTAGCATCTGCTTCTCCCCGTCCAGCAGTAATCAATGCCTTGGCAAGGTGGCAATGGCAGGTACTTAGGACAGACAATACTTTTGTTTAAGCAAAGGAATTCCTTTAACCCCCTTGTACAATTTCTCTGTATTACCCCCCTGTACATTGGTTACCCGTGTATCACAATCACCGGCAAGCCCTGAGGTGGAGGGCCTGGGAAAGACTTCTGAGCAGCGCCTTCGGGAGCCCCGGGCTAACGGCCCGCTGCAACAACCCCGACGGCCGAGACGCGGCAGCAGTCACGCCACTCCCCTCGGGGAACCGCAAAATGGCGGCCCTACAAAACCAGTGCGCCACCCTGCCTCATTGGCAGCGCTTAAAAGGCTTCGCCAAGAAACTGTGCTGCGATTGGTCACTCCCTTTGCTGTCGCTATAGCAATCACTCCTTCCCTCAGCTCCTATTGGTGGAACTGCGTGCGGATACCTGGCAACGGCGCGGAGAGGCCCTGGCTCGCGCCCCGCCCCTGCCCTCTCTGCCGCCCCGGCGCGGCCTTCCCGCCGCTGGGCCCAGCGCGCCGGGACCTCCCCATCTCCTGCTGGTGCCTTTGTTCGGCCTCCAGCCGGCCGGGGCAGCACGGGCGCATGGCCCAGAAGCGGTAGGACGCGGCGGCAGAGAGGCGACCCGGGTGGGCGGGGACCCTCGCCGGTCGGAGGAAGGCCCATCGGATCGGCCTCGCCGAGCAGAGCCATGGCTGAGGCCGTCGCCACTAAGACGGCGTGGAAGCTGCGTGAGTGTGGCCGGGTGCCCGCCCGAGGGAGGGCGGGGAGGCTGCCCCAGCTAGAAGGGGGGTGGAGGAGGCGGGTTGTGATAGGAACCGGCTAATCCCTGCCTCGGGTGTGGGTGCCCCGGCCTCTTCCAGCGCGCTGACTGGAACTTCTTAACTTCCAGAAATCCCTTTCGAAAGCACGGCCGCACAGTGGAACAGCTTAGGGCCTCGTCGTGGCTGTTTGCCATGACAGCCCGTGTTTTCCTGATGAGGTGCTGTAACGCTGTCCTCATACTATTCCTGGTAGCCCCACATGAGTAGTGCAGAATCCCCCTCAGAGACCAGGCCACAGCGGGGAGTTGCCCCAGTCAGTGTCTTGTTGGCCCTGTTGGGGCTGCCCTTCACTGCTGCTCACTTGTGACAGCAGGTTACTGAGCTTTTTGCTGCGGGAGGGGTGAGGTGAGCTCTACAGGGCCTGTATGTCTCATCTCTTTCACCTCCTTTTAAGAGACAGTAATAGTCCGCTGGTTTATATCTCTTATTTTCCTCAGAAGGAGCAGTAAATGGTTGCTGGCTATCCATTTCTAGCTGCTTCGCTAGTCACTGGTGGGTTATTCCATAGGGGCTGTTGCGGAATGCTTGGAAGCAATGGGGAGAGTTCAAAAGTGTGAGCTTTAGACCAGTGACTTGGGGTCTTGAAGTTGCCTAACAGAAATACAGTACCCTTGGCTGGTAACAAATTAAGGGAGCTGGCGTAATTGACATCTTTAATTTCCTACTTTTTACAGCAGAAAGCCAATTCGCCATGTTACCTTTCCAGCCCTCACTCCTGCAGTTACAGAAAAAGCTGAAAGCTGGTTAATCTCCATTCTCCTTAAGTGGGTGGAAGTTCTTGATCTTATTTTTTTTTGCTAGGCTGTGCCCCATTTTAGCATCCTCTTTAGAGCAAGACGCATTCTGAACGTTAGGAATGTTTCGGTGATGCTAATTAGGAGCTTTGTATGACTGAGCTGGTGGGTGATACCTGGTGATGAATACTTCATTAACAAAAACCTCTGTGGGTTTAAGGAAACGGGCATTTTGCTGGGGGTTGGATGAAGCTATCTGGCCACAGCTGGCATCATCAGGCTGTAACAGATGGCTTTTATGAACAGAGGGTTGAATGCTTAAGCAATGACTCTTACATGTAAAATGTATTATTAAAAATGAGATCAAGAGGCGGGAAGCAGCAGAGGTGCTGACACAGTGCTCTCAGCAGCAACACTGAGCATCTGTCCTTTCAATTTTAACTAGTGGCTTGCTCTATTAATACTAATTGTACCGTTCCTTCAAGTCTTTGTGTACATCCATACTTTAGCACTGTGATATGGAAGATAGGTCTTTCAACACAATACAAGCATATTTTTCCTTTCTCATGTAATTTATGATCCAGTTACCTTTGTCATTTGAAAGGCATTTCTCAATCTGAAGTGAAAATTGTGCAGTTTTGCTTTCAAAAAAGCACTCTGAGAACTTGAGATCAAAGTACCTGTAATTATTATTGCATCACTATCCTTTTGGATTAGTATTGCATGTAGAATAATCAAATTGCTCCTCCCAGCAAAAACAATCCGAACAAAAGCTGAATTGATTGTCTTTTCACAAACAAGTTTTGTAACTATGAGGCATGCAAATCACTTTCAGAGAACTGTAAGAGGCAGAAATTGGTAAATGCATCTGGCAAAAGGTCCTCCAGGAATTTGAGTGGGTTTAAAAAAACACTGTGAAAATCAGATGTCTAAGTAAAGATGCTAGTTTGTCTTCTCATTTGCTCCTAACTTGTTTGGAATGAGGCCACCTTAGAGCTGTGTCATTGCAAAGCCCTCTCAGTGCTAGAGCTTCCCTTCAGCCGCCAGTTTTTGAACCGTCTTTTAGTATCAGTCCCATTTCTTCTTTCGTGCCCACTGGGATATGTGCTCATCCTTTCTTTGTCACAGTTTCACATGCTGCATTGCTAAGTTTCACCTGTGATATGCAGTGGGACAGTAGCAAAGCCTCTGCCAAAGCTGGGAGAAAGGAGCTCCACCTACCCCCGCTGCTGAGTCTGGCATTTTCTATGTAAGGTAACAAACTACACTGCTGCTAATCTGCCAGTTCCTCTGAGGTTGGACAGTCTGCTGCTGCTTTCTAGAACAGGATTAGAAGGCTGTTCGCGAGATGACTCTGGCTGCTGCATATTCTTGCAGCTTCTCAGACACCTCTGCTTACCTAGACCCACTTGGGATACTGAAGGTAAAGCAGCTTCTGTGAGCAGCTTGCCACAGTTGAGCAGATCTTCAAAGGCTACCAAGCTGCTGAGAGAAGATGCTTTTTGTAAGCCACGTGAACACTGGAGTTGTGAAGCTTGGTCAGCAGATGTCTTACCTACAACAGGCAGAACCAGGGAGGGATGTTTCAAGCAAGATAACAGTGTGACTTCTTATCTGAACAGTGAGCTGCTGCAGCTTGTCCAGTGGAAACTGGAAAATTTTTCTGAAAGAAGAATTTTTTTTTTTTGAGGGATGGGATGAAAATTGTAATAACTGTTTGCTTTTTGTCCAGATGAGATCACAGCTCACAGCAGCAATGTATCCTCACTAGTCCTGGGCAAAACCTCAGGCCGGCTGCTGGCAACTGGAGGGGATGACTGCCGGGTCAACATATGGTCAATTAACAAGCCCAATTGCATCATGGTAAGAACAGGCCTGTCTTCAACTTGTGGGGGATGGAAAAGTTAATTCTGAGGTACAGAGGGTTGGGAACGAGGGGGAAGATTGTTGGGTTGTAGCCTGTGGGACTTGTGAATAGAGTTTACCACACAAAGACTGGATTCTAGCCAAAGATAGGGACAGAATTCAGTAACTGATGAGACCAGTGCTCCAGAGAGGGTCTGGGATGCCTGGCTGCTTCAGCTGAGCCAGTGCTTGCCCAGATAATGAATACTGTGCCTTTTGTTACAGGCTACAGATAATGAAATGCGGAGTTTTGTATGAGATCAGCTAGTTTGAAAGTGCCAGCTACAGGGCCCAGTTTTGTAACCTGGAGTTTGCCCTCACAGCAGGAAACATCCCCAGCAGGATGTGTTTCCAACTGTCCGCAGTCACTGATTGTCAGCACAGAGTTGTCTGTAGGCTGGGGAAGAGTAGTGCCAGGCACAGAGTGTTAGAACAGGATTACCCTGGTTGTCATCACTAAAGCAACCAGAAATCAGTTTAACAGGTGTCTATATTGGATGACATTTGCTTTGAGTGGGTGTTGTCTTTAGCCAGTGTCCTTTGTCACTTATTTAATTAACACCACAATGATATTGTGTTATGGATGGTATTTCTCTAATCAGCATAAACTTTGTGATGAAGCAACTGGGGAAGTAGGATCAAAGAGGCTAAAGGAGAATGTGTCTACTTTATTTTCCTATTCATTTACTGGATAAAGAGATGGAAATGGGTGCAAAAGGAGTTGCTCACCTTTGGCAATACTGTGCTGCTTGCAAAGCCGTAGTCAAGCTGTGTCTTCCCAGCCCTTGGTGGTGGCATGGCAGTAGTTTGAAACTAGAGTGTTGTCTTCCACTAAAAGGTTGAAGGGCTGGATGTCTGTACCCATTCTGTGGGAGCAGAGAGCTGTACCTCTCCTGCATTTCTTGGGAGCCACTGATGTTGGAAGTTGGTGTTTCTGAGAGCAGGGGCTGGCTGAAGCTGCTGAGTGTTTGTGCCATTCTTGTGTATCAAAAGAATCTTGATTTTTGGGGTTTGTACTTTATATTTTGTCCTCTGAATTTAATTTTTAGTCTTTATATTAGGTTTCCATATGTTTACGTATCGGGGAAGAGGATGAAGGGGAGCTTTTCAAGTAGCACTGCAGTTTGGTTCCAGTTTGAGCTGTCTTACTAAGCAGTGACAGTTGCAGCAGTAGAGTATGTAGAGGATTTCAGTTGCACATGAAATCCTAGAAAAGCCTCATCAGAACAGGCAGCTTCCAGCTGGTGTTCCCATATATTCCCTCTGTATGTGTGTGAGAGCTGGCTAGCTTAGCTATTTAAAAAGATCTGTTTGAGGATGGAATAAAGCATAGAATATTGCTTAATTGACAAGTAAAAAGAGTAGTTGTATTGGTTTTCTAAAGCTCATTTTAAATATTCTTGTGTTCTAATTAAATACTGACCTTTTCAAAATACCTAATTTGGAAGCTTTTTAGATGTCAAGTTATACTTCAGTAATAGCACCACATTATCAGCGTGACACCCCTGCTGGCCGCAACACTGGAGTTTCTTGCTTATGGGAAGGTTTTGAAGTAGCCCTGCTTGTGCTCTTTCTTTGATTTTGTAACTAGCTCATGATGCTTTGTGACACAGTTAGAGCAAACTTGTTGCTGTTGCTTTTGCACAGCATAATTGTTATAATGTGTGTGTCAATGTTGTGTGGGCATGCACACCTAATGTTTAAATATCAATGTCTCTATTGATGCATCCTTTCGAAATTAGTCAGTGTACACCAGAAAGTGAGATGATGTGAAAGATACATGCATGGTGCTATAGGCAGTGATGGTCATAGAGAATTATACAGTCACAGACTGATTCCTGTTGGAAGGGACCTTAAAGCTCATGCAGTTCCAACCCCCTGCCACGGGTAGGGACACCTTCCACTAGACCAGGTTGCTCCAAACCACATCCAACCTGGCCTTGAACACTGCCAGGGATGGAGCAGCCACAGCTTCTCTGGGCAACCTGTGCCAGGGTCTTCTTCCTAAGGTGTCATCTCAATCTCTCCTCTGTCAGTTTAAGGTTGGTCTTTAGTGTATTCTATCATAGTGGTAGCTTATGTGAAAAAAGGAGCTGTGGTGCAGCCAGGTGGTTCTAGCTCGTGGATAAAGATATGGACAATGCTTTTATGGACAGGGCTGTGTCAGTAGCTGTTGATGGTGACTTGTGGTTTTCTTTTCAGAGCTTGACAGGCCATACGTCGCCCATTGAGAGCCTACAGGTCAATACGAATGAGAATCTCATTGTTGCAGGGTCCCAGTCAGGGTCCATTCGAGTTTGGGACCTGGAAGCTGCCAAAAGTATGTTTCCGTGAGCTCTGTTAATGCATGTTTTTTATAACATCCTTATGCTTAATACATATGGTAACCCAAAATGTTCCTAACTTATGAAGAAGTAGGAGCCTGGCATTGCTTTCATCTTAATTTCCATCCTTCTTAGAGAGCCTTTGTGCACTTTCTACTGAGGCTGTAGAGCTGTGTAAACACACTCAAAGCAGAAATTTGTACATGTATTGTGGAGACTGATCTGAGGCTAGTTTCTAGCACTGACTCAAGTGTGTTGAGATTTATATCCTAGAAGAGTTTCCATGCATGTGTAGAGTAACTGCCATATAGGATTTGTATTTAGACTTTCAGCTTAAAATTGATTTTGTATCCTTTTAAGGTTGACAAATTGGAAGTTTTAAGGATACTAGGTTCTGACAAGTAAAGGAGTCATTGTTCTCATTCTTAGGTTCTAACTTTTCTTATTTTTCCTCAGCTGATTCTTCTCTTCAGTGCTTGCATGAAAGACATCATTTTTCATAAATCATAAAAGCCATGAGCTCATCAAGCTCTGATCCTTTAAAGGCCAACTGTTGAGTCATGCTTTATTTACTGCTTTTTTCTCAAATACTAGAACAAGTTTGCAAAGGAATCATGCATCTCTTGAGTGCATTCTAGCAGTAATCCATAAAATGACTATTTTTTATAGGTTGCTATTTGTTCATAGAAAGAGTGAAGGTAAGAGTCTATCAAATGAAGATAGACTTCCACTGGCTGAGCTAAGAAGGCAGACAGCAGGTGGCATAAATAATAAAAACTGCTTTTGCAATTCAGACAGTTAAAGTCAGTTGTTCAGTAATAAACTACTTTGGTTTTACAAGTGCAGAGTAGCTGAGCTGGCTGAATTTATTAGGACACCTATGAGCCTGTGTCTGTGCAAATGACCATTCTGGCTCAGTTCATTTCTGCTAGGGGAGTCATCAGACTGTTCCAGATGACAGGTGATGGAGAGAGGTTGTTCTTGTTATTATCTGTGCAATTTTTCTTCCTCAGAGGTGAGTCTTTGCTTTCAGAGATACAGTGTTCCAGTTCTACTGGTCCTTTCTGGTTTCCAGAATTAGAAGGGGTGTTACTTGGTTGGTAACTTGCTGAAACCCTGCGATCATTCCTCTCTCTCTTGCTTCTTAACTGTTCTTTCCCAGTCTTTGGAATGCTTTTTGCAAGGAGCAATTGAAGAAGTCCAGGGAGAGTATTGGAACCTAAGAGACGAAAGTCAGGCTTGTGCCTGGATGGAAGTGCAGAGTCCTGGAAAGGATCTTTCCAAACAATGCAGGCAACCAAATGTCCCTTTTATTTCCTGACTAAAACTGATGTCCCCTCCCTTACCCTATTTTGCTCTCAGTGTAACAGGTGGAAAGATAAGCTGCCTAGAAGCTGCCTCAGAGCATGGCTTTTCAGTTTTATTTTCAGCATGAAGGCCTTTGGAGTTTTATTCATAGTTTCCACACCTAGGAACAGGACTTTCATTAGGATCATTGAACATGGGCCCTCTATTGCTGTTTCTTTGCATTGCAAGGCAAGGTTGGAAACATTTCCATAAAATAATATATACAATATGTAACATGTCTAATGTATGTTGCATTAGCTTATGCTTAATGTATGGCTAAACTTCTGCATGGTGTCTGGGGGAAATGATCTACTAAATATTTGCTCCCTATTCCTTCTTGCTCTGCTGCTTCTTTTCCCAGTTCTTCGATCCTTACTTGGTCACAAAGCGAATATCTGCAGCCTTGATTTCCATCCTTACGGAAGCATTGTGGCATCTGGCTCTTTGGACACAAACATTAAGGTAAAATCCGTATTCTCCTAGAGGTTGCCCTCTTTACTTGCAGTATGTCTGTTTTGAAAAGTGCCAGAATGTGCTTTGTGCCAAGCTCTTGATAGGTGCTGCACATCATCATTTCCATGTGTGTGGGCAGGCGGATTTGTGAGTGCTTGTGAAATCTATGTGCGTGTGTGTTTGCAAAGGCAGTGTGACTCCTGTGCTGTGGAATGTGGCTTATGGTGCCAGCCAAGTGCCGGTGTCACCAAGCACAGATGTCCTGATTGCTGTGGACTGCATCTGTTTTATCATGCTCATCCTAGACTGTAGGAACCAAGCTTCTATAGTAAGACATATCTTATAGAAGTGATTCTCACTTGGGGAATTGGGTTAGGAAATACCCCTAAAGCAAATAGGGGTTCAACAGCCCCTTCAGTGTTTTCATTCTGTAGTGTCATATCAGCTTGGTTACAGGGAGAGCTCTTGTTACCAGACTCTTGGGCTACCTGCTTACTGGTCTAAATATATCTTTTGTTTGCTTTTCTTCCCTGTAGCTCTGGGATATGAGAAAAAAAAACTGTGTCTTCAGGTACAAGGTAAAATGCTTCATTAGTTTTCAGGCAAAGAGTGGGGAAAGATTTCTACTGAGAACTTGTGAACAAACTTAAAATGATTATGCGCAATTAATTCACTAGTTTTCCAGTATGAAAATAAGATCTGCACAATTTGTGAAGTGGCCTGGCAAACCTCTTCAGGCCATTGTGAGCTGCATGGGAACATGAAATGGACATCATAGGAGTTAAAGTATTCTAGTTTTGTTTGCTTTAGCGCGGGTTGGAGAGCATCCATGGGTGTTACTTATACTGTGACTGGTATTACCATGCAAGTCCCCCCTCCACCAGGATGGTTCTATTCTTGGTGTGTTTTTCAACCCAAAGGACTTGCTGTGTATTTTTTAATTTAGAAAACAGTTTAATGGAATGAAATTTCTGTGTGACCACCCGTAAATCTGTGTAATTTTAAATTGTTTCTGAATAAGTCAGATCTGTATTTACCATACTTAAAAGTGTCACCAGAAATGTCCACACTCATTTAGTGTGGGTGGGTGTTCAGTGAGCTGTGGACTCTGTGAAACAGTCATTTGATCTTATTGTATTGTATAGAATTAAAAGACAAAAGCCAGAATTCCTTCAAAAGAAAGGGAGAGAGAGAGAAAAAAAAAGATTAAAATACTATTTGTTCTCATTTCAGGGCCACACAGAAGCAGTTCGATGTCTCCGCTTTAGTCCCGATGGGAAGTGGTTAGCCTCTGCTGCTGATGATCACACTGTGAAGGTAATTTATTGTGACACCTGCTTATGTGCTTGGGGTGCATAGGAATGCTGGGATCATCTTTTACAGGCATTATTGCACTCACTCATAAACACTTTTAGTTAATTAAGCAGCTGACTGAGCCCTGTGGCTTTGCAAGAACCAGTCTGTTTATGAGGATCGTGTCCAATGGCCCACTACATCCAGAAGAGAGCTGCGTGTGTTGCAGTGCACTTATCCAACAGACATCTTGGCACTATGCACATGACAGTTCAAGTTTTGGTGGTGATGCAAGTTGTGAGACATGAACATTGGCCTTGGTTGTCTCGATAGTTACAGAATGAGTTGCCCACAGCACATTACTTTACCATACCAGTTTTTGCTCTGCTCAATGAATTCACTAGGAGTGTGTTATCATAGATAAGTTTGGGTTGGAAAAGACCTTGAGGTTCATCCGGTTCCAACCCCCAGCCACAGGCAGGGACACCTTCCACTAGAGCAGGTTGCTCCAAGCCCAGTCCAACCTGGCCTTGAACACTGCCAGGGATGGGGCAGCCACAGCTTCTCTGGGCAGCCTGTGCCAGCGCCTCGCCACCCTCACAGGGAAGAACTTCCTTATATCCAACTTAAATCTCACCCTTTTTCAGTTTAAACCAATCACCCCTTGTTTCAGGTGTAGTATGGAGGACTGTGGGCAAAGGACTGGTTTTGTTTTCAGCTTCACATGAAATAACCTGATCAGTTGCTTCACTCTGAATTTTTGTCGTGGCTAGTGCTAAGGGATTCAGAGCTTTGGGCTTTCTGTCTGCTTTTGAGATATAATCTGTGGGGACAGGTGAATCTGTTGTAATTTATGCCAGTCTCAAATATAACCCAGAAACTTCTAGAGGACAAATGAAATGAAAAATTTAGAAGAAAATGACAGGGGGAAAAAAAACCCAAACAAACCAGCAAACCCAAACAACAAAAACCCAGACAAAAAGCAGATTCAAATGACTGGAATTGTACTCCTTCCCTGAACACCGAGTCTGTTCCTGGAGGGGAAGAAGCATTAGAAGGTTGCCAGTACAAGGAAACCTGAAGTGTATTGGAATTCTCTAACATGAAGTCCTTTCAAGAGTCTCTGTTCTTTCTTTCTTTCTTCCAGCTGTGGGATCTGGTGGCTGGAAAGCTAGTGTTTGAATTTACAGAACATACTGGCCCAGTAAACGTTGTTGAATTCCATCCCAATGAATACCTTTTGGCATCTCGTAGCTCTGACAGGTATGTAAAGGCAGGGAGAAAGAAGGGAATAGTGTATGTCAGTTCCCTTTCCTGATGCTCTTCCTTTTAGCAATGTGGAAAATAGGAATGTCACAAAACTTCAAAATGCCATTGCAAGAACCTGACATCTAACCATCAGGACATCGCATCTGTGATGTGAAGCACATGGAGATCTTGTCTTCTCGTGCAAAATTGGTGGCCCTCTCTACCACACCAGAAAACAATGCTATAGCCTCAAGCCTCTCACTAGTCCAGCTGACATCCTGAACAGCCAGCAGTCCTGCTCAGTTAGCAGGCTGTCCTCTTAGTTCTGGCAGCAATAAATACGTATTCATGTCTAGAGCCTCTAAGCATCTTAGCTCGACTGGCCTTCTGGGCAGGGTCATTGTATGTGCATGACGGCAAAAGCCATTCTAGCAGTCTGTGCATTATTTGAATTCTGGATCCTATTGCAGATCTCTAGAGGGATGAGTGATGATTTTTGTTCTGTTCTGTGTACAGGACTGTTCGGTTCTGGGACTTAGAGAAGTTTCAAGTGGTGAGCTGTATTGAAGAGGAGGCTACTCCCGTCAGGTATATTAAATTCCTACTGCAGTGTCCAAGGCAGAGACTGAAGTGTGGGTAAAGGGAGGATTTCCTGAAAGAGACTTTACTGGGGAGAAGCTTGGGCTGCTGGAGATGTTACCCAGGCCCACGAGTTTGTACATCTGAATACCAGATCGGTAGGCTTATTGTTAGACACATAGCAGGAGGTGTTCAATGAAGACAGTGATATAAGCCTAGGGTCACTGTGAGAAGGCTGGAAGATTGTGTGTGCCTAATTTTCCACCTGCCTTCCTCCCAGGTGTGTGCTTTTCAACCCAGACGGCTGCTGCTTGTATAGTGGCTTCCAGGATTCGCTGCGTGTGTACGGCTGGGAGCCGGAGCGCTGTTTTGATGTGGTCTTGGTGAACTGGGGAAAAGTAGCTGATTTATCTGTTCGCAACAACCAGCTGGTAAGCCACTGCTCCCGAGGAGGGGGCAGGCAGCTGCAAAAGACAAGATAAAATCCTCCTGCCTCATTTCAGGCCTTAAAGGTTCTATCAGACTGTAAGCAGCCAGGGTATGCCACATGCCTAGCACTTAGACAAAGATTGTGTGTGTTTGTTTTGAGCAGTGTTGTGCTCCACTTTGTCTCTCTGGCTTCTGGAGGAAAGAACTGGGGCTTGGTTTGACCAGTATTTAGAAACTATGCTTGTCAAAAGTCTTACTACAGCTTTTTGTAAAACACTGGCAGCTCCAAATTGAAAAAGCCAAAGCAGCTAACTGGGAAATTCTCAAATAGTTGTGCAGGGTCACTGCATCATGCCTGCTCTGAAAAAGGCTCAGGGTGTGCACCCTGTTCCCTGGTGAGTTATCTTGGTCTTTTGTCTCTGCAGATAGGTGTTTCCTTTGCACAAAGCACAGTCTCTTCCTTTGTTGTGGATCTCAGCAGAGTCATAAAGTCGGATTCTATTTCTCATGGGCTAATCAGGGATGATGAGCCTCTTGTGCCACCTATCCCCACGGGGTCCTCCCTTCGCCGCATCTATGACAGACCCTCAACTAGCTGCAGCAAGCCACAAAGGTAGGGAATCTGCTAGCTTGTTGTATTTCAAGATTTTAAGGAAACTTAAGGAAAGCTTAGTGCTTTCTCTCTGACAGAGTCCATATGACTTGCTCTGACAGCATCTCTTTTTCCACAGTAGAGTGAAGCGTAACTCAGAGAGTGAGAGGCGCAGTCCCAGCAGTGAAGACGACCGGGATGAGAAGGAATCAAAGGCTGAGATCCAGAACCCAGAGGATTACAATGAGATCTTCCAGCCCAAGAATGCTATATGTCAGTACCAAGGTTTATTATGCTATTTAGTAGTGTTTTTATTAGTGCTGTAGGTGCTAAACTGGTTCAGTAGAAGTGAGCTTTGGGTTACTATCGTAGAGGCTTTGTGACTGGGAGAATTTAGGAAACGTTTTTTTTGGACGTTGAACCACAGATGATGTTGGTGAACTGCTAGGAGGTGGAACCTTTACTGGGTACAGTGATGTCTGGTCAAAGCTGTCTCAGAATTCAGAGCTCCATTGTAAGCATAGATTCACAGCCTGGTTTGGGTTGGAAGGGACCTTAAAGCTCATCCAGTTCCAACCCCTGCCACAGGCAGGGACACCTTCCACTAGAGCAGATTGCTCCAAGCTATGTCTAACCTGGCCTTGAACACTGCCAGGGATGGAGCAGCCACAACAGCAAAGCATTCTGCCTTCTTGTTTTGATTAGGGAGGACTACTGTGTTACAGGATCTTTATTAGCTTAGAACTGTGCTATGTATAAAATCAGCAACCTCCATTAAAGAAGGAAAGACAAAATGTTTTGTTAAAGCAGAAGTAGTTGTTTAGGAAGCATAGTGCAAGGCCTGTGCCATTTTTATGTGAATGTGAAAACTTAGGTACTACTTTTAAGGAATTAATAATTGTTATTTGAATTTACTTATGTAAACCAATTTAGCAGGTGGTGATTTTTTTTTTCTCATGCAATTTGTTGTGACAGTGCCTTTTCTTGTGCTTCACACCTCTTCAATAGCAATGAGCTACATGGGTCAGTTTTTTATCTCCTATCCATGAAGGCCAAAAGCCTTTGGCCAAACTCAACAATAGCGTCAGGGTCTGAAGGAGATAACTCTGCTTGTCATATCACTGATTACCCAAATGTGTGGAGTTTTGGGGGCCTCCCAGCTCCAAGGCTTATTGCTGATCTGTAGCATTAGATGCTTCTTTGTTTATTCTGTTACCTGTCTCTGTAGGTCGCACTCCTCCTCAGAACAGTGAGCCCTTTCCAGCCCCCCCTGAGGATGGTGAGTATGAAAATGACCTCTTGGGGAGAATGAGGTTAATGACCCTTAAAGGTGGGAGAGCTCTATATCTGCAGAAAAGACTACTTGTAATCTAGCTGTACAGAAACTTTGCTATCAACTTCTCCTGAAAGGAACAATCAGTTTCCGCTTTCTCACTTCTTTCCCTCTTGGTAGAGCCCATAGCTGCAAAGGAAGCAGTGAAGCCCACCCAAGCTCCGGATGTCCAGACATTGTTGCCAAAGCAAGAACTTGTATGTACTGTTTGATCTGTTAATAGCTGTTCATGCTCCCACTGTGAAAGATACGCGAGTGCTAGAGACTTTACAGTTTCTAAGGAAGCTGATACCTCTACTGAAGAGCAGTAAAAGTGCAGCTTCAGGCTTTGTCCTGCCCTAAGTCTTGCCTGATCAATAGAATCAAAGGCCAAACCTCCAACAGGCAGTGTTTGCTTCTGTTCACTTCTTGTACTTGTAGTGGTGTTTCTGCTTGTATCTCAAAAGTGAGGCACTCTGAAGATGACCAAGTGCAGGGTATATTATCCTGGCTTCTCTCTCAGCCTTGAGGCTGGCTACAGCCCTTACCCTGATTTTAGATACCAGTGGCAGCACTTGGCACTTCTGCTGGGACATCTCTGTTCTTTGCAAATCTTAATTACATTTTAGTATGTACCTGAGAGATACTTTGTTGCCTCTTTAAACTGTGCTAGTAAATTGGAGATTCCTTCTGGTTAACCCTGCTGTGAGAGAAATGCAGGTCAGGAAAGAAAGGACATCAGGCTAGGGCCAGACTGCTGCTGCTAGAGCTTTTATCCTACTTTCTCCTGCAGCCTAATCCAGTCCAGAGACCATCAATTGCCTCTTCAGCTGCTTTGACCAGAGCAGAGCCATTGGTGATTCCTGCAGCCAGAAATGAGCCCATTGGCCTGAAAGCGTCTGACTTCCTACCAGTAAGTATCTCTGGACAAAAGAGAAGTTCTTGGCTGGTGTCTGTTTTGGGTGGCATCAGAAAGGGGGTTCTCTGACATACAGGTGTACTGGGTGCTTTCTGCAGCCTGCAGTCCTCAGTACTGAATGAGACCATGTTACTTCCTGCTCATCCTCTGCCCACTTGGTGCCTTTCCCATCTCCCAGCTCCTCTAACATGCAGTTCCTGTGGAATCAGCACCTCCAGATTGCTGGACACATCCCCCATTGCGACTGACAGCAAGCTGATGTGAACACAGCAGCACCACGCTCAAAGAATGTGTTACTAAAGCAGAGAGCTAGGGATAGGGCTCAGACACTGAACAATTCCACGTTCTAGACAGTGATTCATTTAGAAAATTGGTGTCTGCCATTACTCCTACATAATTATTTCATAGCAATTTTTACTTCTTGGAAGCCTCTTGGCCTCTCTTGGGGAGCATATTTCCCGTATCAAAAATGGAGAAGGACTAGAGGATCCTCATGAAGTCAAACTTGAAATGTGAGCAGAGGAAGTGGTGGTTCCAGCAGGGCTTAGCAGGAATCAAACTGAGAGGCTAATAAATGATGTGTGATTTATAATTGTATTAACATTCAGCTGAGTGTTTCATGTAAAAAATAGGGTGTGTGTCAAAATATTTCTTCATCAAAATATGTTGGTTTTGGAAAGCTATTTTTAATTCACTTCTTTTAAAATTTTGAGAGTTTCCCCAAAGCTTCAAATATATTTGTGACTGATGTAGTAGAAAAGGCAGAAGAGAAGTAACTTGCATCGGAGCAAATTGAACATTTCAATTTCAAAATGGTTTTAAAACAATCTTGAAGGAAGTCAGTATTTGCTGGGACTCTGTACACCAAAACCATCTCTCACCTAAGCCAGGAAAAGCCTCTACCTTTCTGTGCCACCTTGCTCTATTATTGCTGCTCCATTGGTGTGTACTTTCAGGCTGTGAAAAACCAAAGCCAGACAGAGCTTGTGGATGAGGAAGCCATTTCCCAGATCAGGAAAGGCCACGAGACCATGTGTGTGGTGCTCACCAGTCGCCGCAAGAATCTGGACACTGTGCAGGCCGTGTGGAGCTCCAGTGATATCAAGGCAAGGATGTGGAGATACTTAAGGCCTGTGAGACTTGTTCAGCCTGGAGAAGAGGAGGTTCTGGAGAGACCTTAGAGCAGCTTCCAGTGCCTAAAGGGGCTACAAGAAACTGGGAGAGGGACTTTGGACAAGGATCTGTAAGGACAGGACAAGGAGGAATGGCTTTAACTTGACACAGTTCCCAAGATTTCTTCTTGGGAAGAAGTTCTTCCCTGTGAGGGTGCTGAGGCCCTGGCACAGGTTGCCCAGAGAAGCTGTGGCTGCCCCATCCCTGGCAGTGTTCAAGGCCAGGTTGGACGGGGCTTGGAGCAACCTGCTCTAGTGGAAGGTGTCCCTTGGAACTGGATGAGCTTTAAAGGCTTTTCCAACCCAAACCACCCTGTATTTCTGTGTGATGGGAGCAGGTGAACAGCTCTTCTGGCTTGCAGGGAAACAGTTCTGCCTCTTGCATAAAATGCAGGGTCTCACAGCTTTTGTCCCCAGGCAGAGTGCTGCTGTGTCTCACCTGCACTTTAATGGCCACAAAGAAACATGGAAAAAACTTTCTCACAACAGAGTTGTCTTCTCTTCCCTAGTGAACTCCACATTTCCTCTGCCTTGTTTTTGAAAAGCTATACTTGATGTAATTGCACTAGCCTAGCCAGTTTGAGCTTTGCACTTGGTGACTTCTTCCCCTTCTGTCCCAGAACTCTGTGGACTCTGCAGTGGCGATCAATGATCTGTCTGTTGTTGTGGACCTCTTGAATATTATCAACCAAAAACCGTGAGTCCTGTATAGGGGCAGTCCCTGGGATACCCAAGAGGCACCTGGCTTGGTGTCAGGAGCGCTGCTTTGTACCTGCGTTGTATACAGTGGGTAATGACAGCATGAAATGCATGTGCTTGTAGTCAGATCTTCAAGTCTGCAGCACCAGAGAACGCTGGAGATGCATGGGGCCTTGTGGTGAGCAAATGTTGCATCACTTAGAAAGCTTCATAAAGTGACTCTTGAATCAGTCAAAACCTTCAATTTCCCATCACAAGGGGGAGTCAGTGAACTTGCTGAGTAAACTTGAATGGTGTTGCCTGGGCTTTTTTTGCCAGAAAGCATTATTTGTGTCAACTCAGTCTTGTAAAGCCTCAGAATCCTGTCTCAGCTTATGTTCTTTTCAGGTCTCTCTGGAAGCTGGATTTGTGTGCTATAGTCCTGCCACAGGTAGAAAAACTACTCCAAAGTAAATATGAAAGGTATGGCCCCAAAACCATGGTGTGTTGGGGGAGAAGGTGGAGATACTCCTAGAATTGCTCCTCTGCATGTTTTGTAGCTGAAAGAACATACTGAAAAATCACAGCAGATACAGTATAATGCCAATATGACAACTGGAAAAGGGCAATGGAGTTGCAAAGCATGGGGGGGGGAGAGTTATGGAAAGTCTGCATGGGCAGGAAGAGCAGGATGTTGAGATTCGGAGTAGGTGTGTTGAATTGAAGGCAGCTCTGGCAGCCAGAAGGGGTCACATCCCTGTAGAACAAGTGGGTTCTGCACACAGGTAGGAATGAGATTGTTGATGTGGAACAAGAGGAGTGAAATCCTGCATGGGGGTCACTTGGATTGCTTTGAACTTTATTAGGTGGCAGAAAATATGCATCCTCTCTTAAGATGGACTGTCTGCCATTCCAGATCCCCTCAGCAGGACACCTCTGCTCTTGAGCAGAAAGGTTTTGCTTAGCAGAGAAAATGCCAGGACCTTTTAAAAAGACTGACTTTGTCAGTCTTGTCTCAAACCAAAATGTATGGGTGTTTGGCTGGTGCTCTCCTTACCAGGTTACAGGTGGTAGGTGGGGTTTGGTTGAGTGGATTGTTCCCAGTGACTGGATGTGAGTGACAGCGGTGTGCTGGGAGGACAGGAATGAAACTCAAGTGGGACCCGATTCTCCATTTTTCTAGTTACGTGCAGACTGGCTGCACATCCCTGAAACTCATTCTCCAGAGATTCTTGCCACTGATCACAGACATCCTTGCTGCACCACCTTCTGTTGGAGTGGACATCACCAGGGAGGAAAGGTGAGGCACTTGCACCCTCTTTTGACCCAGCCTTTCTCTTTAGTGAGCTTTGCTCCGTTTCACTGGGGCTTTGATACTAGACTGGGCATGCCTGCCCTTTTGTCTTCAACACCAAACACTCCTGCCATGAGAAAAGACCAAGGACTGCTTTTCTGTCTGTCACTGTGTGTTGAGTCATACCTGAGCAAAGCATGAGTATGTCAGGAGTAAAACCACCTTGTGGCTTCACCCTCTACCTCACAAGGCACATGAGTTGTCAGCAGGGTGCTGGGTTTCCAGTTCATTCACAGGATAGCTCTGCTCTGAGAATTTGCCCTCTGAAAACAACACCTCCTTCCTCCCTGGACTTTACTGCCAAAGGGGAAAGGAGGAGTAAAAGAGTCCTTATGTGGATGCCATTCTCCTGTGTCATCAGGATGTGGGCTGAATACATAGTGTTTCTGAAGAGCCATGCTCACATTTTAGCTTCTTCCAAGCCATTTGCAGGGCTTGTGTTTTCTCACCTGCTTATATTGCATCTTCTGCGCTGCAGGAACAAGCACTTCTCTTCAGCAGCTGAGGTTTCATGCTGTATCTGCTCTCTGGCTTTTGCAGGCTCCATAAATGCAAGCTGTGCTACAGGCAGCTGAAAAACATCAGCAGCATCATCAAGACCAAGTCGGGGCTCAGCGGCCGCCATGGTAGTACCTTTCGGGAACTGCACCTCCTTATGGCTGTCCTGGAGTGACAGCCATCACCTCCCCATGTGCAAATGAAATTGGCCAAGCTCCCTTTTGGCTGGATTTCATCTCTCTCCATGTGTCCATCTTTGCCCCACACAGCGCAGTAGGGAAGTGGGATTTCACTGGCTGGGTGCCTGCCTAGCCTGGGTGCCTTTATGGGCTGAATGGAGGTCCTGAGTGGAGAGACATCTGTGCTGTATGAGGCAACCTGCCTGGTGGAGGGCCCCACAAAGCCCTGTAGGGAGGCAGCTTCATTTCATCTTTTCATCTCAGCATCAAGCTGTCAACTGCTCCATCTGTGTGTGGTGGCCTTTTGCTGATGGCCATCCAAGCCCACTGTCTCATCTTCACCCATGTGTGCTGTTGGCTTACTGGCTCTATGGGTTGGGGCTGGCTGACATCACTCTCCCTGTGCATTGTGCTGCGCACAACAGCCTCATGGGGGTTGGAGTGTCCTTTCTCTACAGAAGGACTTCACCTGCCCTGTGGGACTGGCCATTTGGGCTTCCTTTGTCAAACATGAGCCAGGACACCAAGACGCCATGCCTGGGGTAGCTTCAAGGACTTGTATTGAGAAGGGGGCTGCCTCTTGGCTTCTCAGAAACCCCTGCTGGCACCCTAGGCTGCACAAGGTTAATATCATCAGAATTCCTGGTAACTGAGATCTACCTTGAGGAGTTAAAACATGTGACTTAAACAGGACTTCTCATATTTTTACATTTGGGGATAAGGATTTAGGAGGGCTGAGAAACAGAGGCATGTGGACTAATGTCTTTCTATATCCATTGGACTGCTATTTTTCCCTCAATAAATGTCTGTCAGAACCTCTCTGTCCCTCTTTCTTTCCAGTGCAGAAAGAGGTTTCTGTTGGTGCTTCCTTTGTGCCTCCCAGCCTGTCTCCTATTTTGTTATACACTGGAGCTTGTTCTCCAGGAAACTGTAACTTATAATGGAATTTATTAAAAGATTTGTAATTTTTTTTGTAAGAAGTTGTGTTAAATGCCTGAATCCCTTGAAGCCCTGTTTACCTTGTTATGCCTCCTGGCTGGGAGTGTCCAGGGAAAGCAGAGCTCTGCTCCCTGTGTGTCTTAGGGGGAAGACAGCCCTTCTCACCATTCCTGCTGGGAGGCTGGGGTGAGTAAGTGGATGTGGTGAGCAAGCTGGAGAGGCAGCACTGGCTGGGTTTCATTTGCTGAAAGCCCAGAGGAGGTTTCACTCTGCTGGGTATTCCCAGCCCAGAGAAGAATGTCACTGTGACTTGTCCTTCCCCCTGGCCTCATGCAGATGTCTTCTCTCCACCTGAGCTCCAGCAGGTCTCAGTGCAGCAGCAGGAGTTTGTATGGTTTTCTGTGAAGTCCTAAGCTAGGTGCTGGTGTTTGGGGGTGTAGGATACTGTTTTGGGCTCAAATGGTGGAGTCAGCAGGAATCGTAAAGTCCCATGCTGGTTTGGGTTGGAAGCTGTTGTAAAGCTCATCCAGTTCCAACCCCCTGCCATGGGCAGGAACACCTCCCACTAGACCAGGCTGCTCCAAGCCCCGTCCAACCTGGCCTTGAACACTGCCAAGGATGGGGCAGCCACAGCTTCTCTGGGCAACCTGTGCCAGGGCCTCAGCACCCTCACAGGGAAGAACTTCTGCCTAAGAGCTCATCTCAGTCTCCCCTCTGTCAGGTTAAAGCCATTCTCCCTTGTCCTGTCCCTACAGGCCCTTGTCCAAAGCCCCTATCCAGGTTTCTTGCAGCCCCTGTAGGCACTGGAGCTGCTCTAAGGTCTCCCCTTAAGGAGCCTTCTCTTCTCCAGGCTGAACCAGCCCAGCTCTCTCAGTCTGGCTCCAGAGCAGAGCTGCTCCAGCCCTCCCAGCATCTCCATGGCCTCCTCTGAACTCGCTCCAACAGCTCCACATCCCTCTTATGTTGTTGCCCCAGAGCTGCACACAAGACTGGCGGGGGGGGGGGGGGGGGGGGGGGGGGGGGCAGGGGGAATCTCTCCAGAGCACAACAGAGGGGCAGAATCCCCTCCCTAACCTGCTGCTCATGCTCTGGGGATGCAGCCCAGGACATTGGGGGGATCTGGGCTCAAGTGCACACTGAAGCTGGGTCATGTGGAGCTTCTCATCAGCCAACACCCCAAGACCTCCTCAGGCCTCCTCCATCCTGTCTCCTGCAGGCTGTGTTTGTGATGAGGATTGCTCCAACCCACGTGTAGAACCTTGGCCTTGTTGAATTTCATGAGGTTCGTATGGCCTAGCAAAAAAAAAGAAAAAAGCTAAAGCCAATCCCAATCTTGCTGATACTTCACCCAAATGTGGTCAAGATTTGGGAGTGGAGTGTCCTGCTCTCTATGGTTCTGAAGGTGGCTCATGCAGCAAGAGGCCCTGGCAATGTACAGTTGCAGGACAGCAGGACAGGGTCTGAAGATGCTGTGTACTTTGTGTGTGTCCTGCATGCACTGCTGCTGCCTCACCCAGAGCCTTTCTGGTGATGATCCCATGCCTGGACCCAACTGGGGTGTGATAAGGCCCCATGCCAGCGCCCAGGAGCCCCCATAGTGGGGAGAAGCATGAGGTAGAGCAGGACATTGCAGTGCTGGGGCTTACTTAGTGTTTGACAACTCCAACTGCTGGTAATGAAGGGAGGTGGGTAGCTGCAGCCTGGGCTCTATGGTGCCATGCTTTCCCAGGCACAGCTCCAAGAGGAAGCCAGTCATTGGCTTTCCCAGCTGTGAGGGAGATGCTGTGCCATGGGAAGGAGCACTCACCCATCCTGCTGCAGAAACAACAGCAGCACAGGAGGACTGGATTTAACAGTTTATTTGAAATAAGTCTTGTTACAAAACAGGCTTTATTATTATTATTAAAATACATAGAAACATCTAACCTTAAAAAAGGCTAAATTTATTCTTCCCTTTTTTGATTTATTTCTAATAGAATATGCTGTGGAAGAGCAAGAGGAGGGGAGCCAGTAGGAAGGAGCCATCAGTGCAGCCGGTCAGGTATGTGCAGCAGAAGAAAGCATACCCAAGAGTGGGTGCTCAGAGGTCTGAGGGGCAATGCCACCTCCTCCCATACCCCTGCCAGCCTTCATCCCCATATGTAAATCAAACAGCTTTTGGGCTGGAGGGTTAGAGGGATTTTTTGTTTGTTTTCTGCTTGTTTTCCATTCCAAGACGATGTAAACAGGGTATAAGTACTTCAAACACTTCCATATTGACCACGCTGTGATCGCTCTTGACAAGACAACTGCTAAAGAACTTTACAATAGCTTCATTTGAGACCGCTAAACCCATCCTGGTGCCATGTACTACTGTGCCAGGGCAGCACCAGCACGATGGGGAATGGCAGCTCAGCTCATGCATGGCACTGGGGTGCCTCCATGCAACAACAGGACTTGAGAAACCTACACAGGGAAAGAAGCTGCTAGGATTTGTTTTCTGGCTTAAAATAGTGCTGCTCTATAAGACATGAGGCAGCTGCCCCAATGCAGCCCCAAGCTGGACCCCCAGACACATTTCCAGGAGCTTGCCTGGCTCTGAGCACCCCCTCCAGCCAGATACCTCTAGAAACAAAGCTGGAGAGATGGAGGAAGCATGCAGGAGCTCCCACTCAGGCTAAATACATCCTTCCAGCAACAATGAAAGGTCACAGAGGCAAAGGTCTGAAGGGGCAGATCTCTGCCTAGCACCGTTATCCCCACTCTGCGATGGGGATTCGGCTGCTGGGAGACCCTGGCCCCGTGCTGCTTATGTAAGAGGTGCCATCACCCTCTGGTTGTGAGTCCTGCTGGGAAAGGGGATGGCACCCCAGCCTTTGTTTCTCCCAGCAGCCAGCTCTCAGTAGCACCATTTGGAGCCTGGTCCTGCAGCAGGTTTGGTGCCAAGGCTGGTACTTGTCACAGTGGCACAGGCCTCAGCTTCCCTGCAGGAAGAGAAGTGTGGGTCACAGGGGGCATGGCCATCGCTGCCCTGGCCCCATTGGCAGCATTCCAGCAGATGCTGCATTGCACTGGTCCCACAAGCACCCCATGAGCACCCCTGCAAGCAGCAGAGCCCAGCGCCCTTGTCCTGCCCTGTGCGGGGCCAAGCAGAGCCCTCCACCGGCTCCCGGCCACAGGCACTCACCTGGCAGCCACGGCTGCCCCTAATTCAGGCTGAAATTGAAGGGAGAAAGGTTCAGCCCATGGGCACCCCAGGCTGCAGATTCACAACGGGGCACTCCTGGGGAAGTGATAACCAAGCTTCCCATGGCTAATTAGCCAACAGTTAATGAGCTGATCACAAATCAGCTACCTCTCCACAACTGGCTTTGCCTGCCTGTGCCTGGCTGGGATGAGGCTGGGGGCAGGTGCCTGTGATGGTGATGGAGGGGCTCCGGCAGGGTATCTGGGGTGTAGAGCAGGGCTGGGGTGTCCCACCACCCACCTGAGGGTTGGAGCTTCCTGCGGATGGAGGCAGCACGGCCAGAGAGGTGCCCTGGGCTGGGGGACATGTGGGCCCGGCCAAGGGGTGCTGTGGTCCCCGAAGAGTCACCCTGGGAGGAGACAAAGGGGTAAAGCCCCAGGGTCAGCCCGTGCCAGTCCTCAGAGGGAAAGAACAGGGATGGGCTCATGGGCAATGTGGTGTCCAATTGTGCTCTGGGGTACCATGGGACTGCTGTAAAACAGTACTTGGAAGAGCCAGAGTGGCAGCATTGGCCAGATAGCACTGACTGGGGACAGCCTTTGTCCCACAAAGTGATGATCCCCAATGGATACGACCCAACAGCAAACAGCCCTGGGACCCAGATGGATGCAAAACAGAAGGAACCCACACACAGGAAGAGGAGGGGCAGCCCCTCATTTACCTCTAGCTGCTCCTGGCTGGGCCAGGAGCCCAGCTCAGCCTTGCGGGAGACAGGACCAAGCTCCACAGAGCGAACCCTCTCAGCAAACTTGAGGGAGCACAGTGTCTCACTGGTGTTCTTCTCAGCTGGGGACACCTGTGCATAGGCAGGAGTAGGCAGTCACTCAGACAGCTGCCTGCACCCCCAGGGCTGCCCTTCCACCCCAGCCAACACACCAGGTCATGTCCCGGCCAGATGCTATTATTAACCTGTTACTCCCAGGATAGCCCTGTCCAGTGTCTGATCTAGTCAGATCCCCTGTCACCAACTGCCCTTGCGAGAGGGACAGCCAGGAAAAGCTGCAGCAGGTGGCAGGGGGCAATCACAGGGCAAGGATGGAAGAACTGCCAGAGCCCAGCATCCTCCCAGTGGGAGACTGGGTAGGGAGATGTCAACATGCAAAGACATGGTGTGCATAGAGCCAGCACCCATGTGCAGGCAGGGAGGGCAGGAGTCCATCTTCCAAGTTCATCCCCCATCCCTTGGTCTCATCTGGGGTGCAGAGACAGTGACAGAGCTTCCCCTGGCCCCACGACATAGGCAGACCCCAGGGAAAAGTCTGGTCCCTCTCCAGCCTCCAGAATCCCTACTGCCCCCTGCAGCACTGGGACCAAACCCATTCCCAGACCCATACTGCTTCCAACAGGCACTGGGAGCCCAGCCCCTACCTGGACCATCATGAGGGTCTTGCTGTCGCCGCTGAGTGAGTCCTGCAGCAAGTAGGTCAGCTTCGAGTTGCGGAAGGGCACGTGACCCTGTCGGGAGCGCAGGGCATAGATGACGTCCCCCAGCGCAGAGAGGGACTTGTTGATGTGCTGTGCCTCTCGGAGCCGGCTGCCCTCTGCACCTGACCGCCCCACACGCTCCGATCCGGCCAGGTCTACCAGGTTCAGCTTCCCTGGGGACACACAGCAAACAAGCAGCCATGGCTGCCATCAGCCGCACACACCAGCTCAGGATCCACCGTTCCCCAACACCCCGGTGAGGGGCTTGCTCTGGGACCCACCTGTGGTGCGCAGCCCTGTGCTGCGGTCAAGCCCGCGGACGGTGACAATGAGGAGGGCATGGGAGCGGGAGCTGTGCTCATTCAGGTTGGTACACTCTGTTGCACGGTTGACGTGGCCAAACTCAAAGACCTGGTGGAGCCCAGGGAGATGGGGGGATGTGAAGCCAACCTGCTCCAAACCTACCATAAACTCCCTGCCACCCACACAACAGCACCCCACGAGGTGACTGGTCCATTGGGGTGATGACTGCTGTCAGGTCTCAGCCTGGGTGACACAGGGAAGACAGAGGCTGACAGCCAGGGCACTGCAGTGACAACCGTTATCCCACTAAATCCCCTGGGAGCCACCCAGACCCTACACTTTTATTTTTAAACCCCTGCAGCTCACCCATGGTTCAGTGGCTGTCACATCGCACCCAGGGACCTATTTTTATCTCTGTTGCTCCCTAGTGTTTCAGAAGTACTCCCAAACTGGGGGTCACACATTGCAGAGCCCCCCAGTGGCTGCCCCATCCCAACAGTGTTCAAGGCCAGGTTGAATGGAACTTGGAGCAAGCTGGTCTAGTGGAAGGTGTCCCTGCCTGCCTGTGACAGGGAGTTAGAACTGGATGAGCTTTAAGGTCCTTTCCAACCCAAACTAGTTTGGGATTCTGACTGTGCCCCTTGTACCTCTCCCTGCCTCTCTGCACCTTGTTGATGTCCTCCACGCTCTGCACCCTGAACTCTGTCAGCCCTGGCACGTAGAGCTGTCCGCTGCCATCAGGACACAGCTTGATCTCCAGCTTCTCCTGCGGTTCCTTCCCCAGCAGGTCCCTGGGTGAAGGGGTACCCGTTATTACCATCCCAGGGGGTCACAGGCAACAGCTCCCCTCTGGCACTGCAGCCCCTCCATGGCAGAGCTGTGACCCCAGGCTGCCAGAGCAGCTGGGTCCTCCTGGGATGCTGCACATCCCAGTCACAGCCGTTGTCTCTTGGCTTGCCACGTGCCCACACAACCCAGACCTAGTCCTTACTGCCATCCACATTACCCATATGGTTGCCTTCCCAACCTCCTCCCAGCCTGTGGCTGGGCTTGGGAAGAAAAGATTTCTTAGGCTCCCAGCTAGTAATTTCTAAATATAACATTTTAGGGGGGGGGGGAGGGTGTGGTGCTGGGGGAGGGAGGAGGGGGTTGCTCTGGCATCCGTGCCTGGGAGTGCTGGAAGGGCTGGGAGCCTCAGTAACAGAGCCTGAGGGAGTGTGCTCTGAAAGGGCAGCGTGCACGAAAACCCCCTAAAAAGTTCAAAATAAACCCTTGCACAGCCAAACCCAGAGCCCAGGGAACAAGCTGTGCAGCCAAGGCCCAGCTGCTGGGACAGGAGCAGAGCAGCGTGTGGTGATGCCCAGGTGAACTTTGGTGACCCATTAGAGCTTTTTCCCCTGCCCATACCTGAGGGACTCATTGTAGATCTCAGCAGCACTGACACTGATGGCATAGTCCCAGTCGGCCGCTTTGCCCCGCACCTCCGAGAAGAGGAGCTGCAGGGCCCGCTGGTTGATCCCTGGGTTTGCTGCTGTTCCCTGATGGATTGAGGTGAGAAATGGGGGAGGGCATGTGTCACCCTCTTTCATCTTATCCTGGTTAGGGGAGGGTGCTGAGATTGGGCACCACAGGATTGGAAGCCAAGAAAGAAGAGGGAAGCAAAGCCAGGCAAATTCACCTCCATTGTGTAGGTTTTCCCTGCCCCTGTCTGCCCATAGGCAAAGATGCAGACGTTGTAGCCATCGATGCAGGAAGTGACCAGGGCTTGAACCTCCTGAAAAACCTGGAGGGGAACCGAGGATGTCAGAAGAAGGTGGCTGTATCTCTCCCATCATGCCAGCAGTATGGACAGCAGCACCCACCTCCTCCTGTGATGCTTGTGGGGGGAAGACCTTATCCAGCTCAAAGGACACCAGCTTCCCCTTGTGCAGGAGGTGCAGGACACCATCATCGTTGGCATCAAAGGTTACTGCGTTGGCTGCTTCTGCACCCTCGCCGTCCTCCTTTGTAATGGGGCGGACCCGCCCGAAAACACGGATGTTTCCTTGGAGAAGGAGAGGGATGCAGGGATGGTGTCAGCTCCATCATTCCATAACCATCATACACTGGGCAGGCTGAGCGCTGCCAACCAATGCAGCTCATTGCCAACCCAAGCATCTTAGAAGGACCTCATGGTGCTGGGGTGCAGTGGGGTGGTGCTGTCCTGTTCCCTTCTCAGGGACACTTTCTCCTGTGATGGGACACACACCTTTGAGCCGCACCAGTTCATTGTGGCACTTCTTGCGGAGCTGCAGCTCGCGGCGGTACTTGCGCAGCAGCTCCCGGTTGGTGCTGTGCACCTCCTCGATGGCTTGGCTGATCTGTGGGGGATGGAGACCAGAGGCTCAGTGACACCCCCCACCAGCATCCCCACTGGCGTGGGGTGGTAGCCCTGGGAAAGGGGGGTATTTCACCTCAGCCCTGGCGCTCCGCAGGGTCTCCTGGAGGAGCAGAGGGAAGTCTCGGACTTGCCGCTTCAGGCTGTTGTAGTCATGGGTGAGAGTGCGCAGTGCCGGCTGCAGCGTCAGCAGGTTGGTCCGGACACCTGCAGGCAGGAGGCAGAGTGAGGGACATGTGGCACGACACCCCAGCCCCAGCCCCCCACACCCTCCTCACCTGCCAGGTTCTCATGCACTGCCTTCATTTCCACTTGAGCACGGGAAAACGCCTCCTCAATGGCGTGGTTCTTCTCCTCCTCCATTGCCTGCATCTCCTCCAGCATCTGCCCATGGGCTCTCTCCAGCTCAGCCTCGTACATCATGATCTGGTGGGAGAGAAGCAAAGAGGGGGATATGAGCCGTGAGCACTCACTGCTGCACCACAGCACACCGAGGCAGGCTGAGTGGTTTCTGTTTCCCTGCTTTGCACTCAGACCTGAGCTCGGAGTTGAGCCTCTGTCTTCTGGGAGTTCTGCAGCTGTTGCTCCATCTCCTTTAGCACCTGCCTCTGCATCCCTACCTGCTCCTGCAGGTACTGGTTTCGGGACTGGCTCTCACACAGGGCTTGTTTCATTTTGGCTGAGTCCACCTCCACTGTCTTGATGATGTACTGTGAGAGAAAAGCACCCAGAGATGGGGTGTACTGGGAACACCGCACACAGGATGGAGTTTTGGCTCATTTGTGGAACCAGAGCTGCACTGATGCATACAGGGCAGAAGGATGGGTGGCACTTGCAGGACACCCACTAGGCCTGTGTAGGCATTGAAACCCAGCTCCCCTAGCTTGGCCAGGAGACATGGATCAGAGGGACATGTATCAGATGCTGCAAGGGCTGGAGCAGCTCTGCTCTGGAGCCAGACTGAGAGAGCTGGGCTGGTTCAGCCTGGAGAAGAGAAGGCTCCTTAAGGGGAGACCTTAGAGCAGCTCCAGTGCCTACAGGGGCTGCAAGAAACCTGCAGAGGGGCTTCTGGACAAGGACCTGTAGGGACAGGACAAGGGGGAATGGCTTTAACCTGACAGAGGGGAGATTGAGATGAGCTCTTAGGCAGAAGTTTTTTCCTGTGAGGGTGCTGAGGTCCTGGCACAGGTTGCCCAGAGAAGCTGTGGCTGCCCCATCCCTGGCAGTGTTCAAGGCCAGGCTGGATGGATCTTGGATCAACCTGCTCTAGTGGAAGGTGTCCCTGCCTGTGACAGGGAGTTGGAGCTGGATAGGATTTTAAGGTCTCTTCCCACCCAAGCCAGGCTGTGAGTCTGTGATTCTATGGGGAGCCTCTCGGTGCTCACCTTTATCTGCTGGGGCTGGGACTTGAGGCTGGCGATGGTCTCCTGGCTGTCCCTCAGCCGTCGGCTAAGCCTCTCCTCCTCCTCAGCTTTCTCTGCCAGGGAGTCCTTGAGCCGCAGCTCCACCTCAGCCAAGCGGTTTGTTTTCTGCTGCACCTCCAGGTCCAGCTCCCCCAGCTTGGCTCTCGTCTCCTCTGCCTCCCGCTGAAGCTGGGACAGCCGCTCTTGCAGCCCGGCGTTCTCCTGGCCCCAAAGAGCACAGCCAACGCTGTGTCACCCATGGGTGCTCATCACCCTGCTGCCAAGCCACCGCTGCCAGCCACTCACCTGGAGGTGGGCACAGTCCCAGCACGGAGCCTGCTGCTGCCGCCGCAGCTCCCGCAGCTCCCCCTCGCACGTCTTCATCTCCTGGCGCAGGCGTTCGTTCTCGGCCGCAAGCAGATCCCGGTGCTTCTCCACGTCCGTGCTGCCCTGTGATGGGATGGGTGCGATGGAGCGGGTGCTTGATGCACTCTGAGGAGCCCCAGCCTGCAGCATCCCCCAGCCTACCATGCTGCGCCTGCTGCACCCAGGGAAGCCCTCATCTGCACATGGGAGACTCCCCCCAGCCTTCTGCATCCATAAAAGCCTCCACCTTGCTGCCCCCAGGGAACCCCCAGCCTCCTCCATCAGGGGAGCCCCAGCCTTCCATGTCACAGCCCCCTCACCCTGCCTGGGGACACCCCACTCTGCTGTCCCCAGGGGACCCCAGCCCACAGAGAATCTGTCACTTCCCACTGCAGGGTGACAGTGCTAGAGGGGTTAGCTTTGCCTGTCTGACAGTCCCCATTTGTGACGTTGCATTGGACAGAAAATCCTACAAACTTCTACCCCTCAGTGTCTCTCTCAGCTTGCAGGGTCCAAACTGCAACCCTGGGAAGGTTTCAGCCCTCCCAGGCCCTCCCCATTTGCCCCTTCCATCTCCCCACATCTCCCGCATCCCTCAGGGCAGGGGTGGCTCAGCCCCAGTGTGGTGGCAGCTCACCAGCTCCGAGCGCAGCCGCCCAATCTCCTGCGCCTGCTCCAGGAGCTTTGCCTTCAGAGCTTCAACCTGTCAACACAGGCAGGGTTAACCGGGAGGCATCTCAGCAGCGTTTGGAGGAGACCCCGTGGTGCCACGCCGGCCACCAGTCTGGCTCTCACCTTTGTTATGCCTTAATTTTCCACCTTGCTCTGAGCGCCTGATTCACATGAGCTGATTAAAACAAGCCTTAATGAAAGGCCTGCTTCGACCTTGTTTGACCATGTGTGTAATTTGTCCATGTTGAGCATTAGCAGAAACCATTATTAAAGAAGAAAAAAAAAAAAGGCAAAAGCAGCATCTTTGGAGAAGGAAGAAAACAAATCTATCCATAATTGTGCTTCAAGAGCCTGGAGTGCCCGTCCTGCAATGCAGCTTCATTTTGCCTTCTCTATTTTTCTTTCTAGGAAAGTTATCTTTGGAGAAAGAGGAAGCAGGAACCCTTCCAGAAGTCCCCACATCCCAGTCTGACAGGAGGATGCTCCCCAGGCAAACCCCTCACTTGGACAAGGCAGACTGCCACTCCATCCCAACAACCAGCAACTGGGCCTCCATGGACCATCATTTAGGAACTGCTGATTAATGGGATACTAAATTAGGAACAATTTCTTCCCCAAAGGGTGCTCAGGCATTGGAACAGGCTGCCCAGGGCAGTGGTGGAGTCACCATCCCTGGAAGTGTTCACAAACCATGTAGCCAAGGCTCTCTGTGACATGGGTTAGTGGTGGCCTCAGCAGTGCTGGGCAATGGTTAAACTTGAAGATCTTAAAGGTCTTTTCCAACCAGGCTGATTCTATGATCCTATGATTCTAATCACAGCATGGATGTGCTGACACAGTGCTGCAGTTAATGACAATCAGTTATTAGGGCACACCCTCGCAGGGACAGGGCAGCTCCGGCACACTCAGCACAGAGTGTGAGTACCGTGGGAGAGCTCTGCGTGCTCACAGTGACAAGCCGGGGAAGGGGACTGCTCCCTGTGGCATCAGGAGCCCCTGATTGTGTGTTGTGTACAGCAGCCTTGCACTTGAGTGGGAAAATCCCATTTCCATGCTCAGGAAGGCAGATTATTAAGGCATTTTTAAGACACACACACCAGAGCTTGCTCACCACTCCCTGTGCCAGCAGCACCCCAAAATAGACCTCCATCTCCTACCTGTTCAGGCATCTCCGGCTGCATCCTGCTCTCTGGAGATGACAGAGATTCCTTGGCAGCTGGATCCGGCTGAAGCCGTGGTCCAGCCATGCCCAGGCTTTGGAAGTTTGGGTAGGCGCTTTGCTCTGTGCTTGCTGCCGAAGTGGCTGGCGTGGGGCCGGATCCTGCCAGCGCTCACGCTTGTGTCATGCAGAGTATGCCAACCAAATGCAGGACAATTACCTCCGCCTTTCTGACACCCGTGGAACAAGCAGAACCTGACTGTAACAGCTTCCACAACAGCCACATGCAAATGCCTTTATGAGCAGCCGGAATTTCTATCTCCCTGAGATGACCCAGGTCCTCACACTGAGGATGCAGTCACGGTGCTGTGGGATGGATCTGAGGAGGGTTCTGGTGATGGCAGCCTAAACGCTCTCCCCTTTGGCAGACAGCTCTGTGCCTTCACATTCACTTTCCATCTCCTGACTGTGAAGTCACTAAAATTAATCTGCCACATCAGCCTAACGAACTTGTACTGCTCTGGGAGGTTGGACGATGGCTGCAGGGCTGTGACCCTCATTCCCAAAGCCCTCCCTGCCACGTCATACCCAAGGAGCTGCGTGCCCTCACCAGCATCATCCCGGTGTCACCACAACATCAAACAAGGGGCTGCAAGCATCCCGAGGGAAGCGGAGCCAAAGCTGATGGGATGCCATCAGGAGCACCCAGCTCATCCCCATGCACAATGCTTCGTGAAGTCCCACACTCCTTCCAAGCATGACCCTCACTAACTGCAAGCCACAGTGCTCCAGCCAAGCCACAGCTTGAAGCTGCGGACCCCAACAGACTCTCTTGTGTTGCCCTGTCCCTGCCATACCTGGCCTTGCAGCTGGAGAGACAGGGAAAGCTCATCATTCTCCCGGGCAGCAAGCTTCTCCTGCAGCCCCAGCAGCTGCTCCTGAAGCCGCATCTTCTCCTCCTGCAGATGCGCCATGGAGGCCATCATCTTCTGGATCACTGGGAAGGGCCGACCCGCCGGCAGACTGGCACGTTTCCCACCACAAATCCTCCCTCCTGCAGTGGGAGCAAAGATGGAGCCTCTCAGGACCCGTCTGCCTCCCTGGGGAACAGGGCACCAGCTATGGGGAGAATCCCAGGAGCTGCAATGGAGATGGGACTGTAGGAAACAGGACTTGCAGCAGTCCCATGGAGAGCAGCAATGTGCCAGGAGGTACATCCTGCATGCCATGGTGCTGATTGTGGCCAGAAGCACAAACAGTCTGAGTCCCTGGGAGAGGGTGGGATCCAAAGGGTTATGCTGATGCCAGCAGAATATCCTAGGCCGTAATACTGAGTGTCTGCCCAGGCCACCGCGCCGTGACCCAGCCCCATCACATGCCAAGGTGCTGCTGCCTCACTCAGAAAACAACCGCCTTCACCATGGCTCTGATTCACGCCAGCATCGTCCTTACTGCATGAGCAGGTGCCGGTCAAAAACCAGGATGTGATCACGTTATTAAAGACTGCATCATTACACACAAACATAATGGAAGCCAAATTAAAATGAGATGGGTACCCTGGTCGGCCGTGTTGCCTAATCCTTGTGCGTTGAGCTTCCCAGCCTCCTACTATTACTTTAAACATGGTCTCTGTGCATTAATGGGGCCACTGGTGCTGACAGAAGCCAACCTGGCTGTACATCAGAGCGTGCCAAATGAATCCCTAAATGACTTGGTAGTTCTCAAGAAGAAATGAGCTGGCCTGACTCATTCCCAATGTGGGGATGAGGCACTGCGATGGGCAAACTGGCAGCCAGTATCCTGGCTGTCCGGCGCCGTTCACTGCTTGCCATGGATTTCAGCTGCTGCCACCAGAAACCTTGAGGTTTTCAAGGCAGGAGGTGATGCTGGGAACTACTTTGCTGCCTGCAGGAAGATGCTTCATAGGAAACATCCTGAACACAAGAAGCAAGACTTTCTTTGTCTGTGAATCAGACTTGCTACCTTTCAAATGAGTTAAAGAGCCAGCAGAGTGGACAGAAAATGAAACGCTGGCACCAAACCATGACTCTGCTGTCAACTATATGCCATGGGACTTATCCAGCAATGTCTGTGGAAATGATTGCTGGGTTTTGTGTCCCTGACTTGGGCTGAATATCCTGGAAGTGTGACAACAGACGCCAGCTTCTCTTTCTTTCCACACCAAAAGCTCAGCCCAGCTCAGGCAGAGGACTGTGATGTCCCCTTTGAACCCAGCACACACAAAACCTACACCAACACTTCTAAAATTAACAGGAATGCCAGCTCTCACTCCTTGGGGAGCGTACAGGATAAGACAAGATTACAGGAGGCACAAGGGCTCTGCACACATCATCCACCCTAATCCCAATTATGGGATGGAAGGCAGAGCCAGGTTCAAAGCCACAGCACTCAGCTGCAAGTCAAACTGTCAGACAGGGGTGATCCTGCATGGGTAACATGCTCCTCCTTGCTCTAACACCTTCCTCCTGTGAGAGCATCCTAGGGAGAGGAGCTGCTAGAGGGATTCCCCAGCCCCAGCATTTCCAGAAGTGTTACATTTTCCTTCAGAGGGAAGTAGGTTTTGCTGGTGCTCACTGGCTCTGTTCACCCTGTTAAATAATTCATCTGTGGCCCTGTGCCACCTGGCAGTTGCCTGGTGTTTGATTTCTACCAACATCCAGTATCTCCCCAGTCAAAAGAGAAGAGGTCCTCCTGGTACCTGCTGGCAGGTTCCCTGCACCCATTCCATCCCATCCCATCCCTCCTCCTGAGTGCCCACCACTGCATCCCCGCTTACCCCTCACCTGTTTTCTCCAAGTCCATGGTGGGGGCTGCCTGTCCTGGGGTGGCTACTGATGATGTGCAGGGAGATGCCCGCAACTTCTTGGAGGCCAGTGTCAGGGCCCGGGGCTGACGTTCCTCCCGCTGCTGCTCTGATGACTCCCACTGGGCCTGTGTCCATAAGAAACAGGATGGGGACCTGAGATGCAGCAACTGTGCACGACATGGATCTGGCAGCGTCATCTCACCAGGCTGGCCAGGAGGAGAGAGCAGAGAGGACATTCCAGAGGACAGGCTGAGAACATTTGGGCTGTTCAGCCTGGAGAAGGGAAGCTGCGTGGAGACCTCAGAGCAGCCTTCAAGTATCTGAAGGTGCCTACAAGGATGCCAGTGAGGGGCTCTTCATCAGGGACTGTAGCAATGAGACAAGGGAGGATGGCTTTAACCTGACAGAAGGAAGACTGGGATGAGCTCTTAGGCAGAAGTTCTTCCCTATGAGGGTGCTGAGGCCCTGGCACAGGTTGCCCAGAGAAGCTGTGGCTGCCCCATCCCTGGCAGTGTTCAAGGCCAGGTTGGATGGGGCTTGGAGCAACCTGCTCTAGTGGAAGGTGCCCCTGCCCATGGCAGGGGATTGGAATTGGATGAGCTTTAAGGTCCCTTCCAACACAAACCAGTCTGGGATTCTGTGACAGGACAGGAGGGCCAGGGGAAACCCTCCCTCCAAGGGATTTCAATGGTGAGAAGCTGCTGCGATGGACTTAAAATGTTTCTTTCACTTATCCCCACAAACATCTCCTTCCCTCAGCTTGCTCATGCAGTTACTCTGATTAGTACCTATTTTTTTCTCTATCTCCTTAAAAAACACCATATCCTGGCTTGCAGGCAGCACTGGATATGAAGCTGCCTGCTGGTGAGCCATGGCTCAGGTGGGAACACCATGCCCTGTGGGACAGAGCACAGCTCAAGAGAAAAAATGCAGAGAAGAAACTGAGATGAAGGGAAAGGAATATACAGAAGATCCCAAATTCTGTACCTATCGGATGTATCACCAGCTCACAGGGAAAGAAAAATAAACCTGTTTTTTCAATCACTATTTATAAAAGCACTGTAGTGCGGATACCTTTGGAATGCTGAGCTGCCGATCGGTGGAGCTCCTGGAGCTGATCCCTGCCCTGCTCAAACTTATACCTTATCTCAGAGCCTGTGGCCTCATACTGCGGGCAGAGATGCCGGGAAACCTGCCTCACCCCATCAGACGGATGAACAGTCAGCAAATATTTGAGAACGATTTGGAAGATGCGTGTCTGCCGTGCCTCTACCTTTAAGACTTCTGAGGGTTTTGCCGGAGGGAATGCATCAAGACTGCTGTGAGATAAGAAGATGTTTTCCTTCTTGTCAAAGAAGGGAAATTTAAATTATTTGCCCGAAGCCCAGGATGAACTGGTGGCATCAACACCAGTATGAAGTGTCCTGACTCTCCCCTGACACAGCAGCCTTCCTCCTCCTTCACCTCGCTGCAAACACCATCTCAGGATGCTGCATTTTCTTATCTGCCTTGAGCGCTCCTGCCCACATGACCCAGAAGTGACCCAGGAGATGTTATTCTAGGCTGCTCCCCAGCATTTTTTGATGCCCTCCTTCTGACTTCCTGGAAATACTCTTCCCTCCCCACCCAGGCAGCAGCTTTGCTCCAGGTGCATGACACCAGTGCTGGTGCATGACCCTGGCTGTGGTAATGGGGAGCTCCCACTGAGGGACAGCCCCACAAGATGTGGGGTGTCTTTCCCACCACCCCAAAAATGCCATCCTCACCTGCAGAGCCAGGCAGAGCCCACAGGGCTTTGGAGCGTCCGGCCAGCTCACACTGAGGGTTTTACGGTGAACCAGGGCAGGCGGCAGAGGAACCTGGCCAGAGGTGTCTGCTCCACTCCCAGCGATGAGCGTGTCCCGCCCAGGACCTGAGATGGGGCAAAAAGCATCCCTAGATCAACCCGAGATCCCCAGAGGGACACGGCCTTCAGCCTCACTCAGCAAACCCACCTCCTCCTCCCGGATGCCGCCACAGCACTGGGGTGGCACAGGCACTGCATGAGTTTTATCGAAAATATTAATTATGTTAATTAGAAAAATTAGCCCTTCAGGGGGCGGAGACAACCAGTAATGACAACTCAGGGTGTAGCAACCACCTCTCTGCAGGACCAGATCTGTCCCTTACTGGGGACACCACTGCCACCCCTGCCCCTCATCAAGCCTTTCCACTTCCTACAACCCCATTGTGGAAAAGCTGCCAGCGCCAGCTTGCATCACTGAAACCACACGGATGGACCCTGCTGTTACCTCCCTTCACTGCTCCTAAGTATTTCTTTCATTTGTCATGCAGCCAAACCCAAAGGCAGACGGGGAAGAAATTCTGAGCTGCACAGAAGGAAAACAGATCTTGAAGATCTTTTACCCTTAACTGTGCCCTCCTTTGCCACAGGAGAACTGGCTGGTGAGGGCTACATCCCAAAGGGAAATGTCTGGGGACACTGTGCCCCTTTCCCATCTGCCACTATTGCAGGCAGCCAAATGGTATCTCTGTCAGGCAAGAAAAAAACAACGACCCACAAATGAAACTCCATCAGTGCAGGTTTTTTCCCTAAAATCCTCTGGAGGAGCGTGGGCCAGAGGTGGAAGCAGCACCTGGAGGGAGATGTGCGTCGATGAAGTCAGCCCATTGCTCTGGACTTCTTCCCAGCCTGTAATTAACCATAACACGTCTCGCGCACTGTGACAATCAAGTGCTTCCAAAAAGAATGCCCGGATAAAGGTGCTGCGATCCTCACCCTGACGTGAGCAGCAGTAGCCAACAGGCAGAGGAAGCCCTGGAAATCCAGGGTTTGGCTGGGCTGGCCCCAGTGCCAGGGAAAAGCAGCGCACAGATAAACGGCCGCCAGCACAAAGGGCTGGAGAACACTCAAGCCAACAGAAGAAAAAGCTCAAACAGGGGGGTTCAGCCTCCCCCTTTGCCGAAACCCACCCAGCACCTCCGGCAAGGAGGCAGGAAGGGCTGTTTCACGACAAACGGCTGCAGGCTGGGGCAAGCTGCCACCCGCCTGCCTGTGAAACAGCCCAGAGTAAAAACCTCGACTGAACTCACCTCCGGGCTCAGTGCACCGGGACGGACAAGGAGGCTCCCGAGGAGCCGAGGCCTGGGAGAAACGAGGGCCCCGCGTCTTGCTCCAGTTTCTTATTTACATGCTAAATTCTGACGTTTCTCCTTCAGCTTACGGCTCAGAAGCGCCAGCAGGGAGATGAAGGCCGCCCTCTCTGCTCACCCCAGAGGCTACCAACGCCTTTGCGCCCGCTTCCGAGTCTCCATTTCTCAAATCCCGAGTTTCATCCAGAAAGAAATGTGAAAAATGCAGGCTGGCCTGTTCCAGGCCTCTTCCTCCCCAGGCGTGAGGAAGGGCGTGAGCTGAACTCACCGTCCCGGGGAAGGTCCCTCCAGCAGGCTTTTGCGGATCCCGGATCCCAGGTAGTGAGGGATGTGATCATGGCACGGGGGTCCTGAGCACAGCACATCTGCAGACCAGCGCAAGGAAAGACATCTCAGCCTGCCTCAGTTTCCAGCCGGGACAGCCCAGGGGACAGGGCTGGAGCAAACCGCGACGGCAACGCCGGCCCCGACTCCCGCTGGAAGTTGCATCAATCCCCATTCCACTCTCGGGACCCGGGCACTGAAAGCCCCGGGCTCCCTCCGTGCTCCCGGCGGATGTGACATAAACCGTCCCTGTAATTAATTTACTCATTCCTGAAGCCTTCCCAGGCTCCTCCTAACTGCGGACCGGGCGTTATGTATTCATTAACTCCGGACCGCAGGCAGCCCCGGCCGAGGGCCCGGCAGCCCGCGCCGATCCTCACTGCCGGGCTCGGGCGGGTACCACAGCGCAAAGACCTGGGGTTCCTCGAAGCGCACTCGGACCCCGGGCGCCGCCCCCAGCTCCCCGCCGCGGGGGTCCCTTGTCCTCCCAGCTGGCGGCACCCGGGGCGGGAAAAGCAGCGCCGCGGGCCCGGTCCATTTCCCGGTGCCGGTGCACAGAAGGCGCAGCCCCGCCCAGTGCCCCCCCGGTCCCGCTGCCGGTCCCGGTACACAGAGACCCGGTAGTGCCCCGCCCAGCTCCGCGCCCCGGCGGTCCCGGAGCGGGTCTTGGAGTCGGTGCCACTAGCACCGCCCGCTGCAGGCTAACGGGGAACCGCGGTGTCGCCGCTGCCCCTCAGACAAAGAGAGCCCCGCTCCGGTCCGGTCCAAACCCTCCCCCCTCCCGGCGGTGCCGGTACGGGTGCCGTGGGACCACTCACCGACCGCGGGACAGCGACGGCGGCGGAGCCATCCGGAGCCAGACACAGCTGCTGCCCCTCCCTCTCGGGCACTTCTGTAACGGAAACGCCGAGCTCCGCCCCGTTCCCATTGCCATGGAAACCCCCGAGACTCCCCTCTGAAGGCCGCTCCCCCCGCACCTGCAGCACGGGGCTGGGGCGGGACAAGAGCCTTGGAGCTCCCGCTGCTTCTCCTGTGCCGCCATGGCCCCTCTCGCCGGAGCCCTCGAGAGCTCAGGGTGTGCCGGTCCCCCCTTGTCAGAGCCGGGGGGAGCTCCCGAGGTGTCCCTCGCCCTTCCCAGCTCGGTCCCGGGGCTCTTCAGGGGCCCTGGTCTGTCGATGCCCTCTTCCGCCTTGCTCGCAAAGTCGGAGCACCCGCAAGCACTGATGCCGATGCACCCCAGGCTCCACGTGGCCCTGGAGAGACAGATTTCATAGGGAAAACCACGTGTTTCCAACCCACAGGCATGAGAAAAACAGCACAGGGTGCCCCGGGACGTCTCCAGAGGGCCTGGCGTGGAAAGGCAACAAAAAGTTCTGCTTGAAAGATAATTTATATACACGTTTTTAGGGTTTGATTTGTATCTACCTGTGTGCCCTGCACGTACCATCAGTACCATCAGTATGTTAATGGCTGGTTTGGGTGACACAAGTTACTCATGACTTGCTCATGGTAATTAACTGGCATTACCAGATATTTCCCACAACAAAACTTGAAGTGGCACCATAGCCGCAGTGGGGGCCCCGTGCTGGTGGCTCACATCCCCACGCTGGGGTATGCGGGTGCTGCACAAGTTCAGGGGTGCGGGGTGGGGGTCCCATGGGAGATGCAGCTTTAGCGCCAGCCCTGCAGGCTCTGCCTGCAGCAGGTTTGCTCCCTTCACACATGTATCCTCCACCTCCCCACTGCTCTGCTGTGAGAGCCTTTCACTCCCCTTAGCTGGGTTTGGAGCAGGGTTTGGCCTTGTCCTTTCATCCCAGGGTCTCCCTCGTGGGCATTCTCAGAGACCTCTACTAGGACACTGTCCCATCCCCTTCCACCAGCCAGTCCCATGGGTGGGGGGGGTAATGGGGAATCACTGGGTGGGGGGCACAAATCACTGCAGCCACTCACCCCAGGAAAAGGGGTGAGAAGGATCGCCTCCATGTCCCCATGCTCCTGCACAGCTTCTGTTCTCTGAGAAGCAAACAGAGACTGAGATGAGATCTCAGGCAGTTCTTCCCTGTGAGGCCCTGGCACAGGTTGCCCAGAGAAGCTGTGGCTGCCCCATCTCTGGCAGTGTTCAAGGCCAGGTTGGATGGGGCTTGGAGCAACCTGGTCTAGTGGAAGGTGTCCCTGCCGGTGGCAGGGGGTTGGAACTGGATGAGCTTTGTGGTTCCAACCCAGATCAGTCTGGGATTTACAGAGCCCTCAGTGTGCATGGGAGTACATGTGTGTGTCTACAGACATGCATGCGTGTGTGCCCATAGAGGCTCTGCGTTATGGTCTTATGCATCAACACCCTGATCATGTGCAGCTCCTTTGGCTAGTTTGATGATAATATTGACACGTATCAAGTTCCCTTCTACTTTCCAATAGCAGCTGGAATGTTGTGTCATCACTGTCTTCGTATATAAGCTGTAAGAGTGAAATAAATGTTTATGTAAATGACTTTAACTGGTAATTAATTTCCTGATTTTTGAATGCTTCCGTTTTTTAATGTTATTGCAATTATGCAATGCACATAAGTTGCATCAATTACATTAAACAAGTCTAAATTAACCAGACATATGTGTGAATTTCCCAGTTTAGAAAAATAACTTAATGAATAAGCATGAAGCAAAACTGGAGATTCAGAAAGGGATTTTGTGCCAAAAGCTATACTCAAAGGGTTACCTGAGAGCACTGAAACACCCTCCATGCAGGGCTGCTGGTGAGGACAGTATGGCATTGCAGCAGCCGCAGCACACCAGGGACAGGATCCCTAGGGATCCAGAAACAAGGGTTTTTAGGGCTGGATGCACCAACTCCATTTCCCTTGGAGACTGTGCTATTGGGCTCAAGGGAATGTTGTGAATCCCAGGGAATGCCCACTTGCTGTCAGATGGGCTGGAGGGGCTGAAGGCAGCAGGTAATTTCCCCTCTTCGCAGGGGTTCATTGATTCTGGATTGGGATACACTGGGATACATTGGCTCTGGCTGGGCTCATCTCTGCCTGGTCCCCCCACGATGCTCCAGTCCTCATTTTCTTGGATGTCACGTTTCCAGGACCTGAGCTGATGACATCACTGAAGGTATTTTTAGGAGCACTGCTGCTTCGCAGGCAGAGAAAAGGCAGCAACAGGCAGTGCTGGTGCCAGCGGCATGCCCCTGCTAGCACCCAGCAGGTAGGGGGACAGCTCAATGTATCTATGACCATCAGCACTGACTCACCACTGGGACTCAGAAGAGAATTGAAAGTTCAGTTCAGCTCTTTGCTTTCAGCCCAGCCTTTGCTGTAGCTGAAAAGAGTTGCTGTGAAGTCAGGCAGGTTAATTTGCCTTTTACTTGAATGAAGTGAACCTCCAGAAATCAAAATGCATCACTGAGTGGGGCTTTTCGCATTAGGCATTTGTTCTGCCCTGAGCAAATACCTAACCTGCATATGTAAAACAGCTAAAACGTCCCTAAATGCCAGCAAAAATTCAACTCCTCCTCCCCTTTCTTCAAGCAACCCAGTAACATAGTCCAGGAATGCAGGCAGGAGCATACCTGAAGCCTCTTGTACATTGGGGTGCTCCCTGTAGAAAATTCCTACCAGAAGCACCAGACACCATTGAAAATGTGTCCTCAGAGCACAATTAATTATAACCCAGCTCATTATTCTAATTGTGGCCCTCCTTGAGGAGGTGAGGGGATTTCTTGGCATTGCTGGAGCATGATCTGCTAAACTGACATGAAACCCTTCCCAGAGCAGAAATGAACCCCTGCATTCCTACATTGCTATTTTGTGCAAAGATAGGAGCTTTAATTAAGTCTTAGCATGTTTCTGAGAAATTTAATACTCGTTTTAAACTTCACCAACTGAATTAATTCAACCCTGAGGTTCTGATCCTTGAGATAGGGTTGTGCTGAGCTGGGTGGAGAGCAGAGACTGGGGAGCGGTGTTGCAAGGATCGCTGCCAGCCTCAGCAGCACCTTTGGACCATAGAGCCATAGAAAGCTCTTCCAGTTCCAAGCCCCTGCCATGGGCAGGGACACCTTCCACTAGACCAGGTTGCTCCAAGCCCCATCCAGCCTGGCCTTGAACACTGCCAGGGATGGGGCAGCCACAGCTTCTCTGGGCAACCTGTGCCAGGGCCTCAGCACCCTCACAGGGAAGAACTTCTGCCTAAGAGCTCATCTCAATCTCCCCTGTGTCAGGTTAAAGCCATTCCCCCTTGTCCTGTCCATATGGTGGTGGTGGTGGGGCTCCACAGCTTCGATCAGTCCCCCAGCTAAACCCCACACACCAATTAGGCTGGGTTTGGGCTGCTGGGTGCAGGAGCAGCCCAGGGCAGGATGGAGGAGCCAGCTGGTCCGGCTGGGAGCTGCTGCATGCCACAGTTCAGTTCTACCTGTGCCCCCGTCCCCATGCAAATAAAATTTACATTAAGCAAATGACAAAAGCAACCTCTTTTTCAACCTTGGGCTGCACTGCAGAGCCACTGCACCAAACCCTCAGCCTCCCTCCCACCTACCTTTTCTCTTCATCATATTTTTCAGCTGGCTTCAGGTACAATTTGTGTTTGGCTTTGATGCTTAGGGGAGGCACATCCCCTAAGCAGGGCACTGCCGGACTCATCCTGTGCCACGCCGGCTGCTAGGGAGAGAGGACATGTGCTGCAGGAGGACCACAGCTCACGTGCTAAGTCATTACATTAATGTTTCATGGCATTAATCAACACGAGCTCCTGCTTATAAACACTTCTTGGAAACAAGTCTAAGAATAAGCATGAGGTGTCCTGGCCAAGGCTAAATCTGGCCTGTAAGCCGGGGGATGCTCATGCTGGTTTGAGAGGATCCAGCAATGGGGCAGCTTGATACTAAGTAAATTCCTCTTGCATCACAGGCATGAAGGCCTGGAGCTCCTGATCTGGCAGGAGCCCACGAGTAGTTCCCCAGCCAGTGTTCTCAGGGCATCCTTGGGACCCTCGTCTTGGGACCTCAGGTTCTTTCTGCAATTCTTTTTAGATAAGAAAATGTCTCAAGATGGAAGCTGGAGGTGAGAAATTGTTCCAGAGTTTTGCTACTTCTGCTGCTCATCTTCTCCTCAAAGCCAAGCCCTCATGGTGCCACCCACCTCCTTACCCTGCCTGACACTTGTAATGAGGTGTGCAAAGGCTTAGGCTTTCCTCTGCACAGGCAAGAGTGATGGGAGCCACCTTGTTTGAAAAATATATTCCATTCTCAGCAAAATCCTTAAATTTTAGTGTCTTCCAAAGTGTTGCTTGACCTCAGAGAAGAAGCAAAAGCTGTTAATTCAGAATAATCTGGGGAAGAGCTTTGAGGCTGTTTTGTGCTGTGCTGGGGGCCTGGAGTTTGCAGTACTCACTAACATCCAGCTAGTTTAGGCATGAGCACAGGTAAATCAATCAGAGCCTCTACAGGGAGGAAGGAAATACCCCTGTAGTTATAAAGTAAATGTCCCCATGGAAAGGACAGTACGGTGACAGTGGGTAATCCATGAGATGGGCTCAGCTGCATCCCGACAACGTGCAAGCATGGTGGGATATCCTCCTTGGGAATTAAATAGCACTCCCATGGACTAGCTTTGACTGCTTGATATTAAGCTGTCTGTAAAATACCATTGTGAGTCCATCCCAGCATGGGTACAGCTGCTCTGGTCCACCAGGTCCTCGGTGCACTCTCTGTCACCAATAGTTTTTATTTGCCCTGGGGTTGTCCAGCAGGACCCAGCCACTCCACTCATCCCACATACCAGCATGCTGTACCACTACTGCTTTGCAGCTTTGACACCAGAAGTCCTCCAGTGGGATGGAAACATTATCCTCTATTCCATTATTGATGCCTGTCATATATAATGGATGTCCCTATGCTCACACTGGCAATGCAACTTGAAGTCCCACAGCAGTGGTGCCTGTGCCAGTTCCTGGGTGGGCATCAGCAGAGTCCCACAGTCCTGAGACACCTGCTCCTGAGTATCCTCTCTCCCCAGTGCTGCATGGATGCTCTCACTAGCTCTGTGTGCTGCTAGGCTAGATCTTCCTGGCTCTTTCTTTTCCTGAGCTGGCACATGTCATCCCAACCCATCCTATCTTGCTTCCCACTTCCAATACCTAAAAGGACCAACAAGAAGAAACCTGGAGAGGGGCTTTGGACAAGAGCCTGTAGGGACAGGACAAGGGTTAGGGTTAGGGGCACAGGTAGAACTGAACTGTGGCATGCAGCAGCTCCCAGCCGGACCAGCTGGCTCCTCCATCCTGCCCTGGGCTGCTCCTGCACCCAGCAGCCCAAACCCAGCCTAATTGGTGTGTGGGGTTTAGCTGGGGGACTGAGCGAAGCTGTGGAGCCCCACCACCACCACCATATGGACAGGACAAGGGGGAATGGCTTTAACCTGACACAAGGAAGATTGAGATGAGCTCTTAGGCAGAAGTTCTTCCCTGTGAGGGTGCTGAGGTCCTGGCACAGGTTGCCCAGAGAAGCTGTGGCTGCCCCATCCCTGGCAGTGTTCAAGGCCAGGTTGGATGAGTCTTGGAGCAACCAGGTCTGCTGGAAGGTGTCCCTGTCTGTGACAGGGAGTTGAACTGGAAGATCTTTAAGGTCCTTTCCAATTCAGACAAGTCTGGGATTATACGCTTAACAAGAAAATAGGCTGAGGTCTTTCTAGTTTAACTTACTGAAATGTATTTCATGGTGATTTAACTGTTGTGGACCTAACTGGGACCAAATTCTCTTTTTTTTTTCCTTGTTCCCTTGTTGGTGCTTCAAAGACATAATTCTATGACTGCACACTACAGAATTGAAAATTGCAAATAAAGTGCCAGGATCCATCCTCAAAAGAGGTTTTGTACCCAACAAGGGTCTTCTGCTTCTTGGCTAAGGCAGTGGAAGTTGAGGAGACAAGCAAAGGAAACGTTAAATTCCAGCTTCCCACTAAGGCTTAGGAAAGCAGAGCAGCACAGTGCTGTGTAAGGCTATTTTGGAGAAGAAAACTTTTATGTCTATGCCCAATGAATATTAAACACCCACACGCTCCAGCTCTGCTGCCTGCACCAGGCACTGCGTGAGCAGATTTAATTTGTCCTAAAGGAGAGGAGCAGACCTACACCCATATTTTAATGCATATGCCTTAGAGATGAGCGGGATGTGAAGGGTGAACCCAAGTCCTCTCTGCCAGGAGATCCCTTGAGGAATCACTCCCAACTGGAAAAACAAGGAGACATTAAGGAAAATCTGGCAGTGCATGCAGGAGAAGCAGGCAGGAGGCTCTGTATAGGCTGACTTGGAATAACTGCCAGGTCACTGCTTGTTTTCATGCAAACCTTCCTGGGCTTTCAGGTTTATTGGGGGATCCTAGAGAGGAGTCAGGTGGAAAAATAAGGATGAGAAGGAGAACTAAGTAGCACTGAGGTATGATCAGGGTGCTCAGCATCCCAGGTGAGGTGAGAGTGGGGAACCCTGGAGCTCAGACATCTTTATTCAACTACCATCATCTTCAGCCCACCGGACAAAACGTACTGCCTGATTAACCCTTAGGGAAACTCCATCAGAAGAAACACAGAGCCTGTGTACAAGCATCCAGACATGTTTAGTGAAAATTACCCCAATCCAGAGGCATTTGGCTGCTTCTCATCCACAGCCTTTGCTTCTGCCACAGCCTCTGCCCTGCTTGCCCCACACCAACCCGCTGCTCTCACCTGTGGGCCCATCCAGGACAACTGTGGTCCTGGGCACGTTTCTGGGGAGCATCCTCCTGCACAGATTGGCTGTGGCACCCACCCTCCTCTTTACGGGCAGGGTTGCTCTCCACAGCCTGCACCCTGCTTCTCTTGCTGCTGCTCTTGTTCCAGTGCTGCATGGACAGTCCTGCTAGGGCACACAGGGCATGCATGGCCCAGCACAGCCCAGGCAGGGTGCTGAGCTCTGGTACAGTCCCCGCCACAAGCCTCCCTGGGGCTGGTGCTGATGGTGCTGACAAGGTGGGATGCTTCCCTGCACTTTTCCACACTTGGTGCCACGTGGCTGGCACACCAGCACTGGGAAATTGATGCGTTTTTGTCAAGGATCAACTCTACTCCAAGCTCAGGGGTCCCTGAGTGAAGCCTCCAGGCAGTTCTCCTCTTGTTAAAGCCCAGTAAATGCTTTTAGGAATATGGTCCATATTGGTGCCCGGTTCCAGAGGGTGCCGGCAACTGATCTAGGGTAGCTGGTCCCCTGGGGATGCTCCACTCACTGCCAGCCTCCCCAGCAAGCAAAGGGAGAGGATGACTCCCTGCACCCAGGGCTGCCTTTGCTGCCAGACTTCTTAGCAAACCTCTGGTGGCTCTACCCTGGCCATGACTGAAGTCAGAGAAAGCAACATTCCCTCCACACTCATCTTCAATACATTAAGAAAACGAGAGCCGATTAACGCCCATCCCCTCCCAAGCACTACTGGTCTCCAGCAAATTGCTGACACGACCTATTCAGCAGCACTGGTAGGCAGGTGGACTTTACTGCAGACACCCACGTTGAGATGGGCTTGGGCTTGCTCAGCTTTGCACTTGCTGCACTAAAATGAATGAAGTGGTTTAATTGCATAGGATATGTTAATTTGATTATTTTTCCTTTTCCATCACCTGTTAAAAGGTTGGCTCAGGCAGTGCCTTTCCTTGCACACCTTCTCCTGCACTACACACCATGGGGGGAAGCTGGAATGGGATGGGAAGTAGCACAACTGAAAGGACTCCTCTGTGCCCACACCACCCCATCAACCCGCGTTGGTTGAAAGGTCCCTGGAGCACCAAAACCTCTCCTGTTTCCTGAGGCAAGCAAGCTGCAAAGACCCATAGCATCCCATTAACTTCCACCTGTGAGTACTTTCTAGAAGGCAGCCAAGAACAGTAAAACCTGGGAAATCTGCAAAGTAAACAGTGATCAGACACAGAGACCTTGGCTCCTGCTCCAGAAGGCCAGTGCCAAGACACACAGATCATATCAGACTAATTTACAAACGGAAAACCACTCTAATTAGTGCTCAGGAAAACACTTTAATGAGAAGCACACTGGTGCAAAAAGCAAGAGCACCAAGAGGTCACTGCGTTCCTGAGTGCTGGAAAAACAGGAAACGGGGCAGAGCCCGCCCAGGCTGCAGCACCGTTTTCTCCCTTTTTAAACTAATATTTCAGGTTATTAAGCCCAGAGCCTAATGCTCAGTGTAAGGGCAGAGACACTGGATGCAACAAACTCTGAGCACTGGCCAGCTCACACTGGGGAGGGTTGGACAGCCCCTGCACTTATCTCCCCACTTTGGGGCATAGTGTAGGTTTTCTGACTGGGGCTTTCCCTTGGGAAGGGGAGAGCAGAAGCCCTGTTAGTTAGATTAGTCCTGTCTCGCTGGTGGCTGTGACAGTGGCTGGTAACCATGGCAGCGGAGAGGTTTCTGCAGCACAAAAGCGCCTCTTATCTGCAATGAGTAACTGGTCCAGCTGGTCTTCATTCCTCTGATTATTGCTAAGACAGAGAAGCACAGCCACGTCATTCATGCTCACCCCAGGGTGAATTTGGACCATCCACTGGCCAGGAGGTAAAGGACATTCCAGAATTATAGAATCCCAGACTGGTTTGGGTGGAAGGGACCTTAAAGCTCACACAGTTCCAGCTCCCTGCCATGCGCAGGGACACCTTCCACTAGACCAGGTTGCTCCAAGCCCTGTCCAACCTGGCCTTGAACACTGCCAGGGATGGGGCAGCCACAGCTTCTCTGGGCAACCTGTGCCAGCGCCTCAGTACCCTCACAGGGAAGAACTTCTGCCTAAGAGCTCATCTCAGTCTCCCCTCTGTCAGGTTAAAGCCATCCCCCTTGTCCTGTCCCTGCAGGCCCTTGTCCAAAGCCCCTCTCCAGGTTTCTTGTTGCCCCCATAAAAATGTCATCCAGCCAGCGCTAAGCCTGCTGTTAATAAACAGTGGTGTGGCAGCCCTTTGGAGTGTGTACCACTGTGTGACACATTCCCAAATGGAAGTCTGGGTTTTTAACTCAGGATGTTAGCTCCAGTGAGACCATCACTGCACTTAAAAGGAGCTGTGTGCTCTGGGCAGAGAAAACTAAACTCTTATTAGCTCAAATTTAGAGTAAGGCAAAAAGGGGATCAGGGGGATTTAATTGCAACTGCGATCAAGGCAGATCTACACAATACAAAAAAAAGTATATATATAAGCAGAAAAAGTGGTTTACAGTCAGTTCCCAGAATTAGGAGCATGTCCTGCTGGTTAAGGTCTCCAGGTATCAAAGGTTAAAGTGGTCGATTTTATTTCAAACTTTCTAATTAAACACCATTTCACTGGACTTTCTATTTATGCTGCAATTTCTTTCTAGATCTGAGTCTAATCCCTAGACCTGGTTGTTTGTTTTACTTTCCTTACGACCTTACCAGTGATTAACCTGAAATTGTTCTTAATCGTTTTAAGAGATTGCTCTGGCTATAAATACAGAGAAGCTGCATGCCCCATTTCTATCCAGAGGAAAACAACTTCCTCCACTGTCAGATGTCTGTGGTGGGTTATATTATTCCTTTCATAAGTTGATTGTTTAATCAGAGTTGTTTGTCTTCCCTCACCTCACACAGAACATTAAATCAGTGTCACTGTTCTGAAAGATGTAACAGCACAGGTCACGAGGAATATGAATACACCTTCAGTATCAAAAATGTATATATATATGTATAAAAGCATATATATAAATATATATATATTAAACAGTATATATGAAGCATCCAGTAAAGATGACTGTGATAGTGACTACATGTGATAGTGAGACAAAACCTAACACATTCATACAAACCCATCAACAGCATGCTCTTCTTCCATCAGCAGTTCTCTATTCCACTTACTTCACTCTAAAGCAACAAAAAGTAAAATATCATTGCAAGAAAACCTGGTTTCTATGGCTATAGGCCTCTGAGAAATCCATTAATCAGAAATATAAGGCAGAAGGAAGACTGCAATGCAGAACTTGCAGGGTGCTGGACTGGCAAGTGCCCCATGAGATCCCCCAAATACTCCATTAATATTATTAGAGGATCTCATATCGTATCCATCTGATACTTAAGGACATTAAAGTGGAATGAGCAAAAGCTATTAAGAAATGCAGTGAAGGTACATGGAGCATTACCAAATCAATCAGGAACATTCCAAAGGCAGTCGAAGGAACAGACGTGTGATAAGTATTCCCTGCGAGATATTTATAGGAACCAATCTGAAGGAAGCCCGTGGCAAATATAGTAAAACTAACAGAGGAATGGATTTACAAAATACAGCAGAAAGCCTGTTTATTGTGATCCCCCAAATAAGAGGCACTAAATGAGCTGCCCATCTCCTCAGCCTGTCATTTCTACAGAGTCCCCACAGCAAATACACCTGAGCAGGTCTCCAACCCAGGCTGTAAGCCCAACCCTGCCTTGACCTTAATTGTTACCTGGAGAATAATCTTCCTAAAGAACTAAAGCCATAAACAGATATCAGAGGAGGATAATTTCAAATCTCCCCACAGTTCCAGAATTACCAGTTATGTATCCATTACCATCTAATGCTGCATGTTGAAAACCAAGATCTTCACATGAGTATGTGCCATTTAAGAAAGCCTTTTTTTCCCCCTCCTTCTGCTGATGAAAAGACTATTACAGTTCCATTGTAATACTACAGTTCTAAGACTCTAACTAGTTTATTGGGAAATCTGTGAACTGCACGTGGGGCTTGCCTTGGCTCCACTGGGAGCAGAATGATGGGAAACAACTGGAGTTTTGAAATAAAGCCACAGCAAAAGCATGGTAATCTACATGGTGTTTATTGTAGATGCAGTGAAATATAAAAGCCATTACAGCCTACTATTTATTTAAATGCTTTTTCTAACCCATATGAAATCAGAACAGTAGCTCAACTTCTGCAGGTTTCCTGCTTTTATTATATAAATATTTATATAGTGGGAGGGAAAAAAAAAAGCTTTGCACTTCCCACTGAAACCTTCTACCCAGCAGGAAACCACTTGCAAATGACTGAGGATGAGAAATCTTTAGGGAGGTTTGGGTAAGTCCAGGTTCTCCCCCGCAATGTGAAGGGCAGTGATGGCTTCAGACCCTTCTGCGGTGTATTAAAGCTCATTAAATTTGTTTAAAAGACAGCAAGCTAGCATTAATTAACACAAACGTATATTCTGGTTTCTTCCCACCAGAGAAACCCATCTATTTTACAAGAGAGGGCAAAAAAACCCACAGATTTAAGAGAACCCTGAAGGAGGTGAAAGTCAGCCACAGGTGGCTGGTGGAACAGACATCACCCAGTACTTCACAAGCAGCCTGGCTGCCCCATGGCCAGACCTGTGGAACCTGCAGCACTTCTCATAGTATTTGCTGGGAATTCCCTCAGCTGTGGCACTGGGGCTGCTCCCTGTGGCAAAACCTGCCCCTGCTTCTCCTCCAGAGGGTGGAAACAGGCTCCTCTTGACAGAGCCAGCAGTGCCAGTTGGAGACATGGCCAGTGAAACCTTGGGGCAGATCTGCATCATCCCCATTTGTGATGGCACTGTCTCACTCACCACTTCTTGCCACTTCTCAGTTTACGGGAAGCTTGCTCCAGTTGGTGCTGGGTTTGAGGAAGATGGGGAACCAATGGTGCTGGGGGAAGACTGGACACCTTGAGCTATCAGTTGGGCAAGCTGGCTGCTTAACCAGGGGTTCACCTTCCCATTCAGCACACTTGGAAAAGTCCCTTCACAAGTGCCCTGTTGCAGTCAAGAGCAAGACCAGAGTCTTGCTTCTTCATGGCTCCTCCTCGGGGAATGTGGCCAAGCACCAAGTGACCAAAAAAGCTGGAAATTGGCTGTTGGAAATGTTGTAGGTCACTGAGGTCCAGCAATGAGGCAGGGGACCATCCGCACACTTGTGCACTCTTGCTTGTGCCCTATGGGCTCTGACCTGACTCTGAAACACTGGCTGGGAGAGGAGAACACATTCTGCACTGTACTTTCCTGACCCAGCTGTAAACCAATAGTGTTTCTCCTTTCCTGCACTCAGTTTATCCCTTCCAGCTGGTGCACCCATGGAAACCCAGGGATCTCCAGAAACACCTTCTCACCCAGGATTGTGCTTTTCCATCCCTGGAAGGTCTGCATCACATCTCCACATAGCCACTAGCTATGGAGAGCCCATCTCCTCTCTGGGGTGAATGGTTTATAGGAAACCTTCTTCCCAGCAGGAAACCCAAAGCAGTCTTGGCACCACACAGGGACCCTCAAGCATCTTGCAGTCCATGCACACAAGGACAGATCTCAGTGATGTGACAATGGATCTGTGCTCAGCCTGTGAGCATAGTTCACATCCTTCTTGAATTGATCACTCTACATCTGCTCCTGACTGCCTTAAGCCCAAGAGAGAAACCTTGTTGTTTATCTCCGCTCAGTGCTTCTGACCAAGCTGTGACTCAGCTGTCAGAGGCAAAGAACTTTTCACACTTCACCTGAATACACATTAACCACACAGAGCCATAAAAAGCAATTTCTTCATGGCTCCCTCTCTGCAAGGCTGAATTTTGAAGCAAGAGGGCTGGCCTGAGACTTAGTGGGAATATTCATAAAGATGCTCAGGTTTCAGAGCTCAGAAACCTTGTATGATTTTGGGTCATATGGCAAAGGATTTTATCAACAGTGAGTGAAGGTCTAGGCTGAAAGAAAATGCAGATCCTACCTGCAGCACCTAGCAAAGCCTACAGCTACAGCTTATAACTCCTGCCCCAGGACCAGCTTGGCTCTCATTTATCTTTTTTTTCCTCCTCTTGCTCTGAAATCTCAGCAGCAAGGATCTCTTCATCTTCTTGTGCTGTGGAAATCACACGAATATTGACTAAACTATCAGAAGATTTAGAGAATATTTCTTCTCCCAGGTGGGTGCGTGCTTTGTGGGAGGTGACAGGTGACTTCTGGTGCACTGGTGATTTTGGCATGGTTGGACTTAATCTGGAACCCTGTGATCCAAGGAAATAAACAAACAATTAAGAGAAAGGCAGAATAAAGCTTAGCAGACCCTTGTCCACTAGCCCAGCCATGGCATCAGTGATGTGCAAAGCCAGTGCTCTGCGGAGCTTCACAGCACTGGACCTCACATCAGGATGTCAGCTTGCTGCGAAGGATGATCTCTGAGACAAGGGCAGCTGGACTCTATCCTGCACATGTTAAGAGATGAGTGCAGTGAAGCTTTACTACACCTCCTGACCTTGTTTTGCTCATGAAGCATCTGGGGGGGAGGGGCTGATTTACACAAAAGCTTGGCAGAAGTGCTGCTGTGAGTGGCCCTGTCCTAAGATCTCCTTTGGAGAAACCTTACTAACAGATGTGCCACAGAGAGGGGTGTCCTTCTAACAGGGTCCTCCTAAACTCCATTAGAAGGGTTAGCTCCTAATATGGTTCATGTTGCCACTAGCACATGAAGCACACAGTGACACTGTCCACTGCCACCTTCAACTGGTTTTTAGTGCTGAGCACTCTGTTGTATGAAGCCTCTGTAGAGGTGCAGATACACTCAGCATCTACCTGGGTATTTACCAGGCCATGGCATGCTCCATATCAGCTGCTCTTTCACCTCCCTTTATGCTCCAGATAGTCTGCGTAACTCCATGCTGACAAAAGCCACAATAAGGACTGCATGGAGATACAGTCTCTTTTCTGAATTTAAAAGAGACAATTGGAAGAAAGAGAAAAAATAGAGCAGAGCCATTTTTTCTGGTTGCTTATGACAAACCAGCAAAGGGGTTTTTCAAGACAGCTCCTGCAGAGCTGGCAGGCCAGTGTGTCTGCTGCTGGGGGCTCTGCCGCTGTTGTGCTGCCAGAGCTTTGCAAATATTGATTGGATGTCAAATATTATGGGTGCTGGATGCCAGCATCACCCCTGTCCCACCAGCACATCAATTCCCTACAAGTGGCTCTGTCTCTGCGGCACAGAAGATGTGTGCATCTGTGGCTATAGCTCAGCTGTAGATTAGGCTCATGCTTAGCATAGCTGGGCAAAAAGTCGATGTATTTCCCTTTTGTGCTGCAAAACAACCCCCTGTGGGACAACAGCATTCTTCCAAAGCCATGTGTGAGATGCTGAACCATCCCTTCCTGTCTGCCCACATCACGTCAGACCCCGGTAACCTGAGCTCACTCCTTCAAAGCACCTTGACCACACTCATCCTCCCCATGCTGACCTGCATCGCCTGCATCGCCTTCAGCTCCCTCAGCCTCCAGCGGAGCTGTGCCAGCGGCCCTTTGCCCCCCATCCTCCCTGCTGCAGCCAGAGCAGCCTGGAAGAGCTTTGGAGTGTCAGGTTTTGGGGGGATGATCAGCGAGTCTCCAGGGACTCTTTTCGCATCTTTGGGCTTATTGTTGCTTTTCAGCATTTTCCTACATCAAGGAAAAAGAGAGATGATTTCAGTCTGGGGATGCGTTATATTAGCTGGGTTTTATAATGCAGAAAAAGCAGGCTTTTAAAAAAACAGGCATTTTTTATGACTTATAGAGGCAAGACTAACAAATCTAAGTGGTTCTAAAACTACAAATTTTTATATATATGAATAATATATTTTTAAATGAAAGCACACTGTTTGTTCCTGAGTTGCTCTCACTTTTAAAAGTGAATCATAGAATCACCATAGAATCAGTCTGGTTTGGGTTGGAAGGGACCTCAAAGCTCATCCAGTTCCAACCCCCTGCCACAGACAGGGACACCTTCCACCAGACCAGGTTGCTCCAAGCCCATCCAACCTGGCCTTGAACACTGCCAGGGATGGGGCAGCCACAGCTTCTCTGGGCAACCTGTGCCAGGGCCTCAGCACCCTCACAGGGAAGAACTTCTGCCTAAGATCTCATCTCAGTCTCCCCTCTGTCAGGTTAAAGCCATTCCCATTTGTCCTGTCCCTACAGACCCTTGTCAAAGCTCCTCTCCAGCAGCCTTGTAGCCGTTTTAGGTATGAGAAGGGTGCTTTTCAGAGGAGCTGGGCTGGCTCTGGGCATCTCCAGGCTCCTTGCCGTGATGCAGCAGCTCCAGCCCGACTCTCCACCTGGAACTCGTGCCTAATGCCTGCAGCAGGAGCTTTCCCAGGGCTTTGCACACAGAGAGAGCTCCCCTGTGATGCTGAACCCCCTTCTCTGTTTTTCTTTGAAAACCCCATGGGCTAGAAAGCAGCAGCTCAACACGCACTTGGCCTTCTTCTTCAGCAGCTTCTGAGACTCTGGATAATGCACCAAAATCTCGTTCAAGTCCTTCTTATCCAAAATGAAAAGGTTGGCAAAACCATGAGCAATGACGTTTGCTGTTCGGCGATTTCCCCCTCCCGCTGCCAGCAAGCTGAGAAAGACACAATAAGACATCAGTGCTGTTACTGAGCACGGCTTAAAGAAAATTGTCCGTTGCATGTCTCAATCTCTGTTGTTCAGAGGACTCAGGTTTAATTTTCACCCCCAACTAAATACTACAAGCCCAATTTTTAAACAGCAATGGAAACATTGGCAAGGAGAGCCATATAAAAAAGGATTTGCCTTTTTGAAGGTTTAAATATTGCATTTTACACCGGTCTAGTGTCTGCTGGGCTGTACGGAGGCAACTGTGTAATTGCTGCAAGACTTTACATGCTCAGAAAATGGGTTGGTAGGGGGCTGGTTTAGTGAAATATCTTTTCTTGTTTATTTTCCCACCCCTCCATATACCTCTGCTTACTGTCACTACCTCTCCAGGCAGAAAACAGCACAAAAATATACAAGAGCCAAGAAAACAAGCTGTAATTTGTATAGGAGACGCTGCTCAGTGTTCATGGCTCTCAGTCACAGGTATTAACTATGGTGCTGCTGATCTCTTCACTTCCCACCTTGCTCACACAGAGCCCATAAGTTGTATTCCCCTGACTCCATGGGAATGCTTCACTCACCTTATCTCTCCAAACACAGATCCAGGCTTCAGAGTTACCAGCACAGTTTTGCCATCAGGTCCCCCCAGTACCTGCACATGTCCTGCCTGGATAATGTACATCTCACGGCCAATTTCTCCCTGCAATAAAGATAGGTGCTGTGTGGGGTGCCCACAAATAGGGAGAATTTATGGGTTCCCTAAACTGTGTCTTGCTGGAAACCCCCATGTCCATGCTGCCCTCTCCAAACTCTCCAAATGCTTTTTCCTGATGGTGCTCACTCCTGAGCATCCTCATCTAAGCATCCCAAAGTCTCCCCCTGCTCTCCTGTTGTTCATGGCTGCAGCAGAAGAGGTCAGACTTTGCACAAGACCATCTGCAAAGGAGAATGTTTTTGCTCTGTGAAGTGGTTCAATGCCATGGTGATGGGCGAGGTCTGGCTTTCCCCACTCTACATTACTCCTAGCACAGGCTAGTGCTCCTGCACTTGGAAAGCACTTGAGCACCTCATTACCTTCTTACACACGTAGTCATTGGGCAGATAGACCACAGATCTGAGCCGCTTCAGCATGTCAAAGATCATCTGCCTGTCACAGCCCTTAGCAGAAACAAAGCCAGCAGCATGGTTAGTCTGTGCCAGTATGGCAGGCTGTGCCAGGCAGAGCACACATTCAGGGGCTACCTGGAAGAGGGCCACTTTGCTCACGATGCTGTAGTTCACATCAATAGCGATGTCCAGCCTCATCTTGTCTGGCAGCTGCACCAGAAGCTCTGATTCATCTGTGGGAGAAAGCAGAACACTGGATCTTTCCCACACTTAATCCCAGATCATGCCTTTGGTGTGGCAGTGGGAAAGCAGCCCATGTTCTGATGGCAAAGGACAGGAACAGGCTTTCCCAGAAGGGTCTTCTCCAGTCTCTGCCAACAAGCAACTTGCAGGTCTGAAGCCAGTGAGTGATGGAGAGCTGCCCTTCACGTTATCTCTGCCCTGATGGTTCTCAGAGACAGACCAGTGAGTCCAAGCTGCATCTTTCTTGGCCAGAATGCTGGATGCAGTGGTCCTGCCTGAACAGCTACAGGCTGGGCAGAAACATGTAGAGCAGCTCTGCAGAGAAGAACTTGGAGGTGCTGGGTGATGAGAAGCTCCCCAAGACTTGGCTTCAGTGCTTGAGCCCCTGTGTGCTGGGCTGCATCCCCAGAGAGTGAGCAGCAGGTTAGAGAAGGGATTCTGCCCCTCTACTGTGCTCTGGGGAGATTCCCCCCCTGCAGTCCTGCATCCAGCTCTGGGACAACAACACAAGAGGGACATGGAGCTGTTGAAGTGAGTCCAGAGGAGGCCATGGAGGTGCTGGGAGGGCTGGAGCAGCTCTGCTGTGGAGGCAGGCTGAGGGAGCTGGGCTTCATCAGCCTGGAAAAGAGAAGGCTCCAGGAGACCTCATAGCAGCCTTCCAGTATCTGAAGGGGGCCTACCAAGGATGCTGGAGAAAGACTCTTTATCAGGGACTGTAGTGATACGGCCCAAGTGATAGGGTTTAAACTGAAACAGGGGAGATTTAGGTTAGATATAAGGAATTTTTTTCCCTGTGAGGGTGCTGAGGCCCTGGCACAGGTTGCTCAGAGAAGCTGTGGCTGCCCCATCCCTGGCAGTGTTCAAGGCCAGGGGCTTGGAGCAACCTGCTCTAGTGGAAGGTGTCCCTGTCTGTGGCAGGGGGTTGGAGCTGGATGATTCTGTGATTTTATGATTTACTCTGCAGGTGAGCTTATGGTCTTGCTGTTAGACACTCTCTGGCCAGCAACTGCTAGTCACTGACCACTCCCCAGAGACCAGCGGGTGGGATGCTGGACTTGGTGCTCTATGAGTGATGCACAACCTGATGGCAGCCTAGATACTATATAGGTGAGCAAACAAGAGTAAAATAAGCCACCCCCTCCCCATGACCACAGTACTATTTGACAGTAACATTGCAGCTCTGTACAGCAGCAGCAGTGCATGTGTGGGTCCTCAGGGTGGCTGGAGCTCACCTAGCATGCCTTGCGAATGCCACGTGTACTCGTACCATGTTTTCACCCTGTTCTGAACAGTTTTGGGGATTTTGTAGAAGTTCATGTACTTAATGGTACTGTCCATGCAGCTCCGATAGTATGTTTGCCCCGCAGTAGCAGCACCAACCACATCTCTCATCTGGATGGGAGGAAGAGGTGGAAGAGATGTTTTAGTAGCTGTCACTTACCTGTCAGCCTGTTAAGCAATCTAGAGCATGTTTGATGAGTCCTAACAGCATCTGCCAAACCCCTTTTGTCTTCCACCAATGCTGAGTAGGTCCTCGATGGGGAAAAGAAACCCAGAGATGCAAACCTGTGAACCAACCCCACCAAAACCTTTCCCAGTGGAGGCTGGGAGTCCCCAGGACTCCTGCTCACCTGCCCTATCATGACGGAGAAAGCAAAGACACCCGTGAAGTAGTTCAGCAGCTGGAAGACGATCTCAAACAGTGTCTTGGGGTCTGGCAGGCCCCCAATGGTGATGAGGGTTTTGACTGCCCAGTAGTAGCAGCGGATGTAGCTGAGAGGAAAAGAGGAGGCAGTTTTGAAGGTGTTTCTGGCATGAAGGCCTGTTTCTTCCATCACTATTGAGCTCACATCCCCTGGCCATGGCAAGCCAGAGCCTGCTGAGAGTAATTACAGGTGACAAGGGGAAAATCAAAGGGCTGCAAACTCTCCACCACACCCACAGGCACTTCTGGAGATGCTACAGGAGCAGGAGCATGTAGGGACCCTCCGGAAACCTCAGCATGGGAGGCTCAGCTGCTGTGGCTACTCCCATTTTCTGCTCTTACAGCTCCACTACCATAAACCAGCAATATTTTTTTCAGCAACATTTACACTTTTAGGAATAGTCAGGGAGGAAAAAAGGGTTTGTGAGCAACTTGTTGGCATGGGACTCCAGAGGTGTCAAGTGGATTCTTGATTCACTGGTCTTAGGCACTCCCTTGGATGCTACAGTTACACTTAGAGGTAGGCTACAGATGTGTATATCATACCAAATAGCTATATAACAGCAACATTAACAAGCTGAGCTGAGTGCTTGAAGGGAAGGCAACACCCTTACTAGGGCTGCAGAGGTGACATCACTTGTCCCCACCTGCACTCACACCTCACAGTAAGTCTGTAATGCACTTACCCATGCCTTTTTGCAGGAAACTCTCATTTGAATGTTACTCAAGATCATATTATGTCTGTGCTGTAAAACAGTCAGTGTGGGCATTTGCTATGAGGTGGTGCTCAGCTCATGAGCTAAGTGCTCTCCCTATGGCACACATCACTCACAACACAACAGACATTTAATATGTATATCTTGGAAATGCCACGGTGAGGGGTGGCCACTGTCCCTGTCTCACACCCTGGGAATGAGAGTGATGGTCTCGTCTGAGGGCCTGACACATAGCACCAAGGACACACAGCTTCAAGTGAGGCAGCAGATCAACAGGAACAGATCTGTCCCTCCCATTCTGCTCAGCCAGGGATCATTGTCTTGCTTCCCAGCATCAGGTTCCCAGTTTTTCAGTCTTTTCAATCTGCCATTCTCTCCTATCTCAGCCTAACTGCAGCCTCTTTATCTTGCAGCATTGTATATTACTGCACATCCCACCCTTCCTGTCCCCATTATTCTCGCTGGCTCCACATCACCTGGCACCTGCAACCCATTTCTTTGGTTTTTTTTTTTTTTATGAAGCCAGCTGCACCCTAATACCTCCCTTCTTACTCCAGCTCATCACAGCAATCCGTGCTACATGAGGACCCAAGCCTTGGCTGGTACCTGTTTCCTTCCCCATCATAGACCCATTTGGTAGAGCCCAGTCCTTCATAGGCTGATGCCCAGTAATAGAAGCAGGAGTTCACATGCAAGCTGTACAGTAAATAGGCTGTGGTCCGAATCACTCTGAGAAACAAACAAAAAAGAAGAGAACAGGAAGGGACATGATATGGTGTCTGCTGGGAAACATGTCAGAACACCCTCAGCATCACAAGGAGCTTCTAAGCTATGAGCTCAGTGCAGGAATCACCGAGTACTCAAGTGTGCAGCCCTGCTGCTCCCTCCTGCAGTACCACAGGTGCCAGAAAAAGGAGCTTGTCCACTGGTGGCTCCTTTTCACCATTAGCACTCCAGTCACCCCTGGGTCAGAGACAGGGAATCCACACGGCTATAGGACCCCACGTCCTGCCTGCATCAAGTAACACCTATATCAGCTAGGGACATCCAGGGATAGCAGGAAAATAAATCAGGAACCCAGAATTGGTGCACACCAAAGCAAGCCTTCTTTCACCATAGCAGACAGCAACTCCACAGTCTCTTCCTCCCTCTCTTCCCCTCACCTGTAGATGTATGCCTTGGTCAGGATAGCCTCCAGGCGGTTGTTGAACTCGAAGAAGGCCATGTACTGGAGGAGAAGGAAAGCAGCATGCTTCAGCATGCTCCATCTTCTTGTGACCCCCACCAGGAGAGTTACATCTCTATAAGACCCCACTCCCCCTCTGTTTCCCTCCTGCACCCCCTCTGTAGCTTGAACAGCCACAAACAGATTTGATTCCATCTGAGTGCCCCTCTACTCAGATGTGAGCATGGTTTAGAACTGAAAAGAAGTGTCTGACCAACAGCTCCACAAAGCCATTGGAACAAGATTTTCCATCCATTCTACAACCTGCTTGTGATCATCTATGAGTGTAGCAAGCCACAGCTTACTCCTATCAGCATGGACCTCCTTCACATCCACTGCAGCTGGTGTTCTGCCTGGTTTTGTAAGCTCAGACTTACCTTTAGACAGCGAGGAAAGCGCAGGAGTGGGTTGACACCAACTTTGAAGTAGAAGAAATCCAGGGGCAGGAGGCACAGCATATCCATCTGAAACCCACACAAAGAGAGGAACCCCCGTGAGGACCCTCAGACATGGTGGGGGGAGCTGCAAGCCACAGTTCACACTGAAAATTCAGATTCGTACATAAAATGATGTCAAACCTTAAAGCGTTGTGATCGTAGGTAGTTCTCCTTCATGGCCTTTTTATCGCTCTGGTTGGGCAGAGGAAGGAGAGAGAAAGCAAGGTTAATCATTGCTTATAGAAAGGAAAGATGTGGCCAGCATGGTCATGCCTGACATTTTTCTTCTGCACTATAACACGGAAGATGCTCCATTTGTGCCCAGGAGAGGGAGCAGAGCAAGAGGAGCAGTAGAGAAAAGCCAGGCATGACCATCCTGGCCATGCCAAAAGAAGAACTGGCTGTATACCAGCTTCCCATGCCACCTTGGGACATCCCATGCTCATTTTGCATCCCAGAGAAAGCACACCACAGTGCTAGTGCACAGAAATCAGATTTACAGATCTGATCGTTGCTGTGGGCCATGGGAAGGCTCTATCCTGAAGGTCTGATTTTCCCCAGCTTATATAGTTGTATATGGAAATGGATTCAGGGGCTTTCACTTATCTCTGGTGCATGATCTGTGCATTCAGATTGCAATCGCTTTTGTCATGTTGCTAATGCATTCTGCCTAGCTGTGCTCCTTTGTATGAAACACATTTATCATGCCATCTGCTCACAGTTAGCATCTTACTTTTGGGAGCACTGCTCCATCTAGCAGCACACTCTTAAGCATTCCCACCCAGGAACGGGGCTGCCATGGACCTCACATGCTTTCTAGATAGGCTGGTGTTGACTTCAGAGCAAAAATATATGACTTTAGGGAAAGAAAAATACTTCCAGCTTATCCACTACATGGCAGGAGAGATGCTTGCACTCCTCCAACAGTGGACAGAGCCCTAATGGGAAAGCTTGACTCAGATCATGGAGGGGCAGTGCCCATGTTGCTCAGGGCAATAAGGGTCCCCCCAGCACTGGGACGCAGCCCTGCCACTCACTATTATATCTCCACCCCGGACAAACTGCAGCCGGGTCTGAAAGACGAGGATGTCAAGCAGATAGATGAAGTCACAGAGGTAGTCGATGAACAGCCAGCAGTGGATGTTTGCTGGTGTCTGGTAGGGGAAAGCCCAGCGGACAGGGATCAGCCAGCAGTTCCAGTTCCAGGCCATGACAACGAAGAACAACCACAGCACATACATCAGATCTGTGGACAGGAAACACATTGCAACTAGTGGAGCCCATGTCCATCACCTATGGGAAAACACTACACAAAGGGCTTTTCATCCCCTTGTCCTGCCCTGAGTGCCACAGGGAAACCTGCAAGAGGTCTCTATTGAATACTGCCAGCATTTAATTTCAAGTGAGCTGTGCTCTAGATGCAAAGTGAATACCACCAGCTGCAGAGCACACTGCTTTTTGTCACAAAGCCTCTTCTAACTTTGCTGAGTCAAGTAGGTTTTCTTTTGCTTTGCTCTTGACTTTCTTGCTTTTCTTTCCCTCCTCAGGCTGTTCTGAGCACATGGTCACCTGCCAGAGCCTGAGGGCTTTGAAATGGCTGTGAAACAGCAAAGACCCTGGAAGCAGCTGAGCTCCTCGGGGTTGTCCCCAGACAGTGGATTTTTCTGTTGTGATTTTTGGTTTTATTTTGGATGTCCACACTACAAGAACAGCATTTGCCTAATAAAAAGCCTGAAAAGCAGCAGAAAGCTGCTGCTCCTTCTCTGCCTGGTCATGCTCCTGACACCCATAACTAAATTGAAGTATTTAGGAAAACCTGTGCCTTGCAGGGGAATTTAAGACTGGATTTTAGCAGACATTTGTAAGTTGGTCCTTGCTTAGTTGACCTTCCTGCTCTACAAAGTCTCACCTGTCACACCTCCTCCCTTCCTCACCCTTTCTGGCTGCCCCACCAGCCCAGTGGCTGTGCTCCATCACTCACTGGTGAGAGGGTCAATACTGCTGGGGAACTGGTAGTTTCTCAGGCGGTCCAGCCAGGGCCGGTACTTGAACGTGCAGCACAGCATCTCGCAGTAGTGCTCCTCTTCCATCACCTTCTCCCCCTCTGGCTGTCCTCCTGCGGGAGGCACTGGTGCTGCTGGCAGTGCCGACTTGGTAGGAGCTGGGAGAGGCCACAGTTATTTGAAAGAGCAGAAAATCTTCCTGCTGCAATGTGTTAACCTGTTAGCAAGGTTAAAACACAACATATGTGGGGACCCAGCCCCACTCGAACTCACATGCTGTTGGGCTCTCTTCATCGGAGGTGATGTCGGGGTCGGTCAGCTTTTCCTTCACCTTCTCAGTCCTCTCCTTGAAGAGCCTCACTAGCTCCTGGAGCCGGTTGTTGATGACGGCACTGCTCAGGCTTGTGGCTGAACCAATGCGCTCGGGCAGGCTGTGGGCAAATGACTAGGCATCTCATGCAGGTAGGAAAGGTCAAGTGCAGGTTCATGGCCCATTTTTAACCTACAGGATCCTGGTTTAGGATTTGCCCATACTTATTTGGCTATTGTCTGATCAGAAGAACACAAGCTAAGCTGGTTTCAGTAAGATAGCATCAAACAGCACCAGCCCAAACCTCATTCTTGCCCTCAGAGGACCTTGGGAAGCACTAAGATCCCATGCCTTTGATTAGGAGAGGATGATTTTGGAAGTACAATGAGATGAATATATGCACCAAGCCCCTGAATTTACAACCCATATTGTCTCTTTTCAGCCTCTTTATTAAAACCAGGTTGTGAGTCCTCCATCCCTGGCAGTGTTCAAGGCCAGGTTGGACAGGGCTTGAAGCAACCTGGTCTAGTGGAAGGTGTCCCTGCCTGTGGCAGGGGATTGGAACTGGATGAGCTTTAAGGTCTCTTCCAACCCAAACAATTCAAGGATTCCATGATTCTATGATTGATTCAGACCAGAATGCTCACCTAGCATGGCCAAGTACCATCACTAGGAGGGAGGACAGAAACAAGCCTGCTTGCTGTAGCTCCAGGCTGGTTAATTGTGTTACATGACACAACAATTTCTGCTCAGGAAGAAGGAAAATCCCTGCCCTATGAGGAGGAGTAGGCCCTCCCCAAGCCTTTGCTTCCCAGAGAAGGCAGCTCCCTCTCCTTTTTGTATCCCAGGACTCCTAGGATCTTTGCTGTTTCCATCAGAGCACTGGGATCTGAACCCCTGGGGCCGATCAGGAGCCTCTCAGCCCCACCACGCACCTTTCCTTCTGCTTCACATCACAGCCCAGTAGTGCTTGGGTTGGGGACTGGCTCATGGGTCCCTTCTCCAGACCATCCTCAGAGGTCAGTAACTTCCTCCTGTGGTCACAAACACAGCAGCTGAGGCTTAGCTTCTCCCCCATCCTCATCCTGCTCCTCTTCCTCCTCCTCCTCCCAGGTCTCATCTGTTTTCCACTTTCCCTTCTCCAATCAGGGTCAGTTTTCCCCCATTTTTTTTTGCATTGCCTGAAGTAAATGAGAGCAAACCACTCTGCTCCTTTGCTGCCAAAGCCCTGTTTCTTCCTGGGCACCATGCAGACCATTTTTCAACCCATTTTGGGCACCCAGCAAAATGCACAGAAGGCAGACACCAGTCTGTAGTCATCCCCTCTGCTGCACCATCACACCACTGTACTTCGAGAAGTGGGCAAGGGAAATGCAATAGCAGCAAGGTGGAGCAAGGAAATGGAACTGGGAAAAAGAGAAGGTTCTGGGGACACTGCCTGGCTCTGAGCTGGCTCTGTAGGACCTGAAATGCCAAGACAGAGTGAATTCCAGAGCAGCAGGTACATAACATGGACCCTTCAATTGCTGCTGAAACCTCCAAAGCCAGGTGCAAAGTTCAACTTGCTGAGTACAGCCTCAAGAGGTTCAAAGGAGCCCTATGAACACTGTCCTGCTGATGCTGAGGCAGTGGCAGCTGATGTCTTCCTGGAAGATGTGTGCTAACACAGCCAGTGGCTCCCTTTGGTACAGGCAGCTTTCACGGGCAACTTCCTTAATTGTGGGCGATCAAAGTGGCAGGAGGAAGAGGTGGATGTGAAGGTGGCAACCATGGCAAAAATCTGGACTGCAGCCTCCATCCAAGTCCAGAGTTGTAACTGCAGCAACAGAAATTGTCTTCTGCCACCACAACAGTTGCTCTAAACTAACCAGGATCTCACTGACCCTGGTGCAAAATGGCTCAGTGTGCATGTGAAGCAGGAGCAAGCAGACCCTGAGGGAGGTCATCCTGCCATCACAGATCTCCTGAAGAAAGCTAGATGTTATGAACCCACCCATCTCCAACCTCACCAGCTCTTGGGCATGCCCTGCTGGGAAGGGGAGCAGACAAAAAAGCCCATGTCAAAGTACCCTCAGATGTGGATGGAGAGGTTCCCAAACCCACATAATTTAAGACAAAAAGTCCTGTTAAGATCTGTGGTGTTGTTAGGACATCATCCATCACCTCTCATCAGTCTCCAGCCACTCTCCCCCTGCCTCTGTCCCATTGAGGCATCTTGCTGTCCCATTGCCCATCCTCATCCATAAGCAAGCCCAAGATGCCTGCATAGACAGCTCAGTGGCCTCTTGCTCTATAATGGGGACCCTGCAGAGAGGGTAACACCACCTCTCTCTTGGCCTGTGGCATGGCTCCCCATAGGCCACAGAGCTCATGTGGTTACCCTCCAAGTACATGCAAAGCTTTGTGTGTCAACATCCATGTGGGAAAAAAATGCCTCTTTTTGCTTCAAATTAATGAATGCCCTCAGAAAGATGTAAAAGACAACAAACACCCCCAAGAAGGCAGTACATTCAGAAGTGCAGGACACATCCCTTGATGTTCTCAATGGTGCCTGTAGCTCATCTCTGTTCCCAGCAGACAGAGATAAGAGAAGGAGCAGGAGCTACCCAAAAAGCAAAGCAAACTTTAGTGGATGGTGGAAACTGGGGGTAAAGGGCTCAAAGGCAAACTGGGATGTTAAGACACATAGAGAAGTTCATGTATGTGCAGCCACAAGTTCAGAACCTTGGAAGGTCTATCAGGTTCTCAATCATCCATGTTAAAGAAGGAACCTTTCCTGACAATCCCCTGGAAAACATTTAGCTCTCTGATATAGTCCAGCTGCAGGGGATGCTTTCTGGGACAGGACCTCCAGACCTCCGATGTTGCTCATTTGTGTGATGAGTCTTTCCTGATTCTGTCTAAACAATGTTAACCCTAATCCTTCACAGACCCTTTTAGGAAAGAACTCAAGACTGTGGCCAATAAAAGTGACTTAGGACAAATGGATGATTGTTCAATGCAGGGTTGATGCCCTCTTCCTCTGAAAATACCAGCCAGAGCCAAGTGTTTTCCTTTTGGTTCAGAAGGCTGAAATTTTACTTTTTGATTGAGCAAAATAGGAGGTGATTGCTTTTAAACATCTCCAGTTCTAGCAAGGGACCTCCAGTGTTGTCTTGAGAGATACAAGCTAGAAGCACAACAGAAAGTTTCATGTGCTCATACATGTAATTGCAAATATGCAGCCTGCTTTAAGAAACTGGTGGAAAATAGCATGAGAAAAATTAGGTGCTCCAAAAAATGGTTCTGTGGGGAACCATAGGAGTACGGAATTGTTTCTTTGAAGATCCAACCTCCCCTCTGTCAGGTTAAAGCCATTTCCCCTTGTCCTCATCCCACAGGCCCTTGTCAAAAGTCTTTCTCCATCTTTCTTGTAAACTTTCCCTTACATATCAAAAGGCCACAATAAGATCTTAATAAAAGACTTGACAAAAATATTATGCTGGGGACAGATTTGTACGTAGGTAAGTGGCTTTAAATAAACTAAGGTTGTGCCTTTGGGTTGCTGGATCCTGGGCTCCAAAGATGCCCAGGATGATCTGAGATGCATGACATGCCCGTTAATATGAATTGTCCATTTTCTATGCTGATTGAAGGCATAACAGAAAGCCCAGTACCTTGATCCTGATTCAGAGGTGGATGAACATCTGCAGCAGTCACACATTCCAGGGAGAGAGGACTTACACAGCCTCACCTGGTGGACTTCTCCATCTCACAAGAATACTCTGCCCTGTTCATCAATCCTCCCCCTCTCTGAGCATCTTTGATCTGAAGGCACAAACCTAAAGGGGGAATGTTGCAAATTCTTCCAGGAAACATAGAAGGAGATAAGTGTTGGGATTTATGATGAAGGCCCATAGGCAGCACACAGACCCTCTACACTCTGAATTTGGGAGCACAGATGTGTGGGACAAAAATGGGATCTGACCACAGCCTGGGGATCGAGCCCACCTCCAGAAGGACACACAGAGAGGGCTCACTGTCCAAACCTGCCAGGAGCAGTTTGCTCCTTACAGTTGTATGAAAACTCCTGTACTGGCATTGTTGGGGAATTAAAGCCCCAGGACCCACGGGTGTGCCGGAGCAGAGCCATACCTGGGGGATGCTGGAGCCACTCTGGGCACCGCCAGCATGTTACTGGCAGCAGTGGGCACTGGTAAGTGGGTCCCATTGTTCTCCACAGCGTTGCTTCCACTGTCCACATTCTTGATGTCCACAGTGGGGTAATTGCCTGGCCCGTGGAGAAGGACAATAATGGCAGGTGAGAAGGGTGCAGGCCCAGCCTCCCAAAGCCCATTGCCTCCATGGAGCTGCCTCCAAACCCCACAACATTCCAGAAGGCCTCTCCTTTTGCCCCATTCCCTTCTTGACTCGCACTCCTTTCTCCTAGTTCTTTGTAGCATTTCTTTCTCCTTTCCCCCAGTGCTTAAAACCATGTGAACTGCCACTTTTCCCCTTCTCTTTTCCCAGCTTGCAGTGATTGTAACTACTCTGTTCAAGCACTGGGTTCCCATGATTTGGGGAGACAAGGATTACCAGCTGCAGGTGTCAGACAGGAACCCAGGTTTTCCAGCTGCAAACCTCCCTCCCAAGGTCTGGAAACATCTCCAGGGTCTTCTGAACATAAATGTATGGATCATGCAAGCTCCTAATTACATGAGCATGTTCTTTTCATGCAGAATAAGGGACTATATAAATAAGCACGTACGGTCTCTCTCTTTTGCAGAGGTAATATCTGCAAAAGAAGGAAGGTTGGATGTTTATAGTGGGGAAAAAAGAGATGCCAATTGCCTGAGGGAGAAATGGTGCTGGAGGTTATCTTGGCCAGACCCCACAACCAGCCAGACTGCAAAGTGTCATGTCTTTCTTAGCTATGCAACAAAATGCAGTGAGTTTCTTCAGGATTCCTTCTGGGGGGAGGAGGGAGTTCACATATCTGAAAGACCCCACACATCCCCTCCTGTCCCACACAATATGGGACCAGTGGAACAAAGCATGGTTCCACCAAATCACAGAGAAAAGACCTATTTGGAGTACAAAGTTAAAATCATTTTGCATGTAAGGAAGAGCAGCAGAATTTGTCTCACTGATTAAAACAAGGCAAAGCAAAGCTACAGAAACAGAATTTGTACTGCTGGGTTAAGCCATGAAGAGCAAACCTCCATCCTGCTGTCCTCTTAGTAGGAGTGGGTTGCATGGATGGTAAAGAGAAAACTGTGCATGCAGCAGATCTTTAACTCTCTGCCAGCATTTCCTACAAGAGAATTTTTGGCCAAGCAAGGTCAAATGTATAGCATGTCATTTATGGGTATCTGCAAATGCTCTCTAGGGGTTAGCTGGAAAGGCACATAGTGATGAGGCAGAAACAGAAAAAGCATGAATTCTATTATCCCGTCTCTGTGCTGCAACATGAAGTAAGCTTTGACTATGTTTCTCCCCCAAAAAGCAACTACTACAGGAATACCTCCTTGCCTCCTGAAGCTATGCAAGCTCATCTTCAAAGCCAACATCTCTAATACCTAGGGGAGGTTGCTCCTCATGGCAAAAGTTGGGGTTGACAGCTCCAGCCTTGGGCTTGCTGGTGACAAAGGCTGGGATGCGGGAGGCAGCGGTGGCTTGGTAGCTGGGGACATTGGGGAGCTGCTCTAGCTCACCGCGGCTGGGAGGGGAGGAATCCCCTGCAGCCAGCGGCTTGTTGTGCACCAGCTGATCTAGCTCGACGTCTCGGGCATGCCTGGCCATGCTGCTAGGTGCCTAGGTGCTTCAAGCAAGGGACAAGGCATCTGAAGCTGCAATAAAACACAAAGTAGTTTGAGACAAGACGGTTATGTCAGAGGAGAGAAACGTAGGGCTGTGGGAGGTTGTTGCTGCTTGCTGCTCACAGATGTTGGTGGCACAGGACAGTGGTGGTGAGCATCCTACCATGAGCTTTTCTAGCACTGCTGCAAAAGCAGGGGGTTCTGCAAGGTCTGCATGAGCAGAAGAATCTCCAGGCTGTTCCAGGGCTCAGGTCAAGCCATCCCTTGTGTAACTCCCCTCATGTCAGTGGACTTATGCCAGGACCTTCCTGTGCTCTCTCAGGCTGTGACAGGAATTCACCATCCCATTTTCATTACCAACCCTTTACCTCCTTACTATGAAAACATGCTTTATGCCACTGGTTACTTCCTAAATTGAGTAAAGTGGTAGAGAGTGTTTTTTTATACTCCCTCTAAGTTCTCCAGCTGAAGGAGAAACTCTTCCGTCACTTCAGATATTGCTTAATCAAGACTAAGTACCACGTAAGCACCAGCCTTCCAGAGCTGCTAACAGCACTGCCAGTCACGCAGTGCCCATGTGATGCTTTAAGCCCATGGAACATCCTAATGCCCAACACAGGCCACGCTTCAGGAGGCTCAGTTGCCTGAGGAGGGAGCAGTGGCATTTCCTCCTCACTGGGCATTGCATTGCCTGCTTTGGGTCATCCTAATTTGCCTTTATGCTGCTATATAATATACCTTCAGCATCGGTTTCAGCAGCTTCAGCTGTTTCCTCTTCCACCTTCAAAATGAAAAGAGCCTTTTTAAGGAGAGCAAGAGCTGCTCTGTAAGAGAGCAGACTTTGCAGCTTGATTGTTGCTCCTTATCTCCTAACCCTCCAGCCTCTCAGCTTGTTGTTCAGCACCACCATTCCAGGGTGAAAGCACCCCTCCCTTGGTGAACAGGTACTGCTGCTGTCTCAGGTTCAGTGATGGGGATGTCCTGGTGGGAAATATTTCCAGGGTCCATTCTGATCCCTGCTCCTCACCGGGACACCATGTTCCTTCAGGCAAGCTGTGAGACCTTGGCAAACATTAGGCAGCAAGAGCTTACTGCAGATCTGAGCCCAGGCAGGGAGTGATGCTATACCTGTACAAAAGCACCTTGGAGATCACTTATCTCAGCTTCTTCTAGCTGCTCAATCCTGAAGGCCTCCTCTGCAAAGTAGACTTCCTCCACATTCTCCTCAGCAGCGAGACGAGGTGATAGGAGCAGGGGTCTGGATGGAAGACATCAAGCAGAGACAAGTGCCCTTGCTTCTGCCTTTTCCAAGGTTGGGCATGTTGCAGATGGGGCACCCCGTCCATGGGGATGATGCATGGTGCTCCCAGTTTTTGGGGGGCACCATGGGCATCATTTGCAGGTGAACAATACCACAGAAATCTTCATTTAACACGAAGATGGTACTTAAAATATTGCTGCTTAGGTTAGGACTTGGAAAACATAGTACATGGGAGATCAGGTGAGAGGTGCATAAATAGTGCAGGGCATTGCAGATGCATCAGGAAAGATCGCATATGCAGAAAAGTACAGGCAGTATGTTCCTCCTGCTGTGCAGAATGATTTTTCATATAATGAAGATCTGCCACATAAAAAGCTGAGAGCCTGATTTCAAGGCAGGACTGCCTTGCAAGCACCATCTGAACCCCAAGTCTGCCTATGCAAGACATGACCAGGATACATAATCCTCATTTTCCTCCTGCAGCAAACACAGACCACAGCTCCACCATTCTGCAAAGGGGGCTCACAGGGTAGATTTCAGCAGTTTAATACAAGCATAACTGAAAAAAAAACCAAGCCTCATCACATTGTTCTGTGTGTTTATCTCCTGATGTGCTCTGCCCTGGAGAGAAAAGCAAAGCAGGGACTGGGGATAATGAAAATATCATAAGACAGCTAAATGCAGGAAAATTGAAAAACCCAAAGAAACATCTTCCTGCATCCTTTGCAGGCCCTAAGTTGGAAGAGGTATGTAAACAAGCAGAGGCTCCTTTTATCTCCATGCCTTGAAAAGCTGTTATTTTCCAAGGTCTTTTTAAAATTGTTTCTAATAATCCCCTTCTCCCTTATTTTTATTCAAATATACTCCCTTCAAATGCAATCACAAGTCTTTTATCCTAACCTAGAAAACCCGCCAGTGTCTCTCTTTTCCCATGAACAAACACAGTGAGGGATGGAGCAGCATCTCATTCACCCAGCAACTAAAGCTCAAGCATCTGCAGGGGTGCTCTAGGAACAGATTATGAAGAAACATAAAGATAAGGGTTTAACACTGACTAGTTGAGCATTTTCAGTTATTTCAGAGGAATTAACAGAGAATAATATTGTAGCACTAGGTAACGAATCCCTAAATGTTTATCTCATTTGAAATCAGAGCAAACCACTAAACTAAGTGAAAAGATTTTTTGAAACACCATCTAGACCAAAGTCACCACCTACAACCACTGGCAATAACTGGGCTGTTTTCTACAACAGAAAAAATAATGTAAACTTGTACCTGTTTGTATTAGAAAGCATTTGCAGGCACAACACATAATCCTATCTTTAAATTCAGCTCCATAAACTCCATAATCATCCCGACTACCCTGAACTAATGGATGTGGTTTTAAATCACATGGAACATCTCCAGGAGCTGCGTGCTCCCAAGGAAGGAACAAACCGGATCCCTGCTCAGACCCACGGGAGAGGATGTCTGGGGCTACGGTTGCTACAGATGATGGAGACAGAGCCTGTGTCACCAGGAGACACTCCCCTGGCACCAGGTGCCGCATCAGTAGCAAGCCCAGGGCAAGCCAGTTGGTGAAAGCATCCCCCCTGAATGCTGAAAATAAACCTCCTAATGCATCCATTCTGAACATATCCCTCCTGGACGCATCCCTCCTAGGTGCCCCTCCTAAACACATCTCTCCTGGACGCACCCCTCCTAAACACATCCCTCCTGAACACGCCCCTCCTGGTTGCATCCCTCCTGATGCATCCCTCCTGAGCGCATCTGTCCCAAACGCATTCCTCCTGAACATACAGCTCCTGGATGCATCCCTCCTCTCAAACACATCCCTCCCAAACGCATCCCTGCTCCCAAACGCATCCCTCCTCCCAAACGCATCCCTCCCTAATTCATCCCTTCTGAAAACACATCTCCTGAATGAACCCCTCCTCTCGAGAGCATCCCGAGTTCCCCCCAGGCTGGGTCGCTCTATCCTCGGGTGTTTCAGCCTCTCCAGCTTGTGAATGCAGCTGAACAACTGCAGTCACATTCATCCCAACAAAGCCACCAAGGCAACAAGAGCCACTCACCCTGCACTCTCCTTCAACTCCTCCTCCTTTTTCCCCTCCTCCTCCTCCTCTTCCTCCCCATCCTGCTTCGTTTCCTCTTCCTCCTCATCAGCACCCAGGGAGCACAGCCACATCCTGGGAAGAAGAAACTCATTAGGTGAAATCCAGAAAGTGTGTCTGAAGCTCGCAAGAGGAGCATCGCAGCCCAGACATGCTCTTCCTGCACCCACCAGCCAGCATCTGAGGGGTGGGCACAGCTGTGTACTCTGGGCATATAGTGCTCACAGCCTGTTAGTGTCTGCAGTCCAATGCTGGTGGGAGAAAGAATGGGGAAAAGTTTGGGAATGGAAAGCCAGAGTCCTTGAGCCATCAAATTCCCCCTGCACCATGGGGACAGGATATGCTTAGAGGTCACTTGTTGCTGATTTTGACCAAAGCCTCCCTGTATCAACAGTGAAATCCATCCTCCAGCACAGGACATGCTGTGGTCCACAGCTTCACAGGCTCCTATACTAAAGGGAAAGAAGTCTGAAAAACATCTTTATAACCTATCCAGTGTTTCTTGGTCCTCCAGGAATCCATGGATTCCCAGAACCTGCTGGACCCAAAGGAATCAGAGGGGACAACCAGGCCTCCCCAGATTCCCAGGAACATCAGGAGTTTCAGGACCAAAAGATATTGTGGAGCCTCCTGTTCATCCTGTCCTCCTGCCCCGCCTGGCCCAGTAGGTGATACTGGTCGTCCTGGCCTTTGTGGTCCTTCAGGGGAGAAGGGGCAGCCTGGCTGAGATGGTGCCCCTGGACCAGCTGGTCAGAAGGGTGAACCAGAGCATAAGTTCTGGCTTGTGCTTAGTGCAGTTGATCATTGCCCATGCTGGAGGTGAAGACCACTGCACATCTTTCCCCACAAGTGCTCTAGGCTCCGGGAGCCCTTGGGAAGCACGCATGTACACCTCTCATTCTCCTGCTGCAATGCAACTCAATCCCAGATTTGAAAACATTGCCCAACCCTTGGAAGGACCTTGACAGGGTTTTGTTTTGGAAGAAGTAGGATGAATTATAGAGTTCTGTTTCCAAATGTCATGACAGTTGGATGCACAATTGATGGGAACAAGGTCCAAAATTTCAGCTCTTGGGCCCCCAGCACAAAAGGCATGTGGAGCTGTTGGAACAAGTCCAGAGGAGGCCACAGGGATGACCAGGGGCTGGATCTGCTCTGCCTGGAGCCAGGCTGAGAGAGCTGGGCTTGTTCAGCCTAGAGAAGAGAAGGCTCCTGAAGGGGAGACCTTACAGCAGCTCCAGTGCCTAAAGGGGCTATAAGAAACCTGGAGAGGGGCTTTGGACAAGGGCCTGTAGGGACAGGACAAGGGGGAATGGCTTTAACCTGACACAGGGGAGATTGAGATGAGCTCTTAGGCAGAAGTTCTTCCCTGTGAGGGTGCTGAGGCCCTGGCACAGGTTGCCCAGAGAAGCTGTGGCTGCCCCATCCCTGGCAGTGCTCAAGGCCAGGTTGGATGGGGCTTGGAGCAACCTGGTCTAGTGGAAGTTGTCCCTGGCTGTGGCAGGGGGTTGGAACTGGTGAGCTTTAAGGTCCCTTCCAACACAAATCAGTCTGTGAGTCTGTGATTCTGTGATTTTAAGAGCTTCCTTTAGCTGTCCTCTGCAGGGCAAAGTGAAGCATCGCATTCCCAGCTGTGTCACTGCCTGCCCCATCCCAAATCTCAACCCCAGAAGGAAAGGCCATTTGCTGAAACACCTTTTGGGTCCCTTCTGGTGTCCCCTTCTTAGGAAAGAGGCACCTCAGCTGCCTGCTGGCACCTCCACCACCGGTACTGGCAAGAAGGGATACCCAGGGACATGCTCATCCCCTCCCACGGCCATGATGCTGGCAGTCAGAAAGCATGTACAGCTGCCCATCAGCAGCCTCTCCCTGTGGCTTCCTACCTATATTCATCTTCCTGAGGTTCCTCCTGTGTGGGGGGAAGGGGATGAGTATCTGCCACCATCTCAGCCTCAACATCCCAGGCCATGATCTCACACTTGGCTTCGTTATTCCAGCCACCATCGATCTCTTCCAGGATGAGGTCTGTCTCCTTTGGTTCCTCAGGGACAATGTGAACTGAAACGGGAATGGGGGAAGGCAGGCGATGAAGTGAGCAGTACATTTTCTAGAGTCCAGTGGTAGAGCCAGGGCAGATGGCATGTTTTCCCTGCTCAACGGTGGGATACTGCCACATGCCACAACTGAAACACCTCTCAGCTCACACAGACCTGTGCAGCTCCAATCCCTTGTGTGTTACTGAGGAGGCTGCAAAGGGAAGAGCCCAGGCCTGACCCATGATGAGCCCTCTCCATTTCCCAGGGGTACCCCTGCTACCACATCAGGCACATAACGAAGAAACAGGAGGAGAAAGCACATTGCTTACTGTAAAATCAGTTTATTTTCAGGTCTGCCTGAGAACAAAACTTACGTATCCACAGTGAAGCTCATAGCAAACACACAAATTCAACTACAGAAAGGCAGGAAACACAACTATGGCTGCCTCTGCACTGCATTTACCTACCCTACAGTGCCTATGCTGCCTTCAGCCTGTTCCCTCTAGATCCCCATTAATTAAAACACGGCACAGCAATCAGGGAGATGACTTTTAAAACATATCACAGCTTTGGAGACATTATATGAAAATGGAGCAAATACTAAAATTGTAGCCTGGTATCAGCAGGGTTCATTATAAACACATAGGATGGATCTCAGGTTGTTTGTTGGCTCATGGGTCATTGTTACAGCTGCTTAGAGATGCAATGAGGTGGTGGGAGACTTTATTGTGGCCTTTCAGTATAAACAGGGGTATTACACAAAAGATGGAAAAAGACTTTATACTAAGCTTTGAAGTGACAGGACAAAGGGGAATGGCTTTAACCTGACAGAGGGGACACTGAGCTCTTAGGCAGAAGTTCTTCCCTGTGAGGGTGCTGAGGCCCTGGCACAGGTTGCCCAGAGATGCTGTGGCTGCCCCATCCCTGGCAGTGCTCAAGGCCAGGTTGGACGGGGCTTGGAGCAGCCTGCTCGAGTGGAAGGTGTCCCTGCCTGTGGTGAGGGGTTGGAACTGGATCTTCCAACCCAAACACCATTCTGCGATTCTAAGGTCTTTACTAAAACTCTGGGGTGTAGGACTCTCACCCCATCCAGCCCAGAGGCCCTGTGTGTCTCAGGGCTCCCAGCAGCCCCTGGGATGCCTTCTCATGCCAGAACATTTCTGCTGCTGTGGTTAATGCTGCATCTGAGGAGCTGTGAGCTTCAGAAGCGCCTATAATTGAGGGTAAGGACAGTCTGAGGTAAGTTCTCCTACAAAGAGAGCTCATGAAAAGGTTTTTAACCCTACCTACCCACCTAAAGATTAACCTCATCCATCTGCACTGGTGGCTGCAAACCAGAGCCCTTTCCACTCACTGGGAGAAAACACCCAGTTAATGGAAGAAAAGCAGTAAGAGGCTGACGAGAGCTTAATGAGCTTTAAGATGTTACACCTTAGAGGCAGCAGTCAACTAAAAACAGTCAACTAAACCTGTGAGCTTCAGCTGAAGGTCTCAGGGGTGAACACATGCTTGATGGGGGAGTGAGAGGGCCAGGAGTGCTGGAAAGCTGCAGCAAGAGGCCTTCTGCCTCCAAGTGGTGGTTTCTACCCTCCTATAAACTATAGCTCTAGTCCCATATACATCGTCCTGCAAAAAAAAACAATAGCTCTGGTTCGAGCCAAAAGGGAGCGAAGACAGGACAGTCCCAGGACCAGGGATACACAGCTAGCGTCCCTGACCAGCCTCCACTCCTGCCACCCTTGCTGGGAAGGAGCTAGAGACCATTTGCTGACTGCCCTTTGCTTTTCCTCCCCAGCTGCACTCTCTCCTTGGGTTGGTCTCATTGGGTTGTGGGAAGGGCTGGCTGGCCATGGTCTTCATTTTCCATTTGTTTCAGAGGCACTAAGCCCCTTTGCCCCCTGAAACAAAAGGAGAAGGAAAACATTAATGAGCTTGCTGGCAGTTCAGGCAGATCTGCTGCTGACCAAATCGCTCCCTTCCTCAGGCACATCAAGATGCCTCAAAGCACCAAAGGGAGCTGAAACACAGCCAGCTGCACATGGATGTGTGACTGCCCTCACATGCCCACTGACTTTGCCTCTTCCCTAAGTAATGCTCTGGTCTCCAGTTTGTACAGACACATGGAGAAATGCCTTCCCAGAGGACTTCCCACATGAGATCCCACCAAGTGGCTGCTGGCTCAATGAGATTCACCTCCTGACATATCCCTGGGGGGATGCACAGCCTCTGTGTGCCATGGCAGGTCCCTGCTCCCACCAGCAGCTCCTACAGCCCAACCAAATGCAGCTTCCCTAGCAGCACTTTTACAGGTCTGTGGGACATCTCCCCTGCCCTGTCCATTCTTGGTGGCAGCTGTGTTTCCTGCTTCTCTCAGCATCCCACAAGGTGGCTGGTGTGGAGAGCCAACCCCATCTGCCTGCAGAGCCTCATTCCCCACTGCTGGCAGGCAAGCAGCAGTGAGAACCCTACAATGTTTTCCTACACTGTGCAGACTCACATCCAACACTGCTAATCACAGGATATTGTTTTCACGAATTATCTCCTTAGACATCACAGGCTTGGCAAACACCCTCCAGTACAACAACCATGCCAAAGGGAGTGATGAAGGCAGCAGGTTTGAATTTTCCTGTAATGCTTTGATCAAATCCCAGCAGTCTAGCAATCATCTTCCAGCACATCTTGAGGACAGACATTGATATCAGCACTAACCTCAAAACCTGGGGCCCAAGCATGGGGGATGCTGCGCTCAGAGACTCCCACAGCCTGAGTTTTGCCAAGCCTGAGCCACAACCCTGGATCTGCTCCCACTTCCCAAGCAGCAACAGCTCCTTATGTATTCCTGGGGGGACTTCAGGTATCTCAGGGCTCCTGAGATGGCAGCCATAGTAGACTGCAGGATAAAAGCCTCTTCCCAGTAACCTTCCCAATAACCTTGGCAAGCAAACCAGCACTGTGAGATAAAGCAATCACTTACTTTCTTCCACAGGACTCAAAGTTGCTGCATCCACTCCCTGCCAGGACAAAAAGGGAAACATGAGAATTTTGCCTTTCAATAACTCAAAATTTTTACTCTAAACACCCCATTTTAAGTAAACATGGACCTTTTATGTTAAATATCCCATATGAGTTCTTGGTGCATGCTAGTTAGCTTGGTCATAGTGACAAGCATCCCCGCACATGATGGGAAATGGAAGGAGCACATCAGTGAGCTTGCCTTGGTGCAAAGGAAGGAAAGGAGAGCATGCAAAGCTCTGGCTTCTCCCTAGAGCTGGACTGCAACCCAGTGAGGTGCCAGCACCTGGGCACCACCCAGTGCTGCATGGGAAGGCAAGGGAACAGTAAAGAAAGGACAAACTATGGGAGCTTTCGCTGCTGAGAAGCCAGATCCTGGTTTTCATTAACTAAGTGGGTTGTGGGGATTTGTTTTCTTGAAGGAGCTGTGACACAGCCCAAACCACATCAGGTCCCTGCATTGATCTAGTGGTATGTGCATGGCAGGGGACAGCCTTCCTGCTGGGGACATGGTGTTCACATGCCCTCTGTCTGTCCAGCCCAGGCTGTTCAGCCTGGAGAAGAGAAGGCTGCATAGAGACCTCATGGCAGCCTTCCAGTATCTGAAGGGGGGCTATAGGGATGTTGGGGAGGGACTCTTCATTAGGTACTGTAGTGATAGGACAAGGGGCAGTGGGTTAAAACTTAAATAGGGGAAGCTTAAATTGGATATAAGGAGGAAGTTCTTTACTGTAAGGGTGGTGAGGTACTGGAATGGGTTGCCCGGGGAAGTTGTATGCTCCATCCCTGGCAGTGTTCAAGGCCAGGCTGGACAGAGCCTTGGGTGATATGGTTTAGTGTGAGGTGTCCCTGCCCATGGCAGGGGGATTGGGACTGGACGATCTTAAGGTCCTTTCCAACCTTAAGGTGTTTTTCTATACCTGTGCCTCCTGCTTCTCCCTTGTTACTGGCTGCGGCATCACCTTCTCCAGCCCCTGTACCAACCAGGCAAACACCCTGGTGACCAGAAACCAGAGTCAGACCTGGCTGCTGGGGCCTCTGCTCCCACAGCACCGTCCCACTGGCCAGATACCCCCACAGAAGCTGCCGCTGCAGTTACCTGCTGCCGTCCCCAGCCAGCGACCGAGGGACAAGGGTGGCCACTGGCTCGGGCTGCCCCTCAGCCACTGCTGGCTCCACTGCTGCCAGGGTGCTCTGCATGACTGGAACATTGTTCTTTGGGTTTGCCTGGGGTTTAGCTCCTTTTGTGCCTGCTCAGGTTTATTGTGAAGAAGAAGGGGGACAGGCAATGCAGCAGTCATCTTATAAATCGTTGGGGAAGGGGAGCAAGTGAGGAAGGGTCACCTCTCCCATGGAAGACACTTCAGGGGAGGGCTTGGGGAGCCTCCCTGACAGCTTCTCCCCCAGGGATCCAGCTTGGAATGAGGACATGGGGTTTGGGGGCAGAGGTGGTATAGGGGCAGTGCTGTGATGCTGGGACCTGGTGTGCCCACCCCTGGGGCACAGGAACAGGGCAGCCCCAGGGCCAATGCCTGCCTACACCCAGATTCCAGTGTATCCTCTGAAAGGGCACCCAGGGAACTCACCTCCCTCTGCTGCTTCACACTTCTGCTCCTTCAGCTCCGGCTGTAGAGGGACAGAGGGACCAATGGACAAGGCAAAGCACTGGATGTGGCCCCACATCACCCTGAGTGGACACGTCCCCTACCCCAAGGAGACCCATGGGCACAAACCCACACACCCTCCACTGCCGTTTTGGACCCATTTCTTTGACAAGAACCATTAAGCTCAGACACCTGATTACTGGTACCAGCAGGTCCCAAACAAAGCTTCTCCCTGGATGCAGTCAGACTGAGGAGCAGCAGGATGCACCCCAAGGCCTCTTTTTTGCTCTGCTCAATTCCCCATGGGTTTTCTTCTCCAAGGTCCCATCCAGGGCATATGGGATGAAGACAAGGAGCCCACTCCACTGTCACACCTGCCCAGCAGCCCTGCAGCCTCCTGCACTGTGCAGTGCTCACCTCCAGCTTCTTCAGCACCTCTGGTTGTGGCACCATCCTCTCGAAGCCCTGCACCAGCCAGTTGAGCATCCGCACTCCTGCCCTGCCAGAGGGGAGAGCAGCCATGGTTCAGGGAGCTCATCCTGTGCACCCCCTGCATTCCCCCAACAGCCAGCCTGGGGACCCACCACTCCTTGGTGGCACTACTCAAGCCAGGCTCAGGCTCACAGTTGTCCAGCTTGTCATCTTCCAGATCGAAGGGGATTATCTCTGCAAGGAGAGCAGTGCCATGGGCACAGGGGAGAGCCAGGACCTGCAGTGCCAGGAGCTGCTGGTTTCCCCATCAGCTGACTCAAGGGGACAGTAGTGCCAGCATCACTGACTGGGGAGGTGGGATGTGGGAGTCTCATAAAGGCACCTGGGATGCTGCAAACTGCAGACTCCTGACTCTCCTTACCCAGAGCTTCCTCTTCCTCGTCCTTGAGGATCTGAACCTCTGTCTGAAAAGCCAAACAGACCATCACCCCCTTGGCAGCCAAGGCGGGCTCATCCCAAATGGGATGAAGGCCACGCAAAGCAGGTTTAGTGCTCCCAGTTAGCATTAGAGAGTGATGGGAAGGAGAAATAAAGAGAAGAAAAGGTAAAAAGAGCTAGAAGCCCCAGTATGCCAGACTGTTGCCTGGATCTGTCACCTACCTGATCAGGAACATCAATGCTTGTCTCGAAGCTCTTCCCAAGTGCCTGCAGTGTCCCTGGGGCTGGGACTGGCTGGGGAATCACCTTCTCCAGTCCCTGGGAGAGCCAGGAGAGCACACTGCTCCCCATGCTGCCAGGGAAGGGGCAAGTCAGGCTGGGAACCTTCATCCCAGGCATCCAGCCCCAAAACTGAAAGCAAAATCCCAAGCAAGACATGCTGCACACTGGAGGATGCAACGGAAGTACCTCTCAAATACAGAGGCTTGGTCCTCAGGGACTGGAAATCCCACCTTCTTGTTTATTTCTTCAACGGCAGCAGGAAAAAAACAAAACAAAAGCTGTCATCACCACTCCAACAGCCGCTGGGATGCCAGCCAGGAGGGATCCATCCAGCAAAAGAATGCTGATCCGCTGCCCAAACCAGCATGTTCCCCTGCATGGGGCCTTACCTTCAGTGCATATGCAGTCAGCAGCATCCCTGGGGGCACCAGCCTTCCCTGTTGGTGCCTTCAAGGCGAAAGGCAGAAGGTATCAAAAAACAAGAAAAGGAGACAGTGTCCACTGGTCAAAGGTGGCTGCAAACCTCAGACTCCCCATCCTTCATGCTGCAGAATGGGGAGGCATCCTAACCCTCATCCCTCCTTTGGATGTTGCAGAAGCACCGGGCATCTCTCCACCATGCCCACAGGGTGCCTGCTACATCCCAGACTTGAATCCCCACTTACCTTAGGTGGCTCCAGGTCCTGCTCTGGAGCGGGGGTCTGAGGGATCTCCTCCACTAGATGAGCAGCTGGTGGCTGGGGGACCACCCGCTCGATCCAGCTCAGCATCCTGCTGGCTGTGGGCAGCAAGGAGGGGTTGCCAGCGGTGAGAGGCCAGCAGCAGTGAGGGAAAATGGGTGCACCAGCAGCTTACACTGTCCCCAGGGCAGCAGTATGCAAGTCCTACTTGGGAAAGGTGGCACTGCAGTACAGCCAGACCTGCATCAAAAGAAGCGTGACCAGCAGGTCAGAGGAAGTGATCCTGCCCCTCTACTCTGCTCTGTGAGACCCCATTTGGAGTACTCTGTGCACTTCTGGTGTCCTCAATGTAAAAAAAACATGAAGTTGCTGGAGCAAGCCCAGAGGGTGCCACAAGGATGATGAGGGCCTCAAGTACCTTCCATATGAAGACAGGCTGAAAAAGTTGGGACTGTAGTGATAGAACAAGGGGTGATGGGTTTAAACTGAAACAGTGGAGATTTAGGTTGGATAAAAGGAAGTTCTCCCCTGTGAGGGTGCTGAGGCCCTGGCACAGGTTGCCCAGAGAAGCTGTGGCTGCCCCATCCCTGGCAGTGTTCAAGGCCAGGTTGGATGGGGCTTGGAACAATCTGCTCTAGTGGAATGTGTCCCTGCCCGTGGCAGAGGGTAGAACTGTGTGATCTTCAATGTCCTTTCTAACCCAAACCAATCTGTGAGTCTACGATTTAACCTTGAGCCCTCACCACTATCATGAACAAACCATACCCTCAATCTTAACCTCACAGGCTCAGTTCACCTTGCTGTTCCTAGATGTAACTGCTCACTTAGGGTTGTTTTTCTACAGCCCTCCGCAGCTGGCGTCACCCAAGGAGAAGTGCTCATGAAACCCCAGCTGATCACAGAAACAGTGATGCTCTGCTCAGGGTCCTCCACGCTCCCCTTCTTTCATTTGAAGGATGAAAACCAACAGTAATTTGAGCAGAATTTGCTTAGGAGCAAGTTCCAACACGTGCATCAACTCTGCTTCTCACCTTTCAGCCATGGCCCAGGGACATGGGGGCTGCTAGGGCAGGAGAAGAGCAGGATGGGCAGCCAGCTAGAGTGCTGGGGCTGCTGTGGTGTTGATGTGGTAGGTAAAACTAAGATGCTGCAGAGCAGGGATTCACCTGTCCAAGTTCTGTTTGCTTGGCCTTTCTAGGTCTTCCGTACCTCTTCGTGCAGCTCTGGTCTGGGATGCAGCACAAGTGAACAGAGTGATGCTGCATGTTTGGTACAGGACTCTGTCTTTCTCAAATAGGCGATGTTTGCTGCTGCTCCAAAAGCCATGCTCAGCCCAAAATGCCTTCCAAAATCATGCCACTCTACTCAGTAAGGGGCTCAGGAACATCTTGGGCTACCTCCATGCTGCTGCCCATAGGAGATGCCAGTGAAGGGCAAGAGAAAGCAGGTCCCTGAGCTCCATCTACAGCCACAAGACCGCATGGGAGTTTTCATCCCAGGTTAACACATGATGCCAGTCCCACATACGCAGCAGGCTGATGGCTGGAAGCTGCTCGGCGCTTGGTTTTTTGCATTAACCCCTCAACTCAGCATTTCAGGCATGCAGAAAACCTTCAGATTCCTTGAGGTGGTTCACTGGGGGCTTAGCAAAGCCTGGTATTTGAAATCCTAATGATCTCTTGTTCCCAAGCTCATGTATGATGTATGAACTGATGCACACCCTCAGCTCTTTGCTTGACCCCACCTTGTGCAGGGCCAGGAGGTCAGTAGGGATGCATTGCCTCATGTGGCACCTCCAGCCCCTGGCACAGCACGGGCAGGCTCGGCTCTACCAGAGACCCCCACGTCACCAGAGCAGGGTGGCTGTAAAACACCTCCCAGGAAGCCTGATGACCAGAAACCAATTAACAAATTGACTTTTACCTCCCACCAGGTACTAGGTATCAAGGAGCTGCAAATGCCCTCGGAACTGCAAAGAAAACCCAGCAGTGACATGTGACACAGCAGCACTTCCACCTGTGTTTTGGGACATTCACAGGTCCCAGAGAAGCCCAAACAAGCACAGAGAAAACTCCCACAATAACCAACAGCTCTTCTCTCAACATAAAGTTGTGCAGCTGTAAAAGCCTGAGGCTTAAGCTTGTCCTTGGCCTGGGGAGGAAAATGGGGGACTAGTGCTGTTCCTCTGGCACACCCCAACAACAGAAGGGCAAGAATATTTGTGGGTCCCCAGAAAACTAATTGCTGGAAGAAACAGGAATGAGCAGCCAGGATTTGCCTGTGATGGCACCAAAGAGCAGACAGCCATATGCATACCCCATGCTGCGGGCCCTGGTGCATGCCACTGCCTGCATGCAGCTCCGTGGGTGAAGGGCTTTTGTCTCCACCAGCATGAGCAGCACTTGGAGTAGGGAGCACCACGGCTTTTCCCTCCCCACCAGTAGCAGATCAAACCCCTCCTCATTTACCCCACTCCATCACCTTCACAGCATCACTCCTCACTGACCCATGTCCCTGCCACAGCTCATCCTCCAGCTCCATTTCAGAGCACTGACCCCACCGTGATGTGTGACCCTGCAGAAACTCCAGCCACGTCCCTCACCTCCATCATTGTCACTTACCGCACTCACTTGCTGCTGCCTCCCAGGAAGCCACTGCTGGGATCTACGGGCTCCTTCGCCACTGCAGCTCACCACTGACCCCCCAAGCCCACCCCAATCCTCTCAGGGCTCTGTGAGGATTAGCTCAGCACTCCCTGCAAATGGGATTACTGGCACGCAGCTGTCTCGAATGCTCCGGCTCCCAGCAGCCAGACTGGCTTCGGTGCAGGATAGTGCAAAGAAAAGCCAAAACTCAAGCAGATTTGAGCATCCTCCACATTGCTGGAGCCACAAAAGCTACCTCAGACACTCACCAGCTCAGCACAAGCCCATCAGTGCTGTGGGGACACTGCCACCTTGCCCAGGGCCAGCTGCACGCAGGCACGCACAGATAAGCAGCAGTGAGGCTGCTGAAACCCTGTGGGGTAATGCAAGGGTGATGTGCCCCAGGATGCTGAACTCACTGCTCTGCACTGACCCCAGCATGGTGGCAGGAGGTAGAAGCACCAGCCTGAGCTAAGCTTCCCCTTGCTGAGCCTGCCAATTGCTGCTTGATCCGTTTACCTCCAGCCCTGCTGACTGCCAGCCTTTCCCACTGCCCTAATCCCAGCCACGGTCATACCCTGGAATCCTGGTTCTGGCACAGCTTTGCTGCTCAACATCCAGCCCCAGGATAGCCAGAGCCCCCTGACCTGATTCCTCCTTCCTCAGCGCCGCTGGAGTTCCCATCCTGGTGAGCAACAAATCACCTTCCTGCCTGGCCCCAGCCTGGCACCTCTGCAGCTCTGATTCACAGCTAGAGAAACTGAGGCACACAGCAGTGGTCCAGGCATGTTGCACCTCATTCCCCACCTGCCAGGCCTGTGGAAGCAGTCTGAAAGTCATCACTGTATTCCTAAGATACTGCTCACTCCAAAGCAGAGTGATGACTGCTTATAGGTCAGCACTGGACACTGACTTTTCCAGCAGAAACACAAATCAAAGGTGCTTGCTGTGTTCTCCCAAGCCTCATGACTCCCAGAGCCATCACCCAGCCTCAGCTCCCTGAACTTTGCTCCCATGGCCAGCAGAGCTGCTCCTGCCCAGCAGGAATCAGCAGCAAACCCCCGCGGTGGCCAAAAGATGAGCACGGGGCTCCTATGCCGGGCGAGGCAGCTCGGATCCACTCAGTTTCCCCCTCCTTACTCTCCTGAATGGTAGACTCAGACACCAGCCCAGGGCTGGCAGAGTTTCATCTGTCAGCAACTTCAGCTGCCCACCTCCAGGCTGGGGCAAACCCTCCGCTCCACACTGCAGGATGGATGCTGATCCCATACTAGCACTGGGGGAGGCAGGAGAGCCTCAGCTCTGACAGCAAGACACTGGGGCTGCTGTGGAATGCCTTGAAAACCCCAGATCACCATGAAAAACCCCACCTGTGAAGTGAATGGGCTGGGCCGGGCCTGAAAGCATCACATGAAAGCTCCTGGGCAGCAGCAAAGGCTCCTAGACAGGCATGGTGATAAATGGACTTGCTGCCCCTCTTGCAAGACCAGTGATGAAAGTGGCACAAGATCAAACCCCGCAGTCCTCACAGCACAGGTTCCACCTTGCAGGGGGCTCTGGAGGTCCCACCTGAGAAGACAGTGCTGCCTAAAGGAACAAAACATCACAGGGGCAACTTCAAGTGAACTTCTGCAGGCTCACGCTTGTGAAATCCTGCAGCAAGGGGTTCAAAAAACCAGAATCTGCTGATGGCTAACCCTGCATCCCCTCCGAGTGCAAAGATGGAAGTGAAAGCCCAAGAGGAATACCTGGAGAACAAGGGGAAGGTTCTGCTGCTTACCTGGGTGGTACTGCCAGCTCTCCTGGCACTGTGAGGGTGGTAAGGCCCTGGCACAGGTTGCTCAGAGAAGCTGTGGCTGCCCCATCCCTGACAGTGTTCAAGGCCAGGTTGGATGGGGCTTGGAGCAACCTGGTCTAGTGGAAGGTGTCAGTGCCTGTGGCAGGAGGTTGGAACTGGATGAGCCTTAAGGTACCTTCCAACCCAGACTAGGCTGGGATTCTATGACTCTGCCACCAGGCACTATCCTGCCCCGTGGCACTGACCTCCCAGGGCTCAGCACAACTGCCAGAGGGACAGGTGACCCGGGGTCAGTGTCTGCAGAAGGGAAGGGGTGCTGCCCTCTCCCGAAGAGGAGGACATATCTTCTCTTCCTCCTCCAGAGCACCTCTGCACTTTAATTGAAGGAGCTCTGAATGGAGAAGGCAGCATGAAGGGATGCCATGCCACCTCCCAGCTGCAGGACTCAGGTGGAGCACTGTCCCCACTCTTGCCTCAGCTTCCCATCCCAAAACTTCAGCTAGAAGCATTTTTTTGGTGTTCCAAACACACATCTCACCTGGGTGTGCGATGGAGCAAGTCAGGTTGTCTGCAGGTCTCTTGTTATCACAGGATGCCAGAAAACTCTCTGGGAAAGCTAAAATGGCCAGGTGAGGGGCTGGGGTTCTTGGAGGACAAGATGCATCAGCTTCTGCCATCTGAACAGGTGCTCCTGGAGGACAGGATCCTGCCTGCTTCTGCACTGAAACCCCAACTTTGCCCCAGAGGAGAACTGTCCACCCCAGCAAGGCACAAAACCTGGTCTAGTGGAAGGTGTCTCTGCCTGTGGCAGGGGTTTGGAACTGGGTGAGCTTTAAGGATCCTTCCTCCCCACCCAACCCAGTTTGGCATTCTATGAAAACCACCCTGCAGACTCTGCTTGCTTTTGCTTTCAGCCCTGGCTGTCTGCCTGTACCTAGTGTCTCAAGTTTTGGGTACCAAGTAGATGAACAATCATTTCTCCATCAGAAAAAGTTCAGGGGAAAGAAAGAAAACATGGGAAAAAAATAAATATACAAAGCAGAGCCAGACAGAACATGAGAACGGATGAGGCTTTGCTCCAGAAATCTTACACACCCACAGGAATGTATAAATAACTATAAATTTATTAGTAAAGCAAACCCATTTGACACTCACACAGAAGAGCAGGATGTGTTAATACAATATATATACACACATACATGGAGTATCATCTTAGAAACACATGGAGCAGTGTTAAAGGCACTGCAAGCCACACAAACCTCAGCATCCTTGGCCACAACTCTCCATAGCCCCAGGGAACTCTGCCAGAGGCACAAGCACAGGTCAGGATAACCGAAAACCTCACAGTCATGGAATCCCTCAGATCCATGGCCCAGAGGATATAGAGATAAAACCTGTGGTCCAGCTCTCTCCTGCTGTGCTGCTCTCCCACTGAGCACCCAGGGCATGCTGTGACAGCAGCTCCTTCATGTCCGGAAAGCAGCAGAGGCAGCTGTGGGCCCCAGCTTTTGCAGCAGCCATTATTGCATCTCAGCATCATGTGTGCAGGAACCTTTCACAGGTGAACTCACCACCCAAGGGAGGAACAGTCAAACTCTGAACAAGTGGGTTTTTTGCTTAATATTAACAGCCGGGTTCTGTCATCAGCCTTGATTTGATGGTAAAAACCCAAGCGAAATGTAGAAAGTGCTCTCCTCCCTCCTAACAGTGCACAGCCAGGCTGGAGCACTCAGATGTGGTCCCAAACTACTGTGAGAGGATGCTTTCCCTCCTGCCCTCCACTTATGGGCCCCAAGAGCAGAGTGTGCATGTCTTCTGACCCAGATGGCAGGTTTGGCACATGGTCCCAGAGAGCTGTCAGCACCACCTGGGATACCTGTGGTCCTAGAAGTGCCCACACCATGGCCAACTCAGCTCATCTGCCTGCCTGATGCCCACAGCTCCTCAATAGGCATTCCCAAGGGAACTGAGTGATCTAACAATCCCCCCCCTCCCCCTCAACCAGGGCCATGACTTCTCCCCAGAAATATCTGACAGCCCTTCACTGACTTAATGCCCAGCCCTGGAGATGTGACAAAGGGACCCACCATGGAAGTGGGCTGCTCTCACCTCAACACCCGTTTCCTACAGGCCTGCTCTGGCTCAGATTCACTCACCAGAGAAGAGTTGTACCATGGACACAATGTGGCCAAGCCAACCTGCTAAGCCTGTGCCAGTGGGATAGACAGCCTCTTGGGGGAAAGCACCAGAAGCACTTACAGCATTTCAGCAAGACTATGGTCCCAGCACCTGGCCTCATCATCATGGCTTGGCATCACCTGGATCTCAACCTGGGAGAGGAGTTTGGGACAGGACAAAGGGAATTTGGGGTGCAAAAGGGGGAAGAGACCTCATAACAAAATGAAAAAAAAAGAAAAAAAGGATGAAAACCAAACTGCTGCTTGTGGAGTTGAACAGAGGGTGAAGAAGCCAAGAAGATCTTATTTTACAAAAGTATAAACAAAATAGCTGTGGAGGGGAAGGGGCTGAGACACAGCTAAAGGCAATCTGTAGGTAGGCTAAGAGGAAGTGAAGATCAGCAAAAAGCCCAGGTAACAGTCTACTTTCTTCCTGGACCCAGGAAGACAGAGGAACAGCAGCCCTAGAGAGCTGGGCTTATCTCCTGACAACATCCACACAGCCTCTGGACAGTTGAGCCCTGCCGAGCACCTCTCCAGCAGCATCCTGTGCTCGAGCTGCCCTACAGAGCATTCCCAGGTCTGGTCATCAGGTCTTGAAGACACATGCAACACCAGCTCCAGCACGGTGACCCTGTTAGGTGCTGAGCGGCAGTGAGTGATGCCAGAGGCTGAGTGGAGGCAGCATGAAGAAGCCTGAAAGTCTCTTGAAAGAAATGTCAGAAGGAAAGTGCAACACATGTGCAGAGTAGAAACATATTTTACTCACAGGAAGCTTTGGCCATAACTGCTCTCTCGTTAGAGATGGGAACACCAGCAGTTAGCGGAGCCCTTGGTGATGGGTGCCTGGCCAGCCCCTGCTTCCCCACCCAGCACCGCACTCCTGACACCCATGCACCTCTGGCCATTTCCATCACCTTTCGGGTCAAAACAGGACTCAAAAGTCACAGCAGCAGAGATTGACCTGCTGCTTCCAACTAGATAATCTCCCTGTAAAAACACCCCTGAAGCTCTTGGTGGCCACTTGGCAGCCCACTCCACATGAGTCCTCCACCAGCCAGTACCAACATCTGGCAGCAGAAGCCAACATGGGCTTCTACTGGATTTGGGCACAAACAAGAGAAGTCACCACAGCCAGTCCTACTTAATTATGTTTTAATGCTGCATCTATGTTTTTGAACCTGGAAGCACCAGCTCACAGGCACCAACTGATGACCTGCACTTGTCCCCACCAAGCTCCCCACAGCATCTCTTCTCTCACAGGTATGGGGTTCCACATCCTAAGCAGAGCTGGAGCTACTTGCTGGGCACCACGGGCTTTCCCAGCTGGGCAGCTTGAGGAAAACAACCCACAACAGCCCCTGTGCCCAGGGGTATAAAGGGAATGGGATCCATCAGCTCTGTGGCCAGCACATGGGGCAGAGCTGTGCCTGGGGCACACTGCCACCCTCCTCTGCTCAAACCACCTGAGGCTGTCCAGCCACTCAGGCAGACACCGGGAGACACCGGGTCCCGGGGGACAGAAGAGAGCAGGGAACAGCCACAAAGGGGACATTCCAACAATTCCTCCAAACCCCCTCCCCACTAGCCAGCAGCCACCCCAGAAAAAAATAAAGCCACAAAAGCCTCCGGGAGCTTTAGCAGCCTCCATTTCACACCCTGCTCCTACTAATGATGAGCTTCCCTGCAAACTCCAGCTCTGGGCACTGATCCTGGCTGCTGCAGAGCCCCTGGCTTTGTGGGAACTGTGGCAGCCATGTGCAGCTTGGGCAGGAGCAGAATGAGGGCTCAGGTGGGTGCCAGGCTCCCCAGCTGGCCCTGGTCCCATGCAAACACCCTTGGTCACTATCAAGCCCTTCTGTAAAGACAGGATTAGCCTTCCTTGGACTAATTTTTTTCTCCTACAGTACAATACACCAAACTTGCTACATATTAAACAGCAAAAACCGGCTACTTAGAACCAAAGAAATCTTTAAAAAAACAAGGCATCACTTTTTTGTTGTTGTTTAAAAGATCCAGTATGACATCAAGTTAAACTATACAGTATTTTTAATGAGTATTAACAAACTGCTTTAAAAAATAAAGGCAAAACAAGAAAACAGGAAATAGAAACACGGACAGAAAACTCAGTAGGAAGTTCTACATCTTTGAGGCAGCATGAAGATAATCATCCATCCCTCTTCCTTGGGCAGCACAGAGCAAGGTCTGCTTTAACCCACTTAAAGCTGCACATGAAGACTGAGTCCCAGCATCAGACCTATCACTGAACTGTCCCCATCCCTCCTCACGATCCTCGAAAAAAAAGTCATTCTCCACCTTTTAGATGAGTGTCCCCAACCAGCAAAGCAGGTACTGCCCAGCCCTCTACAAGGTTCATCTTCCTCTATTTGTTGTGGACAATATTTATTAACCTTGTTCTCATCACCTGTGCAGCATAAGGACAAGTTACTAGCGGCTGCTTACCAATTACCACTCATCACAATATTCCTACCTCACACAATGGCCAAAAAACAGCACAGAAGAGCTGAGGCTGGTAGGGACCTCGGGGAACCATCTTGTCCAATGGGCTTGCAGAAGGTCAGCTACAGCAGGTTGTCCACGACCACATCCAGCAAGCAGGTGAGTATCCCTGCAGATGGATGTTTAACATCTTAATGTCTCCAAAGACAGAGAGGGAAAGGCTGATGGGCAACCTAGTGAGCACACCTTCAATCTCCAAGGCATCTAACAGGTCCCTCGGTCATGAGAAGCCAGCAAATTCCTTCAGAGAAAAACACCTGAGGCTGCATCAACTTTGCTAGGGGAAATTTATTTGTAAGTGATGTTTACAAGAACTGTGCAAAACCTGAAAAATACAGAAGAGGTAAAGAAAGAGTAAAGGGGTAAAACAGGACTCCTGTGGGAGGGGAAAAATGTACTCCTTTACCCACTGCTGACCTTCACCTCCCTCTAGAGCCCAGCCTGCAGGTCAGGATGAATGCTCCTGCCTTGCTCTGGTTCCCTCCAGCAAATCAGTCACCAAGCTCCTGGCAGCATGGGTTCCTGTTATTGGTAGTGTTCTCTCAACCTTTACTGTTCAAACTGCCAGGAGAGCTCTGCCTGATACCCCTGGGGGGATGCTAACAGCCTAAGCAGTGCAAAGGGGCCCAGAGGCTGAGAGGGAGTTTTGGCAGGAGAGCTGGGTCCCTCAGGAAGCAGGCTCTCAGTCATGAGCAGGGCAGGGAGACCCTTGTTGCCACATTCGCCAGTAGCGGCACAGCACTTGCTATTCCTCCCCATGCTGCTGGCAGGGATGGGCAGGCTCACCCAGGACCCTTGCAGGGTGTGACAGCCAACGACTGCAAAAGCAGCAATGCCAAAGTGCTTTTTGGAGCTGTGCAGCCCCATGGCTTTTCCCTTTCTACACTCTAGAAAGAGAGAGCAGGGGAGGTCAGGGCACTCAACACTAACAAACCAAAGCAGTCCTTGCAACTGAGCTTGGACCAAGAAAGGTGGAAGATCCCAGAAGCAGAAACCTGCTACTTCCTCGCTGAGCCCTCTCTGCCCTTCTCCTAAGTCATCTCAGGAGGAGTCACCCAGCCCTCTGCACCCTGTTAGGCAGGGCACCGAAAAAAGGCCGCATGCGAAAGGCTGGTCCCCACAGCTGAGCTCCCAGCACTGGAACTGCAGGTACAGCATGAACTAGGCAACTACAGGCATCACTTAGTCCCCCCACCTCCCTCCTTTCCTCTCCACCCCTTCGAGCTTTTTCACATCGTCCATCACCCCTGTAAAAGAAGTGGTGTAGCAACCAGAGGCCAGAGGAAAGTTTACCTGTCTGACCTCCCTACCCCTCTACCCCCAAACTCTGTTTACAACTGAGAAGAGGGAAGGGGGAAGCTGAGGCTCCAGAGCATCACATGCAAGCTGCAAGCCACCAAGGCGCAGGAGGCTCATGACAAGCAGGCAGCCACCTGGTAGGCGCCCTCCGTTGTGTGCTGGACGCTGTGCTCCTGCAGCAAGCCCAAGTCCAGGAACCGCTCCCCACACCACATGCACTTGTACTGCTGCTCCCGGGCATGCACACTATGGTGCTTGTTGAGGTGCTCACGCTGCTTGAAGGCCTTCTCACAGGAGGGGCACTTGTAGGGTTTCTCACCGGTGTGCACACGCCGGTGGCGCTGCAGGTCTGAGGCGTACTTGAACCGTTTGTCACAGTCAGGGCACTTAAGGGGTTTCTCACGGGCCGGGTCGCAGCGGTGCTGCACGAACTCGGAGGAGGAGAAGAAACGTCTCTCACAGAGTGTGCACTTGAGGGGCTTCTCGGAGCAGTGGGCCAGCTGGTGCTTCTGCAGCGCTGAGGCCCGCTTGTAGGACTTGTTGCATATGCCGCACTTGAATGGACGCTCTGCATTCTGCACACACTTGTGCCGCAGCAGCTCTGAGGACTGGTTGAAGCCCTTCTGGCACACGTTGCACTTGAAGAGGTTTTCTATGCCGTGCACATGCTGGTGGTACACCAAGTGTGAGGGCTGCACAAAGCCCTTCTCACACAGGTTGCACTTGAAGGGCTCCTCAGCCTTGTGCGTGCGGCGGTGGCGCATCAGTGCATACTGCTGCTTGAAGCTCATCTGGCACAGGTCACACTTGAAGGGGCGCTCCTCGCTGTGCGTGCGCTCATGCTGCCGCAGGTCAGACGGGCGCTTGAAAGCCTTCTGACACTCACCGCAGCGGAATGGCCGCTCCCCACTGGGCGTGCAGGGGTGCTGCAGCAGCTCTGATGACTCCTTGAAGTGCAGCTCACAGATGTTGCACTTGAAGAGGTGCTCCCCAGAGTGCGCATACATGTGACGCACCAGGTGGGAGCGGTGCTTGAAGGTCTTCTCGCACACTGTGCACTTGTAGGGCCGCTCTGAGCTGTGCGTCCGCTTATGGTGCACCAGGTGGGATGACTGGCTGAAGCTCTTGTCGCACAGTGTGCACTTGTAGGGCTTCTCGCCCGTGTGGATGCGCTCATGCCGGGACAGCTCTGACAGGTGCTTGAAGGTTTTCTGACAAATGGAGCAGCTGTAGGGCTTCTCCGAGGTGTCGAGAGGCTGCAGATGCTCTGCCTCAGGGGGCTTGTAGGTTTTCTCACAGATAGAGCACTTCATGGCGTTGCTGTTGTGGACGTTGTGGTGCTGCGCCAGCGAGGTCAGGAGGGAGAAGCCCATCTTGCAGACACCGCACACAAAGGGTTTCTGCTCCACCTGGATGCACTGGTGTTCAAGTAGGTCAGTGGCCTGGTGGAAGACCTTCAGGCACTGGGTACACTGGAAAGAGCGATCATGGCCTGGCAAGCACTGGTGCTCATGGGGGTTGGAGAGGTGAGTGAGGTCATGGCCACACACCCCACATTTGTGGGACAGGTCTCCAACCTGGAGGGAGGCGTGCTGGGGGTGCTGCAGACCAGGGTCTGGCTGGAGCAGTATGCCATAGACAGCACAGCCCAAGGAGTTGTCAGTGCTGGGCGGGATGGAATGCTCTGTGAGAGCGGCTGCCCCAGCGTGGTGTTGCTGCGGTGGCTGCGGTGGTTGCTGCTGTTGCTGCTGCCAGCTTTCTGACATGCTTGGGGAAAAACACAGGATTTCAGCAGGGACAGCTTCTTGGTGGAGAAGGTTCAAGCGAAAACAAGAATTGAAAGTACCCAAGATCCTGATTCCTCGTAGCTGATCTGCTGAAGGACAGAAAATCCAGCCAACAGCCAGGATCCTGGGAAGCAAAGAAGTGACTGAGACTCCAGAGTCTCCTCCTCAGATCAGCTCAAGTTCTTTGTGGACTGATCTGGTTTGGCTTTTTCCGACAAAAGAACAGGAGGAAGAAGCAAGACAAGAGGAGGTCCTTCTCCGTGCTGGCTGTGATGTGCTCACATTTGGGAAGGGTAAGGGAAGCAGCTCAGGGAACAGCTCTCTCTGCAAGGAAGAGGACAGCTGGTGTCAGGTCTTAGAAGATGGGCAACTCTCCAGTCAACCTCCTCCCACAATTCGCTTTGAAACTCTCCTGTGTTCCTGCAAAGCTGCCAGAAGGCCAGTTTGGAGGAGCTGACAAGAACCAGAGTCCCCCTTACTGCTGGGCTAAGGATGACTGGACCTGGGGAGGGTCAGGCTTTGCCCATACACGTCCAGGCATGTGTTTGAGCCATGTGCTCGCAAGAGAGGCATCACAACTCCCCAGGTCCAAGTCAAGAAAGCCACTACCCCAGCTGCTGTCAGCCACTGGATCTCCTGGCCCCCTGGGGGCATGGTCTGAGACACCAGTCTCTGCCCATGCTGAGGTACACCAAATGCTGTACAATCAAGAAGCTACCAGATCAGATTTTACAGACATCAAGGCAGATACCAAGCTGACCCCACCCCAGCTAAAACACCCCCGTGAGGCAGTTCTGCTCCTCCTGCCGCTTGGGTATCTGGTACATTACCCAAGGGATGTATGTAAGAGATTTCCTCTGCTCTTTCTGAGCAGCACTTGTGGACTAGGAAGAGCCAGAACCAGGATGAAGCCCTGTCTTTACCTTGTGGATAGGATAATATCCTATCCACAAAACACAGAACCCACAGGTTTCATGCACAGCACCTGCTGTGAAGATAAAAGAACTATTAAAGCAGAAACTCAAACCTCCTACCAAACCATGGAACAGAAGTACAATGGAGCTGAACATCCTACACCAGAGCTGCTGCCTGACCTTACTGCAAAATAAAAAGTTCCAGTCTTTCTAGAGATGTCCAGAAAAACCTGGTATAAACTTAAGAGAAGAGTAAAACCCACCAGTGAGCAGCAGAGGCAACACACCTCAAAGACAGAGAAAGCGTCCAGGTTTTGGTGAGAAGCAGCTTGGGCCATGAGTTCCTAACCCTCATCAGAGCACAGATAGGAATGAGTCAACCCACATGCCCCTACCCAGGGTTAAGTAGAACTTGGGTCTTCTAGGAAGGTGTTTGTTGCGTTTAAAACCAAGCGATAACGAGGACCAGAGAAATCCACTTCCCACCTCCCCAGCACTCAACTGAGACTGGATGGTCACCTACAGCTTGGGGAGCTTCTGCCTACGGGGATGTACAAAATAGTATTTTGACTGCCAGCACGATTTTGGACAGCAAAACGCCCAAAGGTCCCATCACCACCCTGTCAGAACGCCAAGAACTGCTCTTTCTCCTACACAGCTCACCTTGCCTGCAGACACGGGCTGGCAGCAGCAATCCCCAGCACGGAGCTTGATGGGATAGATACCGAGCTTCAGCCCGGCTGCCGCCCTTCCCCTCGGGCAGCGTTAACCACGGCAGGCGCATCCCAGACCCATGGAGGAGGGGGAGAACGAGGAATACCAACCTTGGCTTACCGAGAGTTCTGCACGAGTACCCGAGCCGGCGCCAGCTCCGAGCCTAACTCATCCCTCCGTGGGAAGTGGGAAGCGACAACCATTCCAGGCGAGCAAACGAGAGCGTAGAGGTACTTTCAAACTGGAGCAGCGGCTCGCGGCACGGCCTGGTCCGGCATGGCTCTGCCCGCTCCCGCCTCTCACTGGCGGGCCAAGGCCGAGGCCGCCTCAGGGAGCGACGCGGCGGGCCCGGGGGCCGCGGGGGCGACCGGGGAGCTCGGAGGCCAGCGGCCGCTGCAGCCCGCGGCCAGGCCCGTCCTGCAGCTCGCCTCTCCCCATGGGACGGCTCCCGCGGCCCTACCAGCCTGCGCACCGGCGCGCTTACGGTGCCCTGCGGCCTGCCCCGCCGCCGCGCTGCTAGAAGCCCCACGCTGGGCTGGGGTAGGGGGTTCTTGCCCGCCCCGGCGAGGCCCACACAAAGGGTGGCGGCGGCGACGGCCAAGCCCCCAACCTCCGACGGGAGGGAGACCCCTGGTAGCCCGCTCGCCACCGGCGGGGCAGCGGCCTGCACGCTCCGCCCAAGCCCCACGCCGGCGTGGCGACGGGAGGGAGGGACGGAAGGAGGGAAGGTGGCGCCGGTGCCGGAGGCGGGCGGGCGGCGGCCGCGGAGAGAGGAAGGGCGCGATCCCAGCGGGCCGGACCGGTGGCGGTGGAGGAGGAGGCGGGGCGAGCCGCGGAGGCTGCCCCCTGCTGGGCCGCGGCGACAACAGCGCCCCCGCCGGCACCGAGGCACCGGGAGAGGGGGTCACCGGTAGCAGCGACCCGGAAAGGCCCGGCAGAGCCATGAGGGCCGCGCTGGTGGTGTACAGCAGCTCGGAGGAGGAGGAGGAAGAGGAAGGGAGGCACCGGGGGGGCGGCGAGCAGGGGCCTTCCAGGGCCGGGTGTGTGCAACGGGAAGAGCCCAGGGCGGTGGGAGCCAGCGGGGCCGGGTGAGGACGCGCGGCCTTCATCCTTCTCGTCCTACAGCGCTGTGCGGCACCGCCTGCCCCTGCCCGCTGACCTGCCGGGCGATCCGGAGTCGGAGGAGGCCGTTACCGATGACAGTTCCCGGCACGGCGGCCGCGTCCGAAGCTTCCCGCACGAGCGGGGCAACTGGGCGACCCATGTCTACCTGCCCTGTAGGTGATAGCGGCCCCGAGAGTTCCCGGCGCAGCGGGTGTCCGGCGAGGGCGGGAGTCCCGGGTAGAGGGGTGGTGGGCACAGGGACAGCCCGTGTGTGAGTGCGCTGCCCGCAGACAGGGTGCGGGAGGAGTTCTTGGAGCTGCTGGAACTGCTGGTGTACCGCGCCCGCAGCCACGTTCCGTCCCTGTCTGCGATGGAGGAGTTCCACCTCAGCCTCTCGCAGTGCGTGGTGCTGCGCTACCACTGGATACAGCCCTTCGTGAGCGGCCTCAGGGCGCGCCTGGCCACCTTCCACAGGTACGAGCGCTGCGGAACCGCTCCTTCCCGCCCAGGCCTCTGGATGCAGCGGCACCCGCAGGCACCCTGGTGCCGATCCTTACAGAGCTCTCAGCGGGATCGGGCAACACAATCATGTCTGCCGTCTCCAGGCAGCGGCGGTGGTGTGCCATGCTCTGCCCCACAGGTCATTCCTGCGGCTCCGGAAGGCTGCAAACCGGGGAGTTAGTCCCAGCCCATTAAGGTTCTGGCTTCACCTATTCGGTGTCAGTGGGGCACACATTTGCCTTTATTTTTCCAATGCTCGGTAGAAATCCTGTCCCCTGCACACTATTTTTTCTCTCTCTTCTCTTCCCTCTCTTCCGCCTCCCTCCCCCCCCCTTCATTTTTCTAATTTTCCCACTTTTGTTTTTTCTCTTCCCCTCACTTTTTTTTCCTCCTTTTTTTCCCTCTTTTTCCTTTCTTTTTCCTTTTTCCCCTTTTTTCTCTAATTTCTTCTCCCCACCTTCCCCCCCTTTTTTTCCCCTAGGTCTTCCCCCCCCTTTTATTCCACGTTTTTTAACTTTTTTTTTACTTTCTCACTCTTTTCATCTCTCCCCCACTTTTTTCCTTGTCTTTTTTTCCCCCAATTCCCCCCTCCTTTCCCTCTATTTTTATTCCTCTCTCTTCCCCCCCTTATTTTTTCTCTCGTTTTTCTCTTATTTTCTTTTTTTCCCATCTCTTCCACCCCCTCCCTTTTTTCATTCCCTTTTTTTTCCCCACTCTTTTTTTTTTCTTCTAACAGTTGAAATAGGTTCTTCCTTATTTCAGGTTCTTTTGTGTAGCTGACCAAGTGAAGGTTTACACAAACCAGAACAAGACCAGGTGAGTGAGTAGCAGTGCAACCTCCCTGCTTGCCTGGGGAGGAGCCTGAGCAAGGTGCTGGGTGAATAGGCGGCATCACCCTGCCTGTCCCACAGTGACTGGGCTGAGTTGTGTGACAGGGCAGTACAGGATCACCTCATCCCCAGAGGTCTCACCCCATTCCCCAGCCATTTGCACAAATGTTTAGCTCCAGCACTGATTCTCTGCCAGACTTTGGTCACATCAGCAGTGGGTGAACCTGCAGCTTGGGGTGGGCAGAGGTGGGGCCATATGTTTTGGCAGCAATGCTGGTGGTGAAATTGTAGTGCAGGTCTTTCAAGAGTTGGAGTGAAGTGGCTTAGACAGTGCTAATTCTCGTGGGTGTCAGCTCAGAAGCCTGATTCTGACAATGCAGCTAAGTAGTTTAAATGTCAAAGCAAAGGTGTTTAAACTGTGAGAAGTTGCTGAATCTAATGGGAATGGCAGCCCATGATAGTCACAGTCATGAAGAAGTGGATCCTTAGTCTTCCCTGCCCCTCCTGGAGTCTAGAAAGCATCATCCATACAGTCCTGTTGAGGAGATATTTCTCTCATCTCTCCAGCTTGGTATGTCCGATTGCCTGTTTCCTTTCCCACTGTAACTCCCTCCAGCAACTTCTGCTTTTTGACAGCAGCTCCTGCCTAGGCCTGTTCCCTGCTGCAATTTCCATAGAGTGCATCCTATGCCTGGAAAGTGAGTTTTTGTGTCCCAAACAGTGCTGAATTACTCTAGTAAGCCTGTATTGTGTATCATCAAGTCCTGGTCCCTGCCACTACATCTCCATTTTTTTTTAATTCAGAATATGGTCAGTTTCCTTGAACGCTTAAACCTGGAAATTCCTCATTATCTTTTGTTAGTGGGTAGGGAAATTGCCCGGTTGGAATGCAGGGCTAAGTATGCTTTCAGCTGTGCTTCCTGCAGCATGAGAGCATGGTTGCTGTCTCTCTTTGCCTTCTTCTAGGACCTTTATTGGCTTGGAGGTCACTGCTGGGCATTTCCAGCTGCTGGAGCTGGTCTCAGAGGTAGACAGAGTTCTGGAGGAATTTGCCCTTCCTACGTTCTACAAGGTGAGGCATCTTCCGGTACTTCCCTGCCACTCTGAACATGCCAGCTGGTTCCCTGTGAGAGGCCCTTAAAATGTTCACCTTGCATAAAGTGGCACAGGGGGGTTAAACACTGAAATGGTCTCCTCTGCGCTTTTCATACCTCACACGCTGAACATGATCGTCCTGAGAACAGGACTAGTTAAAGTCATAGCAGCCTCAGAGCAGCCTTGCAGTATCTGAAGGGGGCCTGCAAAGATGTGGAGAAGGACTCTTCATTAGGGACTGCAGCAATAGGACAAGGGGTAGTGGGTTCAAACTTAAACAGGGGAAGTTCAGTGAGGGTGAGGCACTGGAATGGGTTGCCCAAAGAAGTGGTAAATGCTCCATCCCTAGCAATGCTCAAGGCCAGGTTGGACAGAGCCTTGGGTTACATGGTCTAGTGTGAGGCATCCCTGCCCATGGCGCAGGGGGTTGGAACTGGGTGATCTTAAGGTTCTTTCCAACACTAACCATTCTATGATTCTATTCTGTAAGTCTGTGACTTCTGTATTATGCCTTGTGCGGGTCAGTAACTACTGTCTAGTAGCCTCTTGAGAATCATGTCTCCATGGCAAAGGGCCAGAGCAGACACTCAGCTGTGCATGGAAGTAGGGTTGTCCTAGGATAAAACAGACTTGGGGTGAGCACTGTGGTGATGCTTGTGCCTCTTCCTTGGGCAATTTCTTGGGGCATCAGTCTAGCCTTTTTGCTTGGTACTAGCTTTGAGGACAGGTTGTGGAATTTGAAAGGCCAGACCCTGATTTCTCTGTCTCAAGAGCTGAGCAAGAGTCTCTGTGTACTATTTGGAAGTGACCCACCTACCCACTGCGGGACCAGCCATGGGAGGTTCTCTGTGCAGTTGCTGACTGCAGGGAGGCTGAGAATCAGCCCACTGGTGTCCAGAAAGCCTGGCTGGGGGAGTGCAGGACTCAATTAACCTCATGCACTGTCCACATCAGCTCTGCAACTGTTGAGCTGGCAGAGGGGCCTCCCAGCTTCAGGATCCTCCTGTCTGTATGATCCCAGGCAGGACAGCATCACACCAGATCTCTCACCATGGCTTCATCTGTTGAGCAGAGCTTCCTTCATCCCTCATGATCCAATGCCTGTTTTGCTTTCAGGACCCATCATTCCACATCAGCTTGGCCTGGTGCGTTGGGGATCTGTCAGACAGGCTGGAAGGGCAGTGCCTGCGGGAGCTCCAGGTATGGCCCCGCACAGCATGGAGAACAGGGAAAGAGCAGAGCTGATGTCCAGCCAAGGGCAGAGGAGTTGTCTTCACTTAGCAAGACAAACTTCACTGGGTTGGAGGAACCCATATTGCTTTTGGGGGCAATTAAGTCACCCTCCAGAAGGAAGTCAGAGGCTTCTGGCCACAGATGGCCTCATCTCTGACTTGGTTGAGGGAGGGAGCTGCTAACTGTCCTCTGGCAGATCCACCCTCCTGGTACTAATTCCTGCATCTGTTTTCCAGGACATCGTGGACGGGTTTGAGGACTCGGCACTCCTGCTGCGTGTCCAGTGGGAGCAAATACACTGCAAGTCAGGGAACAAGTACTTCTCCTTCCCCTTGAGGTAGGGGACCTTGGGAACTGTGCATGTCAGTCCTGAAGAGCCTGATATTTAACCAAGGATAGATCTGCAACACAGCTCGAAACCTTGCATACTCTCATGCACTTCCCACACTCCTCTTGCCTGCTCAGCATCTCTGGGCCTCCAGTCAAGCTACTTCCAAGTCTGAGTTGCTGGCTAAGAGCTGTGTGTTTGTAGCAGGTTACACCCTCACTGCTGTATGTGCAGCAGTCAGCACTGGTGGTTCCGCTTGCTAGTTTTGCCAGTTTTATAAAAAAAGAGAAAGTCTCTATAAAAGTCATAGATGCCTTGTGGGAAGGAGGAAGAAGGTACTGTGGGAAGCTGTTGCTAAATGGAGAGCGTCCTGCATTGTTGTAAATAGTACTGCCATGTCACCAGGAGGCTCTGAGCATGCTTTAAGTAGCAAGAGGCAAGGACATGGAGCTGGACTCTCAGGTGAGCATCTCCCTACTGTAAGCCAGCTTGGACAAGTTCCTGAGTTGCGTTGTGTCCCTCTCCCACTGATGCTGCCTTTACAGAGAAATTTCAGTATCTGATCCTTTTGCCAAGCAGCAGAAGATGAAATGTGGATGGGAGAGGCTGGGAATCCCTTGTGTTTTGGTGCTTCAGGCTGCATCTAAAACAAGAGCTTTGATTTAAGAGGGTGAATGCTAGAAGCCCAGGACTTTGGAGGGCTGCTTCTCCAGAGAGGCTTGCTGCCATGTGGTCATGGGGTGAAAGCTCCTGCCCAGGCTCTGTGTTTTTTCCTGATGAGAGCAGCAGCCCCAGAGCTGCAGTGACCATGGGGATGGCAGGTTGGACTTTGTCCCTTGGGAGAAGCTCCTTTTCAATCCTTTTGTTCCAGTGGGCAGTCAGCTGCAGCCCCTGAGGGGATCCGAACGTGTTGCCCTGAATCTTTCATTCCTTGTCTGATAAAAGACCCCAGGACTTATGAGCAGTAAAAGTCTCTCTCCTGTCATAAAACCATTTCTGAGGTGTATTTCAGATGTTCCCCTTCAGACACACCCAACTCCTGCAGGCTTAAGGTGGCGCAATGGCTGCAAAAGCTTCTGTGCACTTCGTTCTTGCACATGAGGAAGCCAGGGGCTTTGTAACCTTGGGAGCGTCTCAGCATGTCACAGTGTCTGCCAACACTCATGCAGTAACTGGTTATCAAAATCATCAAATCATGGAATCTCAGGCTGGTTTAGGTTGGAAGGGAGCTTAAAGTTCATCCAGTTCTAACCCCCTGCCACAGACAGGGACACCTTCCACTAGAGCAGGTTGCTCCAAGACCCATCCAACCTGGCCTTGAACATTGCTAGGGATGGGGCAGCCACAGCTTCTCTGGGCAACCTGTGCCAGAGTGCCACCACTTTCACAGGGAAGAACTTATGCCTTGTATCTAACCTGAACTTCCCATTTAAGTTTGAACCCACCACCCCTTGTCCTATCACTACAGTACCTAATGCAGATAGCCTCCCCAGCATCCTTATAGGCCCCCTTCAGATACTGGAAGGCTGCTATGAGGTCACCACACAGACTTCTCCAGACTGAACAGCTCCATCTTTATCAGCCTGTTCTGAGGCTGGGATAAAGCTGTGTCCCAAAACTCCATCCTGGCTTCCTAAGCTTTGAGGTGAATTTTGTGGGACTGGGTGTTTGTCATTGCTGACCCCATGAAAGCTGGGCAAGGGGTCCCTGTCAGAGCTGAGGCCCTTCATATATGTCTTGTCATAGGCCGGGTATCCTCGTACCCGTGGGGAGCTCCTCAGGGTCCCAGTGTTGTCCCCGAGGGCTGGAAGGTGGCTGAGGCCGGCCAAGAGGGAGCGGAAGTGTCGGGGTGGCGACCCCAGCCCTAGGAACTGGGGGGTCTCCAGGAGCTGGGAGTGTCAGAGGGGCTCAGCCCCGCGAAATGCGCGGTGCACTTCTCGGATTCCGTCGCCATGTTTTGAGGCTGTAGCGCCTGCGGCTGTACCAAGGCAGCACAGGGCGGGGCGCGATGCCTGGGCCCGTACCACTGCTGGGAGGGGTGGGTGAGGCCAGCGAGCCAAGAGGGGGTGGATACGGGACTGACCACTCGAGGAGGACGGTCTCCCCCTCCCGCCCCCCCCATGATTCCTCGCGCCATTTGGCACTCCCCGCCACTTCCTCTTCCCGCCCCGCCTCGGTGTCTTACCAGCCCGTGTTGGCCGCTTGTGCGCATGAGTGAGACGAGAAGCGTTGATTGGCTTAGAGAGTAAAAAAAAAGACCCAGGAGCTCCCTGGCCAATGGGAGCACGGGGCTGGCTCCACGTGGGGGGCGTGGATAACGCAGGGGGTGGGCGGCAGAAAGTCCCCTCAGAAGCCGCACCCCCTTGATTGGTCAGGATTGACCTGGTGTCTCGCCGTGCTGTGCTCTGATTGGTGAAGCGCCTCGCCAGCTGGGGCGGGAAGCTTGGAGGATAGCCCCGCCCACCCCCTTCGCTGTTCCCCTTCCTTTCCCCCCTCCGCTAGCGTGCCGCGAGGGGACGGGGGAGGGGAAAGGCCGCGACGTGAGCGCGCGACCCTGTCCGCCATTTTGTAGCGGAGCGGCGGAGGCGAGAGGGTAAAAGCGCGATCGGTCGCCGCCCGCTGCCCTTTCCGGACCGTGAGGTGAGTGCTGCCCGCCGGCCACAGCGCGACCTCGGCTCATGGCCTGCGGGTGCGCTGCGTACAGGCGGCACTCGCGGGACAGGGGGGGCCTCGTTCCCGCTCTGGCCATAGAGGTGGCGGTATAGGCCGTGGCGAGGCCGGTAGAAGGAGCGCACTCGGCCCCGCCGTGTTTGTGTGCGAGCGGGGCAGCCCGCGGGGCGCCTGCGGCCCAGCCCGCAGCGCTCTCGGTCCTCGGGCTCTTGTCTCCGCCCGCGTCCGCGCGGCGGGAGGAGCAGCCAAGCGAACTTAGACGGGCTGTGCCTTGACACGGGGCGGGAGCCGCCGGCGTTGACGGGTCCGTGGGTGTAGGCCGCGGTGATTTGCGCCGACTGGCACGGAGCTCCTCAACTTTGGAGCTGGTGTTTTTTTTCTGCTCCCCGCCTGCTTTCGTGGCGTTAACCGTGGCAAGTGGAGCTCTGGAAGAGTCGGGAAAGGGCCTGTGGTGCCCCTGCCCGAGCACGGCTCGGCGGCCTCTTGGGAGATCGTTGTTGTTGTCACGCAGTGAAAACCAGCTGTAAAAAGCAGCCTGTAGAAAATCATCGGCTGACAGAACTTTCCTGCAGACTCCATGGAAAGAATGCTTCTTAAGGCTGTCCTCAAGTTCAGGACACTCTGCATAGTAAAATGGCCTTGCTTATTTCAAAGCCAGAAATAACAACAGATGTCGTATTGTTAGAAATAGCTTCTTTGCAATAGTTCCTTAACCTGGAGTAGTACTGTGTTCGCTTTCTACTGCCTTTATACTCTGACTAGGCAATCATAGTTTAATTTCAACAAACCACAGTTTGGACTGTTTCTGCCACAGAACTGAGAGAAAATGAAGAAATAAAATACATAGTCTGTGGGTTTACCGTGAGCTTAGACTGTTTGTGAATCCACTTGTTGGAAGGAAAGGTGACATCTGTTCTCAGTGGAACTATTTTTTTAAGCAGGTAACAAAACAGGTATGACACCTCCCAGGTCATTCCGAGCACACACAACTTGTTTCCTGTCCCTAAGGTAACTACATTGGCATCAACTAAAATTACAGGCAGGAGGAGTCCAGGTGAGGTGACGTTGGTAGACTTTTTTGCCCTTGCTAGACTTGTTATTGCTTTGGGTATTTCTGCATTTATGATTTTCAGGTTTACTGCTGTTTATGCTATTGGGCTTTGTGTCTCCAAATCAGACTCATAGCAAGCTGCAAGGGAGTTGGAACTGGATGAGCTTCAAGGTCCCATCCAGTCCAAACGAGTTTGTTACTCTGATTCTATCTACCTGTCTCTCCTCTTTAGAGACATGCCTACTTCTTTTTATATTTCTAGTATAGTGATCCTAGATACTCACTTTAATTGATGCTGAAGTGGCTGCTGGTGGTGTTCAGATGGGTAGGTGAAAGAGAAGCTGTGCAAAGGAAACTTAGGAAAAGCGGAATTGAAGCTTTGTGACCCTGTGATGGGTCATTGCTGAATTGTGCTGGGGATTCTTATAATTTTACCATGGTTGAAGACAGCACTGTTTTAGCCTGACTTCTGTTTTGTTTTACAATCACCTCTACTATATGAATACTGCCAGTCTCCTTTGCTTTCTGACACTTAACTCTTCTAAAAATGTTTTGGATGGGGCAACAGTCCCTGAATTTTCTTCACTTCCCTCCATGGAACTTTATCCTGCAGCATTTGACTTAAGAGAAAGTGTGAAGTGATAGTTTCTTGGAGTTTCTTTTCTGTGTGGACAATTCTAGCTTAAGATGTGAACACACCTGAAGCAGCCATGTCATCATTGGTGCATGCCTGATTTATTTGGGGTAGGTTCCAAACATGGAACTTAACTGGCCTTAGTGTATGGGAGCAAACATATCTACTCAGTGCAGCTGCTCTCTGTAAACAAAAGTTACTGTGTCTAATCATCATTGTGGCTTCCAGTTGACTGGAGTTAGGTGCATTTTTTTGGTAAATGGAATGTTCAGGTGGTGCTTCTACATGTAAACTCCTAAATTTGAACCCATCAAATTATTCAGGAGCTTATTTTACTGTTCATGTGACTTACACTGTAAGGCTTTTCTTTCTCTAGATTTCAAAATGATGGACATCCTGAAATCTAGCTTAGCTATGGTATTATTTCCTTCAGACCCCACGGAAATAATGCTTCTCAAGGCTGTCCTCCAGTTCAGAACATGCTGCCTGGTAAAATGGCCTTGCTTATTTCAAAGCTAGAATTAGCAACGGATGCTGTATTAGAAATATCTCCTTTGCAATAATTCCCTAACTTGCAGGAGTATGATGTTATCTTCATACAGTAAGGCTACTTACCTTTCCCCTTTGGAGAGCTTCTCAAAGGGGGCTGTTTCTTCCATGAGTTCTGTTCTGGGTTTGAGAATTGGGTAAGGGACCCTGTTTGGCAGAACAGGTTTAACAGTACTTGAAGCATGTTTCATACAATGATCTCGACAGGAGTTTAGTATCTAGTTGGCAAACATGTTGATGTGTCTGTCACTCAGGGTGTTGTATCTTCCACATGCAGTACACATGGCCTGAAGTATTCCTGCCTCCTGAAACCCAGTGGGAGTTATTACTTACATCTGTAAAATACTCAAAACATCCAAAACTCAGCTTGAAGTAATTTTGAAATTACTTTCTTTGTAAGGGTGTTTCTGAATTTCTGGAAGAATTCAGGTTTATTGTCTTCAGCAGCAAGGCTTAGTTACTCCTAGTGCTGTCCTTCAGGTTAGTAGAGTGGTTTTGTCAGACCTGACTGCTGATTACATGTTGTCCCTTTCTGTTTTGTGATTTTTGTATTCTCCCCTAAAAATGTGTCATGTTTATGTTCTGATAACAAAGCTCTGCTGTTGAAAAGAATCTATTGGAATAGATGCCAAATGTTTTGGTGATGGCATTTCAATTTCCTTAGAAAGCTTTCAGGCTGTGTAATAGTGTAGATTTTGGTAAATATTTACTATGTCTTAAAATTCAGCTGTATTGCACAATATGAAATCTTAATATTGTAAGAGCTCCTGAGTCCCATGTCTGCTATCGTATTCCATGGATGTATCATAGTAGCTGTAGTTCAAAGTAGCCAATTTTGTCAGCAAATCTACATTTTTTGTGGTGAACTCTCTGGCTGAGGACTTCCTTTTCTCAACCTGGGAAGATGGCAGGTTTGCCTCATGGACTGGAAGCTGCTTGAATTTTTGAGGCCAGTGGAGGGAGATTAATTCTCACTAAGAATTTGTGCATCTAAAACTAAAGTCTTCTTTGCATAGCATTCGTAGCTTGTTTGATCGGCATTGTAGTAATTGAATTTTAGCCTCCCGTTGAGTGACCTGAGACGTACCTGTGCATTTTTGCTTTCCTGGCAGGGCTCCCTGAATTACTCTGATTTCATATACTGTTGTAAATTAGGTTGCACTGTTTGAACCTTGGAAATGCTGTTTGGTGCTTGAGAGCTGTCAGGTTCTGGTGTGTATCAGGATACATACAGTGCAAACTGTATATTTAGAACATAAATGGGAAGCTGCTTCCTTCAGCTACTGTTTTGCGTCCTGGAGTCTCCATGTCTGCTCAGTGTCTTGTTCTGCTTCCTTGAAAGGGAAAATCCTATTTTGACCCCAGTTTGGGTTGTCCAGTGGCACTGACAAATTTTGCAGTTGGAAAGTGGTGAACTATTTTGATCCTGCTTCCATGCAGTCAAAGTGTGTTGAGATAGTAGCCTGCTTTTCTCGTGAGAAAACAGCAATGCTGATAGGGGGGTGGAATGATTGGTATCTGTGTGGAAGCTGGGAGGATCCCATTTAGACTGAGCCTAACTCAAGGGTTACAACACCTAAAAACTTGATTTTTGGGTGGAGTAGGTGTGATTCCTCTGCTGTTTGTATCAGTCTGAGAAACAATACCTGGAGAAATGGGTTACTTCCTAGGGGCCCCAAAGAAAAACTCTGAAACTTCTGTTACTATTTTATAAATGGTAAAGTTGTATCCTGAGTTCTTCAGGCTAACAGCTGAAATCTGGTGCTGCCATAGAGATTGAATTCCCCTCACTAGCTGCTTGTGGTGGCTTTGATAGCTGCAAGTACTGTGGCAGGATAGTCTGCTTCATTTTTAACTGCTTTTCAGCAGCTTTAGATTGGTCTGGTATGTTAAACCTTGCGAGTAAGAGCATCTTGGAAAGTGTGCAATTGCCAAGACCAGTGACACTTTCTGGATTATTCCAGAGGGGAGTAGAGTTATTTAAAAGAAAAAGAAAATCAGGTACTGTGCTGCTGGGAAATTTTGTTAACTTTTGTGCCTCTCCTCCTTCCTACAAAGCTGTTTCACAGTCAGTGGGCTTTTAAACCTGCATATAAAGGTAATGAATTACAGCTTGTCAGAGGTACAGAAAAGAAATTGAAGTTTTCTATAATTCTTCTTGCTGCAGTTTTAAGCATGCCCTTAAATTCTTTCAGAGCACAACTGCCTTGTTATTGCAGAATGCTTTTGATATTCCCTCTTGAAAATGTCTGTTTTCATGGGATTCAAGTTTTCCTGTGCAAGCAGGAACTTACATAGCTTCTAGGAGCACACAGGGTTTTCTGTGGCATGTTGAAAGACTGGAAGTTGGTTTATGATTTGACTTCTCTTACCCATGTTTTTATTTAAGCTAATAAACTTTGCAGAAGAGCAGAATAGTCTTCACTGCCTGTGGCAGTATTTGCTGCTCCTGATGTTTTAAAGTGTAGGCAGATGTTAAATAAGCTTTAGTTCTAAGTGAGGGAGTGAAAACTTCTGTGTAAAGAGGAAGAGGGGAAGAGTTCTAGTTCTATCCAGCACAGCTTCTTCAGCTCACCTTGGTGCTGCTCCTGTCCTGCTCTTGCAGAAGCCACACTGCTTACAGGGCCTCCTTTGAACTTATGTGCCCTAAGCATCACATATGCCAAGTTAACACATCACTTCTGTGATCAGTCTCAATGACGGGCAGAAATCATGGACTGGTGGTTTTGACTGTATAGCCAAGACAGTAAAGTGATTAATTTTATCCTGAAAAAGGGATCTTCAGACTATTAGGCACAAAGCTTAATGACCTTTGTGTTTTGATCAAGTAGAGCTTCAAAACAGTGATTCTCCAGCTTGATGCCACCTGTGATAAATTACAGTGCTGCTTCTGAGAGCAGCTTACAGTTTGCTTTGAGACTCCTCAGACTGTTGGTTATGCAGGACTTGCTCTGAGATGTAATTTTATTGTATTGACAGTCCGTAATTTAAAGAGATGTCAAGTGCCAAGTTTTGTGTTGTCATAGAAATTTATTAAGCTGGCAAGCTGTGCTGTTGGGAGCTGGATAAACTGTTTTGGTATAAGCCCCATGTGAGGGCTAGTTTATTGTGGTTCCCTGTGTGTGCTGCTCAATCACAATTGCTTGTGTACAGTTGAGAGCAATACTGCTTTGATGGTGACAAGGCAAAATATTGCAGAGATGCTTAAAAAGCACTTTTTTAAAATAAACTTGATAGATGCTTTGAATGCTTCTGACCCCTTGATTGTTGTTGTGTGTTGTCTAATTCATTCTGCATCTGATTTTCTTTCTCCCAGTGCTGGAAGCATAGTTACTCTTCTGAGAGAGATGTTTATTAGCTCTTGCAGCCTGGCAAAAGGCAGAAACCAATAAATGTAGGTAGGTAGTGTGAAAACAACTAAGCTTGTGTTGTGAAAACTTGATGGTACTTCGTTGTGGACATAGTTATTTCAAATGGCTTCTGCATTTATAATGTCTGTATTACCAGTCCTTTTCTAAACTGTATTTTACTTGTTTTGCCAAGTTAGCTTGGAAGCAAAAGAATAAGAGAAAGCTGTGATGTTGCCACAGAACTTAAATTTAATGTAATGCTGTCTTTCAGGTGCCATGTTTCAGAACAGAGGAAGACAACTGAGAAAGAAGAGCTGAAGAAAGTAACACAGAACCAGATAGAGCCTAATTGGGGGAAAAAATTAACCTGTCTCTGAGGTGACTAAAGGGGAATAATGGTGATTTTGCGCCGGGCTCGGCCGCCTGCTTCCGCCCCAACCAGCAATGAATCTTGACTCGCTCTCGCTGGCCTTGTCTCAAATCAGCTACCTGGTGGACAATTTAACCAAGAAAAACTATCGAGCCAGCCAGCAGGAAATACAGCATGTAAGTAGACTAGTGGTGCTGCAAAACAAACTGGAAAGAAGAAAGTTGGAGTGTGGGATTGAGTTTTGCTTCTTGTTTCGATTGTGCTCTGTGGTGATGTGTGCATTGCTGTGCACTGTTTTCTGTAGTGTTGAGAATTGCAGCTTATGTCTCTGATACTCTTGGTTTTATCTCTCAGGTCATGGAATACAGCAGCTCAGAGACCACTGAGCTGAGACCGCTGTTAACTTTGTATTTGAGTGTTAGACTTAACTGCTGCTCTTTGAGGGTGATATACAAAACTGTCCCAACTACTTCAGGTGATATCTTTTAACTTTTGGACATTCCAAAGAATACTGACTGGGAGAGGAAGAAAAACATGCATTTACTGTTCAGAGTTGTTGCCCTGAAAGTATGAGTACATGAATACCTACATCTGAATGTCTGAATGCTTTCACTTTACATTGCATGGAAGGTTTTTGATCCTCATCTCACTGAATGAAGCATCACTTGGTGGTGAAGCCAAGCTGACTGTCTGGGCTCTGGGTTTTGAGGAGGCAGGTAGGGTAACTGCAGACTGAAACCCAAATATCTGGTTTAACTGACCCTTTTAAAAATAGCTCTGAGTAGCAGGATGGACTGAAAAGCATTATCCACAGAGTTGTGCTTGGGAGGAAGTGAATGTTACAGAGCCTGTTTTAAAAATTGTCTTCATTCAGTTCCCAGCAGACAGCTGGGCCAGTTAAATTACTTTTTTTTTTTTTTTTCCCTTACACTAATGCAGTCCTGCAGTGATCTGCATCAGATTAGGAGGCCAGAGGGCTTATGCAGAGTGAATTTCTGGTAACATCTGACTTTAATAGTTCATTCATTACTTACCTTGAGGCAAGGGGGTGATTTCAGCAATATTCACTGCTTAAAATGATTTGTTAAGCCATGGAGATGGAAGAACTTTCTTGTAAGGCTTCCATGCTTTTGCAAATTCAGTGCTTGCAGGGAGCTCACCTGAGATCACTGTTTATTTCAACAGCCCATTTGTACAGCAAGGTGTGCCTTAGGCATGACTTACTGATCTGTCAGGATCACTTGCATAAAGAGTAACAATGATTTGGGAGAAGACAGTGTTGATCTGCCATTCAGTTGGAGTGTAGATCTCTAAAATGGGACCAATTGTTGCCTACCCTTCATGGCAGGCCTCAGGCTCACTGTGGTGAGAAATTGGAAACTGATCTGTGTAAATGGCTCTTTTGTGTATGTTTGGTTATAAGACAGGTTTGGTTATAAGATACAGGATTTCAAGACTAAACTCTTTAAAAGTCTCCACGATGCCTTTTTTTTCTTTTTTTCTTTTTAAGCTTCCTGGTGCTACTTTCCTTCTGTGGTTACTAGTACAATTTTTCCTTAGGTAATTGAAGAGATTATATATCCATGTTTTAATTCTTAGTCTGAGAGTACAGTGATGTAAAGTTTTGCCATAATTCACTCAGTTTTACAAAGCTTATATCTAAGCACTTAGTGTATGTGTAAAACTGCTCGGAGTTGTTCTTGTCACTCACCAAAGTGGCATTTAAGTACATCACTCTCAAGCATAACAGTGGCAAAGCCTGAGGTGTTAATTTCTGCCTCAGCATGCTTTCAGTAGTTATTTAACATAGGTGACGTTTTAAGACTGCCTCTGCTCTGCCTGGAGCCAGGCTGAGAGAGCTGGGCTTGTTCAGCCTAGAGAAGAGAAGGCTCCTTAAGGGGAGACCTTACAGCAGCTCCAGTGCCTAAAGGGGCTATAAGAAACCTGGAGAGGGGCTTTGGACAAGGGCCTGTAGGGACAGGACAAGGGGGAATGGCTTTAACCTGACACAGGGGAGATTGAGATGAGCTCTTAGGCAGAAGTTCTTCCCTGTGAGGATGCTGAGGCCCTGGCACAGGTTGCCCAGAGAAGCTGTGGCTGCCCCATCCCTGGCAGTGTTCAAGGCCAGGCTGGATGGGGCTTGGAGCAACCTGCTCTAGTGGAAGGTGTCCCTGCCTGTGACAGGGGGTTGGAGTTGGGTGAGCTTTAAGGTCCCTTCCTATCCACTCTGTGGTTCTATGTTCTTTCCACTTTCTCTGTAGGAAAGCTAGCTATTCTCATTCCAGGTCTCTGGAAAAGCTTTTATGTGAATGTAGTTACGAGTTGAAAGATGTTACACTGCACTTCAGGCCTTCTCTTTCCCGCTTCCCCATATGTTTTATTTTCAAATTATTGTCCATTTGAAGTTACTTCTGTGCAAGGAAGCAATATAATTCTGATGCAGAAAAGTTATTTTGATGGCTTTAATATGTACAGTTTTCTCCTACATCCATCTGCTTTGATGAATTCATCTTGGTCATAGCACCAAGTAGCTCCCTAGGAGATTGATCAAGCTTCATGCCACTCCTGTTACCACATCTAAAGCTTTGTATTTAATTTGGATTATCTCAACAAATTGCCTCTTTCCTGAAGCCTGAGCTAATCAGTAGACCTTGCTGTCAATTCAGTTTTGCTGGCATTTGCACCAGTCCAAGCGTGTTCTTACATAATCATGGGGGATGGCTGCCTTCAGAGACAGTACTATCAGCATAATTGGAGTGGGCTCTTTACTCTGGACTGATGAACCACAAGGCCCTGTCAAGAAGTAGAGATACATACAACTTCGGTATTTTTTTTCTAGCAGAACCAAAGTTGTCAGGCACTGGAATTAGCAGGCTGAGAGGGAAGAGGGAGCATAGCGTCAGGTAATGTGTCCTGGGCTCAGCTGTAATGGTTGTTTTTCTCCTAGGTAGGTGGTGCAGTGCTGTGTTTTCAACTTTAGCCTAGAACAACTCTGGTAACACCGGTGTGTTAGTTGTTGCTAAGTAATGCCTACCCCAATCAAGGACTTCTCAGTCTCATGCTCTGCCAGTGAGGAGGGGCACAAAAAGCCAGGAGTAAGCAGGGACAGGACACCTAACTCAAACTAGCCAAATGGGTATTCCATACCACAGCACATCATGTCCAGTATATAAACTGGGGGAGTTACCCAGAAAGCCCAGTTTGCTGCTCGGGTCGAGCTGGGTATCTGTCAGCAGTTGAGGAATTGTATTGGGCATCACTTGTGTTTAGTTTTTCCTTTTCTATTATGAGTTTTATATTCTCTCCCTTTGTTATTTCCATTATTATTAGTGGTAGCAGTAGTGATTTTGTATGATGCCTTAGTTACCGAACTGTTCTTATCTCCACCCCTGGGAGTTATGTTCTTTTGAATCCCCTCCTTATCCTTCTGGGAGGAGGGGGAGGGAAAAAGCAGGGGGAGAAAAAAAGCAGGGGGAGTGAGCAAGTGGCTGCACAGTTCTGAGTTTACCAACTGGGCTTAAACCACAACGTAATGGTAGAGGATTTGTGATACGAAAATCAGGAACAGCAGGGCTGGAGCCCACAGAATCTAAAGCAATGCTGTTTTGCGTTTTGTACGAAGAAGCTACTGGCAAGCAAGGATATTTATGATGGGGTGAAGCAGTGGGCTTGGTGGAGGAGTCAGAGCACATACAGAGCTGCTGGTTTGTGCTGGCACATGTTGTGTCTCTCCTGTAGCTAGAAAGAGAGGAACAATGGCAAAAAAAAATGCCAGTAAAGGTTGGATTCGATGTTACCTGTACTCTTTGGATAAAAAAGGCAAGCTACTGGTTATTGTGACTTCAGATTTCTACCAGTATGGGTTTTATTAAAAACAAGTAATGTTGTTGTGTTAGATGAGAATAAGCACTGAAACAACCTGAAGATAACTGCTGACAAAGTTGATGATATGGTCTTTAGCCAAGAGTTAAAGGCAAATGACAGTGGATGCTAGCAAAAATGTAATACTGTTGTTAAGAGTGATAGGTGTTGGGAATTAACAAATGCAGATCACCTCTTTCTGACTGAGGTGTAGAATCCAGTTAAATGACTTCTAATGACAGGGAGAAGACCTGGTAAAAGGTTTCAGCTGCAGGTGTTCAGCCTGTGGCATTTGATTTTTAAAGCTTGCTAATGAGCAAGATCAAGATGAGCTTTTTTTCTTTCGATGGCAGGAAACACCTCCTGTGTAGGTACTCCCTTATGTCTTAAAAGACCTTGGAGCAATGGTAGTCAAGTCAGTCAGGATCTGGAGATAATGTAGAAGCTGCCTTTGAGATACGTGAAGAATACTCTGTGGTGGTTTGGCTCTGGGATAAATTCCTGCTACACTGGCATGACACAGAGGTGAAGGCTGTCCCATGGCCATACTCCTGCAGTTAGGCGCTGTAGCCGTGGGGAAGAGTGAGGCAATGGCACTGTGTGGGTTCTGGGCTGCTTTGGTGGCAGAGAAGCTTGAAAACCCCTTTTACTTAGCTTTTTAAGAATACTACCCATGAAATGCCTGGCTTCTGTGTCAGTGACTTGCATCTAGATCCTTTTTTTAACTCTTGCTTTATACTTTTCATTTGCAAATAAGGTTAATGACTTGGTTTCTAAGGCTACTGATTAAAAAGGAACATTTTTAGCAGTTTTGTTAAAACTATAGATGACTTAACCACTAGAAGTACTACTGTGCTCACAGTACTAGACCCAGGTCTTGCTCTGTAATGACTAATCGCTACCAAGTTTGGATTTTTCTTTTCCAGATTGTGAATAGGCACGGTCCCGAGGCAGACAGGCATTTACTACGCTGCCTATTTTCGCATGTGGATTTCAGTGGCGATGGTAAAAGCAGTGGCAAAGATTTTCATCAGGTACAGTTTGCATTGAGGAATCTGCTAATTACGTTTGGTTGTTGAAAATCTACAATAAGATTTAAGCATAAAGGCAGGTTAGAGATAATAGCTTTAAGCCAACTTCTTTTCTTGTCTGTGGCCTTTCAATTGCAAGCACATTTTGCTGGTTCTCAAGTCAGAAGATGACAGATTGTTAATAACTGACTCTTATAATCGCTTGATCTGGAAGACCACATAGCTTCAATGCAGTTATGTTTGCTAGCACCTGCAGTGCTCTATTTTGAAAGCCTTTCTTTGTCTTTTATAACTTCCAAATGCACTAACTGACACTTCTGGCATTTATTCTCTCAGGAGCATTTTCATCCTTAAGCCATTCCGCCACAGACTTAGTCTTAAAAGAAAAAGCAAACTAAACCCGAAGAAAACTGTAATGAGAAGAAACTGTTACTGTGACTTAAGCACCTTCTCTTTGTTTAGCTTTACTGTGTGCAGTACTATTCACCCAGTCTGTATGCAGTAAGGCTGAACAAAGGTGCTTAGGTCTTTATTTTATTGTCCTGTTATGAAATAGTTTGGGGGTTTTCAAGTTATGTTGTTCTTTTCAGACTCAATTTCTGATCCAGGAGTGTACGTCACTGATTACAAAACCAAATTTTATCTCGACACTGTCCTACGCCATTGACAATCCATTGCACTACCAGAAGGTTTGTATGCTTCTTGAAGGGGATCCCAGTGTCAGAAACTGCAGTGAATTGCTCTTCAGGAAACCAGCTGGTTTTCCCTGGGGCTTTTCACAGGTTTTTTCTAGGGCTAAGATTGGTTTCACTTTGGTCTTCAAAAATTGAGCTTGCCCAGGGGTTGGGTTTGTTAAACAGAGCAAGTTAATCATTCAGAATGACTGAAAACTAATTTTAAAGCTTAATCTAAGGTTAGTACTTTATGGCTTGTTTGTGATTCATCAGTGCTCTTCTTTCTCTCAGTGTCAAAGCCACGATATGATTCATCAGCGCTCTTCTTTCTCTCAGTGTCAAAGCCACGATAGTGGTTTGATAGTGAAAGTGTGGGATATGCAGAAGAAACTTTTAGTTGAGATGTATCCAGAAGTAGTTCCAAAGATGTCTGTTTAGCCACATAAGCTTTGTATTAACTTACAGCAGAATAGTTCCTAATATTCCAGATATGCAAATGAACTTTGGATAGACTGCTGCAATTCAAATGATACTATTTCCATAACAGCTTCCATTTAACTCTTATCTATTTCAGAGTCTAAAGCCCTCACCCCACTTATTTGCCCAATTGAGTAAAGTCATAAAATTAAGTAAAGTTCAAGAGGTAGGTGAACACTTCCTTCAAAAATACTTTCATGTTTTTTGACTAAGCTTGTTAGCAAGGATGATGTCCCCTTACTGTGATACTCATTCTTGTTTGTAGGTGATTTTTGGTCTCGCTTTACTGAACTCTTTCAGCTCAGATCTACGAGGTTTTGGTAAGTGAAACTTTTGAAGTACTGCAGTAGGGACATATATTTTCTATGTGAGCAGTGAGCTTTCTAGAGGGATACATGTGTGCCTGCATGACTGGAGTAGTGCAAGACCTTGCAATTAGTGGTGGCATTGAGGTCTAACACCACTTTGAGAGGGGCAGTAGATAACACAGTAACCTTGTCTTACATGAAGTTAAACAACTTGCTTCCATGAATTATTTGCTAGATGATGAATCAAATTGAGGTGCTATGATGGATTACATTTTAGTTGTCCATTAATTTTTGAGTTCTGAGGTATGGGTTGAGACTTCTGTTTAACTCTCAGCTCTCTGTTGTGTCTTGTGGTTAACAAACTCAGATTACAAGAATAGTACCTAGCTAAAAAGAGTCTTCATATTAAAAAGAAATTCAAGTTTTGATCCTCAACCTCTTTTGTCTTTAAAAGCTGCCCAGTTTATCAAACAGAAACTCCCGGATCTTTTGCGCTCTTACATTGACGCAGACGTCAGTGGAAATCAAGAAGGTGGCTTCCAAGATATTGCAATAGAGGTCCTGCACCTTCTTCTCTCCCATCTCCTTTTTGGGCAGAAGGGAGCCTTTGGGGTAGGACAGGAACAGATTGACGCTTTCCTCAAAACATTACGTAGAGGTAAGTGTAGTAGTGGTCAGGAAGCCTGACTAAATGCAGACTTTGGAATGAAACTTTGTAACTTACTGCCAGTGCACACTGCTGCTTGAATTGTGGGGAGCTGGGTGAGGTAGAACTTGGTTGTATTTTCAGAAGTCTGTCCACTGGCAGAAAAATACTACTGTTCTGGCAAAATGTGCTGGTCTTCTTCCAGTGAGCTGTAATGTGGTCTCATGTTTGCGTTTTTTTGATGAGTGATCAATCAGTTAATTAGGGAGATATTCATACATGCTTTTGTGGGATGGTATTTGTAGATTTAATTAAAGCAGCTCAGTGCAGAGTAGTTAAACTTGAGCTCTTTACAGTGTAAAGATGTACCAGTTCAGACAACTAGATGTTCCTGCCCATGGCAGGGGGGTTGCAACTAGATGATCTTAAGGTCCTTTCCAAACCTAACTATTCTATGATTCTGTTTTAAGCACTGGGTTGTGTGTATATTGAGTGGATATCTATGAGGAAGCGCTAGTACAAGGTGGGAGTGCACCTGAATAAAACTTGAGTCATTTCCTGAAAGCTACCATGGTCCTCATGTGATGGCAGGGGATTTTACTGATACAGTAGTGTCTTGATTTCTGAAACAATAGTGTTTGCTGTAAATCCACCAGAATAAGGAGGATTTGGACTCAAGAAGTTAACTGAATTTAACTCAGAGGAAGGCACCCTCATGCAAGAGCAAAATATTTCATTATAATTTCTTAGTTCAGACTTCAGTGAAGATTAGTGTATTAACTTCTGTAATTCCCCACACGTTGCTTTGGGAAATTGGGAACTCTTCTCTAAATGGCTCCAAAGAGAATGGAAACATTATGCATCACCTTAACTAAGGATAATGCTGTCTCAGGAAAGCTCAGCCATGAGGTGTCTTTGCTGCTTTCCACTGTGGACCGAAATCCTACTCCCACATCTGATCCTCTCGTTACTGTTTCTCCCTTAAACTTTGCTTCCCAGAGAGGAAAAAAGGAGCATTCTCGCTTTTCATGCCTAAATACCTGGTTTACATTTCTTGTACTTCTTAGACTCAAAAGCAGGTCCTTTGTTTCCTAATACTTCCTCAGTTGGAAGAGAGGCTTTTGCTGTTCTAGTTGTATTGTTTCCTGCTCTGGACTTTTTTTAGATGACTGCTGTTACTAATAATCCAGTTCTAAATTTACTGCCATCAGGGCTACTAGCTCCTTTGAACAGCTACAGTGACCCTGTGGGAACCCAGTCTATTCTACGTTCTTATTCTCTAGGAATACAAGGGCATGTAGTGACAGGACAGGCAATCACTTTAACCTAGCAGAGGGGAGATTGAGATGAGATTTTAGGAAGAAGTTCTTCCCTGTGAGGGTGCTGAGACCCTGGCACAGGTTGCCCAGAGAAGTTGTGGCTGCCCCATCCCTGGAAGTGTTCAAGGCCAGGTTGGACAGAGCTTGGAGCAGCCTGGTCTAGTGGAAGGTGTCCCTGCCCATGGCAGGGGGTTGGAGCTGGATGAGCTTTATGGTCCCTTTCAGCCCAAACCACTCTTAAGAATTTCGAAGTCCCTGTATGGAAGGGGGAGATGGGATGGAGGGATGCTGCATGAATGAGTGCCCTCTTGATTTCTGCAGCAACAGGGGAACTGTAACACAGCAGTCATTTCAAACAGTTGCATGCAACTGGTGTTCGGGGGGTGGGGGTTGACACTTTTTGTTACTTGTGTCTTTAGATTTTCCGCAGGAGCGTTGTCCTGTGGTGCTTGCACCACTTCTATACCCTGAAAAACGGAACATTCTAATGGACAGGATCCTGCCTGATTCTGGAGGGATAGCCAAAACCATGATGGAGAGTTCTCTGGCAGATTTCATGCAAGAAGTTGGCTATGGCTTTTGTGCAAGGTTTGTAGGCAAATGTAATTTTCAAGCATCTTGGGTGATAGTGTTTTTCCTATGTGTTTCTTCCAGCAGAGGGTGAAGAAGACTTCATAGGTCTAAAATAACTAGAACCTCATTATTATAAGGTCATTTGTTTTGATTCCCATTTTATATTTTGCTTTCTTCTGTGTGTAGCATGTCTGTTGAAATTGTGTATCTTTTTGTCATGATGAGAAGGGCTAGATAAAGGTATTAAGATTCCTCTTGAAGATTTTTTAAGAACTAGACCATCATTCTTTTGAGTAAAAAGAAAGTGACTAGGCAGAATAATTCCCAACTAAATCCTGCTAGATCTTAGGAAGAACTTTGCTTTTGTGGCAGACTGCTGTTAGCTCCCTGCCCACATGAAATAGATTACAGAAGAACTGAATGTAATAGTCTCTCTTCAGTAGAGTTGACCAGCTGCAGCTTGGGGTTTGGTCAGTGTGATATACAGTATGTTTGAGGTCATGGTAGTGAATTGCTAGAGTATTTTCACAGTTGCATCAGTCTTTGCTTGCTTAGGCTTATTCTTGTAAAAATGCAGCTTAAATTCATCCTCGGTTTGTCTGTATGTTCATAGTCATACATGACCCACATCTTCAATAGCGTTCCATATTCTTGCTCTGTGACCCTAATTTGAAATGTTAGATGGGCAGCTGTCACCTGGACTTGCTGGAGCCATGAGAAATGGGCTGTCATGCACCAGAACCATGTGGTTTTGCAGGGGTGGCCTCAGCAGGACACGTGTTATCTGGAATAGGAGAAGCTAGACTTTTTAGAAGCTGTTTATTGAAGAGGTAATTTGGATATTTTAAATTAATTACATATTAAATATATTTCCTGCTGTATATCTATCTGCACAAACCCAGCTTGATTTATGAATGTAGTTTTTTAAGGATTTAGGGTAGTGCTCTAATACTGATAGTCATAGCAGGAACCTGCAGGCCTGTGGCTGGTTTTGATGGGTGTCTTGGCACTCAATATGAACCTGATGTGTGTTTTTAAAGGAAGATTCATTAAGAGACATGAGATAAGAGAAGTAGATGATTCTGTATTTTAAAAGAAATTCTGGTGACTACTTTAGGGAGGTGATCAAATCTCAAAAGACATTAACATAAGTTTCTGTTCAAACAAGGAAGAGAAAACAAAATATAAATGTGTTGGAAGATGTTGAAAATTATTTCCTTTGTTAACATGTGCCTCTTAATAAAACATTGTTTATAGATATACTGATGCTGTATAAATCTTGTTGGTCTAATGAAGAGCTGTTTCACTTTTACCTAGCATAAACTTCACTCTTTGAAGCTCTATCTCACAGGTCAATACACGGAAGTGCTTTTAACAGCAGTCGGTGCTAAACATAACTTGTGCTTCTGCCTTGAGAAGTATAGCCTGTGAAACAGTTATTGCTGTTGCTTAAGTAGACCTAGCTTTGAACTGAACACCTGACAAAGCATGTTTCGTGGAAATAATTGCATGGAGCGTCTACTGCATTTTTCTTCTTGCTCCTCCTGGAATTCTGTTATATTGGATAATTTGACTAGCATAACTGAGGTTGAGTGAACAGTTATGCTTTAGTCTGTGATTAGTTTCTCTCAACTGTACTGCAAACCTTGGGTTTGGTCTGTGTTAAGTTGTGCCACAGTGAAACCTGCTTTTGAATTAAGATCTCTCTGAGTTGTTTTGTTTTTTTGTTTTTTTTTTTTTTTGCATTTTAGCATGGAAGAATGTCGCAACATAATCATGCAGTTTGGTGTTCGGGAAGTTACGGCTGCCCAGGTTGCCAGGGTTTTGGGAATGATGGCTCGAACTCACTCGGGGTTGACGGATGGTATTCCATTACAAGTGAGTGGCCTGCTGGAGTGGGGCTTAGATATGTTTTGATCAGCAGATAATAAGGAGCAATTCAAGAATTACTTTTGTTATTCAACACTTCTAACTGTTCTGCTGTAAAGGTCTGTGACACATTCTTGAATGAAAGATTACAAGGTATGTGTAGCTGGTGGTCTTCCTGTTCTGAACTTCCTGCCTCCGTAGTGCAGGGAGTTCTGTATCTAGGGGCTTTTGAGACTGCTTTATTCTTAACTAGTATCTGATGGAGTGTATTTAACTTGCAGTCTATTTCGGCTCCTGGCAGTGGGATTTGGAGTGACGGGAAAGATAAAAGTGATGGAGCACAAGCCCATACTTGGAATGTAGAGGTCTTAATTGATGTTCTTAAAGAGCTGGTAAGTTTTATGAGCATCTTGGTCTTTTATGCAGAATATGTGCAAGAAGGGCATGTCTTAGTGTGAATATAAAGCTTTTTAAACTCCTAGCAGCTGGAGTGGCTTTGAATCTCATTAATATAACTGTGTTGCTGTACATAAATGACTGGTGTCATTTTTTACTCAAGAAAAGAATATTTTGAGGAATTGTGGGAAAGCAAAGCTGCATGAATGTCAAACTTGGGTGCAGCTTCAGTTTTATTCCACCGCTATGGAGTATGTATCTTCTGAGGGTTTGTGGGCTTGAACTTATTTCTAGCAGTGGGAAGTTAGTGCATCAGGCTCTGTTTTAAAAAGCATCTCACTGTAGGCATTAGTGATGAAAAGGAAACAAAAGATTTTTATAGCTACTCATTCCAAAACATTAAATGCTTCAGAAACAGGAACCTTTTTCCACCACTTACTGGCAGCAATTTTTGTAATTAACTCAATGAAATGTGAGTACCATTTCCTTTGCCTGCTTTATGTTGCATGAAATTTTTTTTTGTATGTCATATCTAGTCTATGCAGGAGTCCCTGTTTTATTTTTCTAAACCTTGGAACATACAGCAAGCTTTCTTTGGTGCTCACCTGTCTCTGAATTGAGTGGTCTGTGGTCCACAGCAGCCATGGTTCCCTCTAAGCTCTTTAATCCTTATGGTTTCACACTATTGCTGCAAATCAAATAGTTGTTTTGCAAGCACTTGCAGTGTACATTCTCCAAAAGAAAACAAGATTTTCTTGCCAGCAGGTCAGACCCTTCTGCCTTTTATTGGAGGGCATATGGAAGCCTACTCAAGGGATGAGTTAGCATGCTGAGGGCCTGTGTGTTTGGGTGTTTTGGGTTGTTTGTTTTTTTTCCTGAGGACTTGTTAATCAAATGTTTGGAAGGATAGACATTAGTGCCTGTGATACTGGAGAAATGCAATCTCACAGGCTAGTTTCAAACATTAACTTGCATCAAGTTCTCACAAATATCTAAATCCTGCTCTTAAAACCAAAACCCTTGCTTTCAACTAGAAGTCAGGTTTCCTGACTCAGTTAAGCTGAGTAAATTACTGATGAAGACTGGTTCTTACAAGACAGTAGTGAAAACTGTAATGTTTCAAGGCTGACTACTCTCTTTTTTTTCTGGTTGCAGAATCCTAGCCTGGACTTCAAAGTAGTAACCTATGAATTGGACCATCCAGGATTTCAGATTCGTGACAGCAAGGGCCTGCATATTGTTGTGTTTGGCATCCAGAGAGGGCTGGGCATGGAAGTTTTTCCAGTTAATGCCATATACAGACCTTGGAAGCACGCAGAAGGCCAGGTAGGTTTACCAACACTTCTGTAACTGTACAACACCTGCCAAGTTCGTGGATTTATCGGAAGGCAAATGTAAATTTTGAGACAAGCCACATTTGACAGCTTGGCCTGTTAAAAGCATAGGCCTCAGGTATGTTACTGAAGTATAGTCTGTTGATTGAACAGTCTACACTGTTTAGGAGGACATGGTAATTTGCTGTACATTTGTGACAGCATCTTTGGTTTTAGCAGAGTTCTGGTGTGTGATGCAGCTGGGTGTAGAACTGTTGCTGCATGGCTGTGCTCCAAGGTTTTTATCTAGCTAAACAAAAGTTTTGTTTGGGCAAGTCCTCTCAGCACATCTGTATCTGTTGCTTTTTGAAATCCTGGGAGAAGTGTGAGGTTCAGTTGAATGTAAAACTTGGCTCTTCTGCATTTGCGTTGTTCTCAGAAATATTGTCAGGTGATAAAGTGGAAGGAACCTGAAACTTTAAATATCTAGGCTATTTTTGCTGTCTTTTATTCCAGCTCTCCTTCATTCAACATTCCCTCATAAATCCTGACATCTTCTGTTTCGCTGACTACCCTTGTCATACTGTTGCCACAGACATCCTGAAAGCACCACCAGAGGATGACAACCGGGAAATAGCTACATGGTAAGCCTCACAGATGCTTTTCGTGCCTTGAGTTAGATTATTTTTCTGGTCAAATGTGGCCTTGTAGTTACACAGTCATGTTTATTTGTAGCTGTTACATCCCAAGACATCAGCCATTAGTATTTGTTCCATATTTGATCAATGAGAGTTCTTGTATTATCCAAACTTCTCATATGCTTCCATAATATCTGAAAGTGTCATTGGAGTCTTCCAGTTCTTTGGAGGATTTCTGCTGATGTATTTTGGAAGATAACTGTGAGCCAATAGAATGGAATAGAGGTGGTATGAACTGAAATCTATCTTTCCCAGGATCACATTAGGGGAATTGGCTGGACTTGTATGAAATAAATTCTGGGATTAAAATAATAAATTTATATTTATTGGATCCTATATGCTGACTGCTTTGTAACTTTCTGGGGGGGCTGTCTGTCTATTTTTGTATTTTGTTAGGAAGAGCCTGGATTTGATTGAATCTCTGTTACGACTGGCAGAAGTAGGACAGTATGAGCAGGTTAAGCAGCTCTTCAGTTTTCCAATCAAGCATTGCCCAGATATGTTGGTGTTGGCCTTATTGCAGATCAACACATCCTGGCATACCTTGCGCCACGAACTCATCTCCACACTCATGCCAATTTTCCTTGGCAATCATCCCAATTCTGCCATCATTTTGCACTATGCATGGCATGGACAGGTAAGTATTTTCACTGGAGTGTCTAGCTTGTTCAGGTAACTGAAAGTTTGCTAAATGGGTTGGACAGTTAAAATAACTGTTTGTGTATTGGTTAATGAACTGGGTAATTTAAAACCCAAGAAGCTAATTATTAGTGGTTTATGCAAAGTAATGAGTTGTCTCCTCCTTGTTTTGAAGTGAACTGTTGTGATATAATTTCCTTTGGGGAAATATATTCGGAACAAAGAAGTAATGTTCACTGAGAAAATATTCCTGGAAATGTAGAGACCAATTTTGACTGTTTCAACCATTCAGTTTTAACCAAAGTTGACCACAGGGTTTTTTTTTCTTTCATTTTTTTTAAAACAAAAGAACACTAAAAATCTTACAACAGCAATGCTCTCCCCAACCCCCAGCTCTCAGCCTCACACATTTCAAGTGTAGATATGCAAAGCAGCAAGAGGTGAAGATGTTTAAACTAAAATAATCTCCACTGTACTTGCTAAAAGATGGAAGCTATTCTAGGTATAAAGAAACTTTATACTTGCAAGAGTCTAGGATATTTTCTGAAAATTTAGGATTTGCTATTGAGCTTTTTCAAGGAGAGCTTTCATGTAGAGACAAGGTAACGATATATGCAAATCCATGTGTTTAATCGAGAGACAAGTTGGGCTTTTGGTATGGCCTTCATCATTATGTCCACTGGTAGTTAAGCAAACAGGAGCCATAAAAAGAAAAGAGGAAGCTTTTGGGGTGGGAGGGAGTCTGCAGTAGCACACATCTTGCCCTGTTCAAATAGCATTAGTGATAAGCAAATAGGGCTATTTGGTAGCTGAAGTGCTATGAACAGTTTGTATTTTTCATGATAAAACTATTTAAATTACATAATGAGGGGAAGAAGAATTGTGCTTTTTGCGTAAGGTCTTGAAACGGCAAAATACGGACTTTTCCCTTAGGGTAGGCTTCCTACCCTACACAGTGATGGCTGCTGTGTGACATGGTGCCATTCCACATCTTGAGGATGTTTCAGTTCCCCATATGAGGGAACTTTAAGCAAAATCCTTACTGCCATCAAACTCCTAGTTGTGCTATAGTTTGAAATTGCCCCTGTAAACAGCTAGATACTGTTTTCCATGTTAAGGTGTGACACTGTAATTCTCACTTCAGAATGTCACCATTGTGTAAATGATTTGTGTATTCCTAAAACAGTTTCTCTGCAAAAGAGAGGAGAGAGATGAGGATGTACATGCCATCTGTAGTTATCCTACATCCTTTAGTTGCTCCAGCATAGTTTATTATTGCACAAAACCAGCTCAACTCAGAAGTTCTGAAGCTAAAGAGCAAATAAATGTTTTCACATAAGGCTTTAGAAGTAAGATATTCTACTTAATGTTCACATAGCTGTTCTTTTTTCTAGAGGCATGAAGTACAATTCTAATGTAATTCTCCTTAGGGTCAGTCTCCTTCAATTCGTCAGCTGATCATGCATGCAATGGCAGAGTGGTACATGAGAGGAGAGCAGTATGACCAGGCAAAACTCTCACGTATTCTTGATGTGGCACAAGACTTGAAGGTGAGCTTCCTGGAGCAGTACTGTTACTTTTTTTTTGTCCAGGGTCTTAGGCAGACTTGCTCATCTTTAACAAAAGCTATGCTTAGTTCTGAGTAATTTATTAAAGACTACATAGTTTAAGCATGTCTGAATTAAGTCCCACAGGTTAAGAACAGTTTAATAACTAAGGTATAACACGAATCACTACTGCTACCACCAGTAGTAATAATAATGATAAAGGAAATAACAAGTGAAGAGACTACACCACCTCACCAGCCACGGACCCATAACTCACCCCACCCTGCCCGACCAAGCACCGACCAATACCTCTTCCAACCCCCAGAGCACTCACCCTTCCAGGTAACTCTCAGTTACCTCCTGGGCATGACGTGCTACGGTATGGAATACCTCTTTGGCTAGCTTGGGTCAGGTGTCCTGTCTCTGCTTCCTCTTGGCCTCCCCTCCTCCCTGGCAGAGCATGAGCTCAGAAAAGGCCTTGGCCAGAGTAAACATTTGAGCAGTAACTCAAAACATACGTGCTATCAGCAACCATTCCCAGCCCGAAAGTCAAAACACAGCACTGCACCAGCTGCCAAGAAGGAGAAAAATGACTGCTACTGCTGAACCCAGGACACTGAGTTACTACTGCTGTACGTCATCTTAGTTGTTTTTGTTTTTTTTTTTTTTAAATGCCTATGTTCATGAGGCTTCAAGTGCTCTTCAGCTGAATTGTGGTATCTGACTGCTGATGCTTTCTAGCTTTCTTGTGAGCCAAAGACATTTTACTTGCTGCTTGCAGTAGAATTGGTTATTGTGGCTTAGCTGACAAGTTATTTGGGAAGCAGTATAATAGACCAGCTTGCTATGTGAATGTACTGTAAATTCAGGAAGAGCTTTGAATGCTTTAACCTTGAATACCATTGAAATTGGAATATAGAAAATATCCATCATGTAATTGTGTGAAGGTGGCACTGCTAAGCTTAATGTATGGGAATTTCTTAAGAATACTGCAAGGCTTTAGTTGTTTACACATTCTCGCAAGAGACTGGAAGTTGTGACTAGCTTCTCTGAAGTCTTTACTGCTTCCTAAAGTTAGATACAAAATAATTGGGTGTCTCAAAGTGCAAAGGTACAAGCTGCTGCTGGAAGTCAGTTTTGTTGTAACAGTTTCTGTTTCAGAGATAAACACTTTTGAGGAGATACATTCAAAGAGCTCTGAAGGGGTTGAGCTCTGATTGTGGGGAAATGATTAATTTAGTGGCAGTGTCAATTTGGTAGCTCCACTTGCTGGTGGATATTAATAAAAAGGAATTTAAAACTGTCAACACAAGGTGGCTTCTAAGAAGGATCATGGCTGCAAACGAGAGCTTTTTGCTTACTTCTCTCCTTAGCAAGCCATAGGTAAAACTGTAATAGCAGTCTTTTTGTTGACAAAGCATAACAGCATGAAGAAAATTCTTCCCTGTGAAAGTGGTGGGACTCTGGCACAGGTTGCCCAGAGAAGCTGTGGCTGCCCCATCCCTGGCAGTGTTCAAGGCCAGGCTGGATGGGGCTTGGAGCAATCCGGTCTAATGGAAGGTGTCCCTGCCTTGGATTGGAACTGTATGGTCTGAGGTCCCTTCCAACCCAAACCAGTCTGGGATTGTGTGTGATAGCAAGACTGCTTTACAAAAAATCTATGTGGGGATTAGAAAAGAAAAGCAGGAGAAGGGGTGTCTATCCTTGTGCCTTCACTAGTAGTCTTCTGATTTATTTTTCTTTTCCCTTTAGGCCTTGTCAATGCTGCTAAATGGTACTCCATTTGCCTTTGTTATTGACCTTGCTGCACTTGCCTCTCGACGGGAATACCTCAAACTTGACAAATGGCTCACAGATAAAATTCGGGAGCATGGGGTAAAACAGCATTTTTCTTCTTATTTCTGCACTCTATCAGTGACTGACTAACTTAAGTCACTTTAACAGTTTCATAAGTAGCTTTAAAGTTGTGGAAAGTCTCCGTGGTTCAGCATTTTCACTGAATAATAGCTTAGTGCAGTTCCTTCCATGGTGCAGTTGCCAAGTTTGAAATCATTGCTTAGATGCTGTCTGGGAGATTTAAGAGAACTTTTTTTTCTTCAGGAGCCTTTCATCCAGGCCTGTATGACTTTCTTAAAGAGAAGATGTCCATCTATCCTGGGTGGCCTTGCTCCAGAAAAAGACCAGCCCAAAAGTGCTCAGCTTCCTCCAGAAACCTTGGCGACTATGTTGGCATGTCTTCAAGCTTGTGCTGGGTAAGGATTACTTATGCAGAATATCTTATCTGTTTGCAGCTTGTTTGCTGGCTCATGGTCACAGCTGGTTTGGAATTTCACATAGAGAAGGGGGTTCATGAGAATAAATAAGCTTGCAGGCATAGATCCAGAAATATGTTTCATTTTGCACTGAAACTTCTGTTGTAGGGTAAGTCAAAAGAATTTGAGTGCTTCTGTCTTTATAATTGGGTTACCTGATCTTGGTGACAGGTGATGGCTGGTTATTCAGATCCTGGGTTGTTAATGACTAGATATAGGGGTGTAATTCGGACCAGAAGGAATACAGGCCACAAGTACAGAATGGAATGGCATGTTGGAAAACAGTGACTGGAGAAAGGATTTTGTGTGTTAAGCAAATGCCTCTGTGGTTGCTACCCTAGCAGAAAGGGCTAATGCAGTCATTATGTGTTGGAACAAAGTGGTACGAGGTGGTTATAAGTAATGTAATTGAGACTGAAACTAGCCATGTACCTTCTGTTACCTTCATTTGAGACGTTAAGTGATTAAGTGTGAAAAACATCCAAGATCTTTTTCAAATCAGGCTGTTAAGCTAATGACAAGAATAAAAGGTGTGGGTCGCAGAGGGCTGTTTTATTTACTAGAGGGAGGGGCAGACTGCAGAAAGGCTGATGGAAACTGAAATTGGGAAACCAGTTTTTAAATACTGTTTTTTAAAATGACAATGATGTAAAATATTTGCCATGTCATTTCGTGCTGCTGTCAGATCAAGTTGGTATTTATCTGCAGCAATATTTCAGAGATGTAACATAGTGAGACATGTGAGCCAGAGGGGACTGAAAGCTGTAGATGGTGCTAGTTCTGGTGTTAATTTTTGACACTGAAATAGGCTGACATGTCTCAGTGTGTGTTACCTGATGTAAGGCTTCTGTTGTGTCCTTTGGTTTAGCCAGTGTTGTCTTGAAAGTTTTAAGGAACATTTTTAAAGGTATCCAGGATGATTAATGGCTCTGATGTAGGTGCTAGGAAATGAGTATCAGCGTGGATTTGTCACGATGAGTATTTGGTCTAGAAGGGAATTTGAGGTAGCTCTAAGATTATAAAATAAAGGGTTCTCCTAATTTCTACTGGGACCTGTGCAGTTAAACTTCAAAATGCTATTTGAATACCACTCTTGAAATACGATGTTATGCCTGTTGGACTGAGAAGATGAGTGTTACTTTTCAACTCAAAGTGCATCTTCTGAAACTACAGTTCAGAAATTACTTTTATTTTACATCCTAACACATCCAGATTTTAGATGTTTAATAGTTAATTGTAGTTCTGTAATTGCATCTAACATCACTGTGTTCTGAATCTTAATGTGTTATCAAGTTTTATTTATTCAATTAATTCCAAGAGCTACTAGTTCTCTGCTGGCACAATTCTCTCAGCTTTTGGTTTCTTTTTATAGCTACTTGTATTCCCTTTTATGCAACAATTTGACCTACTTGCAGTCATTTTCCGTTTGTTATTCTCTTTGAGCTTTTAAAAGAAAAAGCTTGGTTTTCTTTCATGAAGCAGTTGCTTTGATTAGCTCAGGTTTCAGTCATGAATGGAAGCAGGCATTATGAAGACTAGAAGATTACGATCATGTTAAATATATATATCTGGGAGGGTAGTTCCACTTCACCAGCTGAAGTCTGGCATTTCCTAAATCTGTGGATTTAGAAGCCCCCTCCTTAATTAGGCTGTAGTTTTTCTTGTCCTGGTTTATGTCCAGGGACATGCTTTTTTTAGCCATCAGACCTTGGATGTTCTGAGACTCTGTTTTTGATGCCACTTGTTTACCACTGGTGAGCACTGCAGCTGTGGAATCATATAGCAGAGAGGCTTCAAAAGGCAATAAGTCTTCCTTATACTACTGAGTGCTTTTATAATGAAGTTGGGGTACTTATGGGTGCCACAGGCTGAGCAAGCTTGTGACTTGGTCACAGAGTGCCTATGAGAAGTCCTCCTGAAGGAGCTGCAGTGAGTTGAGAGGACAGCAGTGCCTCTTCCATGTTGTCATGTCTAGCACAGCCCCAGTGCATCAGTGTGGGAGACAGTCTTCTCTGTCCCTCCCTTAAGAAGAGGCTTTTGGCTGCCTGTGCCCAGGAGAATGAAAAAGCCTTTAATTGCTTTGTAAAAATGGCTTAAAGAAGCCCTTGTTGTTCCAGCAAGCTGGAGCTTCCCTTAAGCTGACAGTTTTGCTCCTCTAGAGCTGTCTGTTTGCCAGCTCTCCTCCTTACTTGTGTTTCAAAGTTCTCTTAGTTTTCCTCTAGTTCTCTTCTAGGAATGGCGTTGATTAAGTTGGACACCTGAATGTATTTTTACATAAAACTTGAAAGTACAAACATTTTCTTTAAGACCTACTTACCAAACCATGCCCACCTATGTACTACTTGATAAAATTTGCCTCACATGAAGGGGTTTGGTGGGGCTTTTCTGTGAAAACTGCAATTTTGTACTATCTAAAACTACTGTGATGTTTGCATCTTGATTCAGTGTGTCCTTTGATATGACCAAGAAGTTAACATTCAATTTCTAGATGGCAGGATATGGTATTAGTGGTTTGCTCCAAAGCACTAATGGCCTAACTGGTCACCATCTCAGACTCTAGGAATGTAAGCCTGTTTTAGTCTTCATTGTGGCTTGGGTTTTATCTCTCTGCTTCAAAAAAAAAGGGGGGGAGAGCAAGAGATGGTGGTTAACTGTGTGCGAACCCAGCTCTTCAGTCCCCAGTCCTGTTCTCTGTTTAGCTGCAGTGCTGTACAGTCTTGGAATGTCTCCTACATCAGAAAAAAGCCTGTTAATTGGTCATACATACATTTGAATGTTGAGATTTCTGAGAATGTGGCGTCCTGGTTTGAGCAGTAGCAGTCATTTTTCTCCTTGTTGGTAGCTGGTGCAGTGCCGTGTTTTGACTTTCAGGCTGAGAACGGTTGCTGATAGCAAGCATGTTTTGAGTTACTGCTCGGGTGTTTGGTTTGTCCAAGGCCTTTTCTGAGCTCATGCTCTGCCAGGGAGGAGGGGAGGCTGGGAGGAAGCTGAGACAGGACACCTGACCCAGGCTAGCCAAAGAGGTATTCCATACCACAGCACGTTATGCCCAGGATGTAACCGGGAGAAACCTGGAAGGGCTGGAGCTCTGGGGGGATGGAGGAGGTATTGGTCGGTGCTGGGTCGGGCATGGTGGGATGAGTTATGGGCCAGTGGCTGGTGAGGTGTTGTATTCTCTTCACTTGTTATTGGCTTTATCATTATTATTTGTAGTAGTAGTAGCAGTAGTGATTTGTGTTATGCCTTAACTATTAAACTGTGCTTATCTTAATCCATGGGGGCTACGTTCTTTGGATTCTCCTTCCTAACTCTCTGGGAGTTGGGGGAGCAAGGGGGGGAGTGAGTGAACGAACTGTGCGGATTTGGTTTAAACCATGACACTTGGTGAGAGGGTATTAGAGCATGTAAACAATCAGCCTATGGAACAGTTGATAAAATGTTTGTTGCTGTGTATGGAAACCTGCTCACCAGATTCCTGTGTCTTGGGTTGGGTAATACTGTTGAAAAATAACTGGAAGCTGATAGCTGTGTGTTAGCTTGTAATGGGATACTTGCCAAAGCTGAAGGCTGATCTGCACTTTTTCTGCCTTAGTTTAGTGTGAGGTGTCCCTGCCCATGGCAGGGGGGTTGAAACTAGATGATCTTAAGGTCCTTTCCAACCCTAATTATTCTATGATTCTATGAATTGTCAGGATGGTTCCTCTTTCTTTCCTGTCACCCCAGCAGCTGTGCAGAAAAAGCTTGTGTAAATTGAGTTAAAATGAGGAATCTTCAGAGAAGGGTAACAAGGGTGCATTGGAAAGACATAAACAGTTGGCTGTATTTTCCAAAAGGAAAACATAAGTTTTGTGTTAGCATGCTTGTGGTTAGGTATGTCTGCAGCAGAGCTGGCTTTCCTTCTGGTTTAGGAACCTGGCAGCTAGACGTGGAATACCTTGGAAAGAAGTACTGACTGCTCTTGATTGTGTAGTGTCTTCATTCTGAAGTTTGAATTCTGTTGGCTTTTGAGTACAACTTCCTTGATTAGGTTGATTTCCTTTTTGGTTTGGTTTCATGATAATCCAGGAAGCATGTTTCAGTTCGGACAGATGAATTTCAGTGGAGCAGGAGTGTCCTGGGTTCAGCAGTAGCAGTCATTTTTTCTCCTTCTTGGTAGCTGGTGCAGTGCTGTGTTTTGACTTTCAGGCTGGGAATGGTGCTGATAATATGTATGTTTTGAGTTACTGCTCAAATGTTTGGTTTGTCCAAGGCCTTTTTTGAGCCTCATGCTCTGCCAGGGGGGAGGGGAGGCTGGGAGGAAGCAGAGACAGGACACCTGACCCAGGCTAGCCAAAGAGGTATTCCATACCATAGCATGTCATGCCCAGGATGTAACCGAGTGTTACCAGGAAGGGCTAGGAGCTCTGGGGGGATGGAGGAGGTATTGGTCGGTGCTCGGTCAGGCAGGGTGGGATGAGCTATAGGTCAGTGGCTGGTGAGGTGGTGTATTCTTTTCACTTTTTATTTCCTTTATCATTATTATTCTTATTATTGGTAGTAGCAGTAATGATTCATGTTATACCTTAGTTATTAAACTGTGCTTATCTCAACCCATGGGGGCTACATTCTTTGGATTCTTCTCCCCAGCTCTCCGGGAGTTGGGGGAGCAAAGGGGGGAGTGAGAGAAAAAGCTGTGCAGCTTAAACCATGGCACAGGAAACACATTTTTTTTTGTCTTCTGAGTGTGTAGACTAAGTTTTAGTCATGTTGTATCTCCTCTTTTGGAGAGATCTTGTGTGTAATGTGGGTTCAGAATGGGAATAATCACAAACAGTGATGTCAGGGCAGGAAGGAGCCTTGAGCAGCTTCGACCAAGTATCACCGCATCATTATTGTGTGGTTGAATTCATGAAGCTGAGCTGTATAGAGCCCATAGTGTGGACAACAGCAGTCAGAGTGTTGCAGGTAGTCTGCTCTTCCAAGGACTGCTGGAGCCATGTAGGTACATATCCCAGCTTTTTGAAAGTCACAGGCTGGGCAAAAAGGAAATTCAGGGCAGCCCTGCAGAGAAGGACTTGGGGGTGTTGGTCAATGAGAAACTTAACGTGAGCCGGCTGCAGTGTGCGCTCACAGCCCAGAAAGCCAACCGTATTCTGGGCTGCATCAAGAGAAGCATGACCAGCAGGTCAAAGGAGGTGATCCTGCCCCTCTACTCTGCTCTCACGAGACCTCACTTGGAGTATTGTGTGCAGTTCTGGTGTCCTCAACATAAAAAGGACAAGGAACTGTTGGAACAAGTCCAGGGGAGGGCCACGAGGATGATCAGGGGACTGGAGCACCTCCCATATGAAGACAGGCTGAGAAAGTTGGGTCTGTTCAGCCTGGAGAAGAGAAGGCTGCTTGGAGACCTCATAGCAGCCTTCCAGTATCTGAAGGGGGCCTACAGGGATGCTGCAGAGGGACTCTTCATTAGGGACTGCAGTGATAGGACAAGGGGTAACGGGTTGAAACTTAAACAGCAGAGGTTTAGGCTGGATGTAAGGAAGAAATTCTTTACTGTGAGGGTGGTGAGGTACTGGAATGGGTTGCCCAGGGAGGTTGTGAATGCTCCATCCCTGGCAGTGTTCAAGACCAGGTTGGATGAAGCCTTGGGTGATATGGTTTAGTGTGAGGTGTCCCTGCCCATGGCAGGGGGGTTGGAACTAGATGATCTTGAGGTCCTTTCCAACCCTAACTATTCTATGATTCTATGATTATTTGCTGGGGTAACTGTAAAGCAGTATTTGCATTAGTGGAAGCAAAGGAATATTCTGTTGGAGATTAATTTTTAGACACACAGTTTAGAATTATCTATTTAAATATAGCTGTTTCTCTTGGGACATGTAGCACAAGTTTTGCGAATAACTAAATGTAGCTTCTGCTGGGGGTTGTTTTGTAGCTATTGGTGAAGTGTGAACCAGATTTCTCTAAGAAAACCAAATAAATCAGGGGCTGTAGTTTGAGAAGTGTTGCATGGCTCACTACCCTACTTCCATGTTCTAGGAGTGTTTCTCAGGAGCTGTCAGAGACAATCCTCACCATGGTAGCTAACTGCAGCAATGTCATGAACAAAGCCAGGCAGCCACCACCTGGAGTCATGCCCAAAGGGCGCCCACCCAGCGCTAGCAGCTTGGATGCCATCTCTCCTGTACAGGTAGATGAATAATGTGATGTGTTTTTAGAAGCTGGTGTTTTACCACTAGTTCCACTGCACTATTGGAGCACTTTTCAGCTGGACTAAGTAAAACATGATCTGGCTCCCTTAGTTTTATGCTTGCATTTCTAGATAACTTGCTTGTAACTGCAGAATAATGCCTGAGGGTTGTAGGTCAGAACTATCTTCATGAATGCCTGTAAGATAAATGGAGTATAACAGGATGGTAGCACTGAGGAGGGATAGAGATTTGGTTTATTTAAAATAACAGTGTTTCTTTTGAAGTGCTAAAATGTACTAAGACTTGTGAAAGTTAAGCACTGCCTTTGAGCCTCATGTGTGTTGCTTGTAGCTTCATTGGCCAAGCAACAGTGCTAGAGCTTAAGCACTTGTTATAACTGGGGTTCTTCTGCTCTCAACTGCTCCTTTAAAAACAAGGTGCATTTAAGCCACTCTCTGCCACTCATCCCTTCCTCCTTTGAGAGCAATACATTACAGGCAGGTTTTGCTTCTAGCTGTTACGTTTAATATCAGATTTTAAAGTAGTGGCAAGTGTTTTCACATGCAGTAGTGGCAGTTCAGCATTTAAAAATGTCTGAAGCATCAGTAGGTTATTTAAACTAAATACAGAGAGCAGTTTCCTTGTAAATTGTTGCTTTATTGAAGTTCCTCATCAGATGTACCAAATACCTTGGCAACTTGCTGCAAATTACTGCTGTGAATAAATGGAGCAGCAGATGTCGTCTAGTCATGCTGTCTTTTGGGTAGGAAACAGTTTTCTGCTGTTGCTGGTCAGGAGCTCTTAACTTACGGCTTTGTCAGCTACTGTCGTGCTTCCCTCCTACTTACCACCCAGGTATTAATGTGAAAACTGCATTCAGGTATTTAGTTGTGAAAACTGGGCATAACAGGATCCTTCAGACAGTCAAAAATATTCTGTAAGCTTGATATGAAATAGCCTTTAAGACTTGGGGTGATATCTGAGGTTGTAAACTCCAGAACATAAACTAGTACAAACATGCTGCTATTTAACAAGCGTTTATTGTTAAATTTAGGTGGAGACTACGGAACAATTGGTCTTTCTGTAAAACCTCTGATAGAATAGGAGTTTATGGAATCATAGAATTAAAAATGAAGCATCATTCTGTAGACAGACTAATCTTTTGGGGGTGATCTGGATGACTTGAGAATCATGTAGTAAACATGCAAAAGAGCTCTTCTCGGGAGTGTCTGATACATTGCTGTCTCTATAAAAAACCTGCCAAAAATCAGCTTGATTTGGGTTCATGTATGTCTGTGTATAATCTTCCTTTCTTCAGATCGACTCACTTGCAGGAATGGCATCTCTTAGCTTAGGTGGCTCAGCTGCTCCTCACACCCAGAGCATGCAAGGCTTCCCTCCAAACTTGGGCTCTGCATTCAGTACTCCACAGTCACCAGCAAAAGCATTTCCCCCGCTTTCTACCCAAAACCAGACAACGGGTTTCAGTGGCATTGGAGGACTGTCTTCACAGCTTCCAGGTACTGCTATCCAGTGGAGTGGTTTGTATTTATGACATATTGGAACTAAGACACTATTACTTCTGTGATTGGAAATTACTGGACTGACAGCTCTGTGTCACATGGGAGGGAATTACACAGTCCTTGCTCCTAGGTTGCTTCTGAAACTTTGGAATGTTGAACTGCAGTAGGTAAAAAGTTTGAGAATCAAGAGGGGCAAATTTTGGCAGATTTTGGTAGCTTTATTTTATGTTAGGACATAGATTAAGAGCTGCATGAGAGAAAACTGCTTGATATTAAACAGTTTTGAGGTCCTAGAGCTTGGAGTTGGAAACGACAAGTGCCTGGAGTGATGAGTTTGTATTGTAGAGGGTACAGCTGAGATTACCAGCTGTTTGCTTTTTAGTAGGAGGTCTTACTATGGGTTTCTGTTTCAGTAGGTGGTCTTACTACGGGTAGCCTAACTGGCATAGGAACTGGAGCCCTGGGCCTCCCTGCGGTGAGCAGTGACCCCTTCGTGCAAAGGAAGCTGAGCACATCTGGACTGAACCAGCCTACGTTCCAGCAGAGTAAGATGAAACCTTGTAAGTGGTAGTGTTGTCTGTGACTGTGAAGTGTGACTGTGTTCTGCAGTTAACTTGCATTTCCTTCAGGGGAGGCTTGGATCTGTAGGTGGTAAATGTTAGAAGCTGTGAAGTGGCTCTTGTATTATGCCATTAGTCTGGAAAAGGTGCGTCTAAACTCTGTATTGAAACCTTGCCAAGTGGCTGGGTTGAGAGTTAAAAAGCTGTTAGCATAAAAACATAACAGTGGATTTGCATGAACAGTGCTTGTGTCATTTTTTTGTTGTTCTGTGTTTTGAGCTAAAGTTTTGTCCTTTTTACAGAGAACTGTATGTATCTGGTAAGAGGGTGATTTTGGGCTTGTAACAAGGTTAAACAAAGCTACTGGCGTAAGGTGCTTTTGCAGCAGAGAACTTGACAGATGAGGCAGTGAATCGGACTTCAAAATGGAATGCAAATAAGACTAACAGAAGTTGGTGGGGAGATGGTTTTTTGGAAGGAATATGTTTCCTAATACTGAGCCATTATCCTTTATTCATTTATGCCTCTGAAGTATGTTCACAACTAAATGTTCAAACAATCAGCTGTTGCCTTTAGGAGGCATAACCATATGCTAAACCTTCCACACTTCTCATACTGTGTGTTTACTTTGATAGCTCCTCCATGAAAGCAAAGTTACTGACCTGTACAGGTGGATGCAGCTGTATTGACCATTGGTTTATATTTTTGTGCTTGAACATCCAGTGCAAACTTGCTGTCATGGTTTAAGCCCAGCTGGTAATTCAGAACCATGCAGCAGCTCGCTCACTCCCCACCCTGTCCTTTCCCTCCTCCCCGCTCCTGCAGGGATGGGGAGGAGAATCGAAAGAATGTAACTCCCATGGGTTGAGATAAGACCAGTCCAGTAACTAAGGTATAACACAAACTACTACTGCTACCACCAATAGTAATAAACAATAAGGGAAATAACAAGGGAAGAGAATGCAAGCACTCACCAGCTGCTGAATGATACCCAGCCTGACCTGAACAGTGATATAGCCCTTCTGGGTAACTGCCCCCAGTTTATATACTGGACATGATGTGCTGTGGTATGAAATTACCCCTTTGACTAGTTTGGATCTGGTGTCAACTGTCTGCTGCCTCCTAGCTTCCCCTCCTGCCTGGCAGAGCATGAGGCTCAAAAAGGCCTTGGTGAGAGTAAACATTACTTAGCAGCAACTGGAAAACATTGGTCTTATCAGCATTGTTCCCAGTCTGAAAGTCAAAAACGCAGCACTGCACCAGCTACTAAGAAGGAGAAAAATGACTGTTACTGCTGAACCCAGGACACTTGCTCAAAGGTCACTCACTGACTGGCCTGAAAGTTTGTGTGTAAGTTTGTCTGCTCACTAGTGTTGTGTAGCATGCTTTTTAGTCTGTTTGCATTCATTTAGTTCAGGCACCAGCTGAGGTTAGTTTCGGATCCAGTGGATTCTAGGCATGCATCAGTAGGAGGTTAATCCTATCTTAGAATACAGTTCTTTTGCAGAAATACTATATATTGTATATATATTTTTAAATAACAGTTCCTGACTACTGGAAAGGTTAAATACCTTGCTTTTCCAGAAAACCAGCAGGTTTTGTATAGAATGGTCGAAGAGTTGAATAGGACTACATGAAATCCTGGCTACCTCAAGTTGTTCTGAACATGATACCTGTTCCCTTTTTTAACAGCTGACTTATCTCAGGTGTGGCCAGAGGCTAATCAGCACTTTAGCAAAGAAATAGATGATGAGGCAAACAGCTACTTCCAGCGTATTTACAACCATCCACCACATCCAACCATGTCTGTAGATGAGGTGAGTTCCCTTCAGTAGCATTTGCATCACTTGTCCAGCGACTTGTTATAATATACTTCATGGTAATTATTCCTTCTTGTATTAGTCTTAGTGGAAAATAATAAAGGGTTTGTGGTAGATGCTTGCATCATTGCTTTTTTTGCTTGGTTGAAGTTGTATATTTCTAAGACAGGATGATTTTACAGTAAACTTGCACTTGCCTGCTACGTTCAGCTTTGACTTTTAGGTGTCCAGTTAACACTCCTGAAATGATGCTGAGTGTGAAGAATTCAACGTGGAGTGGAAGCTTGCATGTTCAAAATAACTGTTAAAAGTGTGCCTTTAAGTTACATTTATCCTGAATGTATTTTTAAAGTATCTAAAAATGACTACAACATCCAAATATACAAAGGTGCCTGAAGTTCTACTTTCAGAGCTTTGATAATTATTTTGGTTAGTCTCAGAGTAATTATCGATCTCATGTACTCACTCTTCGAAGTACTTCAACTTTATTTGAATATATTTGTGTGGCTGTGAATTATGGAACGACTGAACATTAATTTTCATTTTGCTAATTTTGAAGCAATGGAGTAGGCAACCACATAAAAGTTTTATGTAAAGACAGTAACTGAAAAGAAATGGGAGATAACTGAAGCCTGGAGAGGAGGCTTATTGTAGCAGTGTAGTATCTATAGGGTAACATGAGGGGTTTTGAAGCAGCTGTTTTGCAGTCAAGCATGTGATCTTGCAGTTTACCTTAACAGCTGCAACCACCCTTGAAACCTGAAGATGCAGAAGAGCTGAAATGAAGTAAATCTGTTGGTAACAATTTCCCATTTCTTTGCAGGTCTTGGAAATGCTGCAGAGGTTTAAGGACTCCAACATTAAACGAGAACGAGAAGTGTTTAACTGTATGCTGAGGAACTTGTTTGAGGAATACCGCTTCTTTCCCCAGTACCCAGATAAAGAGCTGCACATAACAGCCTGCCTCTTTGGTGGTATCATAGAGAAAGGACTGGTTACTTACATGGCACTGGGCCTGGCCCTGCGCTATGTTCTTGAAGCCTTACGAAAGCCTTTTGCGTCCAAAATGTACTATTTTGGTATTGCTGCACTAGATAGATTTAAAAATAGGTAAGTGTGGGGGTTGATAATATTTTAATGAGGCATTACATGTACTGTTACACCTTGAACCTGCTCTACTTATGCAGTACAAGAGTGCTAGAAATTTACGCATCTCAACTTTAGGATTACTTTAAAGATACGCTGTACTGAAACAAAATGTGCTAATGTACTAGTTAAAGGGTGACTTTAAAAATCAATATTTTCAGTGTGGTACTTGTATAAATGCAGGGTAAAGTGAGATGTTGAAACTACATAGTGAGCTTGTTGACAAAACTAATTCAGTGAAGTGTTGTGTTAGATGAAGTTGTCAGCTTGTTAGAAGCAGGGTGAATATAATATCTCTTTACAGGTACATTCTAATGAAGAGCTGTTTTCACTGTTCATTACTGAAAGCTGGCCAGGAGCTAGCTGTAGCACTTTGGTTTGACATAGAAATGTCAAGTAAGCCAAAAAGTATCTCGAAACCTAAAGCTTTCTCAAAGCTTTTACTGGATTCCAAAGAGAGGAATCTCTCAAGGCAGGCTGCTGTAGTAGGCAGGGTTGTACACCCATGAGGAAAAATCTCAATTCTGGAAGAAGATACTTGAACTTGAAAAGCATTAGAAAGCTTCCTGGAATTAGTTATTAGAAGAAATGTGTGGACTCATAAGCAAGGAGCATGTTATCTTCTAGCCCTGTTCTCCTGTTCATCTGCCCTGAAGTATTTCATCTGTAATAAAAGCTGTTGCTTGCAGCGTTTGTGGATGGATACTGTGTTGTGGGGTTAGCTGAGCAGAATGAGCAGAGACTCTTAAGGCTTTCTTGAGATGTAGCCGTATTTCTTCATCTTACTTGAGATGTAGCCATATTCTTAAGAACCATTTTAGGCATGACATAAAGATTTTACTCTAAGTGAGTAGTAGCAGCAGCTAGCATTCACAAGTGGAACTATAATAATTGGTGTGCATAGGTGAAGCTTCTGTCTCAGGTGTTAGGGGTATTCTAGACTGCTGTTTAAAACACACTGAGCAGACTACAAATTACTTACCCAAAAATCTTACTGCAAAAACTGAATATAAATGCAATTGTGTGCTCAGTCAGAAGCATAGAGATGTAGGATGAGTTTCAGTTAATAAACCTTGTGTTTTGCTGTTAAATGAATTAATTTCAAATAGGTTTTGCAACAAAAAGTACTTTGTAGAAGACACTTTTTTTATAGCACAGCTGCTGTGAGGAGTCCAGAAGTAATTCTGTGATGCAGCATGGGAATGAGACACCAGTGTTACATTTGCATTTCTCTCTAATATTGTTTCTGACCAGGTTTTATGCTTCTGACTGATGTTTTGTTTGACAGGTTGAAGGACTATCCCCAGTATTGTCAGCACTTGGCTTCTATTAGTCACTTTATACAGTTCCCGCATCACTTGCAGGAGGTGAGTGTTTGTGTCAGCACACTGGCTTTCTATGATTTTAAATTCTTTTGAGCAAATTCCTGTTTCCTTTGGAAACATAATCTCACTTATCACAATTTTAGGTAGTGTACATCCACAGAATTAAATACCTTTTCTTTAAAGGTTTTGCTGTGGGATAGGTGGGGCAGGTGAAGGTGGTTATATGATACCTCTTTTGTTTCCATAAATATATTTGGGTTGCTTATGTACAAATAGCAGCCTGACTATAACTGCGTGATCAGCCAGTGCACATACCTGTTCACAGAGGTTTTCAGGTGCTTCAGTGAATTCATATTCCAGTCTCTTAAGGATTTTGAATTCAGCTACGTTTTTAGTTTGATACACTTCTGCTGAAATAATCCACATAAAGATGAGGAAAAGTAAGAAAAGTTTAATTCCTGAAGGTCTGATCAGAGTAATTGGAATACCCTGTAGTCCATAGCAATGTTGGTCACAGTGTCTGCCTCAGAGGTGCTTTCATTGATAGAAATACAGAAAAGCTAATCCCCGTGGCAGAGCTTGAGAGCATGATCTAAGGAAAAAAATCAGCTCTAACATGAAGGTAGAGAGGCCATCTCCCCAGAGCTGCACAGTCCAATATGGGCTGAAACCTGTTAGTGAAACTGTTTGATGTCACCAATTTCTGGGTACATATATTAAAGTGAGGAAGAAACTAATTTTCTACTGTGGAAGATATGAAATATGGAAGTTGGCCATTTCAGAGTTATGGTTTGCTTACTAATTGTGAACTTCAGACTTTACCATGTCTGTGTAGCTGTAGAAGTCCTGGGGAAGATTTTGTACCTACTTGCTGTGTAGCTGCCTGGAACCATAGAATGGTTTGGGTTAGAAGGGACTTCAAAGCTCGTCCAATTCCAGCCCTCTACCATGGGCAGGAACACCTTCCGCTAGACCAGGTTGCTCCAAGCCCTGTCCAGCCTGGCCTTGAACACTGCCAGGGTTGCGGCAGCCACAGCTTCTGTGGGCAGCCTGTGCCAGTTTCTTGATACTCAGACATTTCTCCTAGGCTCTTCCCTTCTTTTCCTCTGCTATCCCATGCCTGCAGAGGTGGGTGTTTTTGAGTAGTGCTTTGTAGAATTTTAAGGATGTCAGGTCTCTTGATGTTTGATGTCAACCTGTTGAGGCCAGAGGTAGAGCTTGAGGCTTCTCTCCTGTGAGAAAGTAAGTTAATAGTGACAAGATCTGCTTTATAAGGCTAAACTTGCAGTTTGCAGATTCCCGTAATGGCATTAATGTCAAGTATTTTAAAGATTGTTGGCAAACCTTTATATTGCTCATGCTAAAACTGAGCCTCTTGTTCTGGAGCCGCATTTGAAATTTTGTATGTGCTTGTTCATTCTTTTTCAGTACATAGAATATGGACAGCAATCCAGAGATCCTCCTGTGAAGATGCAGGGTTCAATCACCACCCCTGGAAGTATTGCACTTGCCCAGGCTCAGGCCCAGGCCCAAGTTCCAGCAAAAGCTCCTCTTGCTGGCCAAGTCAGCACCATAGTTACCACCTCAACCACCACCACTGTTGCAAAAACCATTACGATCACCCGACCAACTGGAGTAAGCTTCAAGAAGGACGTGCCAGTAAGTAGTCTGTCACATCAGTGCCCTTACCGGGGCTCGAGAACACTTGTTGCTCACTAAACCCCATTTGACCTAGCAGTTGTAACTCCATTAAGTTTTTCAAACCTTTAGTCTCTTCCATAAACAGAGTCATTACAGGGTTGCCTGAGGGTGTATAGAGCTGTTACTGTGTGGTAATTGATGCACTGTGAAGTCAAGCCCATCTTGCTTCCTGTACTGTGTTTGTCTAGTTCTCTTAAAAGAAGCTTCTCAAATTGAAGGAGGTAAACCCCAAAGGTAGCTGGAAGTGTTGTGAACAAACTGATGGAAGAGTTCATAGTGTAGCTGTTAATGTCTTTCACACCTGATTGTTATGTAGATACCATTCTTTTGCAGAGTACTGATCATGGTTTGTAGAGTAAGAAACCCACTTGGCTTCATTAGAATGTTGCTGAAAATGAGACTGAAACTATAGGTGTCACCTGATGCAGCTCAAGTCTTTATTTTCACTTGCCAGAACAGAGCAAGTTTCTTTCAGTGTTGCCTCAAAATATTACCTGTTTTTAACTTCTTGTTCTCCTTCCAGCCTTCCATTAATACTACCAATATTGATACGCTGTTAGTAGCAACAGATCAAACTGAGAGAATTGTGGAACCTCCAGAGAATGTCCAGGAAAAAATTGCTTTCATCTTCAATAACCTGTCTCAGTCAAACATGACACAGAAGGCAAGTATGGAAGAACTCCAGTAAAATCAATTTCTTATGCATTTCTGGAAATCTGTTCTAAAGTGGTGGGTGATTTTGTGTTTCTACTAAAAATCCAACTTGCAAAAAATTGGGCGGGAGCACCCTGTAAAGAAATTGTAGTTTCCAACACTCTGCTTGAACCTCTTTGGAGATAAAATTTTTCAGGGAAAGGAAAGCTAGGTAAAAGATAGCTGTTCTTCATCTTGCTTTCTCCTACAAGTTTCCTTGCTTCTGTATAGCCATATACTTTGTACTGAAGTGTTCTATGTCAGTAATGCTCTGTTTTCAGGAAAGGACTTCTGTTAGATGCCCAGAGTAATAGCTGGATAGTCCTTGATGTTTTTGTCATTTTGAAATAACTAAAATACTGATGCAAGTTTCTGAAAAACGTAAATACAAGTTTGAACAAATATTCACATCGTAAGTGGGCTGGGTACCATTTAATGTTGCAGGGCTCAGCTGATGGACCCTTGCATTTCAAGCTGGATTTTTATGAACCAGTGGAGATCTTCAGTACTATGGGTAGCTGAGCTGTCAGTCTGGTGGACAGACGTAGGTTAAACCTAAGATGTCCGCATTTATTTTGCAGTTGCCTGGTAAAAAGCTAAGTGGGGGAGAGGTAAATCATTATGTCATGCTGATTATGATTGTCCTTATTGATTGAGCAGATCTTCAGATAATGAGATGCTAATTTCAATGCATTTTTTAAAAAACAACTTCAGTGTTGGAAGCATTTGACTGATCTTGACCATGTTGGTCAGAGCCAACCCCAGAAGTTCTTGATCTATTCACCTTACATTTTCTGTGGCTTGCTTTTTCTTTGGTATGGAGACAGGTTGAAGAGTTGAAGGAAACAGTGAAAGAAGAGTTCATGCCCTGGGTATCGCAGTATCTTGTGATGAAGAGAGTCAGTATTGAGCCCAATTTTCACAGCTTATATTCAAACTTCCTTGACACACTTAAGAATCCAGAGTTTAATAAAATGGTTCTGAATGAAACCTACAGAAATATCAAGGTAAGTAGCACAAGTTTTCTAATACTTAGGGTAGATTTAAAGATTTAGGAGTGTGCCGTTTTCCTCCTGCTGTTTGCTTACTGTGTTGGTGATCTTAAAATCCACTTGCTGATCATTTAAAAATCTACTTGGTAGCTTAAAATGGAACTAACAGGTTACCTTTATGAATACTAAATTCTTCTGTTTTCAGCCAAGAATGTACCAAAGTCTTAATTCAGTTGTATAATGAGAAGGCAAATCTGCATTTAAATTCATTTATGTAGGTAGACTCTAAATTTGTGTGAGGCTTGCAGATTATAACCTAGGGGAAAATTGCTTATGATCTAGTTCTTTTATGTGGGGAAAGTATAGAGATTAGAAAACCGTAGTCTAACGGGGTATAACAACCAAAATTTAGTAGAGGGCTAAGGTAATGTTAAGGAGAGGAGGAGGGAGAAGCAATAGCTCAGAAGAGATGAGGGGGTAAAACAAGTTTGTCAAGCAAGCACTATTTTTAAACCTGTTGGTGGAATTTCCTTACCACCATGGGTTACGCTGTAGTGCAACAGAATCTCCTGGCTCTTCACAGCACAGCTGACCTTGCTCTGTTCAGCTCGTGCTCCTCTAAAGCTAAGGAACAGAAGTAACAGCAGAATACTTGTGAAATTATTTAAGTCTTGAAATAAGAAATTATTTCCCAAGAAGTGCAAACTGTAGCCTTCAGGTGTGTGGTGAAGCATTAAGAAGTACCATTGCCTTGACAAGTCAGAGTTTATTAAGCAAGTAGTCATAGCAGTCTTGAAAAAGTAAATGGGAAAGTGTAACCCTCCTTTTTGAGTCTCCTGAATGAAAGGGGTTTTGAGATCATTACAGAGCAGATTTATAGCATGCTGCCTTGAAGTAAAGGCTGTTCTTGATTATCTCTGTAATGTGACTGGAGCTCAGAACTTCATGTTCCAAAACTTTACATCTTCAGTCAGATAAGCTGTTGAATTTGGGTTTTGGGTCGGATTATCTTCTGGTTGTTGCTTGAGTTGTGTTTTTTTCATTAGGTGCTACTGACATCAGATAAAGCTGCAGCCAACTTCTCAGACCGTTCCTTGCTAAAGAACCTTGGTCACTGGCTGGGAATGATTACGCTCGCTAAAAATAAGCCCATCTTGCATACGGTGAGCTTTTGCTTTATTGGTTTGTTTGGTGCAAATTGGTATGCTGTTATGGGGCAGCATAGGCTACTGGGGACATTTTATCACCTTACTGGCGCCTCTTTTCTGTGCTAACTACAGCATATGATTCCAGAGTTAGTCACTTAAGACTTCTAAATGTTTCTTTAATATCAGAAAAGTAAGTAGTAAAGCCCTTGCCAAAATAAATTAATAAATCCCTTGTAGAAATGTGTATCTGTAAATATTTGCTCAAGAAGTAACTGCTCCTTAGCAGTATGTAAAATTCAAGGACTGTCATTACTCAACCTTGCCAATATATTCCCTATAAGGAAATAAGGTTTAAGTGGAATTTTTGCATGTGGTTTCTGTTTTCTCCACCTTCTTCCCCTTTTGAGCTGTTGATGTGTTTTTCAGGATTTGGATGTGAAATCACTGCTGCTGGAAGCATATATAAAGGGACAGCAGGAATTGCTTTATGTGGTGCCATTTGTCGCCAAAGTCTTAGAATCCAGCGTCAGGAGCGTGGTAAGTGATTTTGTGCTGACAGAGTTATTGCTCAAGTAGCAAAAGAAATACGGCAGGAAGTAATTAACTTCTTTCACAAAAGCAAAATGATTGCATCCCATGGAGAAAAAGAAAAGGGATGACAGGGCTTAAAGTGAAAGAGCTCTGTTTCAAGTGAAAGTACATGGCCTGCGCATTTTTGCAGTCTAGGTGGTATTAGGTGTGGTGTATCCCTGAACAGAAGTCTGAGAAACATAAGGATGCCATTACAGAGGTTTTAGGATATATTTGTTATTTGATTTATTAATTTATTTTTTTTTATTCCCCCATCCCTCTTTGACCCTGATCAGCCCTTGTCAGTTCTGCTTAATGTGGGACTGATCTCACAGAACAATGAGGTCACTGTGTTTCTGGTTTAATGTTCAGCTAACTTCCTAATCTAGTTACAGTCAGATTGAGTACTAAATGCAACCCTGATTGCAGCTTGCAAACTCTTCCATGGCTGTGTGCAGATTTAGCTGTCCATGTTTCACAAGTTTCCACTCCTCTATTACCCAGATGATTCGAGAAGTTTGTCATCCTGCTCTCCTCTGTCTCTTGTAGGTCTTCAGGCCTCCAAACCCGTGGACAATGGCCATTATGAATGTTTTAGCTGAGCTGCATCAAGAACATGATCTAAAAGTAAACTTCTGGTTTTCACTTTACCTACTAAGTGTGAGGTTTTCTTGACATACTGGTCAAGAGGGATATTGTGAAGGACCAAATTTAATTTCTTTATCATGGGGAGAATTTGGCATTGCTTAATTTGGTAGGACATGGATAATCACCATGCAAGATATCTGTCTAATCCTCAGTCACTGTTAAAAGTCTCTAAAAGGCCTGGAGTTAGAATGGGAACTGTGGGAATCAAGCAGCCCAGTAAATACTTTGGGTATTTTCCTTGTGACATAACCTAAACTAGACTTGTTGTGCAGTTGAATCTGAAGTTTGAGATTGAGGTGCTCTGCAAGAATCTTGCACTAGACATCAATGAGCTGAAGCCTGGAAGTCTCCTGAAAGATAAGGATCGTCTGAAAAATCTGGATGAGCAGCTGTCTGCTCCAAAGAAGGATGTGAAGCAGCCAGAAGAGCTACCGCCCATCTCAACAACTAGTAAGTACATCCAGAGGTGCTCCACAAAATTTCAAATAAGACAGGTTATGCTACTGCAAAGAAAAATGTGAAGCTACATACACTATTGTCACATTGCTGAATGCTTGGGAGCACTTGGATAGTGTTGTGATAGAAGATGAGAAGGAAATGGGAAGCTATCCTGAGGAATAATTCTACACATGCTCTGTGTAACTATGGCTTAGAAGAGAGTGAAGAAAGATGATCTGTTAACAAGCCATCAGGAGCTAAGCTGTGTTGTAACAAGCAATTCTGCTAAAATCAGAAGCTAGTTTGGTACTAATCATCAGGAAAATGGAGAATAAAAATTGTTTGAGAAGTTTAGGAGGCTTCATGATCAAAGTGCAAAACTACTTCTTAGTCACTTGCTGGTTTAAATGAGACTGATATACTTCCACTGTAAGCATCTGCTTTTCAGTAATGGTTCAATACAAATATTCTTGTATCCTTCAGCTGCTTCTACAACTCCAGCTACCAGCACCACTTGTACAGCCACAGTTCCTCCACAGCCCCAGTACAGTTATCATGACATCAATGTCTATTCTTTAGGAGGATTGGCTCCACATATTACCTTAAATCCAACGGTAAGTTTTAGAGCTGATCTGTCTTGCTGAAGAATTCTTAGCACCAGTGTTGCTAAAGGTTTCAGTGGTGGGAGCAGCAGTTTGTAAGTTGAAGTTACTGGGGAGTCATTTCTCAAAAATAATGGGGTGGGTGAACACTAACAAGTAATCAAATGGAGAAATTCAGGGGTTGTTAGTAATGGCATTAGCAATCTTAGATAAAGTCATTATGACATTAGTATCAAGTTTATTTCTGGCAATAAGTTTCAATTAAGATAGTTGCTCTTGGGACTTAGGCTTAAAAGGAGCTTCTGTGTTCCCTTTGACCAGTCAGTAACCTGACTCTTAAATTAGTCTTTGCATTGTGCAACTTTGGAAGAAGACTGCTCATATGTCTCAGGATTGCCAAGCATTGTAATAGCTGCAGGTGGAACACAGGAGTGCAATGCTGAAAACAAGCTATGACAGTAAACTTGAAGTTGTTCAGAAACTGAATGGAGGATGGAAAAAGGGGGGAGTGAGCGAGCAGCTGTGTGGTTCTGAGTTACCGACTGGGCTTAAACCACAACACTAGGGTAGAGGGGATTCTATTTTATCATCACTTAACTTCCCTAACCCTCCTCCAGATCCCGCTGTTCCAAGCCCACCCACAGTTGAAGCAGTGCGTGCGGCAAGCGATTGAGCGAGCAGTGCAAGAACTTGTCCATCCAGTGGTGGATCGCTCTATTAAGATTGCCATGACTACTTGTGAGCAGATAGTCAGGAAGGACTTTGCACTGGATTCAGAGGAGTCACGAATGCGTGTGGCCGCGCACCATATGATGCGGAACCTTACTGCTGGAATGGCCATGATTACCTGCAGGGAACCTTTGCTGATGAGCATAGCTACCAACTTGAAAAATAGTTTTGCTACTGCACTGAGGGTAAGAGCTACATCATCTGAAGCTTATTCCTAATTTACAGGACTGTAGACATCCAGCACTAACAAATCAGTTTGCCACACTGGAGACTTGTTTATTAATTATGTGTCTTAATTAATGTGGAGCTCAATTTAGTGGACAAAAATCTCATGACTTTCAGAATTACAGAAGAAAGACTGCTGAGGTTACAGCTCATTTCAAGCACTCTTAAGGCCTTTAAGGGGGATCTTGCTTTATTGCTCACAAGCTTCCCAACTACCTTTTCATTCTACCACCCTGTTCTCTCCAGTTTGATCATATCATGAAGCCTTAGAGTGTTTATCTTTCTGTGGGGTTTGAGGTAGAAAAGCTGGAGTGGCGAGGACAGAGTTGATTCTGGGACTTTCTGGTGATGCCTTGGGTTGTTTCAGCATACATGCTTGAAGCAGATTTTATTCACTTGTGCTGTTAGCAGATATGTTAAGACTCTTCTGCACAGCTTGTGAATTCATTGTGTTTTCTAGAGGCTATTCTTAGGTCTTTTGATGAACAAAGTTTGAGCTGAAGTAGTAGCTTTACCTTCTTGACTAAATGGAACAGTCTGTGACCTGCTGGCCAGAATAGCACCTACTGCCCAGAATAGTTTCTGTGCTTACCACTGATGTTAGCACAGACACAAGAGCATGAAGACCTCGGAAGGATCAAGACATAGATCCTTTCAGGGATTTGAAAGAGAACTAGTCCAGGGACTGCCTACCTCTTGCTTAAGGGCATGTCACACTGTCTTCCATCTGGTAGGGAGTGACAGAGCAAAGGCCCTTTTGCCAGTGGTATTGCTCTCTTGTATGGTAACTGCTCTGAGGACAGGAGTTAATGTTCCAAAGGGAGTGCGAAATGTTACAAAGAATTGCATCTGCAGGTAAGGGATGGATAGTCTGCTGCAACTCACAGGTCTCAAACACTTGGCCCTTCATATACAGAACTTCAGATAACGTGATTGCTGAAATGAAGAGCGGGAAAAGCATACAAGTGAATCTTAAACACAAGGATGGGAGCAGTTTTAGTAATGCTTTGTTCATGTGTGAGCTCAGCCAGTGACCACTGTTAGCTCCTGTGCTAATTACAATTTGGAATTTGGGTGTCAAACTGGTAACCATAAGAGAAAGTGCTGTTATCCTCTGATAAGAGGGGCTGAAATACTCCTTCGGTTTGCAGTCTTGGCTGTGATTAATCCTTGAATAATAAAATGGGTTGGGTTGGAAGGACCTTAAAGGCTCAACCAGTTGCAACCCCTTGCCATGGGCCAGGGACACCTTCCATTAGACCAGGTTGCTCCAAGCACCTTCCAGCCTGCCATTAAACACTGCCAGGGGTGGAGCAGCCACAGCTTTGGGCAACTGTGCTGGGGCCTCACCACCCTCACAGGGAAGAACTTCCCAAGACCTCAGTTTCCCTTGTCAGGTTAAAGCCATTCCCCCTTGTCCTGTCCCTACAGGCCCTTGTCCAAAGCCCCTCTCCAGGTTTCTTGCAGCCCCTTTAGGCACTGGAGCTGCTCTAAGGTCTCTCCTTAAGGAGCCTTCTCTTCTCCAGGCTGAACCAGCCCAGCTCTCTCAGCCTGTCTCCAGAGCAGAGCTGCTCCAGCCCTTGCAGCATCTCCATGGCCTTCTCTGGACTTGCTTGCGCAGGTCAACATGCCTCTTGCATTGAGGGCTGAGCTGAACACAGTAAGAGATCAGAAGATATGAAAGAGAAGTATATCTTAATGGACAAACAAATCCAAGTAGATTGGACTGTTTGTGTTATGTGTATTCTGTTTCAAGTGGGAGTTGCTGCTTTGCACACTGGAAAGTAAGTAAAAATGTTCAGGGTTCTCTCAGACCAGACCCCAAGAAGAAAAGAAGAAAATCTGTGTCAGAAAAGGAACACACTGAAAAAGGATTAGCACTACTCTTCCATTTAGTGTGTCTTCTGATTACAAGCTAGGAAGTGGGAGAACTTTTACATTGTGATGTGAGGTTTGTTTTTCCTGCATCTATCGTATATGCGTCAGCCCAAAGCAGGGCTTTTATGTCCATGCCCAGGAGATAGGTTGGTGGAGAAAACAGAGGACCTCCTGCTGTGTTGTTCGTTGTTTGAAAGTCTTTGCTGTCATCTTCCCTCCCGGTTTTATTCAGAGCTATGCAGAATTAATTTTACTGTTGTATGTACCATGCAAAGAGAGTGTATTCCTAACAGCATTCCTTTTTTATTGCTCGTGTTCTATAAAGGCAGTGGCACAGATTTTAAGGCTAGTAAAATACAGGGGAGATTTACAGCCTTCACTGATTATTGTGGTTTTCAATAGGCAGCCTCCCCACAACAGAGGGACATGATGGAGCAGGCAGCAGCCCAGTTAGCACAGGACAACTGTGAACTGGCCTGCTGCTTTATCCAGAAGACAGCTGTGGAAAAGGCAGGCCCTGAGATGGACAAGAGGCTTGCAACTGTAAGTATGGGACTGCTGCATTTTAGAAGCATTATATGTGCTCATATGCATCCAGACTCTGTCTGAAATTCATTGTGGTGTTTGGTGGTTTTTTTGCTCCTTGGGTTTTTTCCCCAGGAATTTGAGCTCAGAAAACATGCTAGGCAAGAGGGTCGTCGGTACTGTGATCCTGTTGTGTTGACTTACCAGGCTGAGAGGATGCCAGAACAGATACGGTTAAAGGTGAGGATATTAACTGAGCCACAATCTGATACGGCTTTTCTCCCCCTCCTGATAATGGAAAGTGGATGGCAGAGCTTCAGCTGATCAATCCTATATATTGCTGGTCTTGTCTACTAGTGGTGCAACTGCTATAAGCTTGATTAGTAATGGAAACATGAATAAGTTGGTTGAGAGTGTTTTTATAATTTTTCTCAATTTTTTTGAGGACCTTAAAAGTCCTGTCTCTTGTGCTGTGCTGCTCCTTTCACTGAAAGATAACTAGCCTGTTTCATTGTCATCTTATGTTTTCTTCCTTTAGAGGGCATATCTTGTGCTTTCAGTAGAGCATTTCTCTTGTCAGCTGTGGATGGAGCCATTATGATAGGACCTCCTACTTCCTGATGTCTAGGCCACTCAATTTAAGAGTGTGACTGAGCAGCTACCTGTTAGACAAATTGCCCTCATTTGTTACTGCCACAGTGCTTAACAATGAGGTTAATACCTGTTCTTTTCATTGAAAAGGTTGGAGGTGTAGACCCAAAACAGCTGGCTGTTTATGAAGAGTTTGCACGCAATGTCCCTGGCTTCCTGCCTACCAATGACTTAACTCAGCCCACAGGATTCTTGGCTCAGCCTATGAAGGTAAAGATTTCTGAATTAATTGGTTTGTGAGTACTATAGCCCTGTTGGTGAAAGTTGTGGAACTTGTGTTTCTTGCTAGAAGACTAGTAAGAATCAGGCTTGGGAGATGCATTAGTTTTATGTTGTGATTAGGCTGACATTAAAACTTACATCCAGCCTTAGGGGGTTGTAGCCCAAACTGGGACAAGATCTGCAAGTTGTGATTAACACGTGTAATTTTAGTAGCAGTGAAATATTTTAGTCAAATCCCATGTTACTTTTACAGAAAGACCATGGATTGCAAGCATGGAATTTGAGATAACAAAGAGGTTTTTGTATGTGTTCTTGGTCTTAAGGACTGCTGGAATTGCTTGCTAGTTTCCACAGCCTAACTTGTCGTATTTGCATATTTAAAATGACAACATAACTAACCACAGTACTTTAGAGGTATAAATTCTGGATGCAGAATAGCGAGTCAGTATGAGTTGCACCAATAATAATATTTGCAGAAAACACTCATTCCCACTTTCTCTTAAGCAGCAAGCGTGGGCTACAGATGATGTAGCACAAATCTATGACAAATGTATGACAGAACTGGAGCAGCACCTGCAGTCCATTCCACACACCTTGGCCATGAATCCTCAAGCTCAAGCATTACGCAGCCTCTTGGAGGCTGTAGTAGTGGCTCGGAACTCCCGAGATGCTATTGCTGCACTTGGACTACTGCAGAAGGTGAATGTTAGCAACTCTTCTCCTGTAACAACTCACCTAGTTCATTACTCATCTGGCTTGTGGATTGCGTTGCTGGTGACTGTATTCTTTCATGTATCCTGTGGGTCTTTTGTGAACAGTACTGAGCAACTGCTGTCTTTGGAAATTCAGTAAATGAAATTGGAAGAGGGTCAGGATGTTCACATGGTGTTTTGTACATGCAGGGGCCAAGCTGCTTTGGAAAAAAGCAGGTACAGAATACTGGGATTTAGAGGAGTTTTGTTCAAATGAGGCAAGTAGAGAGCTATTGCACTCAGGAACAGTCTTCAATTTCAGAATGATTTGTAGGCTAAGATGACATTTGAATTGCCCATATAGGTAGCTATTACTGAGCGTAGGACTGTATTTATAGTGATACATGGGAGGATTGTATTTTGCGGTAACTGACAAATGAGTATGCCTGGTGGGTTGACACTGGCCAACAGTCAAGCATCCATTTAGTTGCTCACTCATTCTGCTCCTCTGCAGGGTAGAAAGTAAAGGGAAGGCAAGAGGACTTGTTTGTTCAGATTATTGCATTTTAGTAGGGAAAGAAAAAGCTGTGTGCTTTTCAACAAACAGAACAAAAATAAAAATAACTTCTTCCCATCATACCACAGCTGTCTAGCCACTCCTGAAGCAAGGCTTCAGCACATGGAACATTTTCTTGGAAAGGCAACCATGGCTATGAATGCCCCCCTTCATCCTCCCTTCCCTGAGCTTTTATTGCTGAGCATGATGTCATATGATACGGAACATACCTTCATTCAGTTTGGATCAGTTGTCCTGGCTGTGTTGCTTCCCAGCCTCTTGCCCATCCCCAGCCTGCCAACTGGTGGGGGAGGCAGAGTGGGAAGGAAAACCTTGATGCTGTGCAAAAGCTGTTCAGCAGCTGGCAAAACATCGGTGTGTTGTTGACGGTGTTTCAGCACAAATCCAAAGCACAGCACCATATGGGCTTCTAGGAAGCAAATTAACTCCATTCCAGACAGAACTAATAGACTATACCAGGAGGGGAGTGTCTCAGTGAGCTCTGTGAGCTGAGCTCGCATCTGTGCCTGAGTGTTAGTGCAGACCGTAGTGACACATGCGGAGAGAAATCCATTTGAGGATAGTGGAAGGATCTGTCTACCTGAGGATCCAAGAACAGCAGCAAAACACAAGCTGGAGGGAGACTATTCTTGGCTGGTAGTGCTTGTACCTATTAAAGAATCTAAACCTGACTAGGACTTGCCCATGTACATTTTGCTACCCCTGTAAGACTTGTCTTCCATTTGCTATAGGCTAGCACAGATGCATCTGAGTGCTGCAGCTCTTTGTCCCAAAAAGCTAAGAGCTAGCCTCTGGCAGGTTCTTCAGATCTCCTTCCATGTTATTTTTCAGGAGCCATATGCAAAATTGCTTGTGTGGGGGTACTGAATTAGAGAAGCTGTAGCACAGCTAATGCAGTCTTTCAGACTACTTGGTGCATATATGAAGTGGGGCATAGAGAGGCTTGTTTGTGGTAGGACAGCTGTGTGTAGTGAATGTGTAGATGCCATAGTAGCTGGTAAAATCTCACATAGTCTCATCAAGGGGTCAACATGATAACTAAATTGGTTTTAGCAAATCTCAGTCTTCTGGTGGTAACTGTTGCTGGTGTAATTTGGAGAAGACTTGGAAGAGGACTTGTTTTTTCCTCTGCTAACAGATTGCGTCTGTTCTAGGCTGTAGAAGGCTTACTGGATGCCACCAGTGGGGCAGATGCTGACCTCCTACTTCGCTATCGTGAGTGTCATCTGCTTGTGCTGAAGGCTCTGCAGGATGGCCGTGCCTATGGATCTCCATGGTGTAATAAGCAAATTACTAGGTAAGTTATGAGACAACAGGAACATTGATGTAGCTTTCATCATCTTTTGGGAGTTCCTGTGTATTCTGAATCTCTTGCTTGTTAATATTTTGCATTGCTGCAATTTGGACAGACAAAGTAACTAGCTTTTGTCAAAAGTAACCGGATCTTATAATGCTGCGTCATCTAGAACATGATAGGAATCTTCAGTGGAATTAGACATTAGAAATGCTCTGAAGGTTGGGGTTTTTTTTCCTCATTTTACAGAGAATGTCTCTGAGCTGTCACAAACTATGTGACATAGCATATCCCTGCAGCAGCAGCACTGGTATTTTAGCAAGGCAGCTGTGCCACTTTGTCCTTAGAAGAGAGCTGCTTCTGCTGAAGCTCTCAGAGGAATGTTGTGACCAGTTTTGCAGGGCAGCAAATGCTTTTAGGCCGGTGGCTGTTTTCAACTCAAACACTGCCTCAGAGAATGCTCTAGAAGAGACTTCTTCTGGAGCCAAGTGGCAAATCACAGTGAATGGCACAGTTTCTGAAGTACTAGATTTGAGTTGCTTCAATTAAACTGTGTTAAGTATGCTTTTCAAAAGCAGTCTAATTCTTCAGGTGCCTGATTGAATGCAGAGATGAGTACAAGTACAACGTGGAAGCTGTGGAGCTGCTGATCCGCAATCACCTTGTTAACATGCAGCAGTATGACCTCCACTTGGCTCAGGTAAAGGGTACCTGTTCTTTTCTAGGAGAATGGTGATGCTCAGTCCACTTAAAAATCTGTGATTGAACTTCAGTTTCCTTTCTCATGTTGACAGTCAATGGAGAATGGCTTGAACTACATGGCTGTGGCATTTGCCATGCAATTGGTAAAGATCCTGTTGGTGGACGAGAGGAGTGTTGCCCATGTAACAGAGGCAGATCTGTTTCACACAATTGAGACACTCATGAGGATTAATGCTCATTCCAGAGGAAACGCCCCAGAAGGGTGAGATTGAAATACTGTGCGGTATATTACTACTTGTGCTCATTTGCGATTTGAATGTTATATAGACAGTGTCTCAAATCATATAGCTTTAAACTTTCTCGAGGGCTGCAGTCCTGTGTTAACACTGTTACTCCAATGTAATTGTGCTGTTTTTTGTGCCAAAATAGAGGCAGCTCCATCATCATGGCAAACTGAATACTTGAACAGGAAAATCCTTCTGTATACTGTACTCCAAAATGCCATAGTACTGTAAGAAACTTGATTGAATTCTTGCCTCATCTGAAATTTGGGGAAAATTTGTGTCTGATCACATGTTTAATATCAGGGTGTTAATACGTTTATTTGTTAATCATGAGCAGGTCATCAAATTAGACTATCCTCTGCTTCTTTAGACAGTTTTGTTTGGAGTCTACACAGCAATCATTCACCAATCTTGTGTGGCTTCTGTATCCACTGGCAGATAATTGGGCAGCAAACAGCCACAGCATCTGGAAATACCTGTGTGACTTGCAGGCCTCCTATTGCTAACATGGAAGCAATTGCTGCTGGGTTTGAGGAAAAAGTGGATTGGAGCTTGGAGAACTCAGGATTGCTTGAGATCAACTAGCAGCGGGTGCTGGTGTTGGCAGTGGCTGCCACTACCAACACAACTCCTAGTGGCAAATCCCAAGCAAAAGTCCTTTTCCCAGTTTGGCTGGGTTTACGAACAGCTTGGCTGCACTGTTTTTTGCTGTATGTCAATTGGGTGCAGTGTCTTTGTTGTATAACTTAACTTTCACTGCAGCCAAAGTAGTACCCCAGCCAGGCTGTTTAGCACTGATATCTCGCTGTCTCACAGCATTTTAGGGCTTCTGAAGTACTCATGGTGCTTTGTTACAGCACACAGCCGGATGAATTGAAGTGAAACTTCAAAGCTTGGCTGATCTCAGTGCTCCTTCTTTCATCATAAATGTATCTGCACCCATTCTTTCTGCTATTCCAATGAGGACTGGAAGATACAAAAATTTAGTATGAGAAGTAACTTGCTTCCAGTTTTATTTGACTTCTGGTTCCTGCATCTCTTGGTGGAGAATAAATTCTAACCCAGCTCTTGCTCCATTGTGTTAGGTTACCGCAGCTGATGGAAGTGGTCCGATCAAACTATGAAGCAATGATTGACCGTGCTCATGGAGGTCCTAATTTCATGATGCATTCAGGAATTTCCCAAGCCTCTGAGTATGATGACCCACCAGGTCTGAGGGAGAAGGCAGAATACCTGCTGAGGGAATGGGTGAACCTCTACCATTCAGCTGCTGCAGGCCGTGACAGTACCAAAGCATTCTCTGCATTTGTTGGACAGGTAGAGCTTTTGGAAAGAAAGGTGCTTTTTATTCAATGTCAATAGGGTGTGATGCCCTCCATTTTCAAGCAGTCTTGTAACCCATGCTAGGCATCCTTTTGAAACTTTCAGGTGTATGGCAGTTGACTGTCAAAATTCTGCCTGGTTTGATGGAAATTCTGCAGAAGCCCCTGCCCTTCCCCAAATCATGTTCTTCAGATACTGTAGCAACAACCTGTCAGTTCAGTTTTAGGATAAGTTTGGTGGGAGATCTTCAGATGAGGTAGCTCTTCAGAATAGTGCTGACACACTCTGTGTAACGAAGCTTGAGTATGGTGTTGCTCCTTATGGGTTACAGGTAAAGGCCAAGACAGCCTGCAAAAGGAAATTGTTAATATTATTGCAAGTGAATTGTTTCAGACCATGTGAACAAGAAAAGCCTTTTTTTGGGTTTTTTTTGGTTTGTTTTTTTTTTTTAACAGGAATCATTCATTACAGTGAGGAAAAACTAGAAACTTCATTAGCTAAACAGGTGCCTAAATTTAAATGGCTTCTGGCATTTTCCTCCAGGACACCTTAACAGCTGTTATGAACAGCTCACATCTGCCTTCCAGGTGTGACTGAGCAGGCAGATGCCCCCTATTGCCACATATGTGTGATACCAAAATCCCTGTATATCTGCAGTCTTAGTCATAAAACTGTCTTCCTGGGAGCACCTTGACTGCAGCTGCAGGGAAGCCCCTGACTAAGTGTATTTGCTTGAACTAGCAAATGCAATATATCAAAGTGCTGAGATATATAATTATTTCCTTACAGGCTTTAGCTATGGGGTTTAGAGGAATATTTTAATAAGTGTTAAACAAGGCATCGTTATTGAACTTGAATTACCATAATTTTGCCTGCTTATATTAAGCATTGCTTTCTTTGCACTAGTCTTTAGAGCAAGGACCATAGTACTTTGAAGGCTGATACATTAATTCCTTTCTTAAAAAAAAGTTTCTTCAGAAATACTAGAAGTTCTCCAAATGTTACAAACTGTGGCGTTTATGCAGTGTAACTTTTTCATTTTCGTGGTTTTAATGCTACAGGTAACAAATAATAAAAGGAGGTCTCTTTAAGATGTATGTTACTGAAAACAAACCCCAGTGCAAAACAGACAAAAAAGGCCACCCAGACTTTCTCTGAATCATGTTCCTGTGAGGAAAATTCACTCTCTATATGCCCATAGCTTCTGCAATCTGCAGATTCCAATTCTGCCTCATCCCTGGCGGTGTTCAAGGCCAGGTTGGACAGGCTTGGAGCAGCCTGGTCTAGTGGAAGGTGGACCTGCCCATGGCAGAGGGCTGGAACTGGATAGTCTTAAAAGTCCCTTCAAACCCAAACTAGTCTGTGATTCTGTGTTGCTGCAAAGTAGTGATGGTTACTGAGCTAGCAGCTCAGGTCTGCCCTTCATACAGTTTGTACATCCTGTGTGGTCTCCTGAAGTCTGGGTAGAAGAACTAATGCTGCTACCTCTCACTGTCCTTCATGCAAGGTTGAGTACTGGTGGCAGAACTGATACTGAAACAGGCTCCTCAGCTGTGCTGATGGCTGAAAAAAAGGTTGGATCAAAAAGACTCTTACCTGGGAGTAAATGCCTTTGCTAGAATTGTGTTGCCACCCTCAAATTGCCTTAAATACTCATACTGGGAAGGAATAGCAGAGATAGCTTGCTACCCATCTCTTGAGCATGGTAAAAACTAATTGTGCCAGGCAAGGTGAGTGCTCTGTAAAGTATGTGCTGTTTGAAATAAGTTGTAAAATTCACTTCATGACGTTATAGTTCTGACTTTTTTTTCTTTTTCTGGATAGATGCACCAGCAAGGAATCCTGAAAACCGATGACTTGATCACCCGCTTTTTCCGCCTCTGCACTGAAATGTGTGTTGAAATCAGCTATCGTGCTCAGGCTGAGCAGCAGCATAACCCTGCTGCCAACCCCACTATGATTCGAGCCAAGTGCTACCACAATCTGGATGCCTTTGTGCGACTTATTGCACTGCTAGTGAAGCACTCTGGGGAGGCAACCAATACAGTTACAAAGATCAACCTCCTAAATAAGGTTTGGAACCCTTTTTGCACCCCTGGCATTTAAAGTGCAGAATCGGGTGTGCCTTTGCTGAATAACGTAAAATGTAGACCTCAGTGCAGGCTACTGCTGACAGATGAGATTGAGGAGTTGATAAACTGTTGAATAAAGCATCAGGACGCGAGGTGGCTTTCTTGTTCACAAAGTATTCATATCAAGCAAACCTGAAACGCACCTTTGTGCCTGGAAATGAAAAAGACCTCTGCTATTGTTTTGAGGCCTTAAAAGTTTACTTTAAAGTGGGTGATTCCTCAGTGTCTGCCTTGATTTTGTGAGGAGCTTGCCAATACTTTTACACTACTCTGTTTATGGCTAGGAAGTCTTAGGTAGTTAAGGTCTCCCAGCACTGCTCAGTAAGTTGTTGTGACCCATGGGACAGGGAGTACAAAGTACCATGACTGGGAGTTGCTGATACAAATTATATTAATTTACTTAGCACTGCCAGTAACTACAAGTTTTGGTTCTTGTTAGAATCTAGAGATTATATTTTTTTACCTACAGGTTAAAGTGTTACCTATAGGCAGACTTGGAAAGTAATTCTTGCTGTTATCACTGTCACGTCTTTATCTCTTTAGGTCCTTGGTATTGTGGTGGGAGTTCTTCTGCAAGACCACGATGTTCGGCAGAGTGAGTTTCAGCAACTTCCTTACCATCGTATTTTCATCATGCTGCTGTTGGAATTAAATGCTCCTGAGCATGTGCTGGAGACCATCAACTTCCAGACACTCACAGCGTTCTGGTATGTACTTGAGATTGGCCACAATGCTCATCCTTTCCTGGATTTTTCATTCAGAGGCTATCTGACTGTTCCTTTGTGGTGGTTTAATCACATTTGGAATAACTAGTTCTCCAATAGACTGTCCACTTGCTTGTTTTAAGGAAGATGATGGTAAAACACAGGATGCTAAAATGCCTTGCTTCTAGGGCTGTGTATGTTTTCTTTCAGTGTTATGGAAAGCAATCTTACTGCTGTGCGCTTCTAACCTGCTCTAACTTTTCTTTCAGTAATACATTTCACATCCTGAGGCCTACAAAAGCTCCAGGTTTTGTTTATGCCTGGCTGGAATTGATCTCCCATCGGATATTTATTGCAAGAATGCTGGCACATACACCACAGCAGAAGGTGTGGCTGCAGTTTATCTCTTCTGAATTAAGGAGTTCACACAGATGCTTATCTAGTGTGATGCTGTTTCACATCTCTGGAAGTGCGCTAGTAGCATGGCTGTTTGTTTTGTTGTCTTCAATATTCAAAGTCACCTAACTGCATTTAGAAGAATCTTTGTGTCAGTGAGCAATGGGCTCTAGGGTGAATTGAGGTTAATAAGCATGCTTTTGTGAATGTCTGGAAAAGCAGTAGTCCAGACCAAATACTGCCAAATCAGAATGTCATGTGGAGTGTTCTAGAAACACCCATAGCATACGATGTGCAGCTAAAGCTGTGCTGCACTCACTGCTAGAGGTGGTACTGGGACATAACTCTGATCCAGGTTTATATGAAGACCAATCTAATTATAGTTTTTGAAGTTAAGATAACTGCTCTTTATTGCACATTTTCCACCTGCTTTTTTTCTCTTGACAGGGTTGGCCTATGTATGCCCAGTTACTGATTGATCTCTTCAAGTACTTGGCTCCTTTCCTTAGAAATGTGGAACTCACCAAACCTATGCAGATTCTTTACAAGGTGAAAAAAATGACAGCTAATAGATCTGCTTCTAGCCAGAGTTATTTGAAAGTAGAGGTTTTGGGGTATCAAAATAGGATTTAATGTGCTTTTAAAACTTACATCTTAAGAGTTAAATGCAAATTTGATGTGGGACAGAAACTGATTACCTCCCCAAGTAAATTTATTCCTGCTAATGTTAATCACATGACATGGAAGGATGGCTCTGCAAGCTCTCATGTTTTATTTCCCAGGGTACTCTACGTGTGTTGCTGGTCTTGTTGCATGATTTCCCAGAATTTCTTTGTGACTACCACTATGGTTTCTGTGATGTGATCCCACCTAACTGTATTCAGCTAAGGAATCTGATCCTGAGTGCCTTCCCACGGAACATGAGGCTTCCAGACCCTTTCACCCCCAATCTAAAGGTAAGATTTCCTTTCTTTAATGCTCTAAGTACTTTTTTTTTTTGGTGGAGAATGTGGGAATTTGGGAACAGTTTCACTGATACTTGAATTAATGCAACTATTCAGAAGTTAACAAGTAATTGGAAACTTAAGTCACATAGCAGCTAGCAGAACAGCATATTTTTTTTAAAACAGGTAGGCTTCGGTTAAGTTAGTAACACTCAGTGTTTTGAGGTTTTCCATGCAAGGAGAATACAGCCTTGTCTGCATGAAATCTGTTGCAGCTGGAAGTATAAAGCTTGCCTCTTTCTATATGGCTTCATTGGCACCCACAATTAGCTCACTTGCGAGGTCTGTGCAGGTTCAACCTAGAAGGACGGGCTGGTGAGACTTGTATTACATGACACCTGCCTTGACAACCTAGCTTTGCATGAGAAAGTACTTTTCCCAAAGGGAGACCTATTTAATGATATTCCTAAATCTGACTGTCAGAACATGCTGGAGCAAGGGCATCTTTATTAGTTTTCCTGTCTTATTTGTCACTGAAAACGAGACTGCTTAAGCAGTCTTTGTGTCTTTGCTGTTTGAAAGTTCAGACAACAGTTCCTACCTGTTTTGTTCAGCTCATGCTGAATTGTAGAGTTTGCGCTCCACAGGATGTGTGGTGACTGGAGTTCAGTTACCTAATTATTGAAGAGCTGGTGAAGAGCACTATGTAATTGCAAATACTTTTGGATGAGCAACGTAGATTCCATCTTATCTTGAAAATGAGATAAATCACCATTCTGAGACAAGCCTTTTGCATAGTTTGGAGAGGTTTTGAAAAGTGTTAATGTTACAAATTAAAGCTTCTGGCATATGCCAGGCTCATCATGGAGTGACTAGAGGCAGACTCTCTCACACTGCTAAAGCATTGTCCTGTTACTCTGCCTTGCCTGAGCCATGCAGGGTGATGGGAGCAAAGCTGCAATGCTCAGCATTTGTGGAGACTGAAGAAGCCTGTTCCTGACTTGTGTGGATGTTGGTACTTTCTTAAACTAGTTGTCGTGGTTTAAACCAAGTCCCCCAACTCCCGGAGAGTTAGGAAGGAGAATCCAAAGAATGTAGCCCCCACGGATTGAGATAAGAACAGTTTAATTGCTAAGGCATAACACAAAATCCCTACTGCCATTTACTACTACAAATAATAATGATACAGCCAATAACAAGTGAAGAGAATACAACACCCCACCAGCCACCGACCCATAACTCACTCCACCCTGCCTGACCGAGCACCATGTGCTCCCTCCTCCATTTTTCTCCAGAGCTCTATTCCTCCAGCTTTCTCCTTCCCAGTATGCATCCTGGGCATCACGTGCTATGGTATGGAATACCTCATTGGCTAGCCTGGGTCAGGTGTCCTGTCTCTCCTTCCTTCCAGCCTCCCCTCCTCCACCTGGCTGGAAAAAACCTTGAACAAAAACACCCTCAAAACATGCTCAAACCATGACACTAGTGTAGGTAGGGAGACTTCACAGGCGATGACTGAATTCCCCTATGGCCCTCACCCTTGACTTCTTTTATCTTCTACTCTCCATTCTTTGAAACAGTCATCTAACAAGTTTGCACATTAGAGACTAAATTTCTTCTGGAATCTGCAAAAGCCTAGTGTTTCCTTTTCATTGCTGGAAGGAAAAAGTGACCAACAGCAGTAGTTTATGTAATAATCACTTACAGATCTGGTTTTGCAGTTTATTGCTTTAGAGAGTGCTTATGGTTTAGCTGACTGGGTTTTCTCTCCACAGGTGGATATGTTAAGTGAGATTAATATTGCTCCACGAATACTCACAAATTTCACTGGAGTTATGCCACCTCAGTTCAAGAAAGACTTGGATTCCTATCTCAAAACCCGCTCACCAGTCACTTTTTTGTCTGACTTGCGTAGCAACCTACAGGTGAGTGGTTTCTGATGGTGCTAAATTCAGGTAACATGGGACAAATGATATCACTGCTTGAGTCGCCCTCCTTCCTTGCACGAATTTTGTTGGTGTATAGCAAACATCTGTTCCAGGCAGTAGAAAAGCCCTGTGAAGTGCATGCTTCTTTTACCACTTCCTAGCAGGATGCTTCAGTTAAGTATGTTAAGTAGTTTCAGACAGGTGGAATCAAAGGGCAGAAGAACATTGACTGTAAGGACCCTAAAATTATTTCATTTAAAAGCAGATGGTTTTATCTACCTGAGCAGCCAAATGCTTGTGGTGAATTGTAGAGTTATCTAAAACTGACTCTTCTGCTTACATGTCTGTAGTGCACAACCTTGCAAATCTTAGTAAAGAATGTAGTCAGAGCTGATTGCATCAAGCTTGGTTTCTTTGTCCTCAGCCTTTGGGCAATGAAGTCTTGTGGCTTCTATCACATGACTCTAGCACTGCTTAGCCAGGCATTGCCTGAGTAATGCTTCAGTGGGCTTTATGGAATTTGATTGAATTTAAATTTTATTTTTCTTTTTAGAATTTGTTTAGATTTTGTCTCAAAATAGATTCATTATTCTAGAAATCTAGGAATCTGCATGCTAATGCTGTAGGAGTAAAAAAAGGCAGCCACATTTCATATGTCACAAGGCTTGGTTTGCAGTAGACTTCAGGGCTGAAATAGGACTTCCTCAGAAAAGTGCTCATATGGAAGCATTTGTATAGGTTGTGTGTATGTCAGCCACCCTCTGGCACTACTGGTGAATTCACATTGCCCATACCTTTTGTAGGGAGTACAGAAGTTGTCCATTGGGTTTGTCAACACTTTTTCTGATGTTTTTGAATACACACATACACATATATGTATCTGCTCTATTACGAAAGGTTAAATGCTAAACTGAATTTGTTGATATCCTCAGTGTGTTCTCTTCTGTATAATCACGAGGAGACTTGGATGCTGTTGTTGTACATGCTGTACCTTCGGTCACTGAAGGCATATAGACTGTTAATGCTTTTTCTGTCTTTGCTATTAGGTATCAAATGAACCTGGCAACCGCTACAACATCCAGCTGATTAATGCCCTGGTGCTCTACGTAGGTACTCAAGCTATTGCGCACATTCACAACAAAGGCAGCACACCCTCTATGAGCACTATTACCCACTCAGCTCACATGGACATCTTCCAGAATTTGGCAGTAGACCTGGACACTGAAGGTGAGCCAGAAACACTTCTAGTTCATGCGATGTCAAATTTAACAGTAGGTTGTCTGTTGGCACTATGAGAAATACAGGAGGTGATTTTATGTAGCTGCTACGGAATTCACAGCAATTCATGCTATGTTATAATGTTCCACTCTGAATACAGGAGCACTATTAAAGCCAAATATTCAGGATATTGAAGGGAGTGAGCAGTAAGTTTAATGAAGAGGAATGGAATTCTTCCTCTCAGGTTGTTTTTTTGTATCATCAGTTGGTTTTGTTCTGCCTTCAAAAGGCAGGCTCACAAACCTTCGCCTCAGTACTAGCTGCTTCTCACTCCTTTTTGCAATGTGTGTAAGGGAAACCATCTGTACGTACTGCTTCTTCTGCAGGCCGGTACCTTTTCTTGAACGCAATTGCCAACCAACTGCGATACCCCAACAGTCACACCCACTACTTCAGTTGCACCATGCTCTACCTATTTGCAGAGGCCAACACTGAGGCTATCCAGGAGCAGATCACTAGGTGAGATGTGTTTTGTGTGACAGCATACAGCTTTTTACTTTCCTTCCTTGTGTGTTTTGGCTCTTCTGAGCTCTAACTAGTTTTACTTTTGGATTTCAGGGTTCTCTTGGAACGACTGATTGTAAACAGGCCTCATCCTTGGGGTCTCCTTATTACTTTCATTGAGCTGATAAAAAATCCAGCATTTAAGTTCTGGAACCATGAATTTGTTCACTGTGCCCCAGAAATTGAGAAGTGAGTATAAATTAACCACAAAGTTCACTGAAACCATATATGCGAAGCAGGGGCTGAGTTGCACTGTGAGTTTTTGGTGCTTCATAGTGGAAGCACCACTTTCTGCCATAAATACATCTAATACTGCTTTGCTTCTCTGTCCAGGTTGTTTCAGTCAGTCGCACAGTGCTGCATGGGGCAGAAGCAGGCCCAGCAAGTGATGGAAGGGACTGGTGCCAGTTAGATGAGCCACATGTCATGTTGTAAGCATGTCAGCCTGGGGGCCTCATACCATCGACTGATAGAAGACTTTGTAAGGCTCCTCCTGACCTTCCCAGCCCTCTCGATTGGGTAGATGCAACCAACCCTGGGTGAAAGTTGTTCCAAAAGTTTCAATCATTCAAAAACGTTCCAGAGTTTGAAACCAATTTTTTTTTTTACTTTTGGCCAAAATTCAGAAGATGCTGTGAATATAATTTTGAACTAATGTAAATAGAAAGAACAGAAACATTCGTCTGGACTTTTGGGTTTGTGCAAATTGTGTAAAAGGCAGATGAGTAACTGGAGCCTGTTCAGCTTGCAATAAAGGGCAGCTGCTGATGCCAAGCACTTGTCTGGGGCAGACTTCCTTGTCCTGACACTCCCAAACTCCCAAAGAATACTGAAAAGCCAGATATTATATAACTTATTTTTCTTTATGTGGATGGAGGACCTTTAAATCACTAAGTTGTTTTACAAAAAAAAAAAAGGTGGATGTGTTTGGAATATGAAATACTATGGAGCACGGGAAGGAGTGAGGGAGGGGTTCAGTGTTGCTTTCCCCACACCTTCATGAAATGCTGACAGACAGTGAGTGGCAGGCAGAGAATGCCTCCTTTCTGTTGGAGAAGACACACCTCAGGCAGGCCCTTTGGGGGAGAGGGACAGCTGGTTATAATGAAGAAACTAGAGACCAGGCCTGTAGCTTTTTTGGTTTTGTTGTTGGGTTTGTTTGTGTTTGGGTTTTTTTTTGACACTTGTAAATTTTGGAAGGTGGGAGGGTAAATCTAGACCTTTCCCTACTTCCCCCCCGCGTGACCACACAGCATAAGTTTTTACAAAAAAGAAAAAAGAAAAAAAGAAAAACCCCAAAGGACCAATACAGCCCATTTTGTAAGGATTTTGAATGTTTTGTAAAGTATTGGTCCATGTGTTGTATTTTGTAGCCTTTCTAGTTCTTGGGCTTTATTTTTCCCACTTCTTGTATGTATGCATACTGTAGTTACACATTAAAGTCATGACATGCAGCATGTGCCACTGTGCTTATTCTCTCGAGTTCCATCCTGCCTGGCCAGTTGGTGTCTTACAAAGTCTGCTCCACCCATCCAAAACCTGTGGGTTTCCAGTATTTCGGACTCTACCTATTGAAAGCAGCTGGGTTTTCTAGGTGAGATCCAAGGGGACAATTGTTACAACTAGATGGGGCCTTGCTTTGAAGTGCCAAAGGAAAGGGCAGTTGTATGGAGAGAGGAATACCTTAGCTGCAAGATCAGGAGCAGAGTCTGTCCCTGACAGAGTTGTTCTAAAAGGATTGTGCTGGCAGCAGAGGGATGCTGAGCACAGACAGCAGCTTAGCTTCATTTCTAATCATTTGTACCCAGCTATGTTATTCCCTTCAGCAAGGATCTCTACAAGGTTGCTGGTTTCCTGGAATAAAGATAGGTGACTTCGGTGCCGCCAGTACTGCAGAATCCTTCAGCCTGTACTTCACAGCTCAGCAGATACTAGGAAACAGAGCTTCACCACTTCCTCTTTGTATTAACATGACTAGTTTGTTAAAATTAGGTGGCTGCTATTTGTAAGAGTGGAAAGGTCAGGATTTCCAGCTCAGGTTTAAGGGATTATGTGTCTGGCTGTGCTTTCCCTGCAAGAGCTAAAACCAGCTGCAAGAGACCATGGAGCCAGCTGTGCCAGGGGACTGCAGCTCAGGAAAGATTTTTTATTCTGGTGTTGCAACTCCAGCTTATTCCTATTCCTGTATTGGCCTGGGATACAAAGAATTACCACCAGCCAGTTTTTCTTTATCTATGCAGGATGCCATGGGACCTTCTTCCTGCTATTTATCTCTAGCAGACCTTATGCAGAGCCTGGCTAATGACCCAGAGCTCAAAGATCTCTCTGGTTCTGTACTAACACTGCTGTCCATGACTGGTTCTCTTGATACTTTATGAACTGCAAGGCTGGTGTAAAGAGGGGTGGAAGGTGGACAGGTCTTGGCCGCGATCCCAATAACACAAGTTGGGCTAGTAGAACAGAGGTCATTGCACTTCATACCCTCTCTTGGCTGGTAAGGAACCTGCAGCTGGTACTGTCAGTGTAAATCGTGCTGATGTCAACTCCACAAGCATTACTGGTGTCCCTACCAGCAGAGGCCCTAGGTAGAATTAATGTTTAAGAAACTGAAGACTGACATTTTGAACTACCACATACGTCTAGTGTGAAATCCAGTCTGCTGTAGGGAGAGAAGCACCAAGGCAGCAGGCCAGACTCCAACCAGACACTGCATTGCACCACTCTGTAAGGGGAATTGGACAAAACTACCCTAAGTACTCTGAAATGACCCTGGCCCCCAGCAGTGCAGGTGGGGCTGTAGCTGACCTTGATTTACGTGACTGCAGTCTGGGTTTTGCTTGTTTGAAATACTTCTAACTGCAGCAGCAGCAAAGATCCCCCCTCTTGGATGGGGCTGTGCACCCTGTTGAAGTAGATGGTGTTGGCTGGTTAAGAAACAGCATCTTTATTAAATATAGCTTGGCCTGCAAACCTCCAGTGATCTGTCATGCAAAAATTGCTGAGGAAAGGATATTAATATAGCTTAACACAATGCAGAGCAGTGCCTGAGTTCAGGGGAGAACTCTGTCAACTGGAGGGTGTGCACAACTGTGTCAGTGTTGCTTCAGAGCTGTCCCAAGCCCATAGAGAAATGCCTTTCAGAAAGGTAAAAGGGGATACCTCCTGTATTGAGCCTATGTGAAAACCAGATGGATGGGTGTGTACTTTTTAAAATGCTTAGTATTAGCCAGGTATAGGTGAAGAGTTCACAGTGTTGTCAGCATCTCCACCTGCCAAATGTTTACTCTGAACAGTAAGGCCTATCAGATGGATTTCTGCCCTCTCCATCTGGCCAAGAAGCAGTTCTTGCCTTAAATTTGTGATGCTACATGAGGGAACCCACCAGCTGTTGATAGTTTAGCCTTCTTAAGGTCAGCCAGTAGGAGGTCTGAGCTTTCTGAAGTCCTCTGGAAGGTGGTAATTGGGCTTCAGAGCTCTCATGATAAGGTAAGGCCACCCAAAATCACTCTCTGTTGTGGAAGATGGTTTAGGTAGAAGTAGCTAAAAAGCCACATGCAAAATGCAGTATAAGTGGGCCTGTATTCAATCCTGTTATCTGTTCTTGCTGTTGTAGAAGAGATGGCTGAAGGCCAACCTTCTCTTCCTATACACAGCTCCAGGCAATTCATTTCCAGGGACAGTGAGGTTTCTAGTGTACCAGCTCCAGCAGCTGATGCAAGATCCTTTTCTGTCCATAGCGCACGTGCAGAGCTTGCTGCTCCCTTTGACTCAGTTTCTCATAAGTCTCCTTGTTATGTAGCAAGTCCTGCTCTGCTTTCAAGTCCGACCTGTAGGACTCAAGAGTGAGCAGCACACTGTCATACAGGAGCTGCTTGCAAGGGGGTTTAAGTCTGGAGAGAGCCTCGTTTGAAAGGGTTAAGTTTTCCTCTTCCTCACTGTCATCTTCCCAGCCGTCTTGTTCCTTGTACTCCTTGAATTCTTCTTCTGACATGCACAGCACCTGTAATGACCCAGGCAAAGAAACAAGTCACTAGGAGTGTGAGTACATCAGCCTTCTCTGCAGGTTTAGAGCCACACAGGGCAGGTGAATTATTCCTCAGCTGCACTGAGAGTAAAATTGACTCAGGTATCTAAATCACAACTATCCTGTGGGTTAGAACATCCAAACAGCAAGTCTGGGTATTGGCAGCAGTGGTAATGATGTTTGCTGCTACCTGCACAAGCTGGAGTGCGTCCAGAAAAGGGCCACAACAGTGATCCAAAGACTGGGAAGCTGTGTGAGGAAAGGCCAAGAGTGCTGTGTCTGCTCAGCCTTGAGCAAGGAAGGCTCAGGGGTTATCCCCAGTGCGTTAGTATTTAAAGAGTGTTTCCAAAGAAGATAGAGACTCCGTTTTTACAAGAAGTCCAATGGAATAGAAAAGGGATGATGGGCACAAGTCACTCCTGGGAATATTCTGACTGGACACAAGACGAGAATGTTTCATATTGAGAACAACCAGCCATTGGAATAATCTGCCCAGGGAAGTGGCAACTTCTCAACACTGGAGACTTAAGATTTAACTGAACAGGGTGCTGGGACATCTAGTCCAGGTCAGGGTTACCCAGAAAGGTTGGACCAGAGGATCCCTGAGGTCTCTTCCCATTGGTATTCTGATTCTACGAAGGTGTAGCAGTGCTCTAGAGCAGCAGCAGCCATGAAGCCATTCAGGGCTGGAGTGTAAGCCATGGGTCAGGAAGGGAAGGTGGCCAACAACAGTGCCTGAAGCCTGGGAGCTGGGCAGCCACGCTCCCTACCACACTTCGCACAAGATCATTAGTACCACACTGCCCCTACACACTGCTCTCCCTTCACCAAGCTGCTCCCCCTGCGTAATCTTTGCTCTTCCTTGAGTAGCTCTTCCACCACTTACCTTCAGGGTCACAGACAGCTCCTCCTCTGTCAGCACCTCATCCCAGCCAAGCACAAAGGCACCTTCCTCCCCCACCATCTCCAGCTGGCACAAGAAGTTCCACTGCTCTAAGACCAGCCGCTGCTGCGCTTCGCTTCTGGCACCTGCTTGGAAGACAGGGGAGATGCAAACCCAGCCTGGGATGTGGTGGAGGGAGTGGCAAATGGAGAAGGGGAACAAGGAGGCAGAAAACCCAGGCATGGCCCCAGCACCTGTGATGTTGTGGAACAGGCTTATTTTTCATGTCCTTGATCCCCGTTTCATCATATCACTACTTAAGGGGATCCCTGCCCCTTCCTTGCCCACAGTGCCACTCACGCCGCAGTGCTGCTGTGCGCACCGTCACCATCTGGATGTCAGCTGTGTCGTTGGTGTTGCTGGGGTACGGCTCTGCGAAGCCATACATGTGGAGGAGCTGCCAGTTGGCCATCTGCCCATATGTGTTGAAGATCTCTTGCCCTTTGCTGATGGGCTGTGTTGTAACCATCCGTAAACATTGCTGCAGGCAGGGAGAAAATCATGGAATCCCGGACTGGTTTGGGTTGGAAGAGGGCTTAAAGTTCACCCAGTTCCAACCCCTGCCATGGGCAGGGACACCTTCAACTAGAGCAGCTTGCTCCAAGCCCCATCCAACCTGGCCTTGAACACTGCCAGAGATGGGGCCTGTGCCAGTGCAGGGGAGATGTTGAGCAAAATAGCTTTATATTAGAGCACTCTGGCCCTGGGTTCACAGACCCAGCCTCCCAAGGCTTCACAGCAAAGAGGAATGAGACCACAGTGCTGCCTGATGTAGCAGCTTTGCACTCACAGGGGAGTATTCCAGGTTGGCGTTGTGGTTGGCCACGTGATTCAGAATATCTGCTACAGGTACCATCATTGGGGGATTGGGTCCCTTCTCATCTTCATCTTCCTCTTCCAAAGGTTCCTGAAAGCTAAGAGAAGAGAGATGAATACAAGCCTTGAATGCATGCCTTGCAGCACAGGGAATACTCCGCCTTACACTTAAGGTTGCTGTTGCACAAGTAATGCAGTCTACAGTCTTTCCTGTCATCCTGTTTGTTGTCCTTGCATCCTGTGGGAGCAAAGCCCTCACTTCTCACCTGTAGGCCATGACAAACGCTACCAGCTGCTTGTACAGCTCCAGCGTGTGCCGCCTGGGGTCAAATACGTTGGGGTGGGACTTCATGAAAGGCATGATGATGGAGCTGTACTCGAGGTGGATGTTGGCCAGGTCCTTCTCCACAGCTTCTGGGATGCCTGTGCCCTGCAGGAGCCTTCTTCGCTCTTCTTCAGGCCTGTTGCAAGAAACACAGTGGGTTTACCTCCACCTATCCCAAGGGAGGGGTCTGTAAACTCATTTCTTCACCATCTGAGCTTCCTAGGTTCCTGTCTTTCGGTTATGCCTGCAGGTTTCTCCAGCCCCCCACAGTGCCCAGAGGGTCTCTTGGGCTCCTACTGCTGTTGGGATGGGGCTAGCACAGTGGGCTGGGGTCACCCTGCAAGCCCATGTCCACCCTCCTCAGCAACCCCTGGACTGTGCCTATGTTCAGCTACCCGTAGGAGCTGTCCACAACCCTGTGAGGTTTAGCCTTACCAGAACATGGGGTGATCCAGGCTCCTGAAGTCCTGCCAGAGGGAGAAATAAGGCCGCCAGTGGGAGTTGCTGGCTGTGTACTCGTGTAGGAGGGCGAGCAGCAGCGGCACCCAACCGGACTGGCTTTGTAGGGACTCCTGGCCTAAGGAACCACAGACAAATGTAAGCTGACCTAGAACCAAAGCCTGATCCCACCAGCCTGGCTGCCAGCCTGGCCTGGGGAGTTCTGCTCTGATTTGTCTTAGGTTTGGCTGAAGCAGAACCAGAAGTTGCAGCTCTGAAGCTTTGGGTGGGAGAGCTGCTCGTGGCCATGTGACCCCCTTTGCCCCTCTTCAGCAAGGAAGGAAGTGTTTTTTCTCCTAGCAGTCTGTCCAGGCCCTCAATAAAAGCATCTTAACAGCAGTGACACAATGCCCAACCACCCTGTTTCCTCTCTGCTACAGCATCCCACGTGAAATGGGTACAAGCCTATTTTCTTCCTTTAAACGGGAAGACCGAGGTAAGCAGGCAACTCAGGGCAGGGGGAGTGCTCACCTTCCCGCAAGAGCGCCTGGATGGAGCTGGTGTGCTGGGACAGCAGCGCGGAGCGTGGCACAGTGCACAGGACCTCTCCCGGCTGCAGCTCCGCAGCAGCCACCATGCCGTACCCCGCCACCACGCCCTCCCTGCTCAGCCGGACCTGCGGCGAGACGGGAGCCGTGACCGGTCTGCCCGCGGGGGAACCCGGCCGTCCGCGGCCCGCGCTGCCTCACCTTGGGGCTGAGCTGCACCCCGGCCCGGCCGCACCACGCCAGGAAACGGGACACGGGATCGGCGGCGCCGTTCCCCCGGGCGCTGCTACCGGCAGCCGCCTGCGGTGGGAGCGGGGTGGTGAGGCTGAGCGATCGGCCCGGCCCCACGCCCGCCCGGGGCTCCTCCCACCATACCTTAGGCCTCTTGGGCGCCGACGCCATGGCGAGCTGGCACGTGGTTCTGCCCCACGTGGTCCCGGACGGGCACTTCCGGGTGTGCGGGAGGCCCCGTCCTATCCGACGGCGGCCGCGAAGGGTCATAGCGGAGTGTGCACGGTGGGGAGGCGTTTCTATGAGGCCCTATGGGGGTGATCTGGGGCTCGCAGCACTGCTCTGTGAGGATCAGAGGGTTGGGGAGACCCACTGTGTCTCTGTGGGGTGTAAGGGTGTCTTTGCACCTACACTGGGGTCTCCGGGGTGTCCCGATCCTGGTCCTAGTGCCTCTGGTGGGGTCACACCACAGCACATGGGACAAAAGCAGTGAGCTCTTATTAATTAATCCAGATAATAAACCAGGCTCTGATCTCCCATCTGGGGTTTCTTTCCACCCACCCCCTGGCCTATCAAACCTGTCCCGGCACCACCACAAGACAGACGTATGCCTTCACTGAATGCTTTTAACAAAGCCAGTGGGAAGAGGTCCCTGACGATGCCCCTCTTCAGTGGAACCGCTGTCCCTGCGGCACTGCCCCACGCCATGAGCATTTGGGGTAGGTTTCAATCTTCCGCAGCCTGGCCCTGTGGATTCCTTGGAGCAGAGGGGCCCCGTCCTGCAGCGCTGCAGAAGGAGAAGAGCAATCCAAGCCCTGGCTGTTGGCAAACCTGCCGCTGGGACTCGGGCTCTAGCCGCGATCGCCGCAGCCCCAGCGCAGGGCACTGAGCGCGGTGTGGCCCCGGCCCCAGCGCGGCCCCGCGGCCGCTGCTCCCCTGCGCCCGGATCCGCCAGGGACCAGCGGAGCTTCCCGGCCGCTCCCCGCTCCCTCTCGCTGCTGCAAGGGCATCCCTGCGGCACCGGCGCTTCCCGGCCGCATCCAGGGTCGGTCCCGGGGGAGCGCGGCCCGTGCCCAGGTCCTCGTCGTTCTTCTCCCCCTCCTCCTTTGTCACTCTGGCTTCTGGCTGGCCCCAGCAGGGCAAACTTGGTGTTTGTGCGTGCCAGGGCAGAGGTCCTGGTCCTGGTGATGCTCGTCATCACGGGAGGTGGCCCTCCACTGGGGTGGCTTTGTTGGGGTGGAAGAGGCCAAAGTAAATCCCCACATTGTCTCTCCAGTGCCACGGTGAAATGGGGTCCTCACCGCCTCTCTTGAGCGTCCCCCAAAATCCCAACTGTGAGCCTGGATAGCTCAGCTGGGAGAGCATCAGACTTTTAATCTGAGGGTCCAGGGTTCAAGCCCCTGTTCAGGCAAAGGCTTTATCCTTTAGGAGCAAAGTTGGGGAACACGTGGGAAAAAGCAGAACTTTCCGCTGCTTCTTTTCCATCATCTCTCCACGGCCAGCTCCATGCTCCCTACACACCACCACTGCTGTTCCAGCCACCCAGTACTGCAGCGAGTTGCATGATGTCCCAGGTAAGGGTGCTATTTTGGGGGTATGCACGGAAGGAGACCAGGAAATAGGATAGATGGAAGAGGGAGAGACACAGCAGAGCTGGAGGGAAAGAAGCCAGTTGGAAACCAGGGGCATGGAGGTGTCTTGTGCCCACCTCCACCCCCCCCAGGTTGGGGAGTGGAGAGTTATTGGGCACAGTTGAACCTTGAGCCTCCTTCTCCTTGGCCTTTGGGTGTTCTCCATCCCTGTCTTTATTCACCTCTGTGTCAGATGGCTCTGGACAGGGAGGACCAGTACATGCTGTCCCCACATAATGGCTGCCCCATCACTGGCAGTGTTCAAGGCCAGGTTGGATGGGGCTTGGAGCAACCTGGTCTAGTGGAAGGTGTCCCTGCCTGTGGTAGGTGTTTGGAACCGGATGAGCTTTGAGGTCCCTTCCAACCCAAATCAGTCTGGGATACTGTGAAACCAGCCCCCTGCTGCCCACCTCAGCTCCTGGGCAGCTGTTCTGGTGGATGATGGTGTTTTGGCAATGAGACATGGCACCTGCATCAACCCACCAGCTTATTTATTGTCCTGATGGACTTTGCTTCCAGCAGCTCCCCTCACTTCTGCACGCACGCTCTGTCCGGCTCCAGCCCATGCCATGGTTATCATTCAGTTCTTGCCAGCAAGAAAACAAAGAGATAATAAATAGAAGCCTATTTGCGGGGGAAGGCGCTGGGTCAGGCTGTGCCATGGGCAGAGCTGTGCCTGGCCCCGTAAGGAGGGATGGCGGGGGGTGCAGACAGAGAAGCAGCAGCCCCACAGCTGCTGCAGGCAGCACAGCCCTGCTGTGGGGCAGCGGGGATATAGCAATCTCTATGTAGTTACATTAAAATAGACTATTTAAAAAAGTTATTTCTAGGAGTTAAAAAACACAGTGTGGCCCATCCCAGCAGCGGCAGGGCCACGGAGCTGCCCCAGGGCTTGTGGTGCAGAACCCCAGCCTACCTCACCTTCCCCAGGTGGGTGCTAATGGGGTGGCCACTGCTGGTGATAGAGCAGGGGCTGTGAGCCCCCCGTCAGCCACAGGGCTGTGGGTCAGGGGCAGAGCACAGGCAAGGGGGGGTCCCCTCCTGAGCCCTCATGCAGGGTCTAAATGACATGGCAGCAGTTGAACTGCCCCAGTGAGAGGAGGCTCTCCCTGGAGCCTGGCTGCAGTTTGAAGGCCAGCGCCTTCTCACAGAGTGGGAACTGCAGAAGCCTGTCCCGCAGGCTGCCCCCTTTGCTCTTGCCAGGGTCCAGCCTGATCACGTTCTCCACACCTCCCTCGATGCTTCCCAGCCCCAAGCTCTCCACCGACCTCTGGGCCAGGCTGGCTGGTGCCTCCTGCCCTCGGGACTTGTCTGTGGGGCTCAGGGGGGCAGTGTGGGTCACTTCTGCCCCCAGCCCCTGAGGCAGCTCAGCACAGCTGCTCCGGGGTGATCCAGTGGCTCCCCTTTCCCGGGGGGGCTCTGCAGAGGAACCCCCGGGGTCTGCATCCTCCTCTCTCTTTGCGGGCTCTGCTCCATCTCCCCACAGTGCTGGGGGATCCCAAACCCCCCTCACTGCCTTCCCAGCCCAGCCCCGGCCCCCCATCTCAGCCCCAGGACACCACAGCTCCCCAAGGCTAGATGGGTGGTGGGTGCACAGGAAGGCTCGCATCTGTTCCTGGTTCAGTGAACTGCTCTTCCTCTCCATGGTGCTAGGCCTCCCCTCATCCTCCTCATCCTCCTCCTCTTCCTCCTCACAGATCTGCTGCAGGGCAGGGGTGCTCTTGGTGATGGTGGTGCCAACGGCTGGGATCTTCAGCAGGGTCCTGGGGGGCTGCCGGCTGCCGATGTCAGCTCCAGTGGGCAGGGGAGGCAGCTGGGAGCTGGCTGTGAGGCCACCCGACACCTCTGTGAAGGGCAGGAGGCTGCTGGCGCTGCCCATGGGGCTGAACGTGCCCAGTAAGTTGCCCCTGAGTAAGAGGAGGAATGGAAATCACAGAATCACAGATTTGTGTTGGAAGGGACCTGAAAGTTCATCCAGTTCCAAGCCCCTGTCACAGGCAGGGACACCTTCCACTAGACCAGGTTGCTCCAAGCCCTGTCCAGCCAGGCCTTGAACACTGCCAGGGATGGAGCAGCCACAGCTTCTCTGGGCAACCTGTGCCAGGGCCTCAGCACCCTCACAGGGAAGAACTTCTGCCTAAGATCTAACTTGAATTTCCCTGTTTAAGTTTGAACCCATTTTCTGTTGCCCTATCACTACAGTCCCTGAGTTCCCAGCACCTTGTAGGCCCCCTTCAGATACTGGAAGGCTGCTCTGAAGTCTCCATGCAGCTTCTCTTTTCCAGGCTAAACAGCCCCAGTTTGCTGGTACCCACCTGGGCATCATGAGGGCTGCATCGAAGATGGGGATGTGAGACTGCCTGGGGCCCTGCACTGGAGACCCAGGGCAGTGTGGGGGGACAGGGGACAGCAGCAGGACTCACCTGCTCTGCACCTCTCTTGCCAGGTTGTAGACGAGGCTGAGGCTGCGGCTCTGCTTCTCCTGCTTCTCCCGCAGCATCCTCTCTGCCAGCAGGAAATACGTGGCCGTGATGTGGTTGTAGCGGTTGGCTTCCAGCGCCCTGCATGGGACCAAGGGACCTGCGTCAGTGCTCGGAAGGACCCCAAAGCCCTTCCCAAGGGTTCCCACCACAGCATCCACCCTGTCACACACTCCTGGATGGTGTCCCTATCTGCGATGTTCCCACACATCATGGCACGCAGGATGATTTTGTGCTCCTCCTGTGACACGCGCTTGTGCGAGGTGAGGGGCAGCAGGCAGCGGCTGGCAGGGGATGGGTCCACCCCCTGCAGCCACGTGTGGCTCTCGATCTGCTCCAGCGAGGCTCGGTGCTTAGGGTCCCGCTGCAGCATCTTGGAGATGAGGCTGGGGTGGGGAAAGGGGTGACATGAACCCTGATCTTGTCAGCCCTAACACCCTTCTCCCACCCCAGCTGCCCGGGGCAGTGAGTCAGGGTCCGGGTGGCCCGGGGAGGTGCTCACTCAGCACACTGAGCCGAGACGTGCGCAGGGACAGTGTATCGGCAGTCCATGATCATGGTGAGGGTCTCGCTGTCGTTGGCCTCCTGGAAGGGCGGGTGGCCGCAGACCAGCATGTAGAGAATGACCCCCAGGCTCCAGATGTCTGCAAGAAACAGCAGCAGTTTAGATTGCACTCACCATGGCCCAGCAGAGAGCCCCAACTCCAGGCACTACCCACCAGCTGCTGAGCCAGTGCTCATTGGGGTGCTCCTTGGGGGCAACTGCTGCCCCACTGAAGCAAGAAAGGACCTTCCCTACCCCTACATCCAAGCAGCTGAGGTCTCAAGCAGTTGAGGCCTTGTCCCCTTTTCCAGGTGGGGACAGCCTTGAATTCTCTCCTGCCTGGTCACCCACTCATAGCACCATTTCATGATATTACTCATCTTCCTGGCTCCCAAACAGACCCCACCACAGCCATCACAGCACTGGGTTGTGCCAGAGGGGACACCACACTGAGGATCCAGGCTCTCCAGCTGCCCATAGCTGTGATGGAATCAGGTCGAGTGTGATCATGAGCACAGGGACTGAGCCAGCAACATCTTCACGAGCTTCTGAGCACTGCAAAGGTGCATTTTTGGCATGCTGAGCACACCCCATGACTCTCCATTAATACCTTCAGCTTCTTAAGTTAAGCGCCTGCATTTGAAATGTTCTCATCTGTGATGGTTTTCACCTTTCATATCCCTTGGCAGAGCCACCAGCTGCCTTTTCTACTGTCTCCACATGCTCTCCCCATTCTCAGCTCAGGAGCTGCCCTTCCCTGAGCCAACACTGGGCTTTTTTCTTTAATGGCTCATGTTTTGTTTTGCTAAATCCTCCTGTCCCAAATTCCAGCAGAGCCGGCTGGGGTCCCACTTCCCTCCCACATCCCCTCTCTGCCCCAACAAATCCTCTTAGTGCCCTCCACTTGAGAAGGGGATGGTCTCCCAAATGCCTCTGCACCCTGGCAAGGGTGGAAGAGCACTGGGAGCCATGGGAAGGAAGTGATTTTCAGGGTGGGAATGGAGCAAAGGAAACTTTCTGGGTGTAGGAGCTCTAAGAGCAGCATCCCGAGTGGGTTTCCTTCTGGTATCACCCCCTCAAACCACAGACCACATCAGCCTGCTCTGGCTTCATCTCCTCCCTGGCATGATGCATGGCTCTATGGGATCTTGGTTGGTGCAGGTATAGGCAGAGCAGAGCACCCAAGGGACAAACAGGCTTGCTCCCTGCAGGGACAGCAGTGCACCAGGGCAGAGGTGCTCCCAGCACAGGGAACCAAAACTGAGGTGGTAGCTCACCAGCAGGACCACACTCCTGGCAAGGGACATGAGGGAAGCAGGTCCTCATAGTGAGCACCAGCCATGGTTCTGAGCCCCACCACCCTTACCGACAGCCGGGGCATCATACTCATCCCCGAGCAGGATCTCAGGTGCTGAGTAAGCCAGCGAGCCACAGCTCGTGGTGAGCATCTTGCCGGGCTGGAAGCAGTTGCTGAAGCCGAAGTCAGTGAGCTTGACTACACCTTGCTCCTGGAAGAAGACCACATTCTCGGGCTTGAGGTCGCGGTGCACCACATGGAGCTTGTGGCAGTAGGAGATGGCGTGGACGATCTGGGCAAAGTAATGCTTGGCTTGCGCCTCGGCCAGCCCGCCCTCATGCCGCATGATGTGGTCGAACATGTCCCCACCGTCGCCCAGCTCCAGGATGAGGTACAGTTTGGTGTGCGTGTCGATGACCTCGTAGAGGCGCACCACATTGGGGTGCTGCACCAGCTTCATGCAGCGCACCTCCTGCAGGAGCTGCCCCGCGGCGCCCCCCGCCAGCTTGCTCTTGTCGATCACCTTGACGGCCACACGCTGCCCGGTGAAGACGTGCCGTGCCAGCTTCACCACCGCGAAATGGCCCGTGCCAAGTGTGCGCCCCAGGTCGTACAGCCCTGCGATCTGCCCCTCGCCGCAGCCCTGAGCCCCAGCCATGACAGCACGCGGGGACAGCAGCAGGCACTGTGCCATGGGGGAGTTGCTGAGCCATGTGGGATGAGGGATGGGGCACCCCTAAACACCCCCAGCACCAGGTCAGGATCCCCTGGACATCAGAGCCCCAGAACCATGGGCATCCCTAACACCCCAGCATCCCAGGACCTGGCCACCCATTGGCACCCCCACCTCCAGCACCCTGGGCATCCCACTACTCCCACCTATACTCCTCAGCACTCTGGGTACCACAATACCCCATATCCAGGTTTGCAGCACCCTGGACACCTCAAAATCCCCACCTCTCTTCCCCAGCACCACAGGGCATTCGGGTACCCCCACCTCCAGGTCCCTAGAACCCTGGGCACCCCAATAGCCCACCTCTAAGTCACCAGCACCTTGGGCACCCCAATACCCCACTTCCAATCCACCCTCCAACGCCCTGGGCATAACCCACCTCCAGGTCCCCATGATCCCAGCACTCTGGGCACCCCAATTCTCTCACCTCCACTCCCCAGCAACTCGGGCACCCCCATACTCTCACCTCCAGGTGTCCAGCACCTTCATCACCCCCGTTCTCCCGCCTCCAGGCCCCAGCACGCTGTACACCCCAATACCCTACGTCCAGATCTTCAGTGCTCTGTGCACCCCAATACCCTCACCCCCCTTCCCCAGCACCCTGTGCACCCCGGTGCCCCCCCTTCAGCCCCCGCCACCCCCTGGCTCTGGGAACCCCAGCACCCACCCCATGCCCTCCCCGTGCCCCGCAGTGCCCGGTTCCCCCGAGCTCACCGGGGCGGCGGAGCTGGGGCTACCGGGGCTGCGGCTGCCCGGGCGCGCCTCCCGCTGACGTCAGGGTGGCTCGGGCTCGCGCCTTAAAGGGCCCAATCCGCCGGGGCTGAGGCCGGGGTAGTGCTCAATCGCACTTCTCAAGAGAGGGCAGCGCTGCCCCTAGCAGTGGGGGGAACCTGAGCCCGACTACTCAGTGTCCGCTTAGGGGATGGCATTAGCGTTAACGAGGGCTGGTAACGAGCTAAATGAGCCACCCGGACGCTTCCAGGAAGAGAGGCAAAGCCCCCGCTCGCGGCTGTGTCCCGAGGGTCCTGCTGTGCATGAGCTCCCTGCCTGCTGCTCTCCTGCCTGCTCATGGGCATTGCCGCCATTTCACCGGTCTCCAACATCGCCCACTCTCACCCTCGCTCGGGGCCCCGGGGGCACAGACATAAGCCCTATTTTCTTGGAAGCAGCCCATCCGCCTCATTTAGCTCATTAGTGGCCATGGGGATGCTCACGAAGCACATGTTGCTCCTGCAGATTAAGAAGCTCTCAGCACAGCCGCCCCCGCTATGGCTAATGCCTTCCCAGAAGTCCTGCTCCTGCCTGCGGCCCCGCAGGTTGCAAACAGGCCTTAATGAGCTGGGCTGGGGGGCTAGCGTCAGCCGGGCGCAACTCAGACCAGGACCGAACACCCAGGGCTGGAGATGGAGTAGCTGGGGGGGGGGGGGGGAACAAGCTACAAATAGCTCCCAACATAGGAATAGGGCTGGATGGGGCGCTCAGCACCCATCGGGGCTTTAGGAATGGAGTTGGGAAGAGAGGGAGCTGCCAAACCTGCCTCTAAGCCAAGATGAGTCTTCATCCAAGGCATACAGGGTGCATCCAGGAGCACAGGCTCATGCTCCACTGGAGACATGCTGGGATGTCCTTGATCATGCAGGGTCAGGGAGCAGAGCCTGGGCCATCAGCCTCCCTTGTCACAGCCTTCTGAACACCTTTCATGTCTTATCCCTGTCATGTCCCTGTAGGGCCCTCTGCATCTGGGATTCAAAGGGAAAAGTGATTCCTTCTTGGCTTCTGGCACTGGGATTTCCAGCAGACTGCTCTCAGAGTTGCTGCTGTCACTGCAGGAGGGAACTGTGGAGGCTCTCACCACCTCCACTTCTGGTTGCCCTCCAGTAGTGAAGGGCCTGTGGGTGCTGGGGCCAGGTCTTTCCCCTGACAGAGTGCTGGGTGCTGCACCAGCGCTGCAGGTCTGTATACTTTTGCACAGTTGCCTGTTGTACATGTGTCAACACAGGTCTGAAGCCTTCAGTTGAAAAAGGGAGAACAGATACAAGGTGTATTGGGATGCATGTCCCCCGGGGATGCATGAACCCGCCCCGGCCAGGGAGAGGCTGCAGAAATGCCACCTCCTCCAGTGCCTATCTGTGACTGAGGTTGCAGCTCCCTTTGCGGTTTGGAGTGGCCCTGGAACGTCTCTGCACTGGTGAAAATGACTGCTACTGCTGAACCCAGGACAACTGGGAAGCTCAAGGGGCCACATACAGTGCTGTAAAAAACAGCATTAGGGCTGGAGAGAACTGAGCAGCTGGTTCCTTCCTATCTTCCCATGAAGTCAAGTTCAGGATGCCCAGTTAGGCTCCCCTGAGAGTGTCTGGCTGTGGGGAGCTACAGCTTTTCCAAAGAATGACTGAACAAGAGAGATGCAGTTAGCACAGGTGGGAGCTTAAGGAATTTGCAGTAGTCAGGAGCTGGAGGACTTATGAAGGCCCTGGACCATGGTAGGTGCCTACCAGGAGCCATGGGCACCATTCCCTTTGAAAACCAGAAGAGAGGAGCATGTAGGCATGTAAAGTGTGTAACGGGGAACCAGATGTCCTCAGGCTGCAGCCTCAGTGCTGCCATGGCTGGAAAGGGAATTTGATTGGAAGGATGGGGAGGTTCACTCCCAGAAACCTGAGATTCTGGGGGCAATGGGGATCTGTTCCTCCCTGCAGCCATGCGGGGTGCAGGGACAGATTCCTCCCTTCCTCCTCCCCCTCCCGCCCCCCTGCACATCGCCCCATGGCTGCCACGGTGTCCGTACAAAGCCGGGTTTCAGAGAAGCCCACCTACCTGGTGGTTAGCAGAGTCATGTGGCTGCAGCACTTAATTAATTAAGAAGCTGATATAAACTCCAGTAAGCATATGGGGAGGAGGACATCGAGGCAGAGAGCGGCAGCAGCGCTCTCAGCAAGCTTGGAGAAGCAGCGAGCAGCAAGACCCTCTGCTTGGAGAGGTCAGTGCTTACCATGGGAAGGGGCTGGGATGGGGCTGGGAGCATGTGGGATGCAATACCCACAGCTGTGGGTCTCTGCTAGGAAAGGGCTGGATGGTTTTGTGGGGATGGGGAGGCAAGGAGTGGCTGGTGCAGCGCTGGGCTGCTGGAGACAAGCCTGGAACCCCAGTGCTGCCAAAACAGGAGATGCTGGGTTCCATGGGAGTCCCCATCCAGGCCCATGGGCAGGGAAAGGGAAGTAAATGCTGGGGTGGTCCAAAGGAAGGGACATCCAGAGATGGTATCCATATCCCTGGCAGAGAGTGTTTTGTATCCAAATGCTTCCCAGCCAGACGCCATGCAGCTGAATTAACTGGGTGCCATGGAAGGGCTGGAGCCCCTGTGAGGGTGGTGCCCATGACACGCCTGCTCTCTCTGCCAGTCTCCACATTACACTACATTCTCAAAGCCCCATGTTTGTTGGGGTGCCCAAACCCCATAGTTTGGTTGCAAAAGGAGCTGTAGCAAAGCAGTTTGTCTTTCAGGGGGAATACTTATTGCTGTGTCAGCCACAATGCACAGCTCTCTCACATTTCAACCACACACTGTGTCTCCTGCCCATTCCCAGCACTCCCTCCTGCCATGCTGCAAACCAGTCCATAAGGCTGGGAGCAGAAACATGCCTGTCTGGGTTTTAAAATGAGTGTCATTTCCATGCTCTGTGAGCACAAGCACCAGACAGGAACTGTGTCGGATGTTTTGGTCACATCCCATACACATGCGGGCAGTGAAAGCACAGCACTACAATGGCTGGTGGCTGCTCAACCTTCTGGGCCAGGGAGACCCTGCAGTGCTGTAAAAGAACTGTGGAATCATAGGGTTTGGGTTGAAAGGAAGGTTAAAGCTCACCCAGTTCCAACCCCCTGCCACAGGCAGGGACACCTTCCACTAGACCAGGTTGCTCCAAGCCTCATCCAACCTGGCCTTGAACACTGCCAGGGATGGGGCAGCCACAGCTTCTCTGGGCAACCTGTGCCAGGGCCTCACCGCTCCCACAGGGTATGTGATGGCTCAGGAAAGGCTCTCCAGTCCATGAGAGCAAGTGGTGTGGTGGGTGTTGTCAGGGCCTACCTGGGGGGCAATGGTGGAAGGGTGGCAATGGGGGCCAGGCCAGGCTGCCTGCAGGTGGGTTGATGCTGGCCAGGACCCATCTGTGTGCAGGTTGTCCCCCAGGACCATGCTGAATGTGCTGCTGCTGTGCTGCGGGCTGCTGCAGGGGGTTGTCCTCAGTGCTGACCTCGGCTGTGGGCTGCCAGGGAAGGCTAGTGGAGGACTGGAGGGCACAGACAGAGCCCACTCCTCCAGCCTGCTGCGGAGAGTCAATGAGGTGTCTGCAGAGCCAGCAGGTGAGTCCTGTGGCACCCCACTCTCCCAGTTCCCCCCCCTTCCATAAGCTGCTTGCTGGCATGGCCGGGGCCCCAAAACTGAAGAGGGGATCCCCCCATCCATGGCCAAGTGTTGCAAGGGAGCCCCATAAAGCAGCACAGCTTTATCTGTCACTGGCTGGTGAGAGCAGTTATATAGCCTCCACTATATTGCAGTGGCTCTCACCACCTTGCTGTTGAGCCTTTGTGTCTTGCAGGAGCTCTCCCCAGGCTAGGGCTCGAGCAGATGACCCTGGAGGTCCAAGAAGCCAATGGTAACCTCATGCAGAGAGACAGCATCCTAGAACCGCAGGTAATGCTCCCTGAGCTTTCTTAGACACCTCAAGAAGCAGAACAGCCTTCTCAGTACCCCTGGGGACAGCATGGTGTTGCCTGGGAAGGGCATATCTGTTCCTTGCCTGCGGGAGAGCAGTTAGGGCTGCCCAGAGCTGCAAGAGGCTCTGGCACAGAAGGGAGGGTGGTCCGAGCCTGTGCCCCTGCAATCTGTTTAATTAACCTCTTGTGCACATTCTGCAGAGCAGGAGCAAACCAGGCAGTACCTGGCTCAGACCCTAGTGCTTCTACTTGGTGCCACCTTCATTAAAGCTGAGGCTGCACTTCCAAGTTAAATGTGTGCATAAAGGCCTTGAGACATGATGGATGAGGCATGAGCACCCCCGGGGCTCAGTGGTGATTCCCAACAGAGCCAGTCCAGAGCTGAGTGTGACAGAACTGGGCTGCTGACAGTGGCAGGTTTCAGCAGCCACTCTTGTCTTTCTCCCACGCAGTGGTCTAACACCAACTCTTTTCTTCCTCCCTCCAGCAGGCATCTTCCATAGAAGCAGAAGCTGCTGGCCGTGAGGAGCGCTCCCCCCGCCGCTGTGTCCGCCTCCTGGAGTCATGCCTGGGCCACCAGGTCCCCTGCTGTGACCCCTGTGCCACCTGCTACTGCCGCTTCTTCAATGCCTTCTGCTACTGCAGGAAAATCAGCACCAGCTTCCCCTGCGGCAAGAACTAGTGCTTGTGCTGTAGGGCTGCCTGCTCCTTGCCCATGTGTGGCATGTCCTGCTTTGCAGCTCTAATAAACCAGCTGTTAGCAAAAGCTATTGCTAAGTGGGAAAGGTTCAATGTGTCTGCTTGGGAGTCTAAGGGAAGAGGGGGAGTAGCAAGGTGAGGGTACCTGTGCCATGTCCCCAGGCACATGTCCACACAGCCAATGTCAAGCACCTCCATGTCAAGCAAAATGAGACTGACTTCCTTTCCAGAGCAGCTCCTGCAGGGGCTTTTCCTAGTCTTTCAGGAGGGGTGCCCTGGGAAGTGACATTCTGGCTGCACTGGGAGCTTCATTTGTGTTCTTGTCCTGTCGGTATCACTTGTGGTGCCACCAAAATCCAGGAAATAAACTTTGTAACCAGAATGACAGGTTAGAAAGCCAACATTATTACTGTACCGGCTGCACAGGGGATTGCTCTGCCTGTCACAAACATTGAGAAGAAAGATTTTACAGCGTATATATCATTATTATATACATAGAATCATGTGATTTGCATTCAAAGGGACCTTAAAGCTCATCCACTTCCAGCCCCCGGCCATGGGCAGGGACACCTTCCACTAGACCAGGTTGCTCCAAGCCCTGTCTAACCTGGCCTTGAACACTGCCAGGGATGAGGCAGCCACAGCTTCTCTGGGCAACCTGTGCCAGGGCCTCAGCATCCTCACAGGGAAGAACTTCTGCCTAAGAGCTCATCTGAATCTCTCCTCTGTCAGGTTAAAGCCATTCCCTACTGTCCTGTCCCTACAGGCCCTTGTCCAAAGCCCCTCTCCAGGTTTCCTGTAGCCCCTGTAGGCACTGGAGCTGCTCTAAGGTCTCCCCTTAAGGAACCTTCTCTTCTCCAGGCTGAACCAGCCCAGCTCTCTCAACCTGGCTCCAAGCAGAGCTGCTCCAGCCCTTGCAGCATCTCTGTGGCCTCCTCTGGGTTTGTTCCAGCAGCTCCAGGTCCCTCTTGTGTTGAGGACACTAGAAGTGCACACAGGGCTCCAAGTGGGGTCTCACCAGAGTGCCCACAACTCTCATTCGTCACTGCATATGGTACTGCGTCTCTCCCAGGTGTCTCTGGAGGTCATTTGGGGAGAAATACCCCCATTCATTTTACTCTTTTATGTAAACCCAACACTTAAGGACATTGAAATGCTTGTTTAGCCTTGCTAATTAACTACGTAGTCTCATTTCGGCTAATTTACAACCCTCAGAGGCCAAGTATAGCTGTTTTTTCTTGCAACCATTAACCTATCAACGGAAGGAAGGCCCACGCCGATTTAAAATAAAGCAGCTGGTCGTCTTATTTCATGCCTGCTTTATCTGGAGAGTTTTGGAAGTTTCACCCATGACTATGTCTATATACAGTGAAATACTTGTTTAATTCGGTCTTCGTGGTAGCTTATAACCTCCAGGAACAGCGCTTAAAAAGCAAGGCTGTGTAATGACAGTCATGACTACCTGGCTCACAGCTTGACTCCCCCGCCATTCCTTTCCCCCGAACACCGCCACTTCTCCCCCTGCACTGCCTTAAGGGAACGACGCAGGAGCACGCACGCACGCACGCACGCACGTACGTACGTACGTACGTACGTACGTACGTCCGGTAAGCAGCCGCCATCGTACTCCCGCCTCTTCGCCAGTCGCCATGTCGTCCTTCCCGGAGCTGTATTTTAATGTCGATAACGGCTATCTGGAAGGCTTGGTGCGCGGTTTTAAGGCAGGGGTACTCCGGCAAGGTGACTACGTGAACTTGGTGCAGTGTGAGAGCCTGGAGGGTGAGTTGGGGGGTGTCTGAGGTGGGTGGGGGATACCCTCAGCCTTCATACTGAGGGGGATGACTGTCGGGCTGAGGGAGAAGCTCGAATGGAGGGGTGGTGGGACCGTGGGGAGGCGGGGTTTGTGTTGTAGCGGGGAAAAGTGTCCATATAGCAGTTTTTGAAGCTTTTTTCCCTTCTTCACTCCTTCGCTGAGCAGGCAGTTGCCGCCATAGAACCATAGAATGGTTCGGGTTTGATCATCTAGTTCCAACCCACCCTTCCGTGGGCAGGATACCTCACGCTAGAGGTGTCTCCTCAGCGTGGCTGCTCCTTCTGAGCTCAGCTGACTCAATTTTGTGGCCTTGTGATTGTAGCAGCTAATTAAAGCTGGCAGTTTAAGGAAGCTCAAGCTCCCAGTGTTTTCTTGAGGAGGCTATCTAGCTGTCGTGTGTTTCCTGCCTTTCTTGGGAACCTGGTTAGTTTGTTAAGTTTTGCTGAGGAATCTTGTTTTGGGCTTTCACTTCCTAAGTGGCAGGCAGAGCAGGGAGGCTTTTTAAGGCCAGAAGCAAGATTGATGGGATAATCTAACTTAATCCCTGATACCTGTGATCGGTTTGAAGAGATTGGTTCACCTAGGAAAGTACATGCTGTTACTGAAGGGTTGCTAGTGGAAAAATTAGTGCAGACCTTTGTAAATTCACTGGTGAATTACCCTTCACCTGTAATTTTGAGTTCTCTTTCAAGAGTAAACCTGACTTCCAGTCATCATTTTTTATTCTAGATTGGTGTGTATAAACCTTGAGAGCTGTGGAGGTTTTGCTCAGTGATGCTCTTCATCTCTGTTCAGTTTATCTTAATTAGCCAGTGCTGATCTATTCCTCTGTATCAGTGATCTTCTTAACAGTTTTCCCTCATGGGTGTCCCGAACCTGGTCACAAATCATGAAGATCAAAACCAGGTTCTTTCTTGAAACAGTGAGAAACATGTATCCAGAGATGCTGGTTGTTTTGGTCAATGGGACTATAATTATTGGATCATTCTTTCTTCTGAAAATACTGGTTAAGATCAGCCTGATCTTGATGGTCATTGCTGAGTGATTGAAATTTATAGTAACTATCTAGAGGGATCCTTGACCAGCAGAACCCTGAATGCAAGTTACCTGGAGCTACTTGCTGAGCTGTTAAACAACAGAATGGGAACAGAATGCTGTGGTGTGCCTCAGTCTCTACCTTAAAACATATCCAGGGTGGTTTTACTTAGGACAGAAGCCCCTATTCAAGTAGGCTTTTTTCCACCTCTTTGCTTGCAGCAGTTTGTCATTCTTGCTGTGGAGCTCAGGCCCTGGAAGAGAGTGGTGGGAGGTATTCCTGCTTTCCTGCTAGTCACTAGTCTCAGCATTCCCTAAACTATTACTTTATCACCTTCCCTATGGGTAACTTCTTCTTTGGAGTCTAGTCTTTCTGTACCTTATAGCTTCTCCTTAAGTACATATTTTTTCCCCCCTCCTTTCTTTGTCTTCTGAATGAGGTTGTGTAAACTTTGCCTTCCCTTGGAGTGCTGTTTTCTCCATTTGGAGTGTTCATTTCGGAGTTCCCATATCAATCACGGAATCCCAGGTTGAAAGGGACCTCACGGATCATCTGGTCCAACCTTTCTAGGCAAAGCATGAGCTAGACTGTATGTCCAAGCAGTCTGTTCAGCCCAATCTTAAGTGTTTAGGGAGTGCTGGGGAGTCCAAAATTCCCTGCAGAGGTTATTCCAATGGCTGGTTGTTCTCATGGAGAAAAATTTTCCTTTTGTGTCCAGTCAGAACCTCCCCACTCGTATATTTGTCTTGGTATTGTTACTGCCCTGTCCTGACAGCTCCCTGATGGGGGCTGCTGCTGTACTCCTTGTCACCCTTTATTCAGAGCCTGAATGCTGTTCTAAGTTCACTGCCAGTCTCATTCCTCCTCCACTTGGCTTTCTGTGCCCCTGGAGACACCAAAAGTGACAAAGTCCCTCTACAAGACACTCTACATTGGTGCTCTTATAGAGGGATTTTCCTTCAAAGGAACATTGCTGTTGATCACTTACTATGTCTGTGGTGAGACCATTTCTTTCCTCTGTCCCTTTAGATCCCATTTTCCTATTTCAGTACCTGTTTTCTGTTATTTGCAGACTTCTAACATTTTCTCTCCCAGATGCTTGTCTGCACTAAATCCAGGCAGTAGCTAGCTTTTTACCAGCCAAAATAATTGGTCTGGCATAAAATACATTTTCTGCTATTCTGTTTTGTCTTCACTGGTCCTCTTGCCTGAGTCTGGCTCTGCAGTTAGTTCAGACCTGGAGCAAATTATCACCAAGGATGTCTGGGGGTTGGCCCTGGGAATCTGGTATCCATCTAGTTGCTGCTGCTAGGAGGTATAGCTTCCAGGTCTGAAATGCTGCTTCCTCTTGTTGCTTGTGTCGTTCTGGAAGCAAAAAGGAATTGACTTCTCTGCTTCAGGACTTGAACTGACAGCCTAGTGCTGCAAGAAGGAGGAGATTATACTTTTTTGTGTTATCCTCTGCTTATCTGATCACAGAGAAACCCAGTGCAAGCTCTGGCTTCTTGATGAGTTGGAAATAGAGCCAAACAGGTGGTCAGGCAGGCTCCTGAGCTGGCTGTAAGAAGGGGCAGCAAAACATAACCAGGATTGAGGGGAGGGAGTAAGAGTTGTTTTGGCTTAAGTTCTCTCTTGAAACCCTCGCCAATAATATATTTAACCCCTTCTTTTAGCTCCAAATTTTGTGATTGTTTCTCTGCCAGAGATCCCTGTGTACCACACACCTGTGCTATATATTGCTTAGAATCTGCCCGGTCCTCTTTATGGCAGCCAGTTCCTGCTTCTGACACAAGGTGTCAGTGAAGGACTTGGAGCTGCTTTCTTTTGACTCAATGCTATGAGCATGCGTCTGTGCTTGAGTGGAATCTGTCTTGGGCAACCAAACTTATGAGTCACCCACATTTCTGCTGTCAAAAGGATGGTGAGCTGTCTCCACCTTCTAAAAACTATGGTGGCCTGTTAGGTGGTATCATCTCTGGAGAATAAAAAGCTGTTGATATATTTGAACAGCAGTGCTGCTTTTAAGCAGCAGAGTTTAGTCTGAAAGTGGAATGTAGGTTATTGCCAGGCTTTACTGTTGGTCTACAATGCTTCATATTCCAAAAAGTACAGGGAGCCTGAAGTGCACAGAAGTGTCTTTAGAAACAGGAATTTATTTTCCTTCAAGTCAGCATTCATGAGCCTTCTACTGCTAATGTTCCTCTTCCTTCCACACTGTTAGTATAGGAAACATTTCTTTTCAACCTGACAGTGTTAGAGATGTGATTGATACAGTGAAATCCAGCAGCAGGACATATCACCTTCAACTTAGGTAATGAGGTCATGAAATGGCCAGCTGAAAATTTGGCTGAAGCTTATTAGTGTAGGCCTTTGTTGGGAAAGGCTTCCCACAGGCTGTGTGTTTCCTCCACCACCACCTCTGTGGGTGCTATGCTTCTGTTGGTGCAGTTGGTTCAACTGGGGTCTTGTGCACCTTATGGAAACAATGGTGGAATGGGCTCTTTTGTGTCTTCAGCTTAAGTTGTGTGTAGAATGAATCTCATGCCCCTGCAAGAATCTCTCATGTTTTGCTTGTGTATATCAGCCTGCACTTTTTCCTGTGAAAACTCTGGGTTTTCAGTTCACATAACCGCAAGGTAGTGGTGTTGTGTCACGTCTGTGAAGAACACAGCGACCATCTGAGTCTGTATTTGGGAGGCAAAGGCTGAGTAGGAGAAGAAAATACATGTGATTCTTTTAGATAGAAAGGATTTCTAAGACTGTGGTCCTCTCATCTCCTCAGTTTGGTCTACAGGCCTCCATTTGTAGGATTCTTGCTAACCAACAGTGAAATTGGAGAGCTTGAAGCACTGGACTGCCTGGCTTCACAACAGCTGGAGGGCATGGTGGTCTTCCTGAATGGTGTCCTCACACCAGAGACCTGTTTCCTGTCAAATGCATCTGCAGGAACACATAGGGAGTGCTGTGCTCTTGATACAGGGCTGGATGGTGTGGAATAAACCAAGACTGGATGGGTTGGTTGGTTTTTGAGTCTTGAGGAGCATTTACAGGGGTGCTGTCTGTAGCCCTCCCTGCCCAGAAGGGGAGTGCTGCTTTCAGTCATCTGAGGAGGGCATTACTAAAGGCTTTCGATCTTAAATGCCTCTTCAGGGTAATGACATCCGCTTCTCCTCCACTCTTTCCTCTTCCTCTTTCTCCAGGCAAAGGAGAGGTGATGAAATAATTGGAAGTGTATTGAACATGTGATTGAGCTGGTGTGAAGTGAAATCTGTCTTCTTGTTGTCTAACCACAGAGCAGTAGACATACCAGAGCAGAGGCCTGCCTGAGCAGAGCTGTGGCCTCTTAGAGGCAAGAAATGGATGTTTGGAGCGTTTCCTGTGTGCACCAGGCTTCTGCTGAGTGCAGTATGTGCTTTTGTTTTCGTAGTCCCAAGGATATTTCTTCTCCCCTCGAGGCTGCCTTTGCTTCATGGTGTTATGTGCTGAATGTTCACCACATCTCTTTTCACTGAGAGCAGGAAAGGCTGCGCTACCTTTCTCTCTTCCATTATATTGCTGTGGTCCTGGAGTTCAGGCCCAGAAAGTTTGGAGCTGGGCTTCTCCTTTGGCTTAACCACATGGGCAGTGTGTCCTCTCATATAGATAACCTGCATTGTTACCAGAGCTACAGACTTCCTGGAAGCCTGCTTTTGACATCTTGATCCATAGTAGAGCTCATGGTGTTCTCCTGGGTGTGGGGAGAAGAGGGTAGGTCCTTTCCCGTGCAGCTCCTCTAGTGTACAAGCAAACAAGGAGTGGCCACTTGATAGTCCTGAAGTGTGGCCATGCTTAGATATGTCTTGAACTCTGTGAATGGTTCAGTCTGAATCTGGAACGTGGTGGGTGTAGAAGCCAAGCTGTCATAGGTAGGTACCTTTTGAAAGCATGATAACAATGTTTTCTCTCTCCTGACATCTAAGACCCATTTGTGGAAAGATGACCTTTGCTGCTGGGACTGTGCAGGAGGATTGTCCCTGTCCCCAGGAGCTTTCATCTGCAGGATGAGGCCAAGCATATGGGAATGGTGACACCTGAGGAGGGCTTAGACCATTCCCATCTTGTGAATGCTGGCTGCATGTACAGAGAGAGAGTAGTAACTAAAAGGCTTGTTCTTCTAATCTCAATGCTTTGTCCTGCATCCTCCAGTGTAACTGCTGGCTGTGGCTGGTTAATCAGCTGTCGTCTTAAAACAAACTCAAGGAAAACATTCTTTATTGGAGGAAGATGGCACTTCCACGGCCTGCAAGCACTGTGGTCTCTGGCTTCCTGCAGGGTTCAGCAGAGGCTCTTTGCTGTTTGTTCTGGCCTCCTTTGCTGGGCAGAGACACACTTCGTGGCTTCTTCTAGCTAAACTTGCATGCAGCAGCTGAGGTCAGCTTCTCAGTATTAGTGCAGCTTCAGTCCTTGTTTGTGTACTGCCCCTCCTTAGAAGATGGTGGTGTCTGGGTTTCCTGGCAGCCTGTTGGTACTTTCATCTTGTTGTTTTTCTTTTGCTCTCGGCTCCTGCAGTGTGAGAATGTTTTCTGTCCTGTTTCCGTTAGCTTCTGCCTCTCCTTTAAATCACTGCACTAGGTGCTGGGTTGATGTCCTGTCCTGTTGGTGTAGTGGACCTCAGAGGTTATATAGAGTAGACCTCAGAGTTATATATACTGTGACTTAGTGCAGTGTGGTTTTAGAGGGGAGAAGAAAAGGGTACATAGAGGTGAAATTTCTTGGAGGTGCAGGTAGATTAGGAGGTGTTCCTCACCTTTTGGAAGGATTAGGAGAGGGCTACCTGGTTGAGGGCTCCTGAGGAAACAAAACCTAGATGTGCTGTGTTTGAGGCTCTCATGGGGGCAACTTCAACCCCGGGAAGGGCTGCACTAGAAACATGGGCTGCTGTTTGGTGCTGAGGATGTCTCAGAGAAGTGAAAGATGAGAGGCAAGATGCTGGTGGGTGGAAAGGGGCAAAGGTGATGCTTCTCTGTGTCTGGCTCTGGCCTAGAGGATTTGCTCCTCTGGCCTAGAGGAACTGCTGCCTGACAGCAGAAGAAAATTGGTATGCCTGTACTGTGGTGTGCAACCACAGAAAAGATCTTAAATTCTCTGTGGAATGAAGGGTCTCTGGATGCTTCTTGAGTGAGATTTCAGAGAATCAGTTCCAGGAGTGTCTGAGGTGGTTTTAAACAGATCTAATGGAAAGCAGTAAGCCATATGGTAATGACTGCAGTCTTCTGAAGGGAGATATTTGTGACAGCTGAACTGCAGGCTGCTGTGTGATCCCTCAGCTGCTTTACTGCCTCCAGCCTGGGAGATGGCAAAAAAGATTGTAATTTTAATATATGCAGTGATGGCCCTGGGTGCTTTCGAGTGAGATGTCAGGGTCACAGCAGATAATTGTGTGAAAACGTCAGTTAAGCTTTTGCAACTTCCAAGCTGATTCCATGCCTGTGTGTGTGAGAAGACAAATCGGTTCTTGCCTGGAAGTGCTCAAGCCCTTAACTTGATTCAGAGCTCTGCAATGCAGTTACGGGAGGATGCTGAAGAAGGAAGGGTAGAAGTTTGAGTTGCTAGGGCCTTGGGTCACTGAGTAGGGCTTAGAGAATAGGCTTTGACTGACAGATGTCTGAAAGACTGAATAATGGCTTAATTCCTTGTTACAGCACAGCAGACCTGTAGGAGAGCATAGTAATATTACTGTGGATCTAAAGTCTCTCATGGAAATGTCATCTGAAATGTCAAGGTGTGGTTGAATTAAACTTCATTTGTGCTTGTGCCTCACATACAGCCTGCTGCACCGAAACCAGAGGGCCTTATCAGAGATTTGAAAGGAGGTGGCTGTAAGTACATGTCATGGTAATTTCAAGCATTTCCCTACTTGAAAACTCAGCAGAAACAGGCTGTTGTTCTGACAGGCTGTTGTGTTCTTGCATAAGGCAGCTTTCTGGGAACTATGACCTGGCCATAATTTACTAGCTTTTGCAGGGGAGGAGAGAGAACAAAAGTGTTGTGGTAATTCAGACACTCCCATGCCAAATGCTGCCTCAGATCTGTTTCTTAGTGTGTGAATTGCTTGGAAAAATTCCTAAACAGGCAAACATACCTCTCAGATGCAGTTGCTGCTTTGAGGCTATGTGCTGTTGCTACTCAGCATCTGGAGGAGCCTATCAGCAGTGCCTGGGCTCTAGGTGCAGGTCTCTCCTTTTCAGCAGGCAGAAGACTTGCAGCCAGCATCTTGTCGACATGCAGCGTGTGGGATCCCTGGCAGCTGCTGTTAGAGGCCAACTCCAGCTCAATCTGAACTTGTGTTAGGAAATAGGAACTTGAGCTTCTGGAGAGCTTGGGGCTTGCTCAGCAGTGGGTCTACTTATTAGTCACTGTGCTACTGCGACAGCTCTTCTGGCAGGGGATTTGTGAGACACTGGGATTAGTTTGTTCTTAACTGTGAAGCCTAACATGTGAATAGCCCTATTAAAACCTCCCAAACCCTCTTGGCTGAGGCTTAGTGATGGGCTTGAGGAGGAGAGGCTCACTTAAGTCACTTGTACACCATGGGATGCATTGAGTCAGGGTTTATAAATCCGGTCAGATTTTTGGAAAATCTGTTCTGTTCTGTCTGCTTGGATGTTAAGAGATTCAGAAGACTTTAGTTTGTGGCTGGCTTTCCAAGTGTTATATAAACATGGCCCTTATTCCAGTTGCAACATAATGTTATGCTGACTCTTGTGCTGTGGAGCTGGCGGGGCAACCCCCTCATCAAACAGGACAAAATGCTCTGGGAGCTTGCTCAAAGCTCTTGAGGGAGAAGCTGCAAGGCACAGCATGCAGCCTGTGTGACTCTGGTCTCCATGAGATGCAGCTCTGACTTCCTGGAAGTAGATGGTATGGCAAACTCTACTTTTTGTGTTGCTTGCAGCCTCAAAAGGAAGAGCAGAGTTGCAAGTCGTGATGACACCAAAAGGAACAGATGGTTTTAGGCTAGTAGAATTGGAGTTGAGGAAATGGCTAGAAACTTTGGAAGCTTCCCTACTGAAGTAAGAGATAGGTAGGATATGCAATAGCTGCTGCCTTTCCAAGGTCCAGTATAGCTGCAAAACAGCATCACATACCTTTCTGGGAAGGCTTAGTTTTTGTTAAAGGTCTGCACGATGGCAAAGAACTGCAAGAAGGAGGTATGTGAATGTAGTTATTGCAGTCCCTTGGGCCTTCCCTTGCAGTCTGATTTTATGGGTGCAATACTCTTACCATGATCCTTTCTCTCACATTCACTGAGCAACTGCTGAATTTTGTTCCATTCTTTCTACAGCCTCCTCTAAAAGCAAACAAGTAAAGCCCTGACAGTGGAACTTAATTTCTACTTGAGCCCCAAAGCTTCTCATCCAAGACCTCTCAGAAAAGGGAATGAAACTTGTCGAGTGTTCGACTCTGTGCAAGGTTCATGTTAAAAACTCCATTGTCTGAGTTATCCAGGCAACGTTTTCCCACCTCAGAAGTGTGAGCATAAGTTGGCAATGATTTGGTAGAACAAAACACAGCTGTTTAGCTGCAGCATAGTCTGGGGAACAGAGATCTACTTTAAGTTTCTGCTGCTTTGCTTCAGCTGGGATGTGTGTTGTTGGGCAAGTAACTCTTTGCTCTATCCAGGCTTCCTTAGTAAGAGTACCACCAAACTCTCCTCTAAACCTCAGAAATAGTGCTTGGTTTCTGTCATGTTTCTGAGTTGCTGGCCTTTTCCTCTCTCTGTAACCACCATGTTTCCTGTGATGCTTAGCAGTGGTAATGTCTTCGTAACTAAAAAGTGCTGGGTCAACATCATCTTTACTAGACCTCCTTGGAAATAACCAGAAGAGTTAAAGTCAGCGTGAAAGCTGTTTTACCCCTTGGGCTGGGGACAGTGTCTCGCTGTACAGTCCAACCTCAGTTTGGAGCCCAGTGTGGAGGATGCTCTCCAGCTTGTGCCCTGTAGCTGGGTGGAATGTGAAAAGATCAAGCTCCTCAAGCTAGGCTGAGTCCTTGCTTTGACCTCGGTACTGTGGTTGCTTGTGCTGTAATGCTGAGGACTCAATGATTCAGTGGAGGGGAAAGGCAGCCTCAGTGCTGCTCTTTCACAGAAACCAGGGAGAAATGGCTTTTTCTTTTTTTTCTTCTTGTTTTCTCTGGACTGTGTGTTCACATCTGGTTTGACTAAACTCTTGCAGCTACTCTCCTTTCCCCATAAAGGTCTTGAATCCCTTGGAGGGTGCTTGTCTAACTGGCCCTCCGAGGTGAAGTTGAAGGAAGATGAACATTATGTACCAGTGCAACTAGCAGAGCTTTGTAGGATTGTATGACGTTCCTCAGTTCTGGATTCAGTTTTTCCATGGAGACACTTAAATGCTTTTGGCCCAAATAGGGCTTTTATCTTGACAGAGCTAAGCATGTTGTGGTTGATTGTTGGCCAGGACTGGAGCTTGGTTGGGCACCTGACCTGCAGCAAGGGTAACGGAGGAAACAAAGGTTCCCTCTGCTCCAGATTGGAGGAGGGGAAGGCTTCTAAGCATGTTCCTTGTCTTGATTTTGGCTGGGATAGAGTTAATTTTCTTCTAGTAGCTGGTCCAGTGCTGTGTTTTGAATTTAGGATGAGAATAACATACCAGTGTTCTAGCTGTTGCTAAGTACCGCTTATTCTAAATCAAGGACTTTTCAGTCTTTGATGCTTTGCCAGTGAGGAGGGGCACAAGAAGCCAGAAGGGAGCACAGCCAGGACAGCTAACCTGAACTATTCAAAGGGGTATTCCGTACCAAAGCATGTCATGACCAGTATAGAAACTAGGGGGAGTTGGCTGGAAAACTTCTCCAGGCTGAACAAGCCCAGCTCTCCCAGCCTGTCTTCAAAGCAGAGGTGCTCCAGCCCTCCCAGCATCTTCATGGCCCTGCTCTGGACTCGCTCTAACTGGTCTGCCTATTTTTTAATTTCAGGGTTGCTGTTTGTGTATTTTTGGCTTTAAAAGCTTTTCCAATGCCACCCGTCACTAGTATCTGAGGAAACTTGCTTGTGGGTAGAGATAGGGTCTTGGTTGTGATTGCTTCAGAGAAGCGTGCAACCAGAGCCCTTGAGGCTAGAGAAAGTGCTTAAGTTGTTTTTTTCAAATTATTTTCTAGAAAGTATTTGCTAGAAATCTAGAACCTCCCATCTTGATCAAACACAGTGGGCAGCTGCATGCTCAGTTGCACAGTGCCACAGTTACCTCTTTAAGATTGGGCAAAGCTGGTATTGTGAAACACTGATCTCCTTCTGTGTTTGGGTTGTCCATGATAAAACTAAGCACAGATAAAAACATATGATTTAATGTGGGTTTTTTCTAGGTGGTCTTTCAGAGAAGAGAATGCCTAGAAAAGGGCTGAGCAACAGCTTTCTTGGGTATGCTCAAAAGAAAAACCAGCCCAAACCCAACACAAACACTGTAGAGTGGAATTATTATTTATTTTTCAGACTTGAAACTGCACCTCCAGAGCACAGACTATGGGAACTTCCTGGCCAACGAAGCCTCCCCACTCACTGTCTCCGTCATAGACGACAAGCTGAAAGAGAAGATGGTAGTGGAGTTCCGTCACATGAGGAACCATGCCTATGAGCCTCTAGCAAGTTTTCTGGACTTCATCACGTGAGTACCAACATTAACACTGGTGTTCTTCCAGACTTGAGGGCTCTCAGATCATTTTCCACTCTTGACCCTGTAGCTCCTGTGTGTTCTGCAGCTTCTTGAACAAAACTCATATCTGGAGGTCTCAAAGCAGCAGCACAATATCACTGCACTATTAAAGGCTTCTGCTTCTTGAGTGTGCTGGCACAGCTGGTTGGCTGCTTTCCCTGCAGTACTGGTTCAGTCTCTATTGGACCTGTCATTTAGCTTTGTCCCTTGTGTTAAATGTTCATCTTTTATTGTTCTTAAATGTGATCCTGCTGCAATGCATGTGCACAACAGCAGTTGCATGCTCATTCTGACCCACTGAGGTCTGTCAGCCTTTGTTGAGGCTTCTGTGATTCTGATATCTCACTCTGGGGTCTATATGCCTTCCTCTGATCCTGTCACAAACTGGTTTAAGGAGTTGACCTGGCCAAAAATTGAACCACCTTACTGTTTTGTCATTAATCATTAATTTTTTTTTTTATTTTCAGCCAACTTTGTGGAATCCAACAAATAGTGGATTTCCAGTAAGGAAAGGGAGGGCCTAGAACATGCAGCTGGGAAAGACAGGGCTGCAGCACCCTCAATATGTCTCACTTGGTGCATGAAAAGACACAGGGTGTGTACACTTCCACAGGAGGTTCAGCTGATGTGAAAAGCTTGAAATAGCACAGTTTCCTTACAAGTGTCTTCTCCTGGCAGTTTTGCACAACCCTCTGCTTCTGTGTGTTGCTTTTGCTTTAATCGGTAGTAAAGCGAAATTCCTAGCCTCGGTGAGATACCAGTTGTGCTAGTCAGCAATTTTACTTCCATGTTTCAGTTGCATTTTTTTCCTTTCTTTAGCCTACACTCCTGTAAGATCTATTTTGCCCTGCAAACTGCCTAGCTGGTGGCCTCCTCTGAGCAGTAAGGAGGTATCTTATGGGCAGAAGTTAATTTCAGGTTCAGTAGAACATGTTTTTTTAAGATGGATCTCTGAGGGGAAAGTAGTATTCTGTAATATACTCTTCTGAAAGAGTATTCTGTTCTCTGAGGAGAAAGTAGTAGGACAGTTCATAAATCAGCACTGATTTATTTGATACAGTGAGCTTGGGCTCATCACAGGTGCTCTGGTACATGGTATTTAATCTTGCATTTCCAACAGTTGTGTGTATATTATCTTGCTAGCCATCTAGAGTTTTTTGAAGGATGGAGGCTGATATAGACAGGCATTTGTGGTCAGTTCAAAGATTTAAGATTGGCTTATCTGGGGTGTCTCCTGCACATGTAGATATTGATTAAAGACCTGTCTGTCTGCCACATTCCTTTTTTTCTGTCCTTTCTATGTCTGAAAGGGCATAGAAACAACTATCTCATTTTCTGACCTATTAGCTCTTATCTGTTATTTTCTGGGTCACTCTGCTAAAGCTGCCTAACTTCTAAGCCTTTCCTATTTCCTAAGAAATAGCTTTTTGTTATATGCTTGTCTCTAAAACACATGGAGTTTTCATATTTGGCTCCAAATATGCAGTAAGATATGGCAAGTCATCAGCAGGACATTACTAAGCACTCATCTTGCAGGAGTGTTTGCAATAGATGCAGTAGGTCCTAGCTCATCTTAAGCTGATTGGAACAATCTCTTCTAGTCTTTCAAACTGAACTGTCAAAACACCTCTTTGCCCATCTTGAGTTTGCTGTGAAGACTGTTTGAGCCTGGTAATATTAGGTAGGAAATTAGGTAATATTAGGTAATATTAGGTAGGTAATATTAGGTAATATTAGGTAGGTAATATTAGGTAATATTAGGAGGAAAAATGCATGCTTTTCTGCTGTTACCTTACAGGTTTATAGAAATATTTCTATGGAAATACTATAGTAATCACTAATGGTCTCTTCTAGCTTCTGCCATATTTGTTTAAAGGCAATAGTTTGGGCAGGATAGATGAGTATCTTGCAGACATTAAAACTTGCTGTCCCCAACTGTCTCGCTTTGAAAACTGGTGTCTGTAAAAGATGAACTGAAAGGCCTCAGATCATGCCTACCCTGATTACACGCTGCATGACTTAGTAAGAAGACTCTGAATTGCTCTGGAAGTCCAGTTTCTTGTTACAACAGTCCTGTTGACCTTTATCCAGTGTCTATATCCAGCTCGAGTTGTGTAGAAGACCTTGAACATCTGTGATCTGATAGCCTGATGGCTGTCATTCCAGCTGTTGGAATGACTTAATAGTAAAACTGGTGTTTTGTCCTCAGCTTGATTTAACTTTCATTGTGTTCTGCTTTTGTCTCTCTGATTTTGATGAGTTCTGTATAGCCAATCACAATTCTTTGCAGATATCCCTATCTCTTACATACTGCATAATCTCTTCTTGGGTATATTGGTCCCATTCAGCACAGGAAGTTTCTTCCTTGTGTTGTCTTCACTCTTATCTCTTTCTTTTTAACCATGAGATTTGCGTTAATACTACTGTCTGCAGTGCTGCTTGGGGGAAGGCAAAAGGTGAAGCAGGAGAAAAGCCACTTTCCTACATAAAACGTCCTCACTCTTGCAGAGCCTTTTGTACAAGGAGTCCAAGTGTTTAGTTGCATTTTGTTGTGGTTCTGCTGCACCACTGATGTAGGAGTCTCCCCTGAGTCTGCACTCATCAAACCAATGGAGTGTTACTGAAATAGGGAACCTGTTACCAGCTTCAGAAGGTCTAAGGTGGGAGTCACTGTCAGCATGTTACAAGCTCTAATAACTTGTCTGTAGTGTCATTAGAAGTTAAAATACAAGAATGACGCTGAAACACAGGAGCTTGGCGAAGGTGCCACCTTTGCCCAGCAGTTTTTACTATATTCTGTTGATAATACTATATTTAGTGACAGGACTAGTAGAAAAGAGGGTAGGCTAGATACGACTTCTTGGGCTGCCTTTCAGACTGTGTTTTGTTCCCTGAAACTGTCCTGTAGGTTGTAGCAGCTCTTGGTTCAGGGCAGGGGATGGAAGTTTTGGAGGTCCTGTTTGCAGATCCCTCTCCTGGGAAGCTTCCCATGCACATCCCAAATAGCTTGAGTGAGCATAGGACAGCTCTGTTGGGAGTCTGGCAGTGTGTACTTGTGCCAGTACTTCACCTAACCCAGGCTTGCATGCTACCAGCATCACAGGCAGTTTCAGCCCAAGGATGTTGGCAGTGCTGGGGGTGTTGTACCTGTGCACGCAGAGGTACTGTGTCATCTGCCTACCCAGGTGACACTGGAACAAGCCAGTGCCATTTGATCTCCTGCTCTAGCTGTGAACACAGAATAGGCGTAATGGGGTGATTTATCTTGGCCTTCCGAACATTACTATTTCCTACTCCTTTCTTTTAGGGTAACTAATGAAACTTGAGGAGGAAATGGTAAAGATGTTCCTGGTAGGCAGCTCAGGGCAAGTGACTCACCAGGTGGTCAGAAGAAGAAATTGTACTGAACTGAATGTGTCTATGTGCTAAACCGAACAGGCTGAATTGAAATAGAAAATGGTAGAAAGATATGGAAAGTTTGAGCATGGCTGGCTTCTGCAGGAGGAAAGCTTGAGTGCACTGGAACTGTCCAGAGGGAAAGGCATTGGTTGAAAACAGATTTTGAAAACTGAGTGGCACTGTAGGAGGTGTGACTGGCTTAAAATGGAAGGAAATGTTTTACAGCAGATTCAGTTCAGCTCTGAAACTCACTGCTGCAGGATGCCTTTGTAGGTACTAACTTCTTGTCTGTCTTAGAAATACCAGACAAGAGGTGTGTTAAGTATGCAGGTACCATCCCACTGAGAGCAGTCAGGATGTTGGTGGCTGGTGCTGGAAGGTAGGTGGAGCATTTAAAAACAGTCTTTGTCCTGGTGGACCTCTGGGGTGGTTTTGAGTTGATCAGGAGGTGAGTGTTGCACACGGTTTTCGAGGGTGCTCTGCTGTTGACTCAGGGCACATTGCTGAGGGATCTGGGGAACTGTCTGATCTCAGGAGCAGGTATGCCTTTGTTCCCTCCCCAACCTGCCAAAAGCTGTTTGTCCCCCCGTGTGAAATTTCTGTTGCTTCTTCTCTGTGGCCCATGAACCCAGGTAGGGGCCATGGGAAGCAGAAGCAGCAGCAGGGCTGGTGCGGGGCCTCTGGAGCACCGGGAGGATGCTGTTCCTCCTTGCTGTTCAGCCCAGCTCCAGGGAGTTGAAGCAGCTCTGCCTGTGACTTGCCGGAAGGTGGCACTCCAGCCCTGTCACTGCCCTGCCCCAGGGGCATCCCATCCCCTATGTGGCCTCTGGGGGTGAGCAGCAGTTAACTTGCCTCCTGAGCTTAGGGGAAAGGACACTGTTGGAAGGCACATGAACAAAATTAACCCAAGAATGCACCTAGGCAGCAACCCAATTCCACCTGTCACTTGCTGCCACTGTTTTTTGTCCTGTTGTGCTCTTCTGGCACCACACTGACTCTTTCCTGGCACTTATCCTCTCCAGGAACTCTGTGGCAAGTGTAGCATTGTTAGTATCAAAATATAGAGGAAGTTGGCTGATTTCCCTTTTGTTTTTTCAAGTGGTGGCTGTAGCTGGTGGCCTTCTGCCACTGCATATTGTGGCAAGGAAAAGTTCAACTTGTTGAGCCTGCCACAGTCTGTGACACACCTGATAGCTCTGTGTCTTGCCATGTAGCTCCTTGATGGTGCTTTCCCATGAGTTTCAACAGCCCACAGTAGGTTCTGACTTGATAGGCACAAGTTGACTGTTAACATCTCACTCCAACACAAACAATTGACTATTTGGCTGAGGGAATGCAGCGATGTTCTGTAGGGCAGCAACAAGCAGGTATTAAGTGTACTTGAAACAGCAAAACCCACTTCCTGAATTCAACAAGCACATACTGACTTGTGGGATGGAAGTGGGTTTTAGGTTCTTCTCAGTGCTGTGCTGCCCTGCCTTTCTGTAAAGGACTTGTTTGTGTTAGCCTGTCACCATGCTGTGTCCTGTCTCCTTCCTTTCAGTATTCCTGTACGTGGTTTGAATAGGATTCTTTATCATGGTGCTGCTTCTGACTCTTGCCTGCTGTAGCTTGGTCTGGTTGTCAACTTTAGTATTTTTCTAGGGGAAAAATATGTAAGAAAGGTTTGGTTGTTTGGGGTTTTTTTTTGCCCTTGCTTCAGCACAATCTCTTCCTTCCCCTTGGAAGTGGCTTCACAGATCCTGGTGTGTGGGGCTCTGACAGATCTTGGGCTCCTTGAGCCCTTGCAGCAAGCTGTTGGGCAGAGAAGGATTTGATCTTGTGCTCAGATGGGGAAGCTGATGGTAACTGTGTGGAGACTTGAGCCTGCTGTAAGAGTGAGGTCTAGGGGTGAGCTGGGTCTAAACACATTTCCCAAATCCATAATCAAGCCCCTTGTCAGAGGACAAGACTGAGTTGTCTTTTGTCCTTACCTAGTCTGCTAGGGCTGGGAACTGGGTTCTTTGTTGCCCTGGGGATGCACCTGGGAACTTCACTTTCAGTATGTTTTTGTGGTCACAAGGCATGTTTTTGATGAGGTTGCATGTACCCTTCCCCTTTCACATGCTTTTTTTGTAGCTGATGCTTCCCTCTGTTACCTTCTCTCTGACCCAGTGCTGCTCTGCCTCTCCCATGCACTGGATAGATCTAGTTTCTGCTGCATGACTTTGAGTTTGAACTTCATCTTGCAGCAGTGGTTTTTCTGGAGCCAAATTGTTTTCAATTGCTACTTTTGCTGAAGAGCAATAATTCTCTTCTCTGGAGTAGCAAGTTGCCTGTCTATTCTAAATATACTGGAGTGTGCATCTTGGCATAACTGCAGAGGTTACAAAACATGACTGCATCCTTTTGAAGCTCTCTCTTGCAGAAGAGAAAGCTCCTGATGCTTTACATTAGACACTTGCAGTTTATTTGGGCAAATGTCCCAGTCTGAAGGATCTTTACTAATCTGCTGTGGTTAAAACTGTGCTATACTATTCTCAGTTAGTTGTTGACTGCTTGGTGGCGGTGGGGCTGGGAAGCAAAAATGACTGGAGTGGCTGGAGATCCTGCAATAAAAGCTTTATGAGCTTTTTCTGGCAGAGACTGTTTTGGCAGAGAAGCACAGGTTTCTGACAAACAGCTTCCCTGTTTGCAGGGAGTGCAAAGTTGAACTGATAAGCCAAATTCTTGGAGGAATTATGCAATATTCAAAATAAGAGGGCATGTAACTAATGGTGTGGAAACGATCACAGACTTGTGTCCTCTGGATGGTAGCATTGGAACTGCAGCTATTGTCCTGCATATCCACATACTCAAAGGACACAGATCTCCTACCTGTTTCCCAGAACCAATATCAGTGAGCACAGACAGGTTTAGGTGCCTGATGGGGAGCCATGGAGTCAAAATGGTGTGACTGTCGGTGCCCTCATCAGAAAGGGAGGCTTTCAAAGGTGGATTCCACTGTGTGTTGTGTTGAGGGAACATTTTTTCTGCAAACCTCTAATGCCTGGAAAACACTTCGTTTGGCCACTGGATTTCAGCTGGAACAGTATAACCTTCCTCCTACAGACCAGCACTGTTCTTTGCTTGGAAGGTGTTAGCACAGTGCCTCACAAACACAGTGAGCTACAGTAATGTTTGGAAGAGCTAGCAAAGTGTTGTCAGTGGCAGTAAAGATGCAGAAGAAGCAAGTGATGACCTCCAGATTTAAGCCAGTGTTTCACAAAGAAAAATCTTGAATGAAAGTTCAGCCCCAAGAAGTGGCTCTGGCAAGCTGTGTGTGATTAGATGGGAACTCTGGATAACATTCCTGCCCAAGCTGATGCTGTTTCATCCAGAGGCAGTGTGTGGACTTAGGTATCTTCTTGGACTTTGTTTAAAGCTGAATGTCTCTGGTGATTCTGCATTTCACAGGAGCAGTCCTTGCCCTTCCCTCATGTTCCTTCTTGCAGTCTTTCCCTCTACGGCCTGTCTGGTAGAGGCATAGAACAGGGAGGAAGGTTATCAGTGCTCCTCTAATAAATTTATGTATGGTTGTGATTTTTCCAGAAGGCCATCTGTGTGCAGTGCCTTCAGTTGGATAAACATTCACTGAACACTTCTGTTCCCATGTAACATGCTTCAGTCCTTGATTGAAACCATTCTCAAGGTGTTCTGGTGCTGGACTTTAGCAGCCTTCATTTTTCTCTTGCCTTCCAATCAGTTCGCTTCACCCAATGCTTTAGACTGGCAGGTTAAGCTCTGGAAAGACCTGAAAGCCAAGAGTACTGCTTCTGAAGCTTTCTTAGGGGTGTCTTGGGTCCTAGTCCCCTCTCCCAGATCTATTCTGCATGCAGATATGAAGTCTTGTAAATACTTGCATAGAGCTTTGTGGAAGTAACACAATATTTGGAGGATGAGCTATATCTAGCCCATATGTTTTATTGCATGTCAAATGGCATGATGATTTGTCTTGTCTTCTGCTAGCAGCAGATCTGTATGCACAGTAATGTTCTGCATGTTTGTTGGGTCCAGGCCACATGGTCACTGAGAAGTGAGTAAAGGCTTTCAGGCCATCAAACTCCTTCAGCTCTCTTGGCTACAAGAGGCAGGTTTGGGGATAAATTGAGATTAAACAGCACAGTCTTTCCTCTAATTTCATTTCCTTGAAATGTATTGTGTTTTGGTCTGTGTGAAAGCAGCATGATTACATGTTTCTGGTCAATATTTAAAATGTAATTAGCACTGGGGTCTGCTCAGCACAGCATGGAGTGCCAAGACTCAGCCTTGCATATCAGCCTAGTGTTTTTAAGCTCTGAGGCATCAAGTTTAGGCAGCCAGAGGTTCTTGCACAAGGCTTTGAGGTGTTCAAAACATTCCCTGGTATTTCAAGGGATTTGGACACAGACAGAACACAACATCATATTTGTAAAGCCTCAAAGCTAAAAAAAAAAGAGGTACTTCATCTAGCTTTTTTTCTCATTAGCCTTTAATGTGCTAACACTATATGACTGCTCATAAGTTACCAGAAGGTGCCACTGGGAAACAGATGTCACTATCCCAAGACACCTAGACTCACTAGAAGATAGTAAAAATCGTAGAGATGCAGCTAAATATTGATTAATGCTGAAAACATTCCTGGATGCCTAGATTTGAAAGGCTGCCCCAGCCTCTCTAGTACTGTGATGTTACAGCTCTGCTATGAAATGGTCTCAATGATCTGAGTTTAGCAGGGCACCCACTTACTGGCTGAATGCCCTTAGTTTGTGGTGGCAACCATAAAATTCTCAGCTTTCCCTTTGGCACGTTCACAAACCTACCACTTAGGTGTGGTTTTTATTGGTGTGATTCTAGGAAGGACAGCAAAGATAGGAAGAGCACACTTTGAGTACACATTTGAGCACACTTTGAGCATCACATGCAGAACTACTGGCCAGAAGTTGTTGGTCTGACACATTCTAGTCTGAGCTGAAAAACTGATGTAAAGATTTGATTCGGTTCATCTGCTGTCTGTTCCTCAAACAAGCCTTAGTGAGGCGCTGAGCTCTTTCTGATGTGCAACATCCGGTTCATTTCCAGGTCAGGACCACTGTACAGTTATTTACTGATGATCTTAAAAGAACACTCTAGATACATGTCCGCTGTTGGCACTAGTGTCAGCTGCTGCTCTTCTGTGCTCTGAAGTCTGTGTATTGCTTTCCCCCATAACTGCTTATATGTCAAAGTCAAGAGGTGTGACAAGTGGCTCTGTGTGCCAGCACCTTTGCTCAAGTCCTTAGCCCAGTGGGATATAGAGAGGTCTGTGTACTTATGCACAAACCCAAGGAAGCAGCAGTACAACCAGCCCAAAACTTTTCCATTAGGCTACTTCCCCCACTAGCCCCTGAGTACATGAATAGGATGAGCTGTAAGAAGGAAGCACTGGATGCTAAAGTGACTGTGGTCAAAACAACTTAATTGTCATTTAAAGCTGCCCCTAGAATTCATGCTGAGTTCATGCACTGCTGTGATCCCACTGGAGATTTCCTTTTTTCATCCCAAAATAAACACATGCTTCTGCGGTCATCTGAGTAACTATCCAACGCAGTCACAAAGGACACCGGAGAGACTCTTCATCAGTTACTGTAGCAATAGGACAAGGGGTGATGGGTTTAAACTTAAACAGGGGAGATTTAGGTTAGATACAAGAAATAAATTATTTACTCTGAGGATGGTGAGGCCCTGGCACAGGTTGCCCAGAGAAGCTGTGGTTGCCCCATCCTTGGCAGTGTTCAAGGCCAGGTTGGATGGGGCTTGGAGTAACCTGCTCTAGTGGAAGGTGTCCCTGCCTGTGGCAGCGGGACTGGGAGTAAATGATTTTAAAGTCTTTTCCAACCCAAAACAGGCTAGCATTCAATGACTTTGGCCTTGCAAGCATTAGTCTGCTTTAGTCTAATGCTGGTTTTAGAAATCATTAATATTGCCTGAGCAGTACAATACCTTAACCCATCCCAGCAAAACCCCTGAGCTGCAGCCTAGCTTGTGCACTTGTGCCTCATCCCACTGTTGACAGGAGGGCTGTCCTCTTGAACCCTTGCCCAGCAGCTGTTAAGCTACAGTTTGGCTTTGGCAAGGCTTTCAGAGGATCCCTGAGAAATGCAGGTCATGCAATGTTCTGTCATTAGTCATGCTTTGTGACCACTTGCATTATTGTTTACAGTTTCTTTGGTATCCTGGAGCAGAAAGCAATAAAAACCCTAACCTATCTGCCACAGGACAATGACTGTTGAAGATTAGATTAGGAAGTGGGGGAGGGAGAAGCCCTAACTGTCTTGGGGTCACTGCCTTGTAGGGCTATGCTTGAGTGCCTTCAGGCCAAGTTGTAAACGCCAAATTGTGATGAGCTTTCATGAATTTCATGTGCTCTTCTGCTATAAAAAGTCTTTCCCAATGTTCAGTGGGTCATTGCAATCTTTCTTGCGTGTCTCATTTGTACTTAAGTAACTCCAGCAGGAGGAGGAACATGTACATTGTCAAAGAACCTGCACATAGCTTTTGCAAGTGTGCTCTTTTCCTCCTTGATGATCCTCCATTCACATGACAAGTTAGTTAGCTTCTGGAGCTTCTCTCCACTTTTCTCTCTGGGAGGTCTCTGCTGTACCTGTCTGAGACCATACCTCCCATAGCCAGCAGTGAGAATGATCTCTCTGACCTACTGATCATGGAAGGAACATTTCCCCCACCACACACACACCTTTTGGCTTTTCTAGGCATATCCTAGCCTGGCTTTGTTCTTGTTATTCAAGTGTCACCCAGTGTATTGTGCTGAACTGGGTGTCAGTGGAGGAGTGAAGATGCTGGAGCACCTCCACTCTGGATACGGTCTGAGAAAGCTGGGCTTGTTCAGCCTGGAGAAGACTCAAGGGAGACCTTAGAGCAGCTTCCAGTGCCTAAAGGGGCTACAAGAAACCTGAAGAGGAGGTTTGGACAAGGGCCTGTAGGGACAGGACAAAGGGGAATGGCTTTAAACTGACAAAGGAAGGATTGAGATTAGACATTAGGAAGAAGTTCTTCTCTGTGAGATTGCCCAGAGAAGCTGTGGCTGCCCCATCCCTGTCAGTGTTCAAGGCCAGGTTGGATGGGGCTTGGAGCAACCTGCTCTAGCGGCGGGTGTTCCTGCCCATGGCAGGGGTTTGGAACTGGGTGAGCTTTAAGGTCCCTTCCAACCCAAACCATTCTAGGGTTCTGTGATACTTACTCTTCTTGTCTCAGATTTCAGGAAGCTTTAAACTATCATCTCTCTCCTGTTGTGGATTATATTTCTATACTTTTTGACTCTTTTCTGTTCTTTAATAAGAAATTATGCTATCATGTGAGATGTTGAGGACACTTCTCGGTATCAACTTGAAATTGTATTTCTTTGAATGTGAATTTCTGGAATATACCACACCTCAGTGCAGTGGTGACAGGAAGAACAAGGCAGGGTGTAACTGTGAATATGAAACTGGCTGAACATACACTCATTTTGTGTCCATCTCCTTGTGTGGGGACATAGCAGCTCAGAGGAGTATAAAACACATTCTTGCCCCAAGAGAGTTTTGCTATGGTCTTTGTGGAGGCAAGGTTGGGAACTTAAGAACAGGTATCATTTTATCTCTTAATTAAAACCCTGGCACCTTGTGTCACTGGGTGCAGCTTGCACAGAGCCTCCATGTAGTAAAACACTACATTTCTCCTCTGCGCTCCTATCAAGTGTTCGCATGAGCTAGTACAGAGGTTTGTCCTCATCAGGGAGATGGTTGGTGTCTCCAGTTTCCACCAGACAAGTGTCTTGTGTCTCCAGCCTCTACCAGACCATCCTATGTCCCAATATCTTTTCCTTGCTAAGCAGGCTGCAGTAAGCATTCATGGTGTTGCAAGTGACTCCTGTTTTGTGACGTGTCCCTCTTATTAGCTGTACTGAGAGTTAGTAAAGGTTAAAATGCTCTTGAAGGGGTTTGAGTATGCATTAACCATGAAAGCTGAAACCTTTGAAGCTGGTCAGAATCTAATAGGAGATGAGGATGATGACAAAAGCTGCTCTATTAAACAAGTAGGTGGATATTCTTAAGAAAACTGCTGCCACTGTAATAAATCTAATCCTTCAGGCCTCGGAGGAAATGCCAGCCTGGCCAGGACCTCTGATACGGTCTTAGTACAGCTGTGCTACTGGAGGCAGATGCGTTCTTGTTTGGACTTGGCACAGGAAAGCAAGTGTTACCCCTTCCACATATGAGAAGAGGCTTTTCCAGCTCTCCTGGCACTAGACAACTTGTTTTGTAGTCATGACTGTTTTTACTGGGTTAAAGCAGGGACTGAATGTGAATAAGTGTGGTCCAGGTTTGCTTGAAGGGAACAGAGCTATCAGTAAGGATTTGGTAGTGGTGCTGGTGTCTGCCTGGCCTCAGCAGGCAGAAGGAGACTTTTATCTGGCTGCAGTTCTCACTATTGTAAAGGCTTGAAATGCTGTCACAGTGGAAGTTTGAATGAGAAATTTCCCCTCTGTCTTGCCCATAGTAACTCCTTCTCCTCCTGAAGGGATGAATCCTGCTCGTGACAGCAAGATTTAAATAGTTTCAATAGGTAAAGTACAAAAAACCAACAAAAAGTTGGTGCCAGGCCTGCTTAGAGACCTTGGCATTTGGTTTTTAGAGTGTGCATATCCCCAGACTTCCCTGAAGGATGAGGAAACAAGCAAGTTATGAAATGAGGAGAGCTGGGTTGTCTTTCCTGGGACCATCAATCTGAAAGCAAGAGCTTCTCATGCGTGAAGAGGTCAGACTTGGGCTGTTCTTCCCAAACCTGGCTTTCATGCTGAGCTGGGCTGGGAGGGCATGGATGAGCTTGGTGTGACTCCAGGAAATCAGAGCTAAGCTGCTCTTAAGACCTGTGAACAGAAAGGGCTTCAGGCATTCTCTTCTCAGTTCCTCTTGTGTGGTTGACTTTGGCCAGGCTCCGTGCAACTTGCAAATAGTTTGTGAAGAGCAAGATCCATGGTGGAGGAAGCTGAGAACAGGAAAGAGGTGTGCTAGCATACTATGCAATGACCACATTTCCTTGTCTGTTCCTTTACTGTAGATAGTTGAAGAAACAAATACGGTCTGGTCCTATGTTGTTGCCTTGTTTTGGTGAGAATAGTTCTGTGTGTGGTCTTTCCTGAAAGCCACTGTGTTGCACTAAACAAACTTACAGGTTTGAGGTCAAGTGATGGGGCTGGGAAAGGATGGTTTGTGTCCTTGGTCTGGTACACCTCATGGAGATCCATCTCTGTTGAACTGCAGATGCTTGTATTTACCAGGAACCAGCTGCTTACTGCAAGGGACTTACCCACAGTTCTCATAAACAGACCCTTCTTGCTGTCCTGGAGATTGCAGTCATCTCCGTGATGAGAGGCTGCACAAACAGAAGCAGGGATAATGACCTTGTTGATTAAAAGGCAAAAGGAGGTTTCCTAGGACATGAAGCTTGCACTGGTTGTCCTGGTTCTAGATTGAACACCCCTGGAAGGGTAGGCTGCAAACACAGAAAGGCTCTCTGCAAAAATAGTAGGGCCAGGAGGCACATTACCAGCCCTGTGGTGTGGAGAAACCAGCAGCACCTGTTTGAGGAACTAAGGTGTGGATTTGTTCATGGACATGCCCTTTGAGCACCTTTGAGAGGTAGAGAGCCCATCTAATAAAAACTACTGAAATCTGCCTCTAACTGGCTCAGCTTACCTGCCTTTGATGTGGTTCAGAAGGAAACAGGCCTGCACTATGCCCTTCTTGTTAGCTCAGGAAGATAAAGACCAGGAACATCCCAATGCCTGCCTGACAGACATGTGCAGAGCCTTGCCAACTCTGCCCTTGTCCCAGTCCCTGTGTGCTGCTGGCCTTAAGTTCCCTTTCTTTGGTCCTCAAGTACATGTGAGAAGCCTGAACCTCAACAATGTTCCAGTTCTTTGCACAGCTCCTTCAGCCGTTCTAGTTCAGGTCCTGATCTTGTTTGTTTTGGAGTGTCTCTCTTCAGGTCTCTTCCATCATCTCGCTTCTTAGAGTTTTAGCAGTGAAAGCAAGGAAGTGTAGAATACCAATTGTCCTGCAATTCTAGCATCTGTGCCTCTTCACTGGGCTGCTGAGGGACATTTGCAAAAGCATTTGCTCCTGACTGGAAAAAGGCTCATCTTGCTTAATGTTCTTCATGTTCTCAGCTTGGTTTTCTTATGGTTCAGCTGGTGGTGAAGATGCCTACAGCACCACTTCTGTTCTTGCTGGGGTTGCTTCTTCTCTCATCTTGTACTCTCATCTTGTGTTTTACATGATGCCTTGATCCCTTGCTTGGAGAAGGCAAGAGAAACAAGGATATACTGGAGAGAAGGGCCACAAAGAGCTTGTGTTGGTGGAAATTGTGCTGAGTGGTATAGACTGAATCTGCTAATCCTGTATAACATAAGCAGAGAAGTTGGGTAGGGACATCATAACATGAGCTAATGCAAAGAACTTCCTAACTTTTGATTGCAGAGGTGTGAAAGACCTTGTGTGTAGTTTTGTGAGGGTGTGAATGAAGGTTGTGCCAAAGCTGCCAGCCCTATTGTTTTGGGAAGGGAGTGGGGCTGCAGAAGCATGATCCTTTCCCCATAGTCTTGGCAAGATGAAGCACTACTGCTGGCATTGAAGCTGAGCTTGAGTCAGGCTTTCTGCAGATTTCCCCTTTGCTGGTGTCTCTGTAAAGGACGGTGATGCAAGGAGAGTAGTGGGGATGCTGAAGGCACAAATGTTCTTGTGGAAGGATAGGAGGAAGCTGCAGTCAGGTTCCTCTTGGACATGTGTGCGGTCAAGATGAGAGACATCAGACATAGCCATGAGGGAAATTTCAATGAGCTGTTAGGAAAAGACTTTTTACTGTGAGTGTGGTCAGACAATGAAGCAGAGCCCCAGGGAGGTTGTGAGATCTACAGATCCATGCAAATAATGCAAAGTTCAGCTGGACAGAGCCCTGAGCAGCTGGAGCTGGCAATGCTTGGAGCAGGGCATTGATCCAGAGACCGCCAGAAGTCCCTTCCAATTCTTCAGTGGTAGGTAGGAGATGCCTAGATGGTGTGTAGCATAAATTGTGGCCTAGGACTGTATTTGCCCTTTTCCTAGGCTGGTATGATAAGGAGACACTAAGGAGACCTGTTGCTATTTTTTTGTGGTAAGGGTGCATCGTTCTGGAGATGCTTACAGGGACTGAAGATGTGTGCCTCTCTGGTGGCAGTGCTGGTTTTTGTATTACTTGTATTGTGACAGGCTTCCTCTGGTATTCCTCCAGGTACAGCTACATGATTGACAATGTCATTCTCCTGATCACTGGGACTCTGCACCAGCGTTCCATCTCCGAACTGGTGCCCAAGTGCCATCCTCTGGGAAGTTTCGAGCAGATGGAAGCTGTGAACATTGCTCAGACGCCTGCGGAGCTCTACAATGCAATCCTGGTGGACACACCCCTGGGTGAGTGGAGCCTTTCAAAATACCTCTCAGCTGTGTGTGGAGCAGATGTCACTTTTCTCCCTAGTCTAACTAGGTCCAACTGAGACTGAGTTTTGTGCCAGGAAGACAAAGTGATGGGTAGTGCACAGCTGTGACTGTACTGCCCATTGTGGCTGGGCTTGAGTTCAGGTTTATGCCTGTCCTAAGCCAGTTTTATCTCTGGAGGACCATCTAGTTCACAGCAAATGTCCAAACCAGCACACTGGTAGTACAAGCTGCTGGGGAGTTTGGTTTGTGTAAACCAGGCCTTGAGCTGCGATGACAGTGCAAATGTAGTTAGATCTGATCTGCTAGATATGTCCATTTATCAGCACTTCTGGGAAACATCACCTGCAATTAGGGAGGAAGGAGAAAGTTTGAAGAGATCACATTTTCTAAGACCTCTCAATAAATGTCATGAGACACTTGGCTTCTTTAGTGAAGAGCTATCAGCTCCTCTGCTGGAATGAGTCACTTAATTTCCAGCACTTTTAGTTGGACCATTGGGCAATTTCTTGTAGGCAATTTTTATAGAGAATCAGAGAGATCTGCACATGCCCTTGCACATGAGAAAATTAGCTCTAGATGAAGGAAAGCTCTCTATATACAAAACCCCCCAAGCTCAAACAGCAACAGCAAAAGAAAGGGCTCCAAAACCTTTTCAAGTTGATTGTGTATCAAGATCCTGTGCTGAGGAATACTGTCTCAGTGGTACAGGCCTTGACCAGGAGGCACGTAATGCTAAAACCAGGTGTCTTATGAACAGCTATTCAGACAGAACATTCTTTAAAGATAAAAGCTGTAGGAAGTGGTTCTGGAGAAAATACGAAAGCCTTTTTACAGTAGTAGGGGAGGTAGTCACAGGTGACTTGCTGGTTAAGCCTCTGTGGGCAAAAACAATGAGGTACACCTGAGTCAGTGGTTAATCATTGTTTTGGGGTTGCTAAAAAGAACAAAACACTAAATCATCATATAGATGATAGAAATAGTTGTGATAGAAATAGTTGATTTTGGAACTGAAAGTGCTTTTGCAAGTACTCTGTATAATAATGGGGCAGCTGAAATAGCTGTCATGGAAAAATGACTTGCCAGATAGAGCCCAGCAGAGGAGGTGAAACTTGTCTCAAGAGATCTGGGTTGCAAGGTGAGGCAGTGACACAGCAGGAGAACCGAGGCTCTGCATGCAGCTGAATTGAACCCGCTGTAGGGATGATGTGTGGGAAGAAAATCCTTCTGATGAGTAAGTGAGAACTTTCCCATTTTGGGAATAAGATAAGGATATTTCAAAGATACTGTCTCAGAGACCTCAAAGCTTCCAGCTGTGAAAAAAAAAAAGAGTGAAAAAACCCCATTACAGCAGCGAGGTGGTTCTAGAGAGTGTGTCTGGCAGGTAAGGGTCTTTGCCTCTTGCATTCATGTACTTGTACATGACTCACTTTTGCCTGCTTCTGCCCTGGCTAGGCTGACTTCTTCAAACCTTTTGCCCTAGCCGTGCCCTTGAGGCTGTGTACCATCTAGTGTGGCATTTCTTCAGAAGGAGAACATGGGGAGTAGCTGTGTTGCCTAAACAAGCAGGCATGTAGGCTCCAGTTGTTTAACTTGCACTCTTTCCAGTGACCACACGCAAGGAAACAGCAGCTCTATCTCCTAAAAGTACTTGAGTAGCTATGTGGCTTGGTAGGAATCCCTAACCCCAAATGGCTTTCATAGGTTAGCAGGGCAAAATAAGACTTGCTGTTAGCTTAATTTGGGATATTGGAGGGCCAAGAACTGAAATAGCTGTGTTCTCATTCCTCTGCTACTCTGAAGTAGCCACTTCTTAGCTAGGCTAACCAGGGAGTCTTGCAGTGAAAACCAGTCCTGGCACACTCTGTTTTCGTTTTTGCCAACCGAGGGAGAAGTGCTCCTCTAGCTACGTGGCATTGGTCTTTGATGCTCTTGCAAAGAAACCTTGGTGGGGTTGACCCCAGTTCAGGTCTGTCTAGACCCACAGTCCAGCTGCAGTAGAAGCAGTGTACATCAGAGGTGTGAGCCTGCATCATACCTGATTTGTCACACAGTAGAGCACTGGTCAGCTCTCAGCATGAGTGCAGTGCTCTTTAGCCCCATCTGGACTGTGTAAGCTGAGAAAGGTCATATTTCTCTATGTAGCAAATTCAGCAAAGTTGGCTGCTGAGGGAGAGTAGAAGTCATTAAAAGTCCTGTCAATGGGTTTTATTGTACCACTCGCTTGTCAGCAAGAGCACAACAGCCTTATGTTACATTTGATGTAAAAGGCTCATGTTTATCTGGAGCTTGCAGTACCCTGTGTTAGGTCTGAAATCTGTGGAAACATCTTCTCAAACTCCTTCCCAGAGATACTTTGGCAAAGTATGTAGGGCTGAGCATCCTACCACAAAAAACACTAGTTGATCCTGTCTCCTGTTTCTTGGCTCCAGATAAAGAAATAGAAGTCCTTGGAAGAGGTGGAAAATGGGGCTGATAGACCTGATCAGGAGAAACAGCTCGTGACTCCATCCATGGAGTGTTATGGGCTGCAGGAGCTGTGACATCTCCATGCCTCATTGGAGAAGGAGGAAAAAGCACCAAATTCCTCAGGACTTGCTAGCCACTGTCTCACAGATGCCTAAGCAGACAATTGGGAAGCTGTCTTGTCACATTTGGATATCTGCATCTAGGAAGAATTTGGGTTTTGCTTGTTTTTGAACATGGGCTGATCTGGCACTGATGCTGGAGTCTAGAGCTGAGAACAGGCTGTTAACCAAATTATAAGACTAAGGGGTGAAGAAAGATTTTCATGAGAGAGCCCCAGATTTTTCTTTCTTTTTCTTCCCTGGAGTAGTGGTAAACATGACCAAGAAGTAGTTCCATTGTGGCCTATGGAACCATGGTGGAGTCTGAGGTTTTGAATCATGGCAATTTGGTGGCTACTGAAGATGAGGGCCAGGCCTAAGAGGGTCAGGCTCAACACAGGGTGTGCTATTGCCTAGTATTGTTGAAAAGTCTGGGAGGTGCTGGGCGTGAATCTGGTTAGGGCAATGCTGACTCTGTCTGTGGCTCTGTTTCAGCTGCTTTCTTCCAAGACTGCATATCTGAACAGGACCTGGATGAAATGAACATTGAAATAATTCGAAACACGCTGTATAAGGTGAGTGAGTCTGTAGGAAAGGAAAGAGATGTTAACTTGCCTGGTTATTCCTAGTATGACTAGAGGTGTTTCTTGGGTGAAGAGCTCCTGCCTGGGTTGGCTTTCTTCAACCAAACATGGGAGTAGACTTACAAGTAACTTTGATTTTTCTTTCTTTTTCTTCCCTGGAGTAGTGGTAAACATGACCAAGAAGTAGTTGCATCCATTGGAAAGTAAAGGCAGTGCACTTGGAGGTCCCTGCCATCCCATAACTCAGCTCTGCAGAATTACATTAGCTGGCCAGGCAGAGTGGGGTGTTCTGTTGTTTTGGGGTTTTTTTTTTTTGAGTTATCAAACTGTGAAGAGTCTGTGCAAGAGATTTTGCAGAATTTATGCCTTTGAATTTCCTCAGGCGCCAAGCAGGCAGGAGAAGGTTGCTCCTTAACCACACAAGTTCAGATGTGTAGTTGAGTGCATTCAGAGGGCTAAGGTTAACATTAACATTGCTGAAAGACTTTCACAGGCTTGGTTCTCTCTCTTGATCTCTTTTAGAAGAGCCTCCAACAGCCTGCTCTAGCCTTCAGTGGCTGTGGTTGGGGTTAGATGATCTTGGTACAGCAGAGTAAAAGGTGCAGCTGGGGTGGAGGAGTCCTGCAGGCTGGGAGAGTATTGGCAAAGGGATGAGGGAGGGCTAAGGATCAACTTGTCCTGAGCCTATACAGGGAGCTGTCATCTCTGCAGGCCCTGTCTGGTTTGAGCTGGCAGTTTCACAGCATGTGTTTATGTGCAGGCTGTGGCTATCGCTCCATCTCTACTCTCTGGATTAAGGGTGGGATGCAGATTGTATCTGCCAGCCTTGTTTTGGCTGGTCACAGCCAGCCTACAGTCAGTGTGACCTCTGCTTCCCAAGGAAGCCATGGCCTGGTGGGAGAGGCAGAGAACAAGCCAGGCGTGAAGGAAAGAAAGTGAAGGGAGAGGAGAAGGAGCTGCGTGTCAGCAGTCATGCCCAGCAGCATGTGGCCTCTGGCATGTACTGGTCTTTTGCTGTAATGGTGGGAGGAATTCCTGTTTGCATAAATATCTGCAGCCTTGCAGGGTGCAGACCTCTGTTCGCAGGACAACGGGTTAGGGAGTGTGGGTCCCAGTGGGTCCTTGGGTCCCAGCTGCTACATCCTTTCCCATATCCTTTTTGAGGCCTGATAATGGTTTGCATTCTGCTCTCCCTACCTCCAAATTGGAGTGTAGATGCCCGGTATCCTTTGGTATATTCTGGGACTGGCTGTTGCTGAAGAGCAGCCCCCAGGGAACATGGGGCTGTGTCAGTTACAGATCAGAGGGATGTGAGGGTGAAAGGTAACTGCTGCTTACAGACTCTCACTCAAAGCCACCTCTCTTTCCCAGGGACTGGAAAATGTGTGATACAATGCAAATAGTCTCCCATAGGCAAATAAGGGAAGTAAAATCAGGACTGAAATCTGCACAGAGCTGCTCTGAGGAGCACAGCAGGCAGGTGCCTAGGATGGATGCCCATGGCCTGAAGGAGTTGGTATGGGAAGGGGAAGCACTACCTCCCAGACTTACTGGAGGTTTTTTCAAGGAATCTATGAGCATGTAGACAAAAGCTTTGAACAGGATTCATAAGAGGAAGGCAGTTACAAGGGTTTCTTGTTAGCACTGACAAGTGAGAAGGTTCTTGAATGGAAATATGGTTAAGACAGGGGAGCAGAGGTTAAAAGTTAAGTGGTCAGCTATTAGTGTAGAGGGTGGTCAACAGCAGAGTTCTGCAGCGGAGGCATGCTGGCATTATCTTCAGTGCTTCCTCCCTTTTTGCCACATCTTTAATGGCTGTGTTGAAGTGAAGCTAGCTGACTGTTGGCCTTTGTTGTTGACCTTCTTGTAGGAAACAGCTGAAGGAGCTTTGTGACTGAACAGTAAAATACAGCAGGCAGATCAATGTGGAGTGATGTATGGAAGAGGCAACGAGGTAATCCTAACCCTGCTTGTATAGTGAGGCCTCCTTGTTCCTTTCCCCTACTAAATGAAATCTTAGTTTCTGATTGCCCTAAGCAAGAGTATCTTTCCAAGCTAATCAGTTCCTAACAGTAGAAAAGAACTGCACAAATATTACTCTGCTGCTGCGTGCATCTGAATTGTGTTTGTTCTAAACGCTCATTCCTCTCCTCTATCATCTTTGAACAGTGGAACAGGAGAAGCTGCTAAGAAGGACATGTTTAAGATTTGGGTACAAGGACTTCTGCATGAGAAATTGCAAAAAAGGTTAGGGTTCCTTGCCTGCAAGAGGAGTGAACCCAAGCTGTGGTGGGTGGCTGTAGGTAGTGTTGGAAAAGTTAGTGTAACTGGACGAAGCCATGGGTCTCCCTTTAGGCTGTGTGTGACAGACTGATGAGGCTAGCAGGAGGCAGAGGGTGAATATGTGGGTTCATGAAAATAAAGTGCATTAAGGTTTATCAAATGCAAAGACACAACTATTTCTGGGTTGAGGGGTTCAGGACACTGAAGAGCACATGGTGGGTGTACCCAGTATGACATTTCTAGTTTGTGTTCCCGTGGTGTCTATGATACTGGATCCTCATTCAGTGCTGGATATTTGAGTTCACCTATTTTTGCTTGTAGAGCCTAAGGCTTGTGTGTGAGCTCGGAGAAGGGCAGAGGTAGTGACTGACCCTCTCATCCAGGTTGCCTCTTCTGTTGGCCTCAAGCAAAGTCCATTATCCATATCCTTGTTCCTGTGGTAACTGCAGACTGATGCTCTGTGCTCTCCTGTACTTGAGCAGTGGCAAGCACTGGAGGTGATGTTTCTTTGACGTGTGATGCTCACCCAGCAGTGTCCTCTTGCATTGTGTGGTAGCAAATATTTACAGAACACAGTAACCCAGGTGCTTTACTAGTGTAGAACCTGAAGGTGTTCAACACGTGCATTCTTGGTCCATCCGTAGTCCTGGAGTTGTTGTGACAAAGCAGAGATTTGTGATGTCTCAGCATCATTTTATTCCATCCCTTCTAAATAATTATAGTTGCAGTGCTCTGTTCAGGGAGGTATTTTATCACATGATGACTTCTGAGAAAGTTTTTGCTGAACAGTACTTTTAGCCATGCACAGCCTTCCTGGGCTCCTCGTGGGAGATACAGTCATCTTCCAGCTGGATTGTAGTGTATCTCTGCAAAGGATTACGTTTCCTGGAGGCAGCGTGGCTGTGCTTAGCCTAATATGTTTTCTGCAGTGCTCCAGTTGGGATGGTGACCAAGCGGCTGCAGTGTGAGAAGAGGATTGCAGAGGATGGCTGGTTTCCTTCACAGATGTCCTGTCTCATCTCCTATCTCTGCTTACACAGCGATACTTTCTGAGCCTAGGTTTTGCAGCTACAGTTGTGTGGCTTGGCATGTTTGTGGAGGCCAGAGTGGGGTCAGGAAACCACGTGAGACTTCAGTAAATGTGGTGGAGTTAGACAACTCAAAGGAGCAAAATGGGCTTTAACTTTACTGCCTGGGGATCTTGCCTGCAGTAAGATCATGCAGCCAGTTGAACCAACACAACCACAACCATTCACATCTCCAGCTCCTGGGGAAGCACAGTTCCTAGTGTGGGCTTGGCATCCAAGTTTGTGTGGAGTGGGAGCTCCTGTGTTTCTGGGAGCATCCCTGCATGGTGTTTATCCTCTGCTGAATGGCCCTGTGGGGCACTAGATGAACCTGTTAAGGGGAGTCCTCACCCACCCTTTCTTTTCCAGGCTTACCTGGAGTCCTTCTACAAGTTCTGCAAGGTGCTGGGAGGTACCACAGCAGATGCTATGTGCCCAATCCTGGAGGTAGGTCTGGAAACCTGGATGCTGTTGCAATGATACTCATTGTTCTATGCTAAGGCCCAGCTTGCCTGCCAGTATTAAGAATGTTCCAGATACTTCTCAGCACTGCATGCACACTCTGCCTGTGCATTGAGAAACCTGGGAAAATACTGCCTGAACATGACTTTGGGCAGGTTTGATTCCCCAGGTGATGGAGATGATGGGCTTGCCCATCATGCATGCACAGTTGCACAGAAGGCCATCTGTTGCCTTCATGGCAACACCTTCATCCTCTCACATGGATAACAATCAGGAGACAACTGGAGCTGTTCAGTGCATGCCTGTCTCCATGCCAAGGCTAGCTGTGGGATGTGCAGTGCTCAGGGGCAGTAGGTGAGAAACTCCCTGACCCTGCAGGGTTCTGCTCAGTGCTTTGGCTTGTGCATGGGATTGGGATTTCATCACCTGACTGTTCTCCATGCACCAGCTACTGGCCATACTGGGAGCCTGCATGTATAGCCTCCCCTGGCTGAACACCAGGTAACTGTATGTGTCCAAGGCAGCTTGTTCATGCTGCCCTTCTGATGTGGTTCTGTTCAGAGTAGCATCAGTACTTGCTGGGCTCTGGCAAAGATGCTGCATCCCAAGATGAACTGCTCTTCTCCCACAGTTTGAAGCTGACCGGAGGGCCTTCATCATCACCATTAACTCATTTGGGACTGAGCTGTCCAAGGAGGACCGAGCAAAGCTGTTCCCACACTGTGGCAAGCTCTACCCTGAGGGCCTGGCTCAGCTGGCCCGAGCAGATGACTATGAACAAGTCAAGAATGTTGCTGACTACTACCCTGTGAGTGCTTGGGGTTAGAGCCATGGGGACTGGTGCAAAGATGTGATCTGGGTTAATGCTTCTCAGATATCTGGGGGAACTTATAGATTGACAGCCTGAGGAGAGGGGTGCCTGTCTTCTGCTGGTACCTGTTGGTTCCGTACTCTTCTTGGCCAAAGTGAAGTTGGCTTGCCGGGAATTCCATTGGTTTGTTAGTTATGGCTGTCATTGCAGTAGTGGCAGGGAGACCACCTATGCTCTGTGCACCCCATCCCACACTGTGGGGCCTGCCCTCACCAGCAAACCCTTGAGGTATCAGCGTGGCAGCAGCCACAGTCTCTCTTTGGCTGGTTGGGGTTGGAAACATGTCTTCAGCAAGAAGCTGTTGCTTCCCCAGCCATAGTTGGTTGCTTTGAGATACCGTTCAGTTGCAGAGGAGACACTGACCTGGGAGGACACTTTTTGGATGTGTCTGGGTTCCTTAAGCTCATCTTGTTCATGGCTGGGGACCTGTTTGGAGTTGGATAGCTCAGTGTCCCCTAACTGAAGCAGCCAGGGCATGTGGCAGTGTTTGTGGGCACAGGGGCCCGAACACCCCAGTCTGTACACAGAGGGCTCTGTACCTGACGCATCCTCTCTGCAGGTTCAAAGCAACGGTACAGCTTTGAAACCTGCACATTTCAAAGGAGGGTTGGGATCTCTGGCTGGACATGCTCACAGATGAAAGAAATTATTTCTCTGCCTCTCTGGGGATTGCCTTCAACTGGTGTGTGTGCAGTGTAGCCCTGGCAGCACCCCACTGCCAAAGTTCATGTGTGCAAAGGGCAGACTCTTGGCTTCTGTGTGTCTTCTGCTGACCTGAGAGCATGGCTGGAACGACTCTCTGATGCCCAGGACCCCCATATGTTGCTGAGCTTATAGGGCTTTGAGTATATTCTCATGTAATGTCTTTCTGCAGGAGTACAAGCTGCTGTTTGAAGGGGCTGGCAGCAACCCTGGAGACAAGACCCTTGAAGACAGGTTCTTTGAGCATGAGGTATGTGAACCCCAAGACACTTCTTGGCTTGTGTCTACCTGTGCCATTTGCAAAGCTAAGGGGAGCAGGAAGTGATCTGGATAAACAGAGTCTGGGGGGAGGAAAAGGATGATCCAGCAAAGGAGTGGGAATCCAGCATGGTGCTGTCCATGTTCTCACCCAGGCACATTAGAGCAGTGTGGGAGGCAAATTTGGGAGGCTGGTGAATCAATAGTAAAACCAGTGTAATTACATGGGAAAGGGAGATTTTCACAGTACTGAGGGTATAAATAGTTCACTCTTTAAATGTCAGAGCCTGTACTAAGCTATGTACTGTAGGTTAGAGCTGTCCCAAGGACCTGGTGAGATGCAGAGCAGCATAACTGTGCTGAGCCTTCCAGCGTGCTGGAATAGTCATGGGACCTCCTGAACTGCTCCACACTTGTCTTGACCAGCTCCTCCCACCTGAGATGGACAAGTGACATATCCATCTCTGTGCTTTCCCCAGGTGAAGCTGAACAAGCTGGCTTTCCTCAACCAGTTCCACTTTGGAGTCTTCTATGCCTTTGTGAAGCTGAAGGAGCAGGAGTGCCGCAACATTGTGTGGATCGCAGAGTGCATCGCCCAGCGGCACAGGACCAAGATTGACAACTACATTCCCATCTTCTAACCCTGCTCTGCTCATGTCTGACCCTCCTGCCCCTGGAATGTGGAGGAACCCCTGTCTAACTCCCTGAGTTACCCCTTGCCCAGACTCTAGGGATGTCCTTTCTGTGGAACTGACTCAGATGAGGAGGCTGTACAGTTGCTAGTTAAATTATTCACAAGCTGAATTTTGATTTGTGTGCTGTGAGGCATCTGGAGGGACCAGGGCAGGAGGAACACCTCCTGTTGTATATCTAATAGTCCCTGTGTTACTGTACTAATACTGTATGTGCTTGTGCTCGTACAGCAGGACCAACTGGGGGGCTGCTGCCTCAAAAGGGTTCCCACTGCTGCAGAGGAAAATATCAGGTTTGCTATAGCTGCAGGGCCTCTTTGTCATTGCTTTGCACGCCTCCTAGTCAGTATTGTTCCTGTGAGATTTAGTTTTGAGTGTGGTTTGTAGCGTAGGCCATGCTGCTGTGCAATCCATGTATCCTCCTGTAGCTAACCCTGACCTGGGAGAGACTGGTCAGGACTGTCAGAGACTGTAGGAGTGGGAGGGCAGAGCCATACTGCTCCCTGCTCCAACAGTGTTTGCATTAGTTGAGCATCCCTGTGTCCTCAGAAACAGCTCTGTCAGTCTCATTCCTGCCATAAAAGGGTTCCACAAGCTGGCTGAGCTCCTTCCTCCCCTGAAGACCCATGGCTTGGAGATTCCTCTTGCAGCCATGTGGGAGTTTGGTTCCTTTAGCTCTGTGGATGGTGCTGGACACTTGCATCCCCCAGGGCTAGCACAGCCCACTCCCCTGTGCAGGGTGTCTGCCTGGCGCTTGCTGTGGAGCTGTACTCCTGTCACTGGCCCTTGGACACCCTGATGAGTGCAGAGGGCAGCTGTTGTTGCCCTGTCCATTTTTGGTGAGGGAGCCAAGCCCTGGGCTGCCGTGTTGTGGCTTGAGGTCTGAGAGATGCCTGGTGGCAGTGGAGAAGCCACCCTCTCTCCTGTGGTGGGAAATGTGCTGGATGTTGCTGCTGGGAGGGAGAGCAGCTCTGTCCCAGCTTGTGCTGTGGTCGCCTCTGCAGTGTGTATTATCCTGTGCTTCCCTTCCTGCCTACACCAATAAATATCTGCCTACTGCACTGTGCTCTCCCTGCTTACTAACTTGGGTACCTGTTCATGCATCCCCAAGAGGAATCTGCATCATCCAGGGAATTGGTGTTTGTGGTAGTGGAGCCTGGTGTGGCTTTTTGCATGACCTGGGACACTTGTTTCTACCCCACACATGATACTGTACTATCCCTGAGGCCCTGAACACTCACTCCTGAGCACATTGAGCTGCAGTGAGTGTTCTCCGGTCTCAGGAGGTGCACCTCAAGAACAGGGAAGCCCTTGGGTTGGGGCGGGAAGGGGGGAGAAGGTACAAGCTCTTCCTGCAAGGCTCACCCCTTTTCCAGGGCAGCCAGTGGCTACTGCTGTCCCACACAAGGCTCCCATCAAGGTGCTTGATGCAGGGCTGGTGGGGACCCAGCTTAGTTCTGCCAGCAGGCAGGGCATTGCTGCCCAACCGTGGCACCACAGAAGGAGACTGCCAGAGCCCAGGGGTGTATCAAGAACAAATTTATTTAAAAAGTGACAATCATGTACCTCATCTCGAGGAGCTCTGCAGTGCTGGCAGCCTGGCCTCGGCCCCTGCACTCGCTCAGAGCATGTGGAGTGTGTGGTAAGGGCAGGGAGGCAGTGGCCACAGGGTTCTGGGCATGACCCAGCCAAGAGGTGATGTATGGAGGTGAATGCAGCTCCAACAGCAGTGACAAAGATGTTGGGTAGCTGAGAAACACCCATGGTCCATTGGGTGGCCCCCTTCAAGGATGCATGGGTAGAAAAAATACAAAACCATGGTCTCTAGAAAACATTGATTCTTGCACAATAGAAAATAGATCTACCTGATTCTGGAAAGCAATTTGGTTTTCACTGTCTAGTGCTGCCTATTTCCCCCCAGTGCAGGAAGGCGATGCTGGCGGCTGTGCACACGCTCGGGGGCTGGGGTGCTGGGGAATCCTGGGAGAAGGTTTACTCCTGCCCCGCGACCGCATGCGGGCTATGGTCAGGCCTTCTTGGTGGCATCATGGTGCTCCTGCCGCAGTGCTCGTGGCAGCTTGGGGTTGATGAAAAACCCCTTCAGAAACAAGTCTCGCACAAAATAGGGCAGGTAGCGATGTATGAAATACATGAGCCCAAGGCCCTGCCCTGGGTAATAGCGCACAGCTGGGTTGGCAGCCAGGAGCCCATCTGTGATGCTGTTCACTACTGCACTGAGGTCCTCCACTGCCACCTTCATGAACTGGATGAACTGGCGGTTGATCTCTTCCACGTAGTCCTCACCGTAGGCCTGCAGCAGCTCCTGGGGTAGGCTGGCTACTAACTGCTTCTTCTGCAGGTTCCAGAACGCAGGGTCACATGTTGTCCCTGCAAGAATGCAGACCCCCTGTGATTTGTGTGGCCCCTTTCCTCCAGCTGGAGCCCTGGCAGAGATCTGCTATGGTGGGAGCACCATGGTGGCTGCTGGTACCCCAGGACTGGAAAAGAGGTCTCAGATCCTGCCTGCAGTAAGAACAATGCTATCATAAATGTGGCTGAGCTTGTTCAGCTATCATTGATGGCAAGGGATCACAGAAATGATACACTGGTCTGGGTTGGAAGGGACCTTAAAACTCACCCAGTTCCAACCCCCTGCCACAGGCAGGGACACCTTCCACTAGACCAGGTTGCTCCAAGCCCTGTCCAAGCTGGCCTTGAACACTGCCAGGGATGGGGCAGCCACAGTTTCTCTGGGCAACCTGTGCCAGGGCCTCACCATCCTCACAGGGAAGAACTTCTGCCTAAGAGCTCATCCCAGTCTCCTCTGTGTCAGGTTAAAGCCATTCCCCCTTGCCTGTCCCTGCAGAGGCCCTTGCTCAAGGACCCTCTCCAGGTTTCTTGTAGGAGCCCTTTAAGTATTGAAAGACTATTAGTCTTCCAAAAGCCACCTTCTGCAGGCTGAACAAGCCCAGGTCTCAGCATATCTTCTCTTCCTGATCTTCAGGATCTGCAAGCAGAGCTTGCTTGCTCATGACCGTGCCTCTCACCAATCAGAGCCCAAAGGCCACAGGAGGCTGGGACTGCTCAGAATCTGCATCTGGCAGCATCTTCTGCCATTGCTCCATCTTCTGTTACCCAGGGGTACCTGCCCTTTACCTGCAGGTGCAGGCAGCCAGCAGGCACCCTCCCTCTTACCTGTCTTGTAGTAGCCCGGTAAGACAAGGCTGACTTTGACGCCCCAGGGCTGAAGCTCACTGCGGAAGGTGTCCATGAGCAGGCTGAGTGCTGCCTTCGAGGCCCCATAGGCTGCCAGGCAGGGGAAGGGCATGTCACCTTGCAGGAGGAAGAGGAGGAGTGAGCAGGCTCACTGAGCAGGCAGCTGCCTGCATATCTGAGGCACAGGCAGGGACTGGGAGGGCTTCAACAGGGCTGCACTCCCAGCCCCTGCACAAGGAAAGGGCTTAGATTTTGTTTTGCTGAGAAAGCAGCTGGAATTTGGTTCAAATTAATGTTTTAACTGGAGGGAGTCAAAACAGGAGGAGGGGAAGCTGGCCCTCCTTGGGCCAGCCTAAGCTTGGGGTTGTTATCCCTCTGGAGGCAATATGGGAGGCAGTCCCAGTGTGGGAGCTGGGCTGACATTGCCCACACTGCTGTCCTCAGGGTGCACACACAGCCCTGTGGGCTGTGTGGGTGCCTGCTGTGGAGCTCAGCAATGCCACTGGCCCACCCCGGGGTGCTGGGTGCCAGTTGGATGCAGCTGGCACTGGGGTCTTGGGGTGCCGGGGTCTAGCGTGCCAGGCAGAAGGCAGCTGCTCACCTGCAGGGCTGCTCACGGTGACAATGCGGCCACCGGCAGAGCGCAGCAGGGGCAGGAGCCCCTTGGTAAGCTCCAGCGAGCCGAAGAAGTTCACCTCCATGCAGGTGCGAAACTTGCCCAGCGGTGAGAGCTCGGCATCAGCGATGGTGTCGTTGAAGCCAGCGTTGTTTACCAGGCCCCAGAGCCCTGCGGGGATGGGATGCTTGCAGAGGTGACCCAAATGGGGGATCCCCCCACCTGGGGATCCCCACTGCTCCCCAGCTCATGGGGGTCCTACAGGGGAATCATGGGGTGCCCCAGGACAAGTTCCATTAGCAGAGGCTGCCATGGATGCCCACAGGGTTGCAGCCCATGGTGGGGAACACATGGAGGCTTAGCACTGCCTGCGGTCGTGGGGAGCTGCATAGGGTCCCTGGGGTGTGGCAAAGGCTCCTACCTGTGCTGTTTGTGTGTGTCTGGATGTGCTGCAGGACGCGCTGGATGTCCTCTGGCTTGGTCAGGTCCATCTGCAGCAGTGTCAGCCTTGAGGAGCAGCTCCTGCGCAGCTCCTGGGCACCGTGTCCCTGCAGGTCCAACACACTGGCAAACACCTGGAAGCCCATGGCATCCAAGTGCCGTGCTGTCGCCTGCCCAAAGCCCGAGTCACAGCCTGCAAGAGCCAAGAGGAGCCCTACAGTACAGCCTGTCTCCATGCCCAGAGACCCTAAGCTCTGCCTCTCCATCCATAGGAACCAAACCCCATCTCCAGCATTGTTCTCCCATCTCACAACCACCCTGGCTCATTACCCAGCTCACAGCCTTGCTCTGGAGCATTTGCAGGTCAGCGTTGCTGTTTTCTCTCTATTACACAAGGGAAGAAGAAAACACCCTTATCTGCAACCCTGTCACCCTGAGCACCTCTCTGATGCAGGCTGCAGATAGAGTGAGGCACCAGGACAGCCCAGAGCCCTGCAGTGGTGTGGAGCAAGCACCATAGAGCCTCCAAAATCTCCACTGGCATCACTCGGAGCTGGCACAAGGCTCCGTGGGAGTTGGTGCCTTTCTCTGAATGATTTTCGTCTCCCAGAAATGATGGCCAAGAGACACAACACACCCTTTCCCAGCTGGGGTACCAAGGAGATTAAAGAAGGGGAAAAAAAAGGAATCCTGGTCTGCTCCTGCTACCCCACATCCTTCAAGGGAGCATCCAACTAGGATGCCCCATGCTGGAGAGCACTGGTGCTGCTGTGCCTCATCCCAGCTTCATCTCCTACATCTCAGCTCAAACAGATGACAGTGTCACCCCCAAAAGCTACTGTTGGGGTGGCTGGAGGACAGTCCAGACAGGAACAGGGTGTTGTGGGGCCAGTGGGCAGGGTGGAGCGCCTGCGATGCAAACAGCAGCAGCAAGGTACAGCCTGTTCTGCTGCCCAGTCACATTAACCATTAACAGGGGAGCACTGCAGGGACAGCCCCATGGTCCCTGCACCCTTATGTGCTCCTTAGGACACCCCTGAGAAATAGTCCTATCAGGCACCTGGAGCCACCCCGGGATGGACACAAGAGTGGCCCTGGGCACTGCTATCCACTTTGCAGGACCCAGACACCTCCTAGCACCCATCCCACCAGACCCAGGGTGGGCACAAGGACCAGCTACCCCCTCAGCTCCCCATTCCTACATCCCCAGCCTGCGATCTGGTTCCTGCTAGCTCCAGCTCTTGGGGTGCCAGTTAAGCTGTCCTCAACTCAGAATTTACTTTATTGCTGGATCAGAAACCCATAATAAAGCCCATGGCCAGAGACTAAAGTGATATCACACACTAGAGGTGCTCAGGCAGTAAGGGCCTACAGGGACCTCCCTTTCCCACCCAGCACCCATCATATGTGTGTGCCAGGCTGGCTCAGCATCACCCCAGCATCATGGTTCCTGGCTCCATCCTTTGTGCCACAGGGGATGCAGAAGGTGCTGCTGATGCAGGACATCCCTCTCTCCCCTCCCCGGGAACAGGTCGTGCTGCCAGCAGCTGGCCAGATAAGGTGTGTTTTTCCTTTCCCAACAGGGCAGGAGAAAACTACAATAAAGATAAGGTTTAAAAACGAAAGTGCTGGTGGCCACGGCCTCAACAGTTACCTGTGTTGCTCCCACACCAGCCAGCAAGAAAAGCTTCCAGTCCAACCATGAAGCTCCCGATCACATCCCAAGCCTCAAAACACCAGGAAGCATCCCAAAAACCTCAGAGAGACAAGTCTGCCAGCTTGTTTCAGGCAACCCTGGGTTGGAGGCAACAAACAGAGCCGCGTGCTGCCTGAGCCAGGCAGGGCTTGTTTTGCCTTAGAGCAGCAGGGCGGTCGTAGGGCTTGTTTCGGAAGTTCTAACTTATTCACACACACACAAAACCCCATCCCAGGATGCTGGCGGGAAGCCCAGGGCTGGGAGAGTGGGGATGCTCTGGAGTTATTTAAGGTCTCTGCTTCCCAGCCGCTGCACTCAGGCATGGCCAAGAGTGCAGGGAGGGACAATGAAACCCCTGGGGACCACAGCACGTGGCCCTGAAGCTCGCCCAGGGCCACGCTCACTTCTCGTGGCTACCAGCACACGAGCCTCCAGGAGCGCTGGAGCCGGACAGTCTGTGCAGCCTCCAAGGATGCTGCATCACGAGGAGATGCCGGCGCCAGCCCCAGTTCCCAGCTTGCCAACCCGTTCTGCATCTGAGCCGGCAGGAGGGACCGTGGTTGGATCAAGAGCAAGAGAAGCCCAGAATAGGGAGTGCAGTGAAGGAGTGTGGGTGTCTTGAAGCCCCCATCTCATTCCCTCATCAGCCCCCACAGCCAGCACCAGAGGTTTCTGCTGCGGCAGAGCACAAGTCTCAGTTGCAAAATCCAGCCGAGTGGGGACAAATGCCTGTTCCAGGGCCTGACTGGAAGCTCCAGCCCCTGCAGCAGTTTCCCCAGGAGCAGGGCACACCAGCCTCCACAGACACTGGGGCAGGATAAGCCCCAGCTTTACCTATCTTGAGCAAGCAAAAAGGCCTGGGCTCCAGCATTGCTTATGGGTGCTCTCTCACCTGCACCGAAGAAGACCAACCATGCAGCACCATGCACCACTGCCCAGAGATGCAGTTCATTTCACCTTGATGGTGAAAGTGAAGCCACTGGAGGGGCTGTGCTGTGCCAGCCCGGCAGCTCCCATTCAGCCTTGGCAGCCTGGCCATGGTGGAGGTGCTGCCCTGGCTGGACTCATGCACCAGCTGAGGTCCCAGTTCAGTGTGGATGCAGCTCTTTCAGGTGAGTCAGGAACTGGCTTTCTGCTGTCTCAGGTCTTTGCCCTGCTCCTGCTGCCAAAACCAAGGCCACCATGCACAGACACGTGCTCAAAATCAATGCTGCACTTTGCTGAGTGGAGCCGAGATGGGTGATAACGTGGATACTGCCCACGAGCTGCCAAAGCCCAACCACTCCCCTGTTCCTGTGCCCATCCTTGGGGATGGAGGTCTGGTGGGACACATCTGCAGTGCTCACCCCCATGCAAGGCAAGAACAGCTCCCCTACCTGAGCTGTGAGCTATGAATCTTCATCTCTGAGCCACAAGCAGAACATCCTCAAGCCATGAGCCTCACCCCTGGGCATCCTCATCTCTGTATGAATTACAACAAGCTGTACATCTTCATCCCTAAGCCATGCATGATGGGTGAGGACCAGCACAGACCTGGCAAAACCTCAGCGGCTGGAAGTGCAGCTTGGCGGAAGCAGTCCCATACGGCTGTGAAGCTGCCCTGGTGGGTGCCTGGGTGCAGTGACAGCTTCCCAGAAACTGCTCCATCCGTGTTTGGATCCCAGTGCAGAACCTGCAGGTCAGATCCAGGACTGACCACCTGATGGAGCACCCAGAATAGCCCTGGCAGCCCCAAGAGACTGCTCCTGAGACACTCAGCAAGTGCAGACAGTGGGGCGGCTCTGGGGCACCTTTAAGGATTCTCCATCGCCACCAAGCCCAGAGGCAGCCGGGTACTTGCCAGCCACTGCTCCCCAAACCCCAGGACAACAATTCCACCTCCCACACAGAGCTTTTGAACTGCGTGTCCCACCACCCTGTCTGAGACACCTTGCCAAGATGAAGCTGTCATCACTGTCACCAGCCTCACAGCCTGGGGATGGCGCTGGGCTCAAGGACACCATCATCCGAAGAGGAGCTGGGGCCCAAGGCTGAGAGGATTAACACACTGAGCTGCTTGTTTCCATAGGCTCGAGCTCAAATCCTGCCTGCAATGCCAAGCAAAACACAACTTCCTGGCCCTGTCAGGATCCACCACCACCTCCTCAGATCCAGCTTCTCCAGCACAGGTTGGGTTTGAATGCAACCACACCATGGGGAGACCCACCTGGGGACCTGAGCAGGTGCAGCAAGGGCTAAACCTGGCTCCATCTATGTAGATGAGGAAGCCCAGGGTGAGGGTGCACTGAGCAGGGATGGTACCAGTGGGGGAGGATGGTGCCAGCAGTGGGGATGTGGCTCCCCAAAAGAGACATGGGCAGGGCAGGCCCATCTGGAACAAAAGCACCCAGCAAAAGCCCACGTGTGCAGGGCAGGGCCCTGCTGCCAACACCTTCCGGATGCTGGGCACATGTGGAGCAGGGAGCGATAAAGGGGCGATGTCAGCCCTGGGTGAGAGCGAACAAATTCTTGGTAGGGTGCTGTGGAGGGAGGGGAAAGCAGGAGTACCTGCAGCTGCTGAGCCATCACCATGCTGCCTGGCCACCATCACCTGCACCTGAGGTCCCTACCAACCCATGCCATCACCATCCACAGGAAACCACAGCCCACCCAGTGGCTGGCACTGGGGTGTGCCTGCTCCTTCCCCATGGAGCTCCCCAGGCAGATGGAGCCAGGGAGGTGTCAGCAGCCCCAGTGCTGCTGCTGGTCCTCAGCACCTGGTTTCAGGAAGCCACAAGCCTAATTAAATGAAATTTAACCCAGGGAGGTGCCTTCAGGGATGATCCAAATCCTTGGTGATGGGACAACAGCCAAGCCCCCACCCAAGCTGTCCCACCAGGAGGGTGGCAGGGGCCAGGCAGCCCCTAGAGGGAGGCTGATGGACCATGGCGGAAGGCAGAGCTGGGGATGCCCATCACCACAGGGGGTATATGGATTACCAGATCCCCTCCCTGCACCAGGGACAATGGCCAGATGGTATGAATTACGACGGATTAGCTGAGTGGTTCTGAAGCCTCACACACCATCACCTCCACCCCGGGGTGATATCTTGCACTTCAGAAAACACAGAGAAGGGGGAAAATCTGATTTTCTACCTAGACAACCTGGAGCAGCCAGGCAGGGATGACGAGGAGCCTGAGGCTGGTGTGGATGCACCCACAGCTCCTGAATTAAAGCCCATTTCTCAGGAGCAGACACTGGTGCATCATTACTGGGGGCCCAATAAGAGCAGTGTGAGATAAACTAGTGTTGGAAGCCACAGCCCTCCTCATTGCTGTCACTGAAAGCCACCCAGATGCCTTATCCCCCCCCCCCCCCCAAAGCTGTGAGCAGCAGATGCTGCCTGCAGCTGGTGGGGCTAACTGAGCCAGGAGCTTATACAAGGCACAGCCAGGACAGAAACAAGCCCAGACACCTTCCCCCGCACAAGGCCTGTGCCTGGTGAGATACTCAAAGAGATCAGGATCCATCCATGAGCTTGCAGTCAGGCTTAAAGCTCGGCATCCAGACCTGCTAAGCTCAGTTTAAGCGCTTGCACCAGCAAAGTGCAGATGCAAAAGCACCAGTTTCCCTCAGATGCAGGAGCAGGAGGCACAGGACAGCTTAGGAGATGACCTGGACTGGTAGCGATGGTGCTGCTGGTGGGAACCAGCCCAGGGCTCACAAACAGGCAGGTGAGGAAGTGCATCTCCTCCCAGCACCATGGCGGGTTTCACAGAAAAAGGGCCCAGGAATTTCCTAGAAGCAGCTGCTCACCACATCCCAGGGCCAGGCAGCATCTTCCAGCTCGCACCAAGGGGAAATCCCATAGACAAGAATTTGAGCTTTCCATAGGCAGGCATGAGCTGGAGAAGATGACAGTGCCTGGGCAAGGGCACAGCCTGTACATCAGAGCAAATCTGGGAGGGAGGGAGGGAGGGAGGAATGGATGGAGGGATAGACGTGTGCCTGAGAAGAGGAAGTTGTGAAGAGCTGCAGCGATAATTGGGTTAATAATCACCTTCAGAGGGAACATGGTGAACCAGGAACACAGAGCCGGTGAGCTGCAAAAGACATCCATCAGCAAGAGCTGTCACTGGGAAGGACACCCATGGCCCAGGAATGGCTCAACTGGATCAGTGTTGATAAGCCAATGCCAGTAACACATCCTGGGCTCTTGGAGAGGCAGGCTGGAAAGCTGGAAATCTCCATGGACCATGGCTGGGATTCAGCACTGAAGATGCTCCTGGGGAACAAGGTGGTGGCAGCAAAGCCATGCCTGGGTCACCTGCCAGTAGCATTCCTGGGATGCAAAAAAGCTTCCCAGACTCCAGCCAAGCCCCATATCCATCTCTTCCATGCAGTAACATATGAGGCCCCAGAAGCCAGCAAGGAGAGACAGAAGGTCTGCTACAGGCAGGGTGAAGCCATCCACAAGCAGCAGAAGGGAAGACCAGCTCTCCTACATGGATCACCATGAGCCACCACCACCCTGGGACATCTCAGGCAGGGTATTTCTAGCACAGGACCAGGAGAACCTCTGGTCGTATGATGTGTCAGGTCAGCCATGGAAGAGCCTTGAAGTACACAAGGTGCCACTTTGCCCACTACATTGTGGTGGTGACAAGTCATAGGAGCCTGGAACAGGCAGTATCAAGGACAAAGCCCAGAGCTGTGGCTCCAGACCAAGGCCAGGGGATCATGATGTTAAGCAGCAACATGACAAAGCTAACATGGTTTCAATGGAGCTGTGTCAGTTCACGGGTATTTTGGTGATCTAAGTTTGTAAGGTGCCATCTCATCACTCCCCTTGTCACAAGAATAAACTGCCACCACATGGCACAAGCCCAGGCAAGCAGAACGGGTGCAAGCCCTGCCCATCCCCACACCACAACAGGCTCTGGCAGTTGCACCAACTCTATTTTCTCTTGCAGCTTCCACATCCATGTGGAGCTCAGGTTTGGGGGTTTTCTTTGGGGGAAGAGTTGTTTTGGGGTTAACAAAAACACTCAGGACAAAACACTCGAGTGAGCACCAACTAAACACCAGCCAAGACAGCTTTTGAAAGACATTGAGCTCTTTAGGCCCCCAGGCTGAGCTGTACCCCCATGACAACCTCAAGCCACACTAGCCCTTTCTGTACCTGGTTTAAGTTGTCCCCTCCTCACCCCCAACCTGCAGCTCCCACCAACTCATCAGTTTGAGTATCACAAGCCTGTTTTGGGTGCATTCTGCCAAAATACATGAAGGTGGCCTCCAGGCTGACGTGCTTGGACACAATCGCGTTGATCCAGGCTGAAGAGCAATGCACATGGCAGCACCTACATGTGCCCTTTGGCTTGGAACAGCACAGGCAGAGCCCAGCACACCAGCTGAAGGGGGGACAGAAGTCACCACAGGATGGCTGCACACCCCAGGTTAGAGCTTGTCCCTGCCTGGTAACTGGGACCCTGGAGAGGAGCAAGCATTGAGCACAGTGTCATTGGACAAGGGGCAGAAGAAGCAGATGTGCATGGTGTGATGCTTATGCCAAAGAAGTACGGCCACCACAGTGGAGAAACAGGGTAGGAAGGTATCACAGATCTGCTGGAGGATATGTCTGTTGGAAGCTGAGAGACCCCGCACAAGATCACCCCCACCAGAAGCAATGAGAAAGGCTTGAAGCAGGAAGCCAGGCATTTAAAGCCTCTGCAGAAAGCACCAGGGCAGGTACGTCCTCCAGGACCTGGGCTCACAGCCCATCCGTCCCCAGACTGCCTGGCCAGCACCCACCATCTGGCTCCCCAGGGTCAACCCCAACAAGAGGTTGCACTGCCGCAAAGCCTGTAAAGCCAAAAACTGCTTTTCAAGATTACAGCCTCAGAGCCAGCAAATCCTGGGACAGCAGCATGTGGGAGCCAGCTTCCAATGGGAAGTCGATAAAGCTCAGGGGCTGGCAGCTCTCCAGTGAAGAAAGAAGCAGAAGTGATATGTTGCATGTGGAAGCATGCACAGGCTGGGACAGAAGAACGGTGACTGGAGGCAGTGGATGTACCACAGCAGCTGGGGGAACTAGACAAGGAGGTAACAGATATATGCTAGGCAAGGTTAAGGAAAGCCCCAGGTAATACCTATAGCAACACACTGACAGCATGAAGGCAACAGTCATGGTAATTTTCCACCTTGCAGGCTCCATAGCAGTATCTCAAGTCTGAGATGGCAGGAAGGACATCAGGAGGCGAAGAGCTGTGAAAGCCCTACAGCCTTTCCCCTGCACAGGTCATCTGGGCAAGCTGAGGTCCCCCAGCTGGGGTTTTGGAACAGCACTGAAAGAAGGCCATGGGGAGAAAGTAAACGCTTGCCAGGCTTGGTAGAGACACCTTGAAGACCTCCCACTTCACCCCTGCTCAAGCAAAATCCTTTGTGGGCAAGTCCACCATCCCTGTGCTACCAGTAGTAAAAGCAGCACAGCTCTTGTGTAACCAGATCCTGGCTTGAGGGGAGCTAGACTCAACAGTGGGTAACACAATCCCAGACCTCATTAAAGATATGCTGCTCATTGGATAGAGGGCAGCCACTGCCTCCACTCCTCCCGAAGCATCCGTTCCCATCTGACAATCTCATTTCTGCAGGGAAGTCTCTGCTTTGTTGCTCTCATGTCCCTGCATAACCCCGAGTGCTAATCAAGCCAGCTTGGGTTTCTCTCCCAATTCTGGTCTCCCACAGTGTGCAACTTCTATGTGCTTTTCCTCCTCATCAGCTGTACTTATTTTTTCTTGGTTAGCAGTGCTGAAAACCCATCCCAACAGGGCTGTGTCATTAGTGGACTTCAAAAGTGCTCATTTAATAGATAACAAGGACAAGCTGAGTGGGTATATTGACACCTCTGCGGTGAGCAGGGGCAGGTATCAAGTTCTGAGGAAACCTACCAAGAAGAATCCTAAAACCATAGAGAGCTGCTGACAAAGTTGGAGGTGGGGGGATGAGTTTCAGCCCTACAATGAGTGGCAGAGAGAGCAGGCTTCCTGCTCTGCTCCTAGAAACTGCCAGCAAAACCCTTCACTAGAGTTACGTGCTGCTTTTTTCCCCCATACTTTAAATACACAAGGGATTGCTTGTACATCAGGGTTGCAGTTTGGGTGTTTGGCTGTTTGGTCTTGGTCCTGTCCTCCTTGCTCTCAGCTTGGAGAGCAGTTGTCTCTGCTGTTAATTTTTAATAGATCCTGGAAAAACCAGAGCAATTCCAGAGAACAAGCTGATGTTCAGTCTGCACTTCGCCTGGGGAAAGGCTCCAGGTACCTCTGAGCTGGCTCATTGGCTCCAGAAGCAGAGAAGAAGCTGTTTATGAAGAACTACAGTGTCCTTGCATAAAGCTTAACTCATTGTAAGGCTGCTGGCAGGCTCAGCACCAAATACAGGCTTGGAGCATGCCATGCCAGTGCACCAGCCACATCCATCCTGGTGCCAGCCTGGGATACTCAACAGCTCCAAAGTCTCAACCCCCAACATTTCTTTATCACCCAGTTTAGCTGGAAAACAGGTCTAAGAGACATCATCCGAGTCCAGGCAGGGGTGGATGATGCTCTTTCACAGGGGAAAGTGATTTACCTTTGCAGCAGAACAATGAGAGTCCCAACATCTGGATTGAATCATTGTCCCACCGCAGTCACCAGATGCTTCCACATCTGGTGAATCCATGGGAAACATTGAAGATTCGCTTGACTATGATCAAGTTGCAAAACCTCCATTAACCTTGAACATGATCTGAAGCTCTGACCCATTTCAGATTGCTAATGGGGCATGCAATTGTAACAAGAGAGCTCCACCAGGAAAGCCGCGTTTCCCCTGGAGCAAGGAAGAAGAAAGGAAAACTTGGAAGGGTCAGTGCTGGGGGAGCCTGACCTGCTATCCGGCTTTGTTCACAGAGATGTTTTATCAGGGAGAGCACAGGTGCCTCCTGCTCCATAGGCTACACCTCTGGAGCTACAAGAATGTGAGACCCAAATTACCTCCCTGAGGCAGCCATCCAGTGGTTGTGGGTAGTTTCAGAGCTGTGTAATTCGAGTGCAGCTGTCACAGACAGAGCTTTCAACTTTCTGAGCACTACTTTCAACTGCTCATCCAAGCTGAAGTGTAAAAACCAATACCTTACAGCTCATGTCAGCATCAGCTCAGTACCTCCCTCCAAGGCTGCTCTCACCCTTGCACAGGCTGCAGAGGCTGGACTGCTTTTTATGTTGATTCACAATAGGAAGGGGATAGCGGACATAGGAGATACAAGCAGCACCCCTCCTTTTCACTCACACAGCTCCGAGGACTCCAACATACCTGAGAACACCCAAAAATACCCTTTTCAGCTCTGGGAAGGGGCTTGCACACACAGAAGCCATCTGTCCAATGCTCAGAACAAGGTTGGTTGCAGTGAGCCCCTGGCACATGGTGTCATCTACCAACATCAGTACCCCAGCATGCCCAAACTGCACAGCACTGGTGAGGGATGCCAGGTACCTTGCAGCTTGCTGCTGCTGCCTGTACCCAGCCTGCCCACACCACAGACATGCTGGGATCCCCACAGCTTAGCCAAAGCCTGTGCTAGACCTTGGGCTCGACTTAAAGGCATATTTGGGCTCACAGGCAAGGTCAGGGCAGCATAGAGATGGCTGCTGTCTCCCTCCCAGGATCTTCACTCCCCTCCTCATCCAGCCCATCCTCCTGGGGCTGACCTCTCCCAGCCTGCTCTGCACAGGAGGGCATTCTCCTCCCCACTGCAAACAGCTGTGACCTCCCAGTGGAAGGCAGAATTAACACTTTCCTCACTCCTTGCCCCCAGCCAGCCCATATACAGGCCATCAAATGCTTTCAGAGAAGCTGGACCATCAGGATGCAGAGCAAAAGCCCCAAGGTGAGAGCTATGGATCAACACAGCATCACGGAGACTAGCAGCTATCTACATTACTAGCCCAAGGGATGCACAGTGGGAGACCACAGCATTCCTTACTCCTTGCAGGCAAGCTGTCCATCCCTGCTCCAGCCAAACCCCAGCCTCTTGTGCAACACCTGAAGTGCAAACCTGCAATACATAGGGAATGACACAACTTTCCAGTCCTGCTGCCACTACACATCCCTGCCACTTTCCCACCAAGCCACACAGTTTTCCCTCAGCCCTTCCCGTGAACTAATTGTTGATTAGGCAGCAATGTCCAGACCAGGACATACGGCTGGAGCATGACATGCAGAACTCAGCTTGGGGCTGTTCCCAGGGGGGCTGGAAGAGTGGTCAGCTGGAAGAGCTGGGGCACCTCAACTGGGAGATACAACAGCACCTCAGCCATGTTCCCTTGCTCCGCTGCATCATCAAACCTGTGCAATTCCCTGCTGCAGGATTAAGCCAGTGGCCAAGAAATTTATATAAAAGGAAGCAATGCCCAAAGCTCTTTGGGCTGGGACCTGCACTGCTCCATGGCAGGGATAGGGAGGAGATTTTGTTGCATTTCCCAGTGTCCAGCATGATACTTAACATCACAGAAACCCTGTCCCTAACCTTACACACCTCCACTGATGTCCAGCAGCTCTGGCACTCAACTCCATTTTTCTCCCTGTCAAAGATCTTGCTCCTGCACTGATCCTCCCTGTCTGCTACCACAGGAGATACTAGCAGTGACTCAATAGCCAGTTGCCATGAGCTGTCCTAGATTAATCTGCAAAGGAATCAGGCTAATTACTCTGCAAATGCTCCAGGTAGGGATGCCACCCTGGGCAGAGCAGCCCTTGCATCTGCCCCTGGGCAGGCACCTGCTGGAGCAGTGATGATCCCGCGCCACAGCCTGCACCCTACAACCTGTAAAACCACAAAATATTCACAGCCGAAAGCAAATGCTACAGAGCTGCAGAGGTGTCACCTCAACGTACCAGGGCAAGAACACCTTGTTCCAGACACTGACTCACTAGTTATACAGGCAGTGCCACCGAGCCAGGGCTGGCTAAACCCTGTGTGCCACAGGGCACCTGCAAGAACACGGCTGTCAGGTACGTCCTCCCCAGGCAGCCCTGCCCTGCTAAGGCTTTGACCTTCACTCAGTTGAATCATCCATTCATCCACTGCCTTGTTCATCCAAGCTTCCTCCTCAGAAAGGCCTCCCTCTGCTTCTCACCAGTCCCACAGAGCCTTTGAGTTGGATAGAGCATTCAGCTCTCTCCTTCTCAAAGACTCCCCACCATAAGACCCAGCTATCTAAGAAGCATGAAGCCCCCCTTTTCCAACTTAAGGTCTCCAAACCATCCCCACCAGGATGCAGGCTCCTGTCCTTGGGAGCACCACCAAGGTCGTGCCCACAAGTTTCCGTTTGCTCTGCATTCATGCAGAGCCAGCAGTGCTTTCCTAGCTCAGCAGCAGCAACAACAACCCTGGTTCCAGTGCTTCCTCCTCACCCAACATCTCACAGCACAGCATCTGCTGACCCCAGCCTACCTTCATCACCCTCTAGTCCCACTGCCAGGAGAAAGGAATGCAAAAAACCATTGTATACCAAGCTATCCTAAAGAGATCTAGCAACCAGGGCAGAGCTATGCAAAGCCTGGGCTGGGAGCAGAGCACATCTTCAGAGCCACCTTCCCCAAGGAGGAGGTCTGTGCCAGGCAGCCCAAAGAGGTGGTCACAGTGGAGCAGCACTTCGCAAGCATGCTCCTGCAAAGACGGCGAAGAGCCTCCCTTGTCCCTTGAAGTTCCTGGGATGGAGCTCTGGGTGAACAGTGGTGCTCAGCCCTGAGCTCTGTTGTAGCCTCTAGAGATACCACAAGAAGCTTTCTAAGAACAAGCATGGCTCCAGAGGGGAGGAGAGGGAAGCCCCTGGGCCAGCCGAGGTGCTCACAAACCAGCTGCCCGGCTCTGCGCCAGCCCCACCACATGTCCCATCCCATCTCCCAGCTTCCAGAGGAAGCAGCTCCCGGCAGCGTGGTGGCCGCTCGAGCGGCGGAGCTGCTTCAAGGTCCAACGCAGCTCCCTAAAACCTCCTTGCTTTAGGACGGGGGCAAGAGAAGGGACATCCTGGACAGTTCTGCTTGGACGTGGAGGAGGAGGAGTGATGCGCGGCGGAGCCGCTCCTCCCGCGGGGTGACAGCCAGGCGGGACACAGCAGCCAGCACCGTGCCGGTGCCCGCGGTGCGTCCCGCTCCCCGCCGCGGCCGTCGGGGCGTCGAGACCGCGTGTCCCCGCACTCACCTGTGACCAGGACGGCTCTGCCCGCAGCCGGCAGCAGCCTGCGGGGAGCTGCCCGCCACAGCAGCAGCCCGGCGGCTGCGGCAGCCAGGGCGAGCCCCAGGGGCAGCGGCAGGCAGGCGCGGCACAGGCTCTGCAGCGCGGCCAGCAGCGCCAGCGGCAGCACCAGCCCCCGGCCCGGCCCCAGCGCCCGCCGCGCCGCCCGCAGCGCCAGGCTGCCGGCCAGCGCCGCCCACAGTGCGCCGTACGCCCAGCGCTCCATCCCCGGCTCCATTCCGGGCCCCGGCCCCGCCGCTGCCACCGCGGCCGGCCCCGCCGCGCCCGTTTATAACCGCCTAGGCGGGGGGAAAGGGGCGGGGCAGGCAGCCACACCGCCAATGGGAGACGGGAGGGTCCGCGCCGGGGCACCGGCACACCGGGACTCTGGAGCGGGACACGGGAGCCGGTGCCGCAGGAGCCCGGCGGGACAGCCCGACACACGCTGCTCGGCGCGCCTCGGCTCGGGAGGCTCTGCCACCTCGATAAGCTCAGCTCGGATCAGCCCTGCTCAGGACTTGGTGCCCCCCAGGTAGGGACAGCTCAGCTTGGCTTGGCTCGCCTCAGCACAGCTCGGGGCATCATGCCATCTCGGTAGGCATGGCTCAGCTCAGCACAGCATGGGACATTGTGCCACGTTGGTAGGACTCAGCTCAGCTCGGCTCACCTCAGCATGGCTCAGCTTGGGACACTGTGCCACCTAGGCAGGCAGTTCAGCTCAGCTCACGACATGATGCCCCTCCAGGCAGGCACAGCTCGGCTCAGCTTGGCTTGGCTCAGCACAGCTCTGGCCATTGTGCTACCTAGTGCAATTTATCTTGGCTAAGCTTGGTTCAGCTCAGCTCAGGACATGCAGCTGTGCAGGTAGACATAGTTCAGCTCGGTTCAGCACAGCTCAGGACATCACGCCACCTACAACATGGCTCAGATCAGTTCAAAATAGCTTAGGGCATGATGCCACTCAAGTAGACACAACTCAGCTCACCATGGCAGAATTTAGCTCAACATGGCACGGTTTAGCTTGGCTCAGCATGATTCAGTTGAACACAGCTCAGGACATCATACCATCCACAGCCTGGCTCAGCTCAGCATGGCTTAGGACATCATGCCGCATAGGTGGGCATGGCTCAGCTCAGTGCAGCTTGGTGCAGCTTGGCTCAGTTCAGCACAGCTTGAGACATCATACCACCTAAGTATGTACAGCTCAACTGGACTCAGTTCAGCACAGCTCAACACTGCATGGCTCAGCTCAGCTCAGCATGGCTCAGCTTGGTTCAGCATGGTTTGAGATGTCATGCCACCTCAGCCCAGCTCAGCTTGTCTCAGTTCAGCACAGCTCAGGATATTCACCCTACATAGGTCACCACAGCTTTGCTCAGCTCAACATGGCATGGCTCAGCATGGCACAGCTCAGCTCAGCTTGGTTCAGCCTGGCATGGCTTGGTGCTCATGCCAGGCAGAGTTTCCTGGCTGCAAGCAGCAGTGCTTGGTGGGAGGGTGCCTTCCCTGCCTGCTGTCAAAGCCAAGACCAGTGCCACCAGCACTCACATCCCGCTGTCCCAGCGGGAGCATAGGGTACAGTGTCCCCTAGGGACCTCCCCCCCCACTGGTGTCTCCACTTACAGAATGGTGACCCAGACCTACTCATCTGCTGGGGAAGTACCATATGGCCACCATATGGCCACCATATGGCCACCTTCCACCCAGGTCCCAGTGTTGTGTCCAGCCATGCTTCTGTTTCTCCCTGTGCCAGGAGCAGGCAGGTAAGGTGTGAATCCCTTTCCATCTGCTCCCAGACCACTTCTCAGCATCCTGCTCTTCATCCCCCACCCAGAGCAGACAGCATCCTGCCTACCCAGCAGTACTGTGGGGCTGCAGCATGGCGAGCTGCCCTGGAATGTCAGCTCCTGGCTTTCCCTGGCTGGTGCCATGAGGCTTGTGGGAAGCCTCACCATGCAGTGCTGGTGCCAGGTCCATGCCATCTCCAGTGAGTGCCAGCAGGAGCTCCCCATATCACCCTGTCCAGAGAGGCAAAGTCCTCTCCTTCTGAGGTTTATTACACCAGGAATTGCTGCTGCTGGGCTCACTTTATTAAGCACCCGCTTTAATATTTTACCAAGTCTCCGTACTTGGTAATCTTGCTGTGGACATGACCCTCAATGCCCTCCAGGAGAGGCTTTCACATACCAGCATCAACACTGGTCTCTGATTCCAGAGGAACCAGGATCTGCCAGCCCCTGCCTGCCCTGGCAATGGCAGTGGATATCCATGCCTTCCTGGGAACAACTCCCCTTGGTACTGGCACAAACCCCACATTTCAAACGCAGCAGAAGTGCTGTGTCAAACAGGCTGGGGTGGTTTTGCTGGGGTGTGGTGGTGGGACATGGCTGGGTCCACAGCCCTGATGTTCCCGGCAGGGGAATGCCGGGAATGCTGGCGAGGTAGAGGAGGAGGAGGAATGTTCTGCACAGTATGGCTGCCGGTTCTCCCATAGGAGCCTGCTTCCTTGTGGCACTGGGCTACTGAACTGGGTGAAAAAAAGGTGGCCACAAAGCTGAGCCTCAGGCCCTGAAGAGGACCCTGTTGAAAATCTCTACCCATTGCTTCACCAGGACTGGAGAAATCTTTTTGAGTAACGGTTGTTTTCCAAAGACATGGTCTCCAGAAAAAGCATCCTCCACCAGAGCTGGTGGGGTGTGCAAGGGAGCAGGGCTGTGGATTCTGTGCCTTACAGAGACAGTCAGAATGTAGAGTCTCTACCAGTGACAGTGTTTCACAAAGGGTAGATGTGGCCATTCCCAAGCTGCAGCATGAATTCCTGCATTCCCTTGAGAGCTGGGTTGGGTGTCCATTCATCCATCACTTCCAGAGCTCCTCACACATGGTCTTAGCATGCTGTTCTTGAGGGACACCTCAGAATGGGTCATAGGTAGCCATGATGTGCTCCATCAGCTGCAGTCAGGGCTCCCCATGAATGTTCTCGTGGGGTGGGACTGGGTCAACAGCACCTTTTGGTAGCCCTGGCTGTCCCCAGCTCTTCCTGAATAGGCTGGTGTGCCGTTAGGGTTACCTTGGTGGCTATTCCCTTGAACACAGTGCCTGGCCTTGTTCATCTTCCCATTGCTCAACAGCGGAGGGTGCCTCCCAGCTGTGCTGTGCTGTTAGGAAACGCTGGTGATAGCCCCATTACCTTTTGACCTACTTGAGCTTTTCCTTACCCGTTCTGCTGATTACAGCTCACCTTCTTCAGGGGGAGCAGGGCTGGTTCCACCACAGACACCTCCCACACCCTCACTGTGCTGCTCACTCAGGTCCACAGCAATGGGGACACACTCCACATCTTCCTAGTGCTCCCCTTGCCCTAGGCTGTTCCTCCAGCTCCGTGGAGCCTCCCATGACTAACAGGTTTTGAGATAATTGTTCCACTCCCTAATCTCATCTGCAGAAGATTCATGACATTGTTTTCGAAGTGCCATGAGCCATTTCCAGGGGCTCTGAGCCCATGAGGGATATGATTCATCCACACTGCTCCCACAGATACTTAATCTTCTCCAAAACAGGGAGTCCTTCTTCCACGGCTATTATCTCCTTATTATCACCACCCAGGCGAGCACCCAAGAAGGCACTTTTGTCTGCAGGGACTTGTGCCTCTTCACAAAGGCCACGTGGAATTGTCCAGTTGTCTCAGGAGAGGGGATTGTGGGGGTGGGACACACATGGACGTCATCTGTGGTCTGGGTACCTATCATGGTCTATCAAGCCCACATTAAAGGAAGCTCTGGAAATGTCCCTCACTAGCTAAAGCAGATGGGGCTCCCTCTTTCCCACACCATGTCCTCAAGGAGTCCTTGGGATGGAAGTGGGTCCATCCTTCTTCACAGGGAAAATGTGGGGCACTGGAGCCTGTTGGGGGCCAGAGGCAGTTCAGGGATGACAAAGGCCATTGCACTGCCTGGAATTCACTCTCATTTTGTCCCAAAATTTCAAAATTCATCTCACAGAGGACAGTGATTAATTACGCCCAGCATCAAATATTTGTGTCCTACCACTGAACTGGTAATGTTCTACTTGTTGTGATTGGACTTTACTGAGTGAGAGCTCTGTCATTGTGGCTTTCTTCTCCACAGAGGGCAGATCCTCAGGTGGCTGTGATCCAGCTAAGCCAGGCTCAGGTCCAGGAAGCCTTTCCTGCACCCAACACTTGGTGAAGGATACCCATGGTCCTTCCCCAAGTGCAGTGCATGGAAACCCGGTTCTACCAAAGCCCGGCATGGAGGTATTTCCCATGGCAATGGCAAATCTGAGCCACAGCTGCTCAAGGAGCCACTTTAAGTATTTGTGCTGGGATCTTCTCCCCTTTCTCCCCCTAGGACTTTCCATCCCTTTTTCCCAACATAATTCAGGCCACAACTGAGGAATACTTTAGGGGCTTTCCTTGTGTTTTGCTGCTGTAGAACATGGGTGACAGTCTGCACATCATTCCATGCATCTGGTGACACATTGGTGGGATCAGCCTGAGCCCTAGGCTTTGATCATACATCTGCAGGGGGTTTCTACATCTCAGCTGGATGGTGGCACAGCCCAAACCAGCACAGCTCCTGGTGAGACCTCTCTGCTCCAAAGGTGCTGTGGCTGGAGTGGCAGGGCTGCTCCCCAGTGCTCATGACAGCAGCATGGAGCATCCAGCTGAGTTCTGATCCCACATCTGGCTCTGCAAATTCCCTCATTCTTGGAAAGTTCCTGCCCCTGACTTGTTTTCTTCAGGTTGTGCAGGATCCCCAGGTATTTACCAAACACAGCTGCACTTCCATCTGCATTCATAGCTTTGTGAGAAATTTCACCTTCTGGGAAGCCACTCCTCATTCTGACCTCAAGCTTTTCTGCCCTGATGAGGACCCTGGATTCCCATATCCACTTACCCATGCAGCCTTGGCAGCTCTTCTTCACCAGCCAGGTTTTCTGCACAACAGAATCACAGAATCTATTGTGGTTAAAATGGCAAGTTGGCAAAGATGTTTAAGATCACCACATCCAACTGTTCCCCAACACTGCCAAGGCCAGCCACTAAACTGTGTCACTCAGGTCCTTGTCTACACAGTTTGTGGACAATTCCAGGGATGGTGACCCCATCACTGCCCTGGGCAGCCTGTTCCAATGCCTGAACACCCTTTGGGGGAGAAATTGTTTCTAACATCCAGTCTAAACCTCCCCTGGTGCAGCTTGATGCCATTTCCTCTTGTCTCATCCCTTGTTCCTGTGGAGCAGAGACCAGCCACCTCCTGCCTCCATCCTCCTGCCAGGCAGTTGTTGGGAGTGATAAGGTCCCCCCTGAGCCTTCTCTTCTCTAGACTAAACCCTGCAGTTCCCTTAACCATTCCTCATCATACTTGTGCTCCAGGCCTTTCACCAGGTTCTCCATGGTTTTCTGAACAGGTGCTGCTTTTGGGCTGCAGGGACCTTGTTGCTTTGGTGTGACTGGGAAGCACAGGTGATGCTGTGAAGTGCTCCCAGCTCCACTAATGCCTTGTACTTTGCATCCTTCATCTCCTGGGGCATGAGTGGTACCCATGCCCAGCTTGCTTTGCCAGCCCACCATTACCTTCCTGTCTCTTTCATGCTCATCACAGGACCTCTACCTCAATTTTAGAGTGATGGGGAAAAGGGAAATGTGGCTCCCCCTTGGCCATAAGATGAATCCCAGGGAAACTGGTTGGGCCATGCTCCAGGTGACATCCTGCTGCCTCTGGCCCCAGGGAAGAGGGCAGTAGGTCAGAGCAACTGTGACCTGGTTCCTGTCTTGTGCCTCTGTACTGCTGGGGAAGGTGGCTGCAGAACAGAGCATGTTGCTAGCCTGGGATTGCTTAAGAGGGCTGGGGACAGAGGAGGAGTTTTCCAGCTGAGACAGTCAGAGGTATTCGGGGTGGCAGGGCAGATGATCCTGATGCATCTGGAAGGTGGCCAGGGCACACCGGTGCTTGCAAGAGGCACTCTAGATGACTTCAGCCCCTGACCAAAAGTGAGGTTGTGCTGTCCCTGGTGGGAATTGTGCTTCTCATGCAAGGTGGTGGGGCTGTGTGGCAACTATTAGTACAGGACCACAGAAGATCCCCTTGCTGAGCTTAGGGACAGCAGTGGAGACATGCCTATTGGGTAGGAAGCTGGAGCTGGCCTTGGAGCTTGGCAACAAAGAAGATTCTTTGCTGAGACAGTCTCATGGACAGGGCAGGCAGGGTAGGATGGAGGTGGCACGGGACATGAGCACAGGCTGTGTACAGGGTGGGATTGTCTCTGCCATCGAACTGCTATAGAAGAGGGGAAATGGACAGCAAAAGGAGCTGGGCTTATCTCCAGGGATTGGAAGGGGGCCAGGGAGAGATGGGGGCCAGGGACAATCACTGGGGAGATGAGCCTGTCCCTGCCAGCCAGATGGACGGCCAGGACCAAGGACATGGCTGTCATTCATTCTACTGGGGACATGGAAGTGGTAGGACATCTCTCTGTGGGTAGGGGGGGAGCAGGGTGCATCCCCCCGGGTGACGGGGGAAGCGACACAACAGCAAAGAGAATGCCAGCGGTTTGTGTCTGAAGAGCGGCGGGACGCGACAGGAGGAGCGGTAAGATGCGAAGTGTGTTTCGGGTGGCCTCGCCGTGCCCCCTCGTGGCAGCAGGACACAGCCGGTGGCCGTGGGTATGGCAAGGGCAGGAGCCACGCAGGAACTGAGCCCGGGTGCAGGATGCAGGCACCACCACAGAGGTCACCTTATGCCACCCCAAGCATCCTCCTGGGGTGCAGCATCCTGACTCCCTTGTGCCTGAGGCCATCTGCACTCCATGTCCCCACTGACCTGCCTCCGTTTATAGCTAGGCTCCAGCACCCAGGCACCCCCTCTCCATCCCGGGGGGGAGCATAAGGGGGTGCTCCTGCCTGGTGGGTTTTTGGCATAAGCTCCTTGTGCCGCAGCCAAATCAAGCACTTGAGCTGCCGCTCAAGGGCAGTGCATGCCCAGAGCCAGACTGGGAATCCTGGAAATATCTCCAAGGCTGCACAAATTCCCGTGTGGAAAAAAACAAATGGGTTGGCAGAGGCCTTCACAGGGGGACAGCCACCAAACCATAGGGGGGAGCGTGGAGGGCAGGGGCATTTCTCGGCATCCTGCTTCAGTTTGCCCCTAGCAAGCCCTCAGGAGCAACCATCCTGGGGTTGCCACATCTATGCTTTGGGTACCTGGGGCAGGGGCAGGGTGTTGGGAAGATGCCTTACTACCCCTTTCTCCTTCCTGCTGTGTGGGCAAAGCAGCCTGTTGTGACTGCTTCGTCATCTCTCTGGGGACCCAAAGCAAGCACCTGGAAGGAAGGAGAGCCAGACCATATACTGGGACATCTCTGGGACACCTGCAGTTCTTACCATAGTATCTTGCTGGCCCTGGAGCCACCTGGGAACATCTCAGGTACATCACAACCTGGTGCTGCCCAGCTCTTCCAAGGCCACCAGTGTGTCCAGCCTCACAGGAGAGGGACAGCCCTGGGCAAAGGTTAGCTCAAAGAAGCTGTCCCACCTGGTGGAGTTTTTCTTCATTCCTTGAAAGCCACAGGGACCTGCTGTGCAGGATTCAGGGCTGGAGGCAGCGCCAGGGCAGTGCCGAGGTGGAGCTGCTCTGATGGATGATGTGACACTGTTCCCAAATGCCTCTACTACAGGTGACAGTGCCCAAACCATTACAGCTGGCAGAAGTGCATGCTCAGAAGTGATACCCACCACCTAACACCCACAAGGAGCATCACAGCCAGCATCCAGTGAGGGTTGTAACCTGTGCCCTGGAAGGCATGAGTGATGCTGGGCCAACAGGTGGCATGTTCCTGCCTGGACATCTGCCAGTCCCCTATGGGCATGGTAGATGCTGCCCTTGCTATGTTGACATGATGAGGCAGCCCCAAGCCCAGGGATATGTTGAGCAACCTGCTCTAGTGGAAGGCACCCCTGCCCATGGCAGGGGTTTGAAACTGGATGAACTTTAAGGACCCTTCAAATCTAAACCAGTCTGGGACTCTGTTTCCCAGGCTTACAGCCTGACCAGGTTTGCAGGGGCAACATGGGTGCTGTGCCCCGAACTCACTGTGGGAGGGAAACAGCCTGGCCCTAAACCCACATCTAGGTCTGGCTGAAATCCCCCAGGAGACACTTGTAAAGGAGAGGTGAAGTTGGAGACAGGGCATAAATTCTTGATTTTGCTGCACTGTCCTCCTTGTCTCATGCTGGAGCCGTTGTTCCTGTCCTTGAGCATGCAGCCTTGAGCCTGCAGAAGTGCTTGCTCCTGCTGGCGGGGTCTCCCCATGCATCCTGGTAGATAGGGGACCACACTGTCCCTGGGAGGGATGATAGTCCCTGCAAGCCCAGTGCTTGTCCTGGGCAGCTGGGCTGGGGATGCAGCTGGGCTGTGAATGCAGGCTTGGCACAGGGTACCCCAGCCTCTCCAGCGCAGGGACACAGGACACAAGCAGTGTGTCAATTACTTTATTACCACAGGGGCCATAGGCCAGACCCAGTTCCCAGAGAAGGTCTGGGTCCAGCCTCTTAACCCCTTTAATACTGTTGTGAAGATGAACCCAGAGCCTTCACACCCATGAGTGGGCACTGAGCATCCTCTATCCCCATGAAGCAGCTCCAGGGCATCATTTCTATCCTGCTGCCTGCACCTCCAGGAGCTGGAGGCCAGCAAGGAAAAGCAAGGTGAGACCAAGGATGCCAATCCTGGAGCAGCAGGAGCTGCCACCACCTCCTGCAACTGGTGGGGAGCAGCACAAGTCCCCTCAAACCTCCATGCCAGGTGCCCGCCCCAGGCCCAGTGCCTGCACAAGGTCATCACTGAGCCCGCTCTTCAGCGTCCGTCTCACTGTAGGAAGAGGAGAGGGTGGCACTGGCAACATGAGCAGTGATGGCTCAGGGTGCCCACTGGAGAGGGTAGCCCTGACATGCTGGGCAGGGGTGGCAGTGGCACAGTCTGGTCTCAGTGTACAAGCTGCTGTGGCCTGGTGGGCTCAACATCGGAAATCAGGGGTGGCCAGAGGGGAAGGAGCCAGGCAGGGTATAGGAACAAGGAAACAGAGATGGGACAAGGCACGGGGATAGAACACGAGTACAGACACAGAGATGGGACAGGGATGCAAAGATGGGAAAGAGTACAGGATAGAGTATAGGGACAGGGCCACAAAGGTGGGACAGGGTATGGGGACAGGCATACTGAGATGGGACAAAGTACAGGTACTGGGTAGAGCATGGGAAGGGAGACAGAGCTGTGATAGGCACAGGAACAGGGATAGAGGTGGGACAGAGTACAGGCAAACAGGTAGATCATATTGATCAGAGCCAGCAAAGGTCATGGTGACAGGGCTGGAACTTACAGGACTTCCTATTGCCGCGGGACCTCCTGCGCTCCTTGTTGGCACAGGGCCGTGGGTTGGCGTTGTGAGTGACCGACTTCACCAGCTGGTCCATGATTTCATCTGAAGCATCATCTGGGGAGCTGGGAACATCTTCCCGGGCTGGAGAGCCCTGGGCTGGGCTGGCATGCCCTGTCCCTGCAAGGGGACAAGCTGGATGCTGGCATCAGCTTTTCCCAGCCAGCCGGGCATGCCTTGCATGCCCCTGCCACCCCACTCCTACCCTGGCTGGAGCGGCTGCGGCGAGCAGGGTTGTCCGTGGGAGAGGCCAGCAGGCTCTTCATGCTCTTGTGACCTGCTTCCATCTGCTCCTTGGGGCTGCTGGACACCATGGCAGATGGGGAAGCAGCCTCAGTGACGCCAGAGAACTTCTCTGTCTACAGTGGGAAGAGATACAGGCATTAGGGACCTGGTGGGCATCACCTGGTGATGGTGGTGACAGTCGAGTGTGCCTATACCTCAGTGATGAGCCGTCCCCGGGTCTTGTTGCGCTCACGGTGGGCAGCCTGTTTTTTCTGCTGCTGCAGGATGCGCTCCCGGCATGTGCGGTATTCCAAGGCAAACTCCCGCAGCAGCTTGCAGATAGGAGTCACCTTCACATCCCGTGCCACACTCACCGGATACCCCAGGTACAGCAGGAAGGAGTGAAACCTGCAGGGATACTGGTCATGACAGACCAGTATCGATGGGACCAAGGGGGTTCCCCACTGCCCCCCCAAGGCCTGAGCCACCAACCTGTTGAGGACACGCCTGTGCACCACCTTCAAGACAATGATGCGCTGGGTGCTGTCCTTGAGGAAGTCTGTCAGTTTGGTTTTTAGCACTGGCTTGGTCTCATGCTTGGCGATCACCTTCAGGTTGTCCCAGGAGGCCCTGCACCTCCGCTCCAGTTGCACCAGGCTGTTGGCGAGCTCATCAAAGTCAACCTGGAAGAGTAAGATGTCAGCACTCAGCCATGCTGTGGAGCTGGGCAGCTGTGGGACCCACAGCCTTGCCTTGTGCAGGTCTCATCTGCCTTGCCTTACCTTGGCAGAGTGGGTGATGGAGGCAATCTCCGAGTACAGGTCAGTGGTTTCTGGGAACTTCTCTACCACCATCTGGCAGAGATGGTGGAGCAGGGATTGCCGGTGCACTGTGTCCTTCACTTCCGAGACCTTCTCTAGGTAGCCCAGCTCAAAGCCTCTACTCTGAAATGACAGTGGACTCAGCAAGTCCTTCTCCATCCCTCCTCCAGCACACCTCCAGTCCTCAGACCCAGCAGCACCACCCAGCTTCAGGTGACATCCCAAGCTCCCATGCACCATGGCTCATCCTGTGCTTGCAGCACTCAAGACAGGCCACATCCCTCCACACCCTGCTTCTCACCTGGGAGCCATTCAAGAAGTTGCCCATGGCCAGCAGTGTGGCCAGGATGCACTTGAAGGTGTGGTTTTTGGCCAGCTGCTCCATGCCCACCTTTAGATCAAAGAGTGGCTCCGCGATCTCCTGCAAGAGGAGAGATGCAGGTGAAACCCCTTGGCCACCCCCTCTCTTAGGAGCTTCAGCATTTGCTGTTGCCCATGTGGTCAACCCAAGCCTGTGCTTGCCTTGGGGACCTGCAGCCCATCCCCAGCCAGGATGGCACCTCCTGTACTTGGACATGGCTGGTCCCCACTTGGCTCGGCGCTCAGCACTGCTGGGGCTGGCAGTGGTGGGAGGGCACAATGGGGTACATGGCTCTGTACCTGCTCCAGGCTCTCATAGTCCAGCTTGAAGGCCCAGAGCTGGAGCCTGGCTGTGAGGTCACTGATGGAAGACAGGGAGAGCAGGAACTGCTCCGCAGAGCCCAAGGGCACATCAGGGTTAGCCAACTGGGCCTCCTGGATCTTCTGCTTCTCCTCCTCGGTTGGGACCATGGTCAGGATTTTCTAGAGCAAGGAGGGATGTGTCAGACTCCAAACATGTCACCATGAGATATGTCACCCAGGGCTGAAGGTGGCAGGGAGGCCTCCTGGCCAGGGGAAATGACCTATATGAGGACCTCAAGGGGTCTGAGCTTCTCTTGTGCTCACCTCAATCCCTTCCTTATTGACTGCAAACTCATCAAAGTTGAGCACAGCTGTCTTGATGATGTGCACAGGCGGCAGTACTGTGAGGCCAATGTTGATAGCATTGCTCCTCTTGGGGTCCAGCACCACAACCACCTTCTTCCCATCGATTGCCTTCTGCAAAGAGGACAGAATAGATGGGGACACGAAAGCAAAGGGCTTCCTTTAAGAAAACATAATGGACACAATGAGCTGATCAGAGACCTGGTGGTAAGCTAAACCCACACACTGTCTATCACTGTCTCTGCCAAGTCTCCAGGCTGCAGGTACACATCCTCAGCAGAGGGTATGGGTGACAGTGCATGCCTAGGGTCCCCAAGGGAATTAACAATCTTCCACCCATCCTTCAAGTCCCCTTGGCTGATGGGTACCAGCCCATGGGTACCTTTGAAGTTGGTACTTCCTTTGACCGTGACTCAAAGAGATGTTCCAGTTTGGCAGTATTGACTTCAACGCTCTGCAGGGATGCCCACAGCGTCGCCTGGCCAAACCTGCCTGTCCCCACAGTACCATCCAGCTGCTTCAACTCCTTCCAGAAAAGCTTCACTGTCCTCTTCTTCTTGGCTTCAGAGGGACCATCCATTACGGAAGGGCCTGGTAGCCCTGGCAGGGGTGGGCAGCCAGGGAATGCAGGAGGTAGAGGTGGAGGTGGTGGGCAGCCAGGGACAGCAGGAGGTGGAGGAGGAGCCATTACTGCTCCAGCTTTTGTTGCTTCAATGGCAGGAGGGAGCAAGGAGCCGTTGGTTATTGGCCCTGTGTCCAGGATGTCAAAGTCTTCTTCTTCCCCTAGATCAGTAAAGTCCAGGTCCTTGATCTTCAGCTGTGCAGGGCTGGCCTCCAGGCGCTCCCATGTCAGCTCCACATCCTTCTTGATGGGCATCATCCCAGTGCTGTCCAGTTTCTGTGTGTGGGTCTCGGCATCTAAGCTGGACAGGGCACGCGCCAGCTTGGCATGAGCACTGGCCACCGGCCCATCTGGAGCCCTGCCATGGGGCCAGGCACCCTCCTGCTCCTGGCTGCCACCTCCAACGGCATCCATCACCACCTCATCCTGGACCAGGGCAGGTGAGGGGACCTCAGGGAAGATCTTCTCCCTCCCTGCCTCTGAGGAGTCTTTAGCGTAGAGCATGTCCAGCATGAACCTGGTGTTGGAGGAGATGGTGCTGCAGGAGTCAGTGGTGTCCTGCTGAGCCAGGCAAGACCCTGCAGGGAGAGGGGGAGAGGCTGCAGTAACTGTGCTGGGCTGCACATAGAGTGGGGGTCCTGCTCCTTGGTGGGCTGTGCTCAGATGCCGGTGTTTGGTGTAGGACAGGGAGGCAGCACCCAGCTCCTCCTGCTCTGAGTATCAGCATGGGCTGGGGGGCAGAAAGGCCACTAATGCCCATCCTGGGGACCCTATGAGCCCAGAGCCAGGAACACATACCCTGGAAACACCTACTTGTGTTGAGTGTCTCCATGCCAGACTCAGGGGCACTGCTGTCCCTGTCCCAAGCAAGAGTGGTGGGATGCTCCAGCTCAGCATCACTGAGGACATTGAGCCGTCCCTTGGTCATGGAAGAGATCTTCTTCTGGGCTGCAGCCAGATTCTCCAGGAAGCGAGCTCTGCAAGACAGGGGCAGATGCTGGCCAGGAGCAAGACAGGGACAGGGATGACTGGGACAATGGGCAAACCATGCCATGCCACACTGCACAGCCAGACCCACAGCACAGAAACCCCCTGCCTAGGCCACACATTAGGAACATGAAGGATTCAAGCTCCTCTAAGTGCTGCAGAGAGGCAGGTGATGCCACCACGGCATGGGGACAGGGATGCTGCAGTCCCATGGGAGACAAAGGCTCATGTCTTTGTCACCTTTTGGCCCCAGCAGACCTGGTGCTCACTGCAACCCTCATCCAAAAGCTACAAAACCCAGGCAGAGACTTATGGGGACCGTCCTGCTCCACATGCCCTGTGTGGCCAGAGCCCAGAAGCCTCCAGCAGGCGCTGGCCCAAGGAAATGCACACCTGGAGACACACACATGCCTCTACTTACTCAAACCTCCTCAAAATAGGCTTGTCCCCATGCAAGGAGGGGGCATCCTCCCGCCTGAGGGAAAATAGGGGTTAGCCCCCACTGCTGACAGACCCCCTGGGCTCGTGCCTCCTGCATACCCCTTCTGGCAGCCCTCCAGCATGTGACCCTTGTCCTGCTGTCACCCCATGGCACTGGGTCTCACTGGGGAGCCAGGAGATGGCCAGAGAATCCCTTCCTGCCCAGGCACCAAATGGCATCAGGTGCTGGCGAGATGGTGCAGTGTCCACCACCACAGAGCCAGGAATGCAATGCCAGCCCCCTGCCAGCCCCAGGGCAGGCTGTGGCACCCCCAGAGGGACATCTCACCCTAGAAGGTGGGGAGAAGAGTGTGTCATCACCCCGTGATGACGGGGGTCAGAGGGGAGAGGTGAGGGATGGGGACAGCGAGTGGGTCAGGACAGTGCCCATTCTTGCCAGAGCATCGCGCTGGGAAGGAGCACACACATGCAGAGCCCAGGCACTTACCAGACAGGGGCAGTTTGGCGCAGCCTGCAAAAGGAAAGATAGAAAAGAGTAGGCAGAGAAGAGGTCAAGCATGGACAAGAGAAAGAGTGAGGAGTTGCTGGAGAGGAGCTGTGCACACGTGAAGGATGCCCTGGAGCCCCTGGCCAGTCCCTCTCAGACATCCGCTCCCCCTGTCACACTTCTCTCCATCCCGTTCCCACCAAGACCCTGTTTCCCTGCATTGACGCAGGTGCACCCCAAGCTCCTGGGAGGCCCCCTGTCACCCCGGGGGAACCTCCTGTGCACCCAGCCCCTCCTGGCTCCTTACTTGTAGACACTGCGCTCTCCTGGGGCTGGAGGCTGATCCTTGTCGGCCGGTGATGAAGCCAGTGCAAGCCGCACACTGGATGCACTGCTGAAGACACTGCTGGGACACAGGCTGGAGAAAGAGGTGACAGGGAATGAAGGCAAGTCCTGCAGAGCTGCCCTCACCCTGGCACTGAGAATAGACCTGAGCACTGCTCACGCTGTATCCCAGCATCTTCACCATAGAACCACAGAATCTCAGACTGGTTTGAGCTGGAAAAGACCTTAAAAGTCATCCAGTTCCAACCCCCTGCCACAGGCAGGGACACCTTCCACTAGACCAGGTTGCTCCAAGCCACATCCAACCTGGCCTTGAACACTTCCAGGGATGGGGCAGCCACAGCTTCTCTGGGCAACCTGTGCCAGGGCCTCTCCACCCTCACAGTAAAGAACTTCTTCCTTATATCTAACCTGAACTTCCCTTGTTTCAGTTTAAACCCATAATCCCTTGTCATATTGCTACAGACCCTGATGAAAGAGTCCTGGGACCATCACCACCCTGGACCACCTCCAGCCAAACTTACTTTGTTGGGCTGCTTGGCATGGGGACAGCTGGGGTGTCCTCAGTGGGGGGCTCCTTTGGGGGTCCAGGGGACCCAAGCTGTGCATCAGGACCAGTCTCTGGACAGCCGCTCTGGGATCGCCACCCACGCCGGCCTTCGTCTGTCCTCCTCCGGTCCTTGCGTCCCCCCGAGGGTGGCTCTTCCACACCATCCTCCAGCTTGAGAGCACTCTGTGGAGGGAACAGGAGGGCATGTCAGCCCCGCCACCTCACCAGTTGCCCTCCCTGCTGCCATGAACATGGTGCACAGTCAGACCCCACAGGAGCCACACTCACCTCATAGAGTGTGAACTGGTGCTTCAAGTCAAGGTCGGTGCCCTTGCTGCCTAGGAACTGCTGTACCAACTGTTCCATGCCCTGCTGCTCCAGGCAGTCTGTCACATCGTAAAATGTATCCTGGTCTGGGAGGGCTGCCAGTGTCTAAGCAGGACCAAAAGGATGGTGCTGAGACCAGCGTGACCCACACTGAGCCCTGCCACTGTGGCACCACAGAGACACCCTGCCACCCCCCTGGACCTTGTTGATCAGCGTCATGGCAAAGACCAGCAGCTCTGTGTCAGCCCCATTGCGTTGCTCCAGGACAGTCATCAGGTTGGACCATGGACAGGTTCCTAGGAGAAGTGGCCCATGCCAGTGACACACGGGACAAGGACACACACACACACATCCTGTTCCCTGGTGGGGACCTTGCCAGAGGCTGGTGCTGCACCCACCTCTTGCCTGGTCCACGGCATTGACAGCGTGGATGACCAGCAGGGCGTTGGACTCCATGTACTCCACAAACACCAGCAGGAGCTTCAGTGCCATCTTCACCACCAGGCGATACTGGGACAAGGGACAGTGGCTGGGATGGCAGTGGTGTCTGCTGGGTCACCATGCTCTGGGGCTGGGGGCTTTGCCATGGGACCACAGACCAGCCTGCAGCTATGATGCTGATTGGCAACAGGCACTGGGAAGGCACCTGGAATGCGACCTTTTTGCTCAAACTCTCTGCCCAGGAGCATGGTCACATCAGGATGGGGAGTTCTAGAAACCTGCATGGCTTCCAAATGGTTAGGAGCAGAACCCAACACATACAAAGGGCACTGAGCCCAAAGGAAGATGATGGGATAAATCCCCTATGGGACAGTGCAAGGAGACAGCCACAGGCAGGGAAGAAGGGTGCAGTGAGGGGCACAGGCAGCCCCCAGGGCAACAGGAGCTTACTGGGCTTCCTGACAGAGCGTAGAGCCACTGGACAGTCTCGTTGTGGTTGATTACACCCTGCATCCCATCCACAAAGAGCATAATCTGGCTCAGGGCTGCAAGGCAGAGAGCAGGCAGGGTCACAGTGCAGCAGAGATAGGGCTTTTCTTGGAGGGGGCTGCCTCATGCCCCTCCAAGTGCCAGCCTTATCCCTAGGGATAAGAGGTGCCCAAACACCAACCCCGGAGGATGTAATTCTGGTAGTTCTGGTCAGCCTCTGCCCCCACTTTGATCAGGCATGTCAGCCCATCCAGGTTCACAAACTCCGGCACCAGGTCCTTGTCCTCCTGCAGAGCAAAGGCCAGGTGTTATCGCAGTGTGGGGAGGCAGGGCTGGGCTGCCAGCCCCAAGGGAACCGCACCAGCATCACACTGTACCTGAAAAAGTTGCTTGAGGGAGAAGAGAGATCGACGCAGCTCCGGCCCCTGCGAGTTGTACAGCTTCTCTGGAAGGAAAGGACTGATGCTGAATCGGGGCTCTGGAGTGCTGCCAGCTGCCTGGGAAAGCCCCTCAACCCAACTCAGCCCTGTGCTGTCATCCCATGATATCAGCATTGCCCCCGGATGGAAGCAGCTGCAGCTCCACAGCTACTTATTTCAGCCATGCCACTTTCCAGTTTCCTTTCGTTCTGCCTTCTTTTTCTGCCTGGCAATGACATAAATATCCCCTCTGGTTTTCTGTGCATAACCGAAACAGGAACAAGGGCAAGAGGCTGAGCTACTTTTAGCCATCACTCCTTACACAAATGCCCTGATCCTGGAGTCCCCAGCAGCCCCACAGCTTGGGAAAAGCTGCAGGATGGGGATGGGAAGGATGGCAGCATGCCACTGGCTTGGGGACAGAAGGACAGTCACTGGGATGGAGACTATGAGCTTATGGGGATGGTGCCTGCAGGCAGGAGCCTGCATGGAACAGCCAGGGTAATGGGAAGCTGAAAAGCTCCACTTAAACAAATGTGTGGACCAAAGCCACTGGGAGTCAGCACTTCCTGCATCCAAAGCTCGAGTTATCTGAGCATCCCGAGTTATTTGGGTCAGGCTTATGGGTATAACAAGCCAGGCACAAGCTGTGCAAGGAGCCCTCCAGTAATGCTGACAGGGCTCTGTAAAACACGAGGTACCAGCAGCCTCCTCTGCTTGCTTATCAGATTGTCACAGCAGCCAGAGGGAAAGCAGAGAGCCCAGAGCTCAGCCGGAGCCTGGGAACTGCTCGCAAAGAGCATGACCCTGATCCTGGCCTTCCTGCATCACTTGGGCTTGGCTGCAGCCCTGCCTGGACAGCTGATGCCCGGCCAGCATTGATCTGCTCAGCACTTGTTTCCCCTCTTGCTAAGGAGGAAAGAGGCTTTGGCACTCCTGAGCATTGTGCAGGACCTCCAAGCAGGCTGTCCCAAGGTGCAGCAGCACTTTCTGCTGTGCAAAAGCTATTTGTAAAGGCTGTATTTAGAGCTTGTCTGAATGACCCAGAATAACTGCAGTGGGTGGTGGGCTCCCAGCCCAAAGGGTAAAAGTCCTGATCTCTGAGGATAGAGGGGATTAACCCAGCAAGTCCCTGCCAGCCTGATGGCGTCCATGTCCCTGAATCTCTGGGAGGGGTTATGGGGCAGAAGCAGCACTGGGCTGGATTGCTCCCTCTTTCCATCACAAAAAGCCTGTCCAAAACACATGGCAGAGATCAAGCCACCACCCGGGGAGGGGGACAAGCTGCTGGAGAAGGAGGACTCACCAATGATGGCATGGACTCGGACAGAGAGCTGTGTGCGCAGGATCAGGGTTGGCCGTCTCCCCTTCCTAGAGCAGGGGAAAACTTGTGTGAGCATTCACAGTGGAACCATCATGGCTCCCAGTGTTCGCATGCACATGGGGTCCCCGTGTCCCATCCCTGGAGGGCTTGGGCACCCCGTGTGCCTCACCTGACCTCCTCGTAGAAACTTTCCAGATCATCCTTCTGTTCCAGCAGGGATAAGTCAAGGTCCAGATAGTGCCCAGAGGGTGAGATCTGCAGCGTGCAGTCCTCCAGCTGGGGATGCAGACAGTCTGGCTGAGCCCCTGTGCCCACCACAGCCCTCCCAGCTCCCAGAGGATGCAGCATCCCTGGGTCACTGTCCTGCCAAGCACACCCAGCAGCCACATCCCACAGCGAGGTGGCAGGTCCCATCCTGGACCCATGGGGAGATGCTCTGTCACTGTCCAGTGGCAAACAGAAGAAATACGGAGCCCCAGGCTGGGAAAAGGCAGAGCGAGGGTGGTGCCAGGCTCCTTGGCAGATTTGCACTGTGGGGCTTAGTCAGCACCAGGGCAGGACCTGTCTCCTTCTAGGGCTGGTGCCTTCGCCTGGGCTGATGAATTGCCTCCACCTACACAGACTGGGTCTGTGGGAACCACCAAGGCACAAGAGGACACCCCAAACAGGGGAAAACCCCACAGGGGTGTCCTCCGGTGACGCAGCCTCTGGCTCAGCCCACAGCTACATGGCATCTTTCAGCTGACTGACCCAGAAAAGCACAGCCCAAGGCAAGGCTGGGGTGAGGCCATCTCTCTTAAAAGTCTACATACAGCACCCATGCTGCACCCTTACAGGCAGGCACAGCACCCGGGGTACTCCATAGCCCCTGAACCACCTGGGACCCAGACGCACCCCACAGCACACAGGGATCCTGGCTGAGCTCCTGATGGGAGCAATTTGCCCTCAAGGTGTATGTAAGGGCAGAGGGAGGGCAAATGCCTGCCTGGTCTTGCCAGGACCCTGCACATCTGGACCTGTTCCTAAAGCATTTGCAGTACCCTCCTCACCCTACCTCCAAGGAATTGATGTCCCTTCCCAACTGCCCACAGCAGTTGCTGTGTAACCACCTGGGGAGCTGTGATAAATCAGTGATAAAGCCAATGATTAATGCTGCTACTGCTGCCAAAAAGAGCAAGCAGCACAAGCAGCAACCACTGGAAGAGAAGTGGGGCTCATCAGTCACTTAAAAACCCACCCCAATTTCAGCCCCAAACTGCACACCCTGTGGCCAAGGAGATGGTCACAGCTCCTCTGCCTTTACCACCAATGCCTTTCTCCACTATGGCCCTGGCCACCCCCAAGTGACCCACAGCAATGCTGGGTATGGCTCCTGCATCTCACTGGGACTGCTTTCCATGAAGCCCCCATGTCCTCAAGTCACAAGAGCTCACACACCTCACTGTGAGTGTGACTGTAAACCTGAGGGCAAGGAAGAAATGCCACGTGCATTAATACCATTAACAACCCTGACTAAGCCTTGGATAAGAAGCAATTTGGCAGGGTATTGCTGCTGGGCTGTTTATATCCAAAGCGTCCTACTCCACCTCCAGTGGCTGCTGGCCACGCCAGCCAGCCATAGCAACCTGCACCAAACACAGGCTTGACCTGGGCATCACTCCTGGCTGCCAGCCCTGCCTCTGTGTAGGGTGTTTGCTCATGCTGGCCCCATGCAGAGTTTGATGCAGGGGAAATCTTCAATGCCTCCACAGAGACAGACTCTTCCAGGTATTCCTGTGTCCTCCTGTGCACCCCTGCATCCTCCTAGGCTTCATTCCCCTTGGTATCCCTTCAGCAAACCCCACATGCTCCTGGCCATCTTTGTAACCTCACCAGTACCCCTTTAGGCATCCCTGCAACCTCCTGGGAATCCCCACATCCTCTCAGGCATCCCCTCAGGCATTCCCACATCCTTCCAGGCACCACTGCATCCTCCTGGGCACTCAGACACAGTACAGAGCAACTGTCACAGCTCGAGCACAAAAGCTTTGCCTTCTCTGGGCAGCCAGAACCCCAGCAAGCCAGAGTTGACATCCCCAGCTCCTCTTGGGGCCAGTGACATGTCCCAGCTGGCGGAGAAGGCCAAGCCCCCGGGACGTGACCCCACATGTTTCCCGTGTGAGCTTGGCAGCGCTCCCCATGAGGGATGCTCCAAATGCTGGGCCCAGCTTTGGCTGCACCCCCCCTGGCAAGCAGCATCCCCCAGGGATGGGACAGGCTGTCCCAGGCTCATGCTGCCCTGTCAAACATCTCGGGACAGCATTTCCACCCCAGGGAGTGCTGACTGAGGATCTGAGCTGGGACCTTGGGCCTGTGCTGCTGGGGACAGCACACTGGGGTCATAGGGTAAAGACAGCTCCTGGCGTGGGGCAGCTCTGATCCATCTGCCTCCTGCCTGTAAATCCATTTTAAAATGAGCTGAGCTTCAAGTGTCATGGGACTTGCAGGGGAAGGAGAACATCCCACGCTCACACCTCCAGCCCAAGGCTCCAGGGAGGCACATGCACCTCCACCAGTACTGATGTCTTTCATCTGCTACACGGGGAGGTTCTGGTGTCTCTCTGACGACAAGGTGCTGGTGCCAGCCCCCGTGTGGGACCAGGACCCCATGGTCCAGAGAGGGGTTTGCTGTGTTAAAAAAGCCCCACTCTACCTATGCTGATGCCTCAGAGCTGAGACATGGGGAAGGCAGGAACACGTGGATCTCCCTGATCCTATCAACACCTAGTGTTATGGCTGGCTTTGCAGTTTAGCAATGATACACATGCCAGGCAAGTGATTCCCCAGGGAAAGACAGCTCCCCTCAGGGTGCAGCTGCCTCCCTGAACCATGGCATGTGATGGAGACATCCTCCACCCACAACTGAACTGGTGCCACGCACCATGGCGTCATGTCTTCCTGCTCACCCCTATCATGGCATTCCCACGTGGGAGGATGCTCCATGGCTGGGCAGTGAATATCCTCTTTATCTGCCAGCAGAGGAAACACTTTTCCCTTTCTCCAACATTTTCTTTCTGCACTGACCACAATTTGCTAGTGTTGCTGCAGCTCTTCTAGGAAGGCCATGGGGGAAATACAGAAAAAAATCTAGTATTTGCTGAGGCTGAAGCAGGAGTTAAATACAAGACAACCCCAACCAGCAACCAAGTGTGTTCACTGAGATTCCGTTTCAGGGCTCAGAAGGTTGTTTATTGCCAGGCTTTAGGTCCTGCCTGCATCTACCTGATGGATGGCAGCAAGTGGATGGGAGCACTGCCATTATCTTATTATGGGGGAAAAAATCCATCCCAAGGCCAGTAAGGGTCTCTGGAGGTCACCCAGAGCTGGCCCAGAACTGCGCACCTGCTCACAAACAGTCCTTACTGCTCCTCCAGCCAGGCCTGTTGCTCATTAACAGAGCCCATGTTTCTCATCAACAGACCCAAAGCAACCAGAGGATCCCAGTCCTGGTGAGCAGCTGGCATCCTGGCAACACCATGGAATGAATGCCTGGCTGCAGCTCCCACCCTGAGACCCATGCATGGACACTGCTGGGAGCTGGGAATCACCAGAGGCTGCTGAGCACCAGCACTTGGCTCTAACCATTTGACAAGAAGCAAACAGCAGTTTCAAAGCATTGCTGCTGACCCCATTTCACCACTTCCATGCCTGTCTGAGGTGAAGCAAAGACCTTTGGCAAAGCCACCCTTGAGCCAGTTAGGTAATAGAGGACAATGGGGCTGGTGGGACAGGGCTCATGCACTCCACAAGTGCACAAGCAGCTCTCTTCTATCAAGCCTGAGAACTTGCAGTGACCTTATGGCAGCAAGGACAGAGAGCTGTTTGCTCTTCCTTGGGTTTCTAGTGGAGGAAGGGGAAAGTAATGCTCCAGCCCCTGGGTTATGCAATTATTTGGAAAAATCCCTAGATCTCTGGGGCAAGGGAGTACAGCAGCATTTGGGGACCTTCCCTGTCAAAACCTGCTTGTGGATGTTCAGAAAAGGCCCACGCCCAGCACAAGCATCACCCAAGGGTACTAGAAAAATGCTGGAGAGCAGGAGAAGATAGTATCAGCCTGTAGCTGAACAATGCAGCAGCACAAACAAAGCAGGAAGGTATTTCCAAGCACAAATCCTTTTTCCGGAGAGCATGAAAAAGCCATCAGCGGTGGGTTGAGCTGCAGGAGAGGAAGCGCTGGAGGTGTCATGGGTAGGACAGGCTGTTCAAGGCAGTGATACTGGCATGAGAAACCTCCTGCTCATCTTCTCCAGGCTGTTCCCAGCTCAGGGAGCAGCTCTGCTGTGCCCAGGGAGGGCAGGATGCCACTGGTCCCCACGGCAGAACCCCTGGGGTTCTATGGTTCATCCTCCTCTAGTAATGTGGGGACCTCTGGCTGCATTCTCCCAGCCATTGCATTCTCCTCCCTGTGCTGCTCAGCTCTGGCCATGCTGCCCCACAGGACAAGCCTGGCATCAGGCACCCCTGGCTGAATTTTATTAACAGTCAGTTCCTTGGGAAAAATACAACTGTTCATTTACTAATTTTAGAGCAGTGAGTAATGGAGCTGAGCGCTACCTGGCACAAGGGGCACCAAGGGAGGTTTCTGCTCATCGTACCAGTGAAATGACATCTGAGCAGCTCCAGGGTGCCAGCTCTGGATTTGGATCAAACCAGGTGGCTCGGGATAGTGACCTTGCTCCACAGGCTGTAAATCCCAGTGCAGAGGCTCCCAATGAACACATTGTCTCATGCAAATCCCAGCCAGCATCCCAACTTGTCAGGCTGGGCTGTGGCTCAGAAAGCTCTACGTAATAAAGGGATCATGGTTTATAAGTTATATAACTCATATAAACGAGGCTTCTGGCTTATAAACCCAAAGGAGGGTCCTATCTGCAAATGTCACCACGAGTTACAAGATGCAGGAAAACGACAAAGAAAAAACCATCCAGAGCTTGACTTAAGCAGAGAACAGAGCCTGAAATCCCAGTTCAACATGCCTCTGCCACACACAGGACCTCTTTGCAGCACTCCTGTCCTAGGGAACACCATACCCAGGCCCCCCCCGTGTCACCACACAGCACCCTTGGCTGGTGATCCCGTTACAGCCAGCTTCTGCCCGGGAGGAAAGCACACGCCTGAAATTTGAGTTTGCTCCATTCGTCATGTCTCGGGGTTGGTTGTTCCCAAACAAACTCCATTTAGTCACCACCTAAAAATCCCATGATGACGATGACACGAGACACTGCCACTTTGCTCCAAGAAAAATGAAAAGTGGGTTAAAAGGGAAGATTTTGTGGTGCAGGCAAAAGTCTCGCAGTGATCCCCTCCCCCTGGCAGGGCAGCAAGCTCAGTGCCAGGCACATGGAGCTGATTTCCCCCTCCTGCTGCCTTCATCTGTCCTCTCCAGCTATGGGCAGGGTACACTGCCCCTGTCTGTCTGGGCTCCTGCCTGCACTCCTGCCGTGCTGCAAGACAGAGATGCTCAACCATTGCCAAAGCTCTACTGGTACCACACTCATAAGGAAAACAAGCCTATCCCCACCCTGTAAAGGATGCTCTGACAGCATCACAACAAAACACCCCAGAGGGAAGGTTCCCTGTCTCCTCCCTAGCCTCTTTTACCCAGCCTGGAGCAGGCCTGAGGCCACACAAGCAAGAAACGGAGCCTTGCTTTGGCATCCTGCCTTCCTCCTGGATGGAGGAAATTGCTCAGCACAAGTTTCCGCTAAAGGCTGCCGGTGGACCGGCAGGGTGAAGGGCTGCGGGTCCTCCGGCCCCACCGGCATCTCCCCAAAGCCCATGTGCTGCAGTGACTGGGGATGCTGGGCCGGTCCCCCCGGTGTCAGGGGGCGGTGTGCTCCCTTCGAGGCTCGGCTCCACTCCTGGAACCGAGTGTGAAAGATGGATGCTGGGGTAAGAGACCGCTGCCTGGGTCAGCCCCGACGAGATGGGCATGGACGCCTGCCCTCATCCTGCTTCCCGCTGCCCGAGTTCCTGCTTGCTCTGAGCAAGCACATTCTCTTCCTCCCCGCCGACTCATCCGGTCCCGGCCGAGAACCGGCATCTCCCGCAGAGGGCTCAGAGATTCTGCCGTGACTCACGCCGGGAGAGCTGTCCATATTCCGGCGGGGGCACACCGCCCCGTCCCTCATCTCCCCTCCGAGCTCCTTCCAGCCCCCTCCCGATTCCAGCCCCGTGCCTGCCCGCCTTCCCCACCCGCCCGCAGCTTCCCCCCTCACCGGCAGGGGAGCCCCGACCAGGCGGTGCAGCGCGGGCAGCTGCGCCCCAAGGGGCAGCGCCTCCACCACGGCATAAACTGGGGCTCGCCGTGGCTCCGGGAAGCTGCCGCAGCCGAAGGGGTCCGAGTCCTCCAGGTACTGGATCCGGCACTGAACCTCCGCCATTGCGCCACCGCCGCCGCTCCGCCACCGGCGCAGCCCAGGAGGCCACGCCCCCGCCCGAGCCCACCCCCACCGAACACACCCCCTCCGACAGCCACGCCCCCATCCCCATCCCGGCCACGCCCCCTCCGATACGGACCTCTCGGGGCTCGGCGCGCCCTCCCGCGGCTGCCCGACAGCTCCCGGGGATGCTCCGGGCGATGCTGTAGGGGGTGCTCCAGGAATACTCTGGAGGGATCCGAGGGGATCCGGCGGACACTTCGGGGGACTCCGGGGGATGGTCCAGGGAACGCTCCGGGAATGCTTCGGGGGATTCCAAGGGGATGTGGGGGATGCTCCAGCGGGCTCCGTGGGGCTCCGGGGTGCCGGTGGGTCTTACTCACCCCAGAGCTGGGGGCCAGCTGGGCAGCTCAGTGCCTGCAAGGCCGGTGTCGATACAAATGATATCTTTGTGCATGCAGGGTGTTGATGTTAACGAGAACATTCAAAATGGACAGGGTAGTGTTGTATGGTGAGTTTGGGAAGGTGAGTTTGGGAAGGAGGATGCAAAGGGGAGCAAGAACACCTGGGAGGGCCCCCAGGAGAAGCGCAGCTGCACCAGGAATGGGGACACGGACAGATTTCATCTCCGGTGGACTCAGCTCAAAGCACAACCCTTCAGAGAAAAGCTTTAGCAAAGGTGATTTGAATTTTTGATTGCATACTGGGCAGTGCCAATAGCCCAGCACAATGAAGCGGTGTTCTCCTCACTCCTGGCTCCAGCCTGGGCTCCCAGTAGGAGAGAGGTGTGAACAGACTGAGGGAGCTTTGCAGAGACCCCCATGCAGTAGCAGAGGCTGGGTCCAAGAGGCCAGGGCAGCAGGGCAGGACCAGCCTGTGGGAGGCAAGGTAAAGGGGGATTTAATTACACCTTTGGCAGCTTAAAGGGGAAACAGGAGGCAGCTGCTTCTCAGCGCAGCCCTTGCAAGGCCTTTCTTGTGCCTCCACAGACAAGGTGTCTTTCTGCCCATGCTCCAGGGACACATGGATGCAGCTCAGAGCTGGCTCCCCATGAAGTGTGCTGACGCCATGCCTTCCTGCCCTCTGCCAGGCAGCATCACTGCTCCCCAGTCTGCCGGGCATCCCTCACTGTCTCCCCAGGCCATGAGGCCCTGGGTCTGGGACCACGGTGATGGGATATGGGAAATGGGACACTTCCCAGAGCAGAGTGGACAGCCTAGGTTTGGTGGGCAGGTGAGAGCTTTTAGGGGTGTCTAAGAGGGGCTGAGGAAGGAAGGGGGACCCCTCTGGAATGCTCCCAGACTGGTGCCCAGGCAGCAGCTGGGACAGGAATGGGTGGTCTTGGCTGGCACCAGGAGGGGGACTAAGGAGACTGAGAACATGATGGGTGCAGGAGCGCTGAGCCAGGGTGGAGGGCCTTGGGCAGAGCAGCGGTGCCAGTGCAGGACGCAGGGCACTGAGGTGATGCAGGAGGCACCGGGATGGTGTCAGGGAGGAGCAGGGCAGGGGAAACCAGAGTGATGCAGGTGGCACCAGAGCAATTGCAGGGAGGAGTAGGGCAGGGGTCTGGCGTGGGATAGGGGGGTAGCGGGATCAGTGCAGCAGCACCAGGCTGCTGCGGGGGGCAGAAGAACCGGGTCCGGCTTAGGGCGCCGAGGTGTGGCAGGGTAACAGCGGAGGTGGTGCAGGGACACTGGAGGGGACCGGGTCCAGCACAGGCGGACACCGGGGGGTGCAGTCGAGCCGGGGCGGAGCGGGGTGCGAGGGGTGTGCAGGCCAGTGCCGGCGCCCCCGGCAGTACGGAGAGGGTTGGCGGGAGGGAGGGGCTGGCGGAGCCGGTGGCGTGGGGCGGAGGGGGGCCGGCCCGGAGCGGGACGTGCGCGTGACGCGGGCGAGGGCCGGTATCGCGGCAGAACGGCGGGGAGCGGCAGGAGCGGAGCGGAGGGATGCGGCCATGCAGCCGCCGGCGGCCTCCCCTAGCCTCGCCGCCCCGGAGAGCGTTGAGCTGCTGCGGTGGCAGTGGCAGGAGGTGCAGGCGCCCTGCCTGGTGGCCGCCTGGATCCTAGTGGCCAGCCTAGCCAAGATCGGTGAGTGTCCGTGTGTCCGGTCCCCCGCCACCGCTTCCGCAGCTCCGGTCCCCCGAGGCACGGGGAGCTGCTGCGCCCATCGCGGAGAGGGTAGGGTGGAATACGACATCCCTGCGTGCAGGGTGAGGGTTGCCACTGCCTCCCAGGACACAGGTCATGGGGACAAATGGGGACCATCATCTGATCAACCATCCTCAGCCGGGCTGCAGTGCCCGGCACGATCCCATGGCTCATCCCCCAACCCCTTCCGTGGGAGGAAGTGAAGGCACAGCCCAAGGAACAACGCAGGGGCCTGGGCCCGTTTTCCCTGTGATTGATGGATGGATGGGTGGGCACAGAGGGAGGGCTCATGAGAAGAGCAGAGCAGAGATGCCCCCAAAAGATATCCTGTGCCCCAGAGGCTGGCACAGCACATGCTATCAGCTGGGCTGGAGACTGCTTGGTAGCCCCCCAGCCCCAGGAAGTGCACCCAATGGTGCAGGTGTTGGGCAAAATGTGTCCCCAGCAGCCTGGAGATGGGTTTGCGCCTATGATCCCTTGCTGTGAGTCACTCCACATTCACATGGCCTCAGACTCTTGTGTTCCCCAGCACTGGAGCACACAGTCAGGGGGAGGCAAGGAGGAGGAGGAAGGTGTGAGGATGAGGTGGGTGAGGTGCTGCAGGGCTGTGCCCACCCCTGCTCCCTGGGTGATGGGGAGGATATCCCCATGTGTGGGTGCTGACCAGGGTCCCTAGAGGGCTGATCCCTAACAGTGTCCCTGTGCTGGGCCCAGGGGATGAGTTTGTGACCTTGAGGCAGGTTTGTTCCCTCCTCGGAGGCCACACTGTGAGCACAGCCCCCGTGGCAGGGGGCACAAGCACTCCCATAGTTTGGAGCTGGCTCAAGAAGCGTGGGTTCAGATTTAGGTAGGGGAGACTCTGAGCAGCCAGGGACCAGCAATAGGTCTCAGTATGCAGTGTTCAGCTTCTGCTGTGGGCACCAGTAGGTCTCTGCCTATCCCCAAGGATCACTGAACCCACTGCTATGGAGCTCGTGCTTCTCTCCTTTCTCGCCTTCTCACAAAGGAGATCTATAGCATTGCGAGGAATGAATTAAAGGATGTCGTAGGCTTAAAAATGTAACCCTCTGTCTTCAGCTCTGCCACCTCCAGCTGCTGAGTGCATCTCTCCTACCACAAAAGATGAGAGAGGTGATTCCTTTCGATGGCTTTTATTTGATTCTCTCAAGCACCTCCCTGGAGCTGCTCCCTGTGTGGGTTTCCCTTGATGTGCTCCCATCACCACCCGGGGGCAAGCTGGGGCCATTCCCAAGTCCCCAGCCCTGCCATGCTCTTCCAGGCTTGAGGCAAGCTGATGGCCACTGTCATCTGGGAGACACAACCCTGGAGGTCTGTAGCTCTGGGCTGCCTGGCTCAGTACATCCAGTGGGTCCAATGGATACTGGGAGCCTGAAGCCAGGAGCAACATCCACACCTGGGGGAAGGGCTGCGAGCAGTCCCATCCAGTAGGTCACTCCACATCCACATAGCCTCAGGATCTCATGCTCCCTGGCATGGGACCATGCAGCTGGTGTCCCTTGAGGTGGCACACATGGTTCCCAGGGCACATGGGAGCCCGGAGGAGTTGGAGCCAGGGGTGAAGGATGCTTTGGAGCAGAGGGGCAGGGCTGGCTGCAGCACCATGGACACTGGGTGTAGGCTGGTGCAGAGGAGCCATTGGAGTTGTGGCACTGGGCTGCCAGCTCACAGCCCTGTGACTGCAGGGGAGGAAGCAGCTCTGCGCCTGGGTGATGGGGAAATGACACTGTGGTCTCTGTTCTCCGAGGCAGTCACGATGCCAGGGTGCCCCAAGCCAGCAAACACCCGGGGCGGGGAGAAACTGGCTTGGGTGTTGCCTTCCTGCACAGCAAGACATCATCTGGGCTTTGCTGCCTTTTCTGTCCCTGGTCAGAGCACAGGTCTCCTTGAACGTGTGTGGGGAGAGGGAGGTAATCATGCCCCAGACATGCTCCCACAGTTGCCCCATTGGCAGGACTTTGCCAGAATCATATAATCACAAACTGATTTGTGTTGGAAGGCACCTTAAAGCTCATCCATTTCCAATCCCCTGCCATGGGCAGGGACATCTTCCACTAGAGCAGGTTGCTCCAAGCCCTGTCAAACCTGGTCTTGAACACCTAATGGTGTTCCTTGGTCAGAATTCAATTACCCTTGAAGTCAAGAGCTGAACTGCTGCTGAATTTAAGTGCAATGGTGGCAACTTTTTCCACCGAGCAGCATCCCCATGGATCACAACCCTCTCCCTTTGCACCACCACCTCTGTGTTCGCGTCTTGGTTTAGGTGTTTCACCGTTCTCCCAGCACTGGAGGAGCAGAGGCAGGTTTTGGACCCGAGTCTTCCCAGTGACAAATCATGTATTATAAATGCCTGAGAGTGGATTATGGCTCTGAAGTTAATTCACATGTGGCTAAGTTACTGTTGCTGTGGGAACCTTTAATACTGAAATCCTTGACTAGCATGTGTAAAATTAGAGCTCGTTCTATCCATCCCCGCTGGCTGCTTCCCATGGCACAAAGGAGCGTGTATGCTGTTATTCACTTGGGAGGATGGCAGCATTCCCCCTCAGCCAAGGGCTCTGTGGACAAGCAAGGTCTTTCCCATCAATGCTGCTCCCTTCTTTGCCCAAGTTTTTGGCCTGGGGGAAGGAATGATGGATGACAGCCAGGAGCCATGTCCCCATATCATCTCTGTGGGCTCTCTCAAATCTCTCCAGCCAGACAGGGCATATCTTTGCAGCATGGAGAGCGCAGATGGGTTGCTGGAGCAGGGATCTTGGCAATGATCCCAAGTGTGCAGAAAGTGGCCAGATGCCTTGTTCCTTTCTGGAAAACTTGGGAGCTGTTTTCCCGTGGGTGGGAAGTGATTTTGCAGCATGCTACAGGCACCATGTACCCACCAGTGCTGCCTTTGCCTGGCTTATGTGGGGTGAAAAGGGCTTTCCCGCAGCTTCTGTGGTCATTTAGTGGGAATTCTGCTGGGCTGGAGCTCAGCCAGCCCTTCTCTGGGCTGTGGGTGGGTTGGGAAGGCTGTAGTGTCCATATTGCCCCTGCCTTCATGGCTGGATCAAACACAGGCAGATGGGGGCAAATGGGGGCAAATGGGATGCCCTAGGCTCAGCTGCCAAACCACAGAGCCATGATGGAGGCTTGGCCATGGGTGCTCTGCAGCTCTTTCCCCTTCAGGTAGTTGCCCATCTCCTCATGGCTGAGGCAGTGTTCCCGGTGTGTTATGGCAGGGAAGCAGTGCTGGAGCTCACCAGGATGGCACAGACATGGCTCACCATGCCAAGGAGCAGTGCCGGTCACTGGGAAGGTCTCGGCAAGAGGAAAAGCAGCCCTTAGCCTGCACATTTGGTGGTGGGCTCAAAGATGTTGTCTCTAGTTAAGAACCAGATCTCTGAGATTGAATTATCTCCTCTAATTCAGTGCTCAGCTGCAGCAAAGGAAAGCAAATCAACTAAGTGATGTTAGGAAAGAAGAAAGGAAGAACAGGAGGTGATGGCCTCAGTTTCCAGGGTGTCTGCATCTCAGGGACTCTGGGACCTGCTCCAGAAAGGACAGAGCAGGGCTGGGACAGGTTCAAAGGGAAAAGTCAAGGGTATGGAAACCTGATGATGAAGTGCTGCATGTTCCTGGGCTCCTCTCCAGGTCTACGGCACTGGAGAGAGGACCCAGGCCTAAGGAGAACTTGAGGTGTGTCCATGGGGGTTCCTAAGGAGGAAAGAAGCCAAGTGACCTAGGGCTGGGGTGTGACCACAGCACAGCTTTCCTTCTGGCAGGATGACTTGGCACAAGCAATGGGCATCTCTAATCCAGCTAAAGTGTTTTAGGGACTCGGTTTTGGGTTGGCAGCAGGGCTGGGCTTGCAGCCAAGTGATGGCTCAGAGGCTGCCATGTTGTCCCTTGTACCTGCTGGCTGATCAAGGACAGAGGTGGCTCTGGCACAGGACAAGGTTTCTTCATCTGATGGCCAAGTCAAGCTAGAGAGGTGGGCTGGATGAATGGCAGAACTCAATGAGGGGAGCAAAACCACTGTGACCCTCAACAGGCTTGCCCCAAGCACTGCCCGTTGAGGGGTACCAAAAATACAACACCCTACTCTAGGTAGGAGAAATCCTCAGGGATGGGGGCTTGCCCACCAGAAAGCTGGAATGATTTGTGATTACACAGGATGCCCTGGCCTTGGGGACAAGGCTGCCTGGAGGAATGAGTGCCTTGTGCTGTCTGGTATGACATCTTACTGGCTTGTGCCTGAGCTTCAGGCTCACTGCCACATTGCTGATGGATGAATACCAGAACATAGCCTGCAGGCTGTAAAAATATATCCTGATCTGTGGCAGCTTAAGATTTGGTCCAGACCTCACAGGGAATGAAGTGATCTCTAGATCTGCAGCTCCCATGTGCCTGGTTTTTGCATGCAGGTAGTTTAGCTGGTGCTGAGGGCATGGAGATTGCCTAGTGCTGCAGTGTTTTGCATGCTGCTCCCCCTGCTTGCTCAGACGGCTGCAAACAAGGTCACCTCTTCACCAGGGCTGAGCATCCTCATCTCTGAGTGGGGGAACGTGTACCGGTGAACCAGGATGTCTGAGACAGCAGCCAGCATTGCTTGTGATACTGTGAACGTGCTTGCTGGCTACTTTGATTCCTTAAGGGCAGATAATAGAGGCCAAGTAAAGCAAAATGCCTGGCTGCTTGGCTTGATAGACAGTGTCTGAGGAGGAAAGGAATACCCCAAAAGGTCAGGGACCTGAAATCCTGACCTGGGAGCTAGCTGGAAGGTCTGTGCACACATGGCCACAAAGCTGCCTTAAGTGCTTCCTTGTCCTCCCTGGCGTCCGTCATGTGTCAGCCAAGCCTTCTGCAGAGCTTGTGGATCTGAGGTGCTCTGTCTGTTTGGCTGATGCTCTCATTCCTCCTTCCCTTCTAGTTTTCCATCTGTCAAGGAAGGTGACATCCATCGTGCCAGAGAGCTGCCTCCTTATCCTGCTGGGACTGGGCCTGGGGGGCATTGTGTTGGCTGTGGCAAAGAAAGCTGAGTATCAGCTGGAGCCCAACATGTTCTTCCTGTTCCTCCTGCCCCCCATCGTGCTCGACTCAGGCTACTTCATGCCCAGCCGGCTGTTCTTCGACAACATTGGTGCCATCCTGACCTACGCGGTGGTGGGCACCCTCTGGAACTCCTTCACCACTGGCACTGCACTCTGGGGGCTGCACCAGGCCGGGGTCATGGGTGCGTGCACAGGGCTGTTTAGCTTAGACCACATCCCCAACCCAACCAACCATCCCCATCACCCAACCCAAAAGATGGGTTGGAAGGGCAAAATACCCCCAGGTTCAGAGTCCACTGCCTGGCCTGGCTATGGACTCCAGGAATTATGGCAGGAGCAGGGTCCTGGCATCCCAGAAATGGTGCTCTGGCAAGACTGTCAAGCATGCAGGACAGACGGGTCTGGCTTGGCACTGGGTGACTCGTGTCTTTGCTATTTTTGTCCCAGACCTTGACTAGCTCTGCTGACTCACTGCTGTGTTCCCTGTCCTTGGCTGGAGCTACTGGCCTTTGGGGGCCTGGGCTATGGTTTGAGCTCTCCTGAGTCCCCAGGAACCTCTTGATGCCTGGACCTGAGGTGGGGCTGCTAAGCCTCCTTTGGTCCACACCTACTGAAGGGGCAACAATGCACCTGGGTGCAAGGGGGACATCCAAGCCCTGCGGCCCTCATGATGCAGCAAGAACATGCTTCGCCTGGGAGACCCCAAATGTCTGGGAGCACTCCCAGGCTCAGCCCACTGCATCCCAAGGCGGGATGCTGCAGCCAAATGACCAGGAGCAGATGAGGGACTGGCTTGTTTCAGGCTGATGAGAGGGACTCTGGGGCAGATGGTCTGCCTGAATTTGGTCCTTCTGTCCTAGCAGATCCAGGCGTTGAAGCTGGGTTGATGGACTTCCTGCTCTTCGGCAGCCTCATCTCAGCTGTGGACCCTGTGGCAGTGCTGGCTGTCTTTGAAGAGGTCCATGTAAATGAGACCCTCTTCATCATTGTGTTTGGCGAGTCTCTTCTGAATGATGCTGTCACTGTGGTGAGTTGGAGCTTTGGGGACCCTAATGTGGAGCCAGGTTTGGGCCAGAGTGCTGAAGTCCCCCAGGATAGGCAGAGGATGCAGGTGACATCCCCAAGCAGTGGGCAGCTCGATGCTCTCTTGGCCTTTCCTCTCTCCTGGCCCTGTGGGACTTTGCTTGTCGAGATGAGCTGTGTTACCTGGCAGATTTGGGGTGGGTGATGCCTTTTCTGCAGGGTCCATCCTGCCCATGGGTGCTGTCCCTCTCAAGGCAGGATAATACCCTGCCTTCCCCGAGGCATTTGCCTTGCCTGCAGGTGCTGTACAAGGTCTTCAACTCTTTTGTGGAGCTGGGCCCAGAGCATATCCGTGCCACAGACTACGTGAAGGGGGTAGGTGAGTATGTGCCCCACCAGCCCCTCCGTCTTCTCCAGCGTGGTAGTGCTGGAGGAAGGCACAGGTGCTGTCCTACTCTGTGGCAGTGAGCATCACAGCTCTGTCATCTCCATCCCAGTGGTCACATAATCAGAATAGTAGTCATAATCATAGAATCAACCAGGTTGGAAAAACCTTCAAGATCATCAAGTCCAACCATTCCCCAGCACTGCATGTCACTGAGGGCCTCTTCTACACATCCTGGCCATCATCATGGGACACCTTGGTGGGGAGCTGGGTGGGAGCACAGGGGTCAGCCCAGCATGGTATGGTCATGGGGGCACAGAAGCTGGGCTTGATTGCTTATAGTGCAGATGAGTCTTCTCCCCCCACCAGCTTCCTTCTTCCTGGTGAGCCTGGGGGGCACGGCTGTGGGGCTGCTCTTTGCCTTCCTCCTGGCCCTGATCACACGGTTCACCAAGCACGTGCGCATCATCGAGCCACTCTTCGTTTTCCTCCTGGCCTATGTTGCATACCTTGTTGCTGAGATGGTCTCACTCTCCTCCATCCTGGCGTGAGTTCTGGGGCATCCCATGGAGTGGGGAGTCCAGGAAATCAGGGGTGCAGCACTGAGCAGCAAGAGGTGGTGAGCAGACCCACTTCTCATCCCACTGCAAGATCTTGCCAGCTCCCTCTTCCCCTCTGCAGAGTCACCTTCTGTGGGATCTGCTGCAAGAAGTATGTAGAAGCCAATATCTCCCAGAAGTCCCGCACCACAGTCAAGTACACCATGAAGACACTGGCCAGCAGCTCAGAGACCATCATCTTCATGTTTCTGGGCATCTCAGCAGTGGACACCTCCAAATGGGCATGGGACACAGCACTGGTGCTGGGCACCCTGTTCTTTATACTGCTCTTCAGAGCTGTGGGTAAGTCTGCCCCTTGGTGCCTCTGGCCAGTAGCACCCAGCTCTCTTCATATCAAAAAGTGGCATCCCCCATGAAATGCTGGGGTATGAGGCCAGCCATGGTTCCTGGATGGGGTTTGCCCCATCTCCAGGAGAATCCCAGCATCTCTGCCAGCATTCCAGGCTCTCCTCCTTCTTCCCTAGGTGTTGTCCTGCAGACCTGTGTGCTCAACCGCTTCCGCCTCATTCCTCTGGACAGGATAGACCAACTGGTCATGTCATATGGTGGCCTCCGCGGGGCTGTGGCCTTTGCCCTGGTCATCCTGCTGGACAGGACAAAGGTGAAAGCCAAGGACTATTTTGTGGCAACAACCATTGTGGTGGTGTTCTTCACTGTCATTGTGCAGGTGAGGATGGGCACTGTGCCCTTCTCCAGTGCTGCCTTCTTGCCCTAGAGGTGGCCTGGGGGGCCAGGTGGGTGCTTGGGGCCATGGGTTTGGGGCAAGTACTTTTTTTCAAGTGACCTTTGGTTCTCAGTGCCTCGTGGCACTTCACCCATCACCAGGCTGGTGTGGAGGTCCATGGTGGTGACTGTTGCAATGGTGAGGCCATGGCCCACATTGTTTCCCCACTGGCTTCTTGTTCTGGGGTTGACTCCAGCAGCAGCAACAGTGTGTTGAGAATGTTCTCTTTACAATACTATTGATGGACCCTGGCTCTGCAGTCCCTGCACCCTGGGGAGACGAAGGGTGGACAGATGTGATCCTAGGGGAAGGGGGACTTGACTGGGTACAACATGGTTGCTGCCTTTGACATGTGAGCATTGCCCAGGTCCAGGCACAGAGGCTCAGGTTGGTAGGGATATGCACTACTGGCATAGCTGCTGTCACTTCACAGAATCATAAGATCAACTGTGTTGGAAAAGACCTTTAAGATCATCAAGTGCAACCCTTACCCCAGGACTGCCAAGTCCACCACTAATCCATGTCCCTTAGTCACATGATTTAGGGACTTCTTGCTACTTCTGCTTCCCTTGCCCCAGCCACTCACCCTCTTGCCCTCCCAGTCTTTCCCTTGCCTTTTCCTGCATTCCAGGGCCTCACCATCAAACCCCTGGTGACGTGGCTGAAGGTGAAGCGCAGTGATCACCACAAGCCCACACTGAACGAGGAGCTGCATGAGCACGTAGGTGCTGTTACTGAAGGCTGCCTGGGCTCCCTGTGCTGCCTCAGCACCCCCAGGGCACCTGCAGCCTTGTCACTGCTCTCACACTCTTCTCTTCACTCAAGGCCTTTGACCACATCATGGCAGCAGTGGAGGATATTGTGGGCCACCATGGCTACCATTACTGGCGGGACAAGTGAGTATCTTACCCAGGATCCTCTGCCAGCCATCAGATGGAAGGGGCACATCATGCCAGTTATGACAACATAGCAGGGTCCCCCCTGGAGGACAGCCCGGCTGTAGGCAGGGCAGTAGGACTAAGAAGGTTGTATGTCCATCCATCAGTCCATCTGGAAATGGACCATTTCCTATTATACAGCAGACCAAAGTACCTAAAGCATCCCAGAGAGAGGTCAGGGAGGTGGAGCTGGGGATGCTGCAGGAGCTGGCATTCTTTGCCTGTGCTGGAGCTACTGGGGGGTCATGGGGTGTCCGTGGTGGTGGTAATCATAGAATGGTTTGGGTTGGAAGAGACTTTAAAGATCATCCAGTTGCTGCCATGGGCAGGGACACCATCTACTAGAGCAGGTTGCTCCAAGTCCTGTCCAGCCTGGCCTTGAACACTGCTAGGGATGGGGCATGAGGCTATGGCCCAGTGACTCTCCATGGGTGGAGAGCTGGGTGCTGAGGAGGGAATGGCCCTGTTAAGGCCTGGGCAGTGTTTATCTGCAGCACAGTGACAGGAACAGGATGAGAAAAGCCTGTTTCCTGGAGAGGAAGTGCTCCAGCTGGGCAGCAGCTGGCCCCAGTTCCACTCCCACAGACCCACTTGTTTCTGACTTCCCCTTGTGCAGAGATGAAGAGCAGCATGTCCCCTGTTCTCCTGCTCTCCCTGGCAGTGTGTTCCTGGGCAGAGGCAGGTCCTGTGTGTGCAGCCTGCTTTCAGCATGCTTTGGACACTCAACCTTACATGGGCAGGGGTCCCTGGCTGTGGTATCCCTGAGTGCTAAACACCCATGTCTTCATCTTATGGCAGGTGGGAACAGTTTGATAAGAGGTACCTGAGCCAGCTCCTGATGCGGAAATCTGCCTACAGGCTGCGGGATGAGATCTGGGATGTTTACTACAAGCTGAACATCCGTGATGCTATCAGCTTCGTTGACCAGGTATCAAGCTGAACATCCATGTTGCTATCAGCCTCCCCACTAGGGACATTGTAGGGACCGGGTGGTGGGATGGCCCCAACAGGAGCTGGTGGCCTGGGGTGGTGGCTCCTCCATGTATGGCTACACATGTACCCGCAGGCCAGGCAGTGGGGACCTTCAGACCAGTGAGGTCCTTGCTGCCCTGCTGCCAGCCTTGCCCTACCATCTCCCAGGGTGGACATGCGTTCTCTGCTGCCAAGCTGGCTCTGCCCTCTATGCCCAGCCGCACGTCCATTTCGGAGTCATCAGTCACAAACCTCCTGTGAGTACAAGCATTCCCCAAGCCCCTGGGCAGACCTTGCTGGACTCCTGCATCTTCCCTTTTACATGGGGATGTGTTGTGACAGGGCTGGCAGAAGGCTGATAGGATGGGGGCATGTAGCCCAGTCCCGCCAACTCCATCTATCTCCACCTCCATCTTCATTTCCATCTCCATCTCCCCTCAGGAGGGAGAGTGGGAGTGGCGCTTGCCTGGACATGCAGGTGATTGACACTGTGCGGAGCCGGCGGGACAAGGAGGATGCTGCCATGCACCACGTGCTGCGAGGGAGCCTGTACAAGCCACGCCGGCGGGTGAGCACTCCCTCACCATGGCGTGCAGCTGACCCTTAGGGTAGAAGCACCCACAAGAGGAGCAGGGATGGAGGGTGCTCTGTGGGGCCAGCTGCTCACCGTATGTCTCTTTGCCTCTCCCTCGGCCAGTACAAGGCCAGCTACAGCCGTCACTTCATCTCTCCAGATAAACAAGAGCGCCAAGACAAAGAAATCTTCCGTCAGAACATGAGGAGGCGGCTGGAGACCTTCAAGTCCACAAAGCACAACATCTGCTTCTCCAAGAGTAAGGCCAGGCTGAAGGAAAAGGGCAGGAAAAAGGCAAGCACTCCCCAGCATTCTGCTCCTTTCCTAGCTCTGAAATTTGGCCTTCCTGAGGATGCAGACAGCAGGCTATAGATGAGGTGCTGAAGGGCATCAGCAGCTGCAGAAACAGGGGGGAAAGCTGCTAATCTCATGTTAGTCCTGCATATCATAGAATCACAGCCTCATTTTGAGTTGGAAAGGACCCTAAAGCTCATCCAGTTCCCATCCCCTGCTATGGGCAGGGACACCTTTCAATACACCATGTTGCTCCAAGCCCTGTCCAACCTGACCTTGAACACTGCCAGGGATGGGGCAGCCACAGCTTCTCTGGGCAACCTGTGCCAGGGCCTCAGCACCCTCACAGGGAAGAACTTCTGCCTAAGAGCTCATCTCAATCTCCCCTCTGTCAGGTTAAAGCCATTCCCCCTTGTCCTGTCCCTACAGGTCATTGTCCAAAGCCCCTCTCCAGGTTTCATGTGGCCCCTTTAGGCACTGGAGCTGCTCTAAGGTCCCCAGAGCCTTTTCTTCTCCGGGCTGAACAAGCCCAGCTCTCTCAGCCTGTCATTTGCTCTTTGTGAGCACTTGGGTGTTACATGTCCATGTGTGCTCACCATCCCAGCACTGCTGTGGTGCAGCTTTTCCCTGGGCAAAGCAGTCCCAAGCCCTGAGGAAGCCCCATGTTTGTTTTCCAAGAGCACTCAGTATAAAGTAGCCTGAACATTGCTGCAGAGCCAGGCCGTGTGGCTTAAACTGAGCCTTAGGTATCTTCTGTCATTTAGAGGTTTTTGAAGCCATTGAAACTGAGCTATTTGTTGTAGGGTTATGAAGATGCAATGCCTAACGGCTAGGAATTTGGCTGGGGTGGGAAGCTGGGTGGCTTACAGGGCCATCTGTGCTGGGGTTATGGGTTTGCTTGGGGCAGGTCCCAGATGGTCCCTCTTCCTTCACAGAAGAACATCTCTGTGACCAGAGAGGCTCTCAATGACAAGATGCACAGAAATGTCCCCTGGCAGGATGCTGGTGAGGCGGGTGGCAGGCAAGGTCTGCAAGTCCTACATGGGGACCTGGTGGGGTGGGGTGGCATTGGATGGGATGGGAGCAGCCCCCTGTGCCTGCCTACTGCCAGCATGGTGGCACAACAGCACAAATGGTTGTACTAGCACCAAGTCCTTCTCCCATGGGTGCAGTCCTCCCCCACAGGGTGCCCCATCCTCCAAAGCAACTCCCTCCATCTGGCTGCAGCTCCTGTCCTGGTGATGATCAGCTCCGAGGAGGAGGAGAGTGATGGCTCAGAGACAGAGAGAGAGGATGATGAAGGGATTGTGTTCATTGCTCGAGCCACCGACGAAGTCCTGCAGGGAAAGACAGCTTCTGGTAGGCACTGTTGCTCCCATGCCAGGGCAGCTGCCATTAAGTAACTTGTCCTTCCTGGGCCACTAAATTGCTTTGGCCTAGGCAAACTCAAAGTCAGCAGAGCCTGAATGGGAGAATCCCTGTTCTCTGTGCCTCTGGTGGCACGGCAGAGCCTTCCCTGTGGCTCCTGCATGCCTGGGCCAGCTGACAATTTGGTAGTGGTTGGTTCTGCAATGTTTGCAGAGCCCGAGGAGGAACCAAGACCTGTGCAAAATCTCACTGTCACTCCTGCACCCTCAGACAGCCTGGATGTCTGCCCCAGCCCCTGCATCATCCCTCCCTCGCCCACTTTGGCAGAGAAGGAGCTGCCATGGAAAGGAGACCAGGCTGGTCTGGCTGTTTACATCTCTTCGGAGACCACCAAAATCGTGCCAGTGGATATGCAGAAGGCGTGGAACCAAAGTATCTCCTCCCTGGAGAGCATTGCTTCCCCGCCAGGCATTGAGAGTGGACCTCAGCACCGGAGGTTTGCCTGCCCTGTTCTGGAGGAGCAACCCCAGTCTGTGAGCCAAGTCGTGCCGGAGCAGAGCTCCTGCTTCCAGTTCCCCAGCCATGTCTCTAAGAATGGGCGATCACAAGATGACAGCAACCCCAGTGGTGCAGAGCAGCAGGAAATGCAGCTTTTTATGGCCACAGAGAAGCAGGGCAGGGTGCTGCCGACCGCGGAGCCCAGGGGGCTGATGTTCAACTGAGCGAGCCACCTCTGAGGGCACACTGTGGATGGTGAAAGGGATGAGGGCTGTGGCCGTTCTGCTGTCTAGAGTTGTAAAGCTTGTGTGTCTCCATAAACTCCAGGAGTGGCAGAAGAACCCACTACTCCTCCCAGAGCTGCACTCCAGGGTGGGCTTTGCCTATGCACTTATTGATACAAACTGGTTGATAATTGGGATTTCTGCTGCAACAGCAGGTACCAGCCTCCATTCCCCCAGATCCCAAACCTCATTCTTCCTCTCAGGATATGTATCTCTGTAGCTGGGAGGGCAGAGATGTTCCTCCCAGGGCTGGGATCCCAAAGGGACTCCATCCTGTAGTGGCTGTGCTGCCCTGGGGTGTGTGGGTGCTGGTTAATGGGTTGTGGCTGCTCATGGGTGTAGCAGCATGGTGGAGCTGCTCTCCATCCTGCTGTGAGTAGACCTCTGGGGAGAGCACTGAGAGCTGTGCCGGTGCATGGGAGCCCATTCACAGCCAGTGGTGGGCTGTTGACTTTAAAGTGGCTACAGTGCTGGTTCCTCACAGCATGCATGGATGCACCCAGAAGGTCAGAGATGGGCTTCTTGCCATGGCAGCTCTGCATTCCTGGGCTATAGAGGTACCACAGAGGCAACGCCATGACCTTCTCAGGACTGGGAGCAGCTCTTCTGGGCTCTGGCTCCACAAGAAGCTCAACTAGTGAACCTGTATGCTAGGGCTCCTCTAGCAGCCAACCTGCTGTGCCAGCCTCATGCCTGTGGCCTGGATGAGTCCCCAAAAATGCCATGTTCAGCTTTCAGACTTTGGTAGGGGTCAGCTGCCCTGCATAGCAACCTTGGTATTCATCCTGCCAGCATACCAGTCTCTCCAGTTGCCTGGGGCTCATCAGCTGGTAAGGCTGGTCATGGGGCAAGGGTTGAAGGAGCAGCAGGTATGAATGTACATCAGCAACAGGGGTGATAGGTGAGAACCACATGCATCTTCAAGGTCTGTTGCCACCACCTCCCAGCCATCCTTGGGCCCTTCTAAGAGGCTGGCAGGATCTGGTGGCAACAGCCCTGGTGTCACCCCAAAGACCAAGAATTGCTCCCCAAAAGCTGCTCTGCATGCAAAAGCTCAGCACAGCAGCTGGGCACTCACTCATCTGAAGGAAGAATGGGGATTTGGGCTGGTAATGCCCCAGAGCAGGTAAATAACTGCCTGTTCCAGCTGCAGGGGTGTGCTGGGACAGCAGGTGACACTTGGGGATACATGGATGTACTGGGTGAGTGAGCCCAGTGTGGAGCAGGCAAGCTGGTGGTACCCCCTGGTGCTGTCAGCAAGGCTCGTCAACGGCTATTGTGCTTGATACCTGTTCCACTGGATGAGCATGAAGTTTTTAAAAGGTTTTTATATAGTTTTGCATTTCTGGTATGCCTTATTCTAGTTTTGATTGCTGATATTGGGCCATACTAAATCCCTAGCTGAGTCAGTGTTTTCTGTAGCCATGGGCACCCTGGATGACTCAAGACTTAATCTCTTATTTGCAAGAATATTCTTTAAATGTGAAAATATATGCAGAGTATTTTGTAATGTTCAATAAAGCTAAGTTGGAGCAGACATTGTGGTCTGATCTCTCTGCTTTCTGGGAACCTCTGCATGTCCTGGTTGATGCAGACTCTGGTTCAGTTCTCCCTCTGTTCCTCTCCACCTGAGACCACAGCCTCCTCTCAGACTCACTGTAACTAACTGGGTTTCCTAGTTTTGAGGATGTTTGTGGAAAATGTGAAATTATTTCCCAAGAGAAGCTTGCCTGTAGCTGTCATTAGGCCAGGCTGTGGGGAACAGCCAGCAAGAGGCCAGCAGGGCACTACAACTCCAGTGTTGTGCACAACACCAGAGTGATGGGAGCCCACACGATTCCATGTCCATACTTCCTCTCCCTTTGCCAAACGCAGTTCAAATGGGTCTGTTCCAGGGCATCCTGGATCACATGAACCATCCTGCATTTGTATGTGCTAGCATTGCACCTCCTTCAATCTGCTGGCTCCGCTTCTCCTCAGGGAGACTTGATTCATAAGGTAGATGTGTGGTTTGTGTTCAAGATGTGTGGTTTGTGTTCAACCTGGCATCTACCATCACCCACAGGTCCTTTTTGGCAGGGTCTCTATACAGCTCCTAGCACTCAAAGCTTTGCACTGGTCCCTCTGGAAGCTGCTGCCTTGTGTCCCACTGACTAGCAATTCTGGCCAAGCTGGACTCTGTGTGCTAGACATCAGTGCCAGTATTCCCTGCAGAGGTGAGTGCCTTGGCAGTGCACCAGGTTGTGTGGGCCAGGTTGTTTTCCTGGAAGTGGTGGGTCTCTGACATTAAGCCCCTCAGAGAAGGAAAAGTAGACATCTCAGCTTCCAGAAACACTGGGACTGGTTGATGTTGTCCTATAAAGTTATCTGAACACGGGATGCTGTCAGTAAGCTTCAAGATGTCAGGGAAGCTGAGAGGAAGCAGGACTGCTTGCTCCAGGACCAAACAGTGCAGGGGCCTCAAGATTCCCCTCTAACTCATGGAGGAAAGAAGGAGGCTGTTGATCAGGGAAGCTGGGAATTAGTAACAAAAAAAAACAACAAAAGGAGGAAGAGAACAATTAAAAGCAAGGGGCTTCCTCCTAAATCTCCTGTACCCACCCAGAACCACTTTGCTGTCCTGCAGGGGGCTGATGAGGAAATGCATTTGCCTCAGAAACAGCCGGCTGATGCACTGGTACAGAAGATCTCTACTCGTGTTGCCAGGAAAAAGCAGCAGGTCATAGTAGTAGGGGACTCTGCCTTGAAAGGAACAGAAGCGCTCATCTGTCGGCCTGACCCGGTCACGAGGGAGGTGTGTTGCCTTCCTGGGGCACGGATCAGGGATGTTACAGAGAGGCTGCCTGCTCTAGTAAGTCCCACGGACTATTACCTGCTTCTAGTGATAGATGTGGGTGCTAGGGATATAGATAGTAGTAGCCTGAGGAGTATAAAGAAGGACTACAGAGCCCTGGGAGAGCTGGTCAGGGGTTCTGGAGCTCAGATAGTCTTTTCAACAATTCTTCAAGACAGAGGGGAGGACCTTCCAAAGGCAAGGAGGATTGGACAGGTTAATGAATGGTTAAAAGGGTGGTGTCATAGTCAAGGGTTTGGGTGTCTTGGACATGGGGCCCGCATCTGTAGGCTAGGCCTACTGGGGGCTGGTGGAACTGCTCTGATAAAGAAAGGGAAGAGTGGCTTTGCTGGGAGGCTTGCCAGACTTGTCAAGGATGCTTTAAACTAGTTGTGTTGGGGGAGGGGAGCATCATTCCATCCCAACACACCCAGTCAGTTGCCAGCACCTATAATAAATGCTCTGAGCAATGTAGTGATATCCTAGCTGCTCCAGCCAATGAACCGGCTTCATTTGGAGCTGGGCTCAGATGCCTCTATACAAATGCCCATAGCATGGGGAATAAACAAGAGGAATTAGACATGTGGGCACAACCAAAGGGCTATGATTTAATAGGCATCACAGAAACATGGTGGGAAGGCTCCTTTGACTGGAGTGTTGGAATGGAGGGTTACAGGCTTTTTAGAAAAGACAGGCCCAGTAAGAGGGGAGGGGGAGTTGCCCTTTATGTTAGGATAGGCTGGAGAGTATGGAACTTTGTCTGGGGACAGGTGATCAGTTAACAGAAAGTTTGTGTGTCAGGGTTAAGGGGAAATCCGTGACGGGACACATTACTGTGGGGATCTGTTACAGACTGCCTGATCAAGAGGAACCTGTGCATGAAGAACTCTACAGACAAATAGGAAAAGCTTCACACTCGCAGGACCTTGTTCTCATGGGGGACTTCAACCACCCTGACATCTGTTGGGGCAACGGTACAGCCCGGCACAAGCAATCCAAGAGGTTTCTCGATTGTGTGGAAGACAACTTCCTTCTGCAAGCAATAGAGGAGCTGACAAGGAGAGGTGCCCTGCTTGACCTCGTGCTCACCAACAGGGAAGGGCTCGTTGGAAATGTGACTCTCCAGGGAAATCTTGGATGCAGTGATCACAAGATGGTCGAATTCGAGGTCCTCAAGACAGTGAGAAGAGCATGCAGTAAGCTCACTGCCCTGGATTTCAAGAGAGCAGACTTTGGGCTCTTCAGGAACCTGCTTAGCAAGGTTCCATGGGATATAGCCCTAGAGGGCAGGGGGGCCCAAGACTCTTGGTTAATATTCAAGGATCACCTGCTACAAGCTCAGGAGTGTTGCATCCCGACTAGAAGGAAGTGCAGCAGGAGGGTCAGGAGACCTCCTTGGGTGGATAAGGAGCTGCTGAGAAAAATTCACAGGAACAAAGAGGCTTATTAAAGGTGGAAGCAAGGACAGGCGGCCTGGGATGAATACAGGGATATTGTCCGGGTAGTTAGGGACTGGGTTAGGAAAGCTAAGGCCCAGTTGGAGCTAAACTTGGCTAGGGATGTTAAAGATAACAGGAAGGTTATAGGTATGTAGCGGCTAAAAAACAGACTAAGGACAATGTAGGCCCCTCCGGAAACTTTTGGGAGAACTGGCTACACAGGACTTGGAGAAGGCTGAGGTTCTGAATGGCTTCTTTGCCTCGGTCTTCACTGGCAAAGGCTCTGATCGCACCACCCAAGTCTTGGAGCGCGGACGCAGGGACTGTGAAAACTTGGACCTTGGGCCCACTGTAGGAGAGGATCTGGTTTGAGACCATCTTAAGAACCTGAATGTACACAAGTCCATGGGACCTGATGAAATCCATCCGCGGGTCCTGAAGGATCTGCCGAATGAAGTTGCAAAGCCACTGGCCATCATATTTGAAAAATCATGGCAGTCAGGTGAAGTTCCTGATGACTGGAAAAAGGGAAATACAAGCCCCATTTTCAAGAAGGGGAAAATGGATGACCCAGGGAATTACAGACCAGTCAGTCTCACCTCTGTGCCTGGCAAAATCTGGGAGCAGATTCTCTTGGAAAGCATGCTAGGGCACATGAAAAACAACAAGGTGCTTGGTGACAGCCAGCATGGCTTCACTAAGGGGAAATCCTGCCTGACCAATTTGGTGGCCTTCTATGATGGGGCTACAAAAGTGATGGACAGGGGTGGAGCAGTTGACGTCATCTACCTGGACTTGTGCAGAGTGTTCGACACTGTCCCACATGACATCCTTGTCTCTAAATTGGAGTGTCATCAATTTGATAGGTGGACCACTCAGTGGATAAAGAACTGGCTGGATGGCCGCAGTCAAAGAGTTGTGGTCAATGGTTCAATGTCCAGTTGGAGACCAGTAACGAGTGGTGTCCCTCAGGGATCAGTGTTGGGACCGGTCTTGTTTAATATTTTTGTCGCTGACATGGACAGTGGGATTGAGTGTGCCCTCAGCAAGTTTGCTGATGACACCAAGCTGTGTGGTTCTGTTGATACACTGGAGGGAAGGAATGCCATTCAGAGGGACCTTGACTCACTTGTGAGGTGGGCTGATGCCAACCTCATGAAGTTTAACCATGCCAAGTGCAAGGTCCTACACCTGGGTCAGAGCCATCCCAGGCACAGCTACAGGTTGGGCAAAAAGGAAATTCATGGTAGTCCTGCGGAGAAGGACTTGGGGGTGTAGGTCAATGAGAAAATGAACATGAGCCGGCTTCAGTGTGCACTCATAGCCCAGAAAGCCAACTGTATCCTGGGCTGCATCAAGAGGAGCATGACCCGCAGGTCAAAGGAGGTGATCCTGCCCCTCTACTCTGCTCTCGTGAGACCTCACTTGGAGTATTGTGTTCAGTTCTGGTGTTCTCAACATAAAAAGGACATGGAACTGTTGGAACAAGTCCAGAGGAGGGCCACGAGGATGATCATGGCACTGGAGCACCTCCCATATGAAGACAGGCTGAGAAAGTTGGGGCTGTTCAGTCTGGAATAGAGAAGGCTGCGTGGAGACCTCATAGCAGCCTTCCAGTATCTGAAGGGGGCCTACAGGGATGCTGGGGAGGGACTATTCATTAGGGACTGTAGTGACAGGACAAGGGGTAATGGGTTGAAACTTAAACAGCAGAGGTTTAGACTGGATATAAGGAAGAAATTCTTTACTGTGAGGGTGGTGAGGTACTGGAATGGGTTGCCCAGGGAGGTTGTGAATGCTCCATCCCTGGCAGTGTTCAAGGCCAGGTTGGATGAAGCCTTGGGTGATATGGTTTAGTGTGAGGTGTCCCTGCCCATGGCAGGGGGGTTGGAACTAGATGATCTTGAGGTCCTTTCCAATCCTAACTATTCTATGATTCTATGATTCTATCAGCTAATGTGTGTGCAGGCCACCAGCCAGCAGCTTGGAACCCCCTGTTCCCACCCTCAGCCCCAGGTCTGCTGTGGCCAGAGATGGTGGTTCCTGCTACACCTTTCCCCATGGGGTTCTGTCAGTTTTCATTCTCATACTCCACTCTCTGTATTTCACTTTAGGGGGAGAGATAGCAGCAGCATTGTGCCTGCACAGGGCTCCTCTGATCCTTCCAGCTTAGCGCAGAGCCATCTCTTTCAGCCTAAAAATACTCAAGTACTTCAGTGGAAAAACACATGAACCATGCATACCAAACCACGAACACATGTGCCCAAACCTCTGTTCCTCCAGAAGAGAGTAAAGCATAACCAAAGGACCTGCTTCTCATGTAACCCAGAACTTGCAACCCTCTGACTGTTACTATAAGCAGCTCCATCCCTGGCTATCGAAGACCTGTCATTTTGCATGCCAGCTTCTCCTTAGAGCCTACCATTAAACCTGCACAGTTTTTCCACAGTGATTTACTTTCACCAATGCTCAGCTCCTCCAGTTTCTCCATGGTACCAGAACTTGCGAAGTCAACAGGGGATGTAAGGCAGTTCTGGTAACAGGGTCATCAGCTGGATGGAAAAGCCAAGCTGTGGGGGATGGCTTGGTGTTGGCCATCTCTGAAGTCAGCTAAGCATCAGCATTGTGCAGTCATCTTTAAATCACCACCTCACCACTGCACAACGTGTGTTAGGGCATCAGGTAGATTCTAGGCTGGTAGGGGCTCAGGAGCTCTGTGGTCAAACCCTGGCTCCACACAGGGCTGGTGGCAAAACTACACCAGGTAGCTCAGAGCCCTTTCCCATTGGGTTTGGAAAGTTCTTGAAGGTGAAGTTGTCACCACCTCCCTGTCCCAGACCCACACCATGGCTACCTCACTCTTGTGCAGAATTATTTTTTCCTTAACAACCAGTAATTCAGAAACATGCAGCCGCTCTCTCACTCCTGCCCTTCTTCCTTCCCCCACTCCCGGAGGGATGGGGATGAGAATGGAAAGAATGTAACTCCCACGGGTTAAGGTAAGAACAGTCTGGTAACTAAAGTATAACACAAAACCACTAGTGCTGCCACCAACAATAATAATGATAAGGGGAATAACAAGGGAAGAGAATACAACTGCTGATCACCCACCGACTGATAGCCACCCCAGTCCAAACAATGACCTGTGCCTTCCAGGTGACTCCCCCCGGCTTATATACTGGCCATGACGCACTGTAGCATGGAATACCCCTTTGGCTAGTTTGGGTGTGGGGTTCTGTCTCTGCTTCCTCCTGACTTCCCCTTCTCCCTGGCAGAGCATGAGACTCAGAAAGTCCTTGGTTGGAGTAAACATTACTGAACAGCAACTAACACCATTGGTGTTATCAGCGCTGTTCCCAGGCTGAAAGTCAAAAACGCAGCACTGCACCAGCTACTAACGAGAAAAATGATGGCTACTGCTGAATCCAGGACAGTCCAGCAAGCATTTCCCCTGGTGCAGCTTGTCCCTGTTGCCTCTTGCCCTTCCAAGTGTGTTTCTGAGAAAGAGCTGGGCTCTGGTTTCTCTGTGCCCCCTTGTAGGTAGCTTCCCTCTTTGCCTTGTCTGCCTAAAGCTGGTTGTCTCTAGTACAGGTGTAGATGTAGATCATAGAATCATAGCATAGTTATAGTTGGAAAGGTCCTTAAGATCATATTGTTCTACCCCCACTGCCATAGGCAGAGACACCTAACACTAGACCATGCGCGAACTACCCAAGGCTCTGTCCAGCCTGGCCTTGAACACTGCCAGGGATGGAGCATTCACCACTGCTCTGGGCAACCTGTGCCAGTGCCTCACCACCCTCATAGTAAAGAGCTTCTTCATTTCATCTAAACTGAACTTCCTCTGCTTAAGTTTAAACCAATTACTCCTATCACTACAGTGTCTGATGTAGATGTGGACGTAAATGTAGATGTAGATATCCATCTTATTGTGGAGCTAGTACCCAGTTGTGTCTCACAGGTACAAAGTCAAGAGGATAGTAATTTCCTTGAACCTGCTAGCTTCACATTCTCCATTGCAGCATGGTGCTGTTGACTCATGGCCAGTCTTGTGTGCTTTTTCATTCTGCTCTGTTTCTGGAGTACTTCTGACACCCTTGCATGATGTTTTCACAATGGCCTATACATGCAGAAGCAGTGGGAAGCCAGTGAATGGGAGCCCAGCTTCCCACCTCCCACTTGGTCCTAGGCCCCAGCAAGCACAAAGCACGGCAAGGGCTTTGACCACACTCTCATTTTCATGGAGAACAGTGGGAAGACAAATGCAGGAAAATTCTGGAACGTTGTTCAGTCTAGTCATATCTGGTAAACATACTTTGGAGACACATCAGTTTGTTCTTTGCTCCTGCTCAACTTTTCATGCATCTGTCTCACATGAGTCACATGCATCAGATTAGCATCTTTTCTGAATCCTCCTGCATTTGGCTTCTTGCACTTCTCACATGAAGTGGCCATCCCTGCTTTCACTGGAAGCCTCCTCTGCCTGTTGGTGGTGGGAATGAGCCTGGAGAAGGCTGCACAGAGACCTCAGCAGCCTTCCAGTATCTGAAAGGGACCTACAAGGATGCTGAGGGACTCTTCATCAGGGACTGTAGGGACAGCAGAAGGGGAAATAGGTTCAAGCAGGTGAGATTTAGGTTAGATATAAGGAAGAAATTCTTCACGGTGAGGGTGCTGAGGCCCTGGCAGAGGTTGTCCAGAAAAGCTGTGGCTGCCCTATCCCTGACAGTGCTTAAGCCCAGGTTGGATGGGCCTTGGAGCAACGTGGCAGAGTGGAAGGTGTCTGTGTCCATGTCAGGGGATGGAACTGGATGAGCTTTAAGGACCCTTCTAACCCAAACCAGGCTGTGGTTCTATGAATCTGCATTACCTCTGGAGGAGCGGGAGCCAGCCTGGCCCTGCCCCTCCCTGCTGTCCTGGCCGATGAAGCCATGCAGAAGTTGTTCTGATGATGGGATACAAGCTGTCTGGGGCTGTGCAGCGAGTGGCTGGTGATGGAGCTGGCATCAGTTGGCAGTCGGAGCGGATAATGAGAAACAGATTTGTGCTGGGCAGTGGTTCCCATGCTGCATTCCAGGGCAGAGCGGCCAGGATGGGAAAGCCTTTGTGCTTCTTGCTGCATCCCTCCAGCATATGTGGGGCCAGCCCCTCAGCTTGCCACTGCCTCCTCGTCATCAGCTGGTGGTGAGTGTCCCTGGGCTCCCTGCAGAGCTGGGGACACTTCTCCAGCAGATGTGCCACCACACCAGGCTGCAGGGCTGCCCAGGAGGCTCTCCTTGCACCCTCGAACAAGCTGCAGTGTGGGCTAGCTGAGGACAGACAAGATCAAGTGGGATCTTTGGGTCAGCAGGAGCTGGGTGTGGTGATCCACAACTCCCTTCATGCTTTGGATTTCCCTGCTTTTGCCCGGAGGAGCAAACGTGGCTGTGGGATTCCTTGTGTGGCCAGGCTGCTCCTCCAGGGGACTCTTGCAGAATAGCCAGGATGGATGTTAGCATGCGAGGGGCTTTGATTTTATGAGTACCCCAGATCCTAGAGCTGTGATCCTCCCCAGACAAAGCTGTTCCTCACAGCCCTGAGGAAGGCAAAGATTCCTGAAGAAGCACCCTGAGCGCCTCTCACCTCGCCTTCTCTTAGCATCTGCTGCCCCATGCTAGGCTGACCTGAAGGTAAATGGAACCTGTGGCAGGTTAATTGGAGAGGGAGGGTGCTAAGGACACTGGGAAGGTGGTTGTGAGCCCAATTGTTTTGATACGTATCTCGGACCACAGGTTGTACTGAGCTGCAGGCAGCTGGTGAAGAAGGGCTTGGAAAGGCAGTGGGGTTGAAATCAGAGAGACGGTTAAAGCTTTGCTCTGGATCCCTGGGGTAAGTTGGCTTCTGGACTGTGCATATACCCGGGGCCTTACTGTATGTGGGTCCCTGGTGGCTCTGTGGCTCTGAGGCTCTCGCAGGCAGATGAATGAATGGTGGGTTCAGAGCTGCCCGGGGAGCTGTCCTCTAGGCATGGCTGGTGCTGGGACCACACGAGCATCTCTTGGGCTGGGGTCACCCCCTCCAGGTTTCTCACGATGCTTTGGGGGCTGAGTGCTTTCTCAGAAAGCTCCATCTCCCAGCACTGGGATATTCTCATCTACCTCCTACGTGCATGTAGATGCACATATTTTCAGTAGGCATCTCTCTCATCTCCTATTTGTGGAGAAAGCCAGAAAAGCTTTGGAAAGACACCCCAGAAAGATGACAAAAATAAAGAAAACAACTATGAAGGCCAAGATCTATTATGTTTTCACATCTGGTGGTGCGGGGCTGGTTGATAGGAGCTGGTGGTGAAGTAGCTGGCACACACCAGCTTGTGTATGCTGGGACATAGGGAAGAAGTTCTTCCCTGTGAAGGTGCTGAGGCCCTGGCACAGGTTGCCCAGAGAAGCTGTGGCTGCTCCATCCCTGGCAGTGTTCAAGGCCAGGTTGGATGGGGCTTGGAACAACCTGGTCTGGTGAAAGGTGTCCCTGCCCATGGCAGGGGCTTGGAACTGGGTGAGCTTTGAGGTCCCTTCTAGTTCAAACCATTCTGTGCTCCTGACAGACGCTTCTTGAACTCGCTAACAAAAGCTGCCTGGAGGTTGATGCCTGGGATCCTGTTTCAGCAGGTGGGTGAGGTAAATGTCAGGGCTGCTTCTGCAAGGAAGGATAAATCCTCGTGTTCATTCTCAGCTGCACAAGGACCTTGTGTACTCACAGCCCAGTGATGCTTCAGACAGGCAGTGCTCTGAAGGAGATGTGGTTTTGGGTATTCTTAGAGCTAGGGAGGCTTTGTGGTGAGCTGGAAAACTAAAGGTGTCCTCGGATCTCCAGTAGTGTCACCATCATCTCTTAAACACTGTGGCTCAGCCCACCACTGACAAGCGGGGCATGAAGGATGCTGCAGTGTGTGTTTGGTTTGGCTTTGTTTTAACTGCTCTAGTGGAAGGTGTCCCTGCCTGTGGTAGGGGCTTGGAACTGGATGAGCTTTAAGGCCCCTTTCAACCCAAACCAGCCTGGGATCCTGTGATTCTCTGACTGAGGGAGCAGCTCAGCCAGGCCCCTGCTGGGTAGTCCAATGGGTGATTCGCATCAGGCTAACTCTGATTTTTGCTTTCTCCTGTTGAGGCACAGTCACAATTATGAAAAATGTTTGATTTTTTTACTTTCCAAAACCCAACCTACCAACAAAACAAGTACAAAAAAAACCCAGCTTTTGAAGTAAACAGTAAATTAGCTCCAACCGAAGGCTGCCCCACACCTCAGCCGCCCCTCAGGAGACGGGGACTGCGGGGAAACTAGTGCGGCCGGCAGAGGGCGCACCGCACCGAGGAGTACCCCCGGCCTGCCCGCCGCCAAGATGGCACCCGCGCTCCCCAGAGGATCCAGCCGGCCCTCCTCAGCAGGGGGCGGAGTACGGCGAGGGGTGCCGGGGCCTGCGGTTTCACAGGGGTAGTTCAGTGGGGAAAGTAAACCCCATTTATCACCTTTACCTGGAGCCAGGCTGAGAGAGCTGGGCTGGGTCAGCCTGGAGAAGAGAAGGCTCCTTAAGGGGAGACCTTAGAGCAGCTCCAGTGCCTAAAGGGGCTGCAAGAAACCTGGAGAGGGGCTTTGGACAAGGGCCTGTAGGGACAGGACAAGGGGGAATGGCTTTAACCTGACACAGGGGAGATTCAGGCTGGATGTGAGGAAGAAATTTTGTACATTGGGGTGGTAAAACACAGGCCCAGGTTGCCCAGAGAGGTGGTGAATGCCTTATCCCTGGAGATATCCCAGGCCAGGCTGGATGTGGCTCTGGGCAACTTGTTCTGGATTAAGGTGTCCCTGCTCCCTGCAGGGCATGGGACTAGATGAGCTTTGAAGGTCCATTCCAACCCAAATAACTCTATGATTCTATATATCATCAAATCACAGAATCAACAGGGATGGAAGGAACCTCTGGAGATCATTCAGTCCAACCCCCTGCCAGTGCAGGGCTGCCTAGAGCAGGTCACACAGGAAGCAGGAGGGTTTTGAATGTCTCCAGAGAGGGAGACTCCACAACCCCCTGGGCAGCCTGTTCCAGGGCTCTGCCACCCTCAAAAGAAGTCCTTCTTCCTCATGTTGAGGTGAAACTTCTGTATCAGTTTATACTCCTGGTCCTGTCCCAGGGCACCACTGAAAAGAGTCTGGCACCATCGTCCTGGCACCGACCTTTCAGGTACTGATCTGTATTAAGGAGATCCCCTCTGTCTGCAGTCTGCTTCTAAGAGAGCATGCTCCAGACTCTGCATCATCCCTGTGCTAGGTTCAGGTCTCTTTCTGTATGCCCAGGGAGCAGTGGTGTCTGGGTTGAGCTGCTCCGTTAGCTTCCCACCACCCTCCTCTCGGTTGTGCTGTGCAGGCAGCTGCCTGCCCCTGGCTGTTGGCAGCCCCCACTGCTCAACCCAGTGTTCCTGTGGATCCTTCAGCTCTGCCTCAGGTGCCTTCACTTCAGCCAGCAGGGAATGCAAGCAGGGGCTGCCTTGTCAGGGACAAAGCACCACCCAAACCCAAGGCTTGTTTCAAAGTAAAAAATACCAAACCAGCAAAGAACATACACTTGGAATATATGGACACAGCAGTGGTGAGGAAGCTCCTTCCTGGACTCACAGGGCTGAGGACTCCCAGCTCTGGCTGGGCTGCTGAACTCCCTCTGCCTCCAGGAGTACCTGGAGAGGATGTTCCAGAGATAGCTGGGATATCAATTCCACAGTTCTTGACCTGTTCATCCCATTATTGCCAAGCTTCACCAGAGGTAGGGGTTCCATATTAACAACTGGGCTACTTTGGGTTCTTTATGAATGCTAAAGGGATGTAAGCCTCCTGGTTCTTTCATATAGTGGGTCCATTGGTGGTCTTACCCTGTCTTGATCTGGGAGCAGAGATTCCTTTGCAAGGGGGAAGAGAACAGCAGGAGTGATGCAAGAAAGGGGGGAGAGGAAAGCAGAAGAGACTGATGAGGAGCCATGAGCCCTCTCTACTATCTGAAGAGGAAGCTGCTCATCTCCTGTAGGAGACACACTGTTATTGCTGCTGGCAGGGTTGAATCACGCTATTTCCTGCTGGTGCCCTGACACCATGGAGAGGAAGTGCCCATCCTAGCTGGCACTATGCTCACAGCATCTCTGTCATGTGCCCCTGCCTAGTACAGGGTCCTCTCCCTCCAGCGTGCACTGGGAATTAAGGGTCCTTGGTGTACCACCCATGATACACATCACACCTCCTGCTCTGGGAACCACTCTGTGCTCCTGCCTAGCACCCTTGCTGTAGGCATTCCCTGAGGTTCACTCCTCTAATTGCCAGCTGTGCACATCCCATGGAAGACTGCTTCTATCCCCGTCAAACCAGCCCTTCCCAGTAGCATCTGAGGAGCCTCCCTATCACCTCCTGTGCTCTGGATCAGTACAGCTGGCTCCAGACTCCCCTGGGGAGAAGACCCTGGCCCCAAACTGCTGTTTGCCTGCTGCAGAGTGACTTGAACCTCAGCCTGGAGACTTGTAGAGCTGTTCTGTTAAGACTTTGATGGAGGAACCAGATCTTTCCCCTTTGCCACCAGCAGGAAAAGGCTGGAGGGGTGTACCTGGAGGCAGGTCTCTCCTGTACCATGGGATACCACTGCTCAGCTCTGAGCAGGTTACCCTTCCACTGTTGGAAATAGCAGCAGGATTAAGAGTACTTTGAAAAGCACACAAAGGACTCACAGTGGGACTGCCCGAGTTCAGTGGGCACCACAGCACAGCTGCTACAGACAATAGGATTGCTGGTCCCAGGGAACGCCCATAGAATCATAGAATAGTTAAGGTTGGAAAGGACCTTAAGATCATCTAGTTCCAACCCCCCTGTCATGGGCAGGGACACCTCACACTAAACCATATCACCCAAGGCTTCATCCAACCTGGCCTTGAACACTGCCAGGGATGGAGCATTCACAACTTCCCTGAGCAACCCATTCCCGTGCCTCACCACCCTAACAGGGAAGAATTTCTTCCTTGTACCCAATCTAAACCTCCCCTGTTTACGTTTTAACTCATCACCCCTTGTCCTGTCACTACAGTCCCTAATGAATAGTCCCTCCCCAGCATCCCTGTAGGCCCCCTTCAGATACTGGAAGGCTGCTATGAGGTCTCCACGCAGCCTTCTCTTCTCCAGCCTGAACAGCCCCAACTTTCTCAGCCTGTCTTCATATGGGAGGTGCTCCAGTGCCCTGATCATCCTCGTGGCCCTCCTCTGGACTTGTTCCAACAGTTCCATGTCCTTTTTATGTTGAGGACACCAGAACTGCACACAATACTCCAAATGAGGTCTCACAAGAGCAGAGGGGCAGGATCACCTCCTTTGACCTGCGGGTCATGCTTCTTTTGATGCAGCCAGAATACCCTGATGGAGGTCTCCTGCAGCAGGTGGCTGAGCTGCGAGATGCTATCAATAAGCTGCAAGATGTCAGGGAAGCTGAGAGGAAGCAGGACTGCTTGCTCCAGGACCAAACAGTGCAGGGGCCTCAAGCTTTCCCTCTAACTCATGGAGGAAAGAAGAAGGCTGTTAACCCGGGAAGCTGGGAATTAGTAACAAAAAAAAAAAAACCAAAAAAAACAACAAAAGGAGGAAGAGAACAATTAAAAGCAAGGGGCTTCCTCCTAAATCTCCTGTACCCACCCAGAACCACTTTGCTGTCCTGCAGGGGGCTGATGAGGAAATGCATTTGCCTCAGAAACAGCCGGCTGATGCACTGGTACAGAAGATCTCGTGTTGCCAGGAAAAAGCAGCAGGTCATAGTAGTAGGGGACTCTGCCTTGAAAGGAACAGAAGCGCTCATCTGTCGGCCTGACCCGGTCACGAGGGAGGTGTGTTGCCTTCCTGGGGCACGGATCAGGGATGTTACAGAGAGGCTGCCTGCTCTAGTAAGTCCCACGGACTATTACCTGCTTCTAGTGATAGATGTGGGTGCTAGGGATATAGATAGTAGTAGCCTGAGGAGTATAAAGAAGGACTACAGAGCCCTGGGAGAGCTGGTCAGGGGTTCTGGAGCTCAGATAGTCTTTTCAACAATTCTTCAAGACAGAGGGGAGGACCTTCCAAAGGCAAGGAGGATTGGACAGGTTAATGAATGGTTAAAAGGGTGGTGTCATAGTCAAGGGTTTGGGTGTCTTGGACATGGGGCCCGCATCTGTAGGCTAGGCCTACTGGGGGCTGGTGGAACTGCTCTGATAAAGAAAGGGAAGAGTGGCTTTGCTGGGAGGCTTGCCAGACTTGTCAAGGATGCTTTAAACTAGTTGTGTTGGGGGAGGGGAGCATCATTCCATCCCAACTCACCCAGTCAGTTGCCAGCACCTATAATAAATGCTCTGAGCAATGTAGTGATATCCTAGCTGCTCCAGCCAATGAACCGGCTTCATTTGGAGCTGGGCTCAGATGCCTCTATACAAATGCCATAGCATGGGGAACAAATAAGAGGAATTGGAGATGTGGGCACATCTACAGGCCTATGATATAATAGGCATCACAGAAACATGGTGGGAAGGCTCCTTTGACTGGAGTGTTGGAATGGAGGGTTACAGGCTTTTTAGAAAAGACAGGCCCAGTAGGAGGGGAGGGGGAGTTGCCCTTTATGTTAGGATAGGCTGGAGAGTATGGAACTTTGTCTGGGGACAGGTGATCAGATAACAGAAAGTTTGTGTGTCAGGGTTAAGGGGAAATCCGTGACGGGACTCATTACTGTGGGGATCTGTTACAGACTGCCTGATCAAGAGGAACCTGTGGATGAAGAACTCTACAGACAAATAGGAAAAGCCTCACACTCGCAGGCCCTTGTTCTCATGGGGGACTTCAACCACCCTGACATCCATTGGGGCAACGGTACAGCCCGGCACAAGCAATCCAAGAGGTTTCTCGATTGTGTGGAAGACAACTTCCTTCTGCAAGCAATAGAGGAGCTGACAAGGAGAGGTGCCCTGCTTGACCTCGTGCTCACCAACAGCGAAAGGCTCATTGGAAATGTGACGCTCCAGGGATGTCCTGGATGCAGTGATCACGAGATGGTCAAATTCAAGGTCCTCAAGACAGTGAGAAGAGCATGCAACAAGCTCACTGCCCTGGATTTCAAGAGAGCAGACTTTGGGCTCTTCAGGAACCTGCTTAGCAAGGTTCCATGGGATATAGCCCTAGAGGGCAGGGGGGCCCAAGACTCTTGGTTAATATTCAAGGATCACCTGCTACAAGCTCAGGAGTGTTGCATCCCGACTAGAAGGAAGTGCAGCAGGAGGGTCAGGAGACCTCCTTGGGTGGATAAGGAGCTGCTGAGAAAAATTCACAGGAACAAAGAGGCTTATTAAAGGTGGAAGCAAGGACAGGCGGCCTGGGATGAATACAGGGATATTGTCCGGGTAGTTAGGGACTGGGTTAGGAAAGCTAAGGCCCAGTTGGAGCTAAACTTGGCTAGGGATGTTAAAGATAACAGGAAGGGATTTTATAGGTATGTAGCGGCTAAAAAACAGACTAAGGACAATGTAGGCCCCTCCGGAAACTTTTGGGAGAACTGGCTACACAGGACTTGGAGAAGGCTGAGGTTCTGAATGGCTTCTTTGCCTCGGTCTTCACTGGCAAAGGCTCTGATCGCACCACCCAAGTCTTGGAGCGCGGACGCAGGGACTGTGAAAACTTGGACCTTAGGCCCACTGTAGGAGAGGATCTGGTTCGAGACCATCTTAAGAACCAGAACGTACACAAGTCCATGGGACCTGATGAAATCCATCCGTGGGTCCTGAAGGATCTGCCAAATGAAGTTGCAAAGCCACTGGCCATCATATTTGAAAAATCATGGCAGTCAAGTGAAGTTCCCAATGACTGGAAAAAGGGAAATATAACCCCCATTTTCAAGAAGGGGAAAATGGATGACCCGGGGAATTACAGACCAGTCAGTCTTACCTCTGTGCCTGGCAAAATCTGGGAGCAGATTCTCTTGGAAAGCATGCTAGGGCACATGAAAAACAACAAGGTGCTTGGTGACAGCCAGCATGGCTTTACTAGGGGAAATCCTGCTTGACCAATTTCGTGGCTGTCCTGGTTTGAGCAGTAGCAGTCATTTTTCTCCTTGTTAGTAGTTGGTGCAGTGCTGTGTTCTGACTTTCAGGCTGAGAACGGTTGCTGATAGTAAGTGTGTTTTGAGTTACTGCTCAAGTGTTTGGTTTGTCCACGGCCTTTTCTGAGCTCATGATCTGCCAGGGAGGAGGGGAGGCCGGAAGGAAGGAGAGACAGGACACCTGACCCAGGCTAGCCAAAGAGGTATTCCATACCATAGCACGTCATGCCCAGGAGGTAACCAGGAGAGACTGGGAAGGGCTGGAGCTATGGGGGGATGGAGGAGGTATCGGTTGGTGCTCGGTCGGGCATAGTGGGGTGAGTTATGGGTCGGTGGCTGGTGAGGTGTTGCATTCTCTTCACTTGTTATTGGCTTTATCATTATTATTTGTAGTAGTAGCAGCAGTAGTGATTTATGTTATACCTTAGCCATTAAACTGTGTTTATCTCAACCAGTGGGGGCCACATTCTTTGGATTCTCCTCCCTAACTCTCCGGGAGTTGGGGGAGGAAGGGGGGAGTGAGTGAACAAGCTGTGTAGATTTGGTTTAAACCACGACAGTGGTCTTCTGTGATGTGGCTACGGAACTGATGGACGGGTAGAGCAGTTGACGTCATCTACCTGGAGTTGTGCATAGCATTTGACACTGTCCCACATGACATCTTTGTCTCTAAATTGGAGTGTCATCAATTTGATAGGTGGACCACTCAGTGGATAAAGAACTGGCTGGATGGCCACACTCAAAGAGTTGTGGTCAATGGCTCAATGTCCAGCTGGAGATCAGTAACGAGTGGTGTCCCTCAGGGATCGGTGTTGGGACTGGTCTTATTCAACATCTTTGTCGCTGACATGGACAGTGGGATTGAGTGTGCTCTCAGCAAGTTTGCCGATGACACCAAGCTGTGTGGTTCTGTTGATACGCTGGAGGGAAGAAATGCCATCCAGAGGGACCCTGACACACTTGTGAGGTGGGCTGATGCCAACCTTATGAAGTTTAACCATGACGAGTGCAAGGTCCTACACCTGGGTCGGAGCCATCCCAGGCACAGCTACAGGTTGGGCAGAGAAGAGATTCAGAGCAGCCCTGAGGAGAAGGACTTGGGGGTGTTGGTCAATGAGAAAATGAGCATGAGGTGGCTTCAGTGTGTGCTCACAGCCCAGAAAGCCAACCGTATTCTAGGCTGCATCAAGAGGAGCGTGACCCGCAGGTCAAAGGAGGTGATCCTGCCCCTCTACTCTGCTCTCGTGAGACCTCACTTGGAGTATTGTGTTCAGTTCTGGTGTCCTCAACATAAAAAGGACATGGAACTGTTGGAACAAGTCCAGAGGAGGGCCACGAGGATGATCAGGGGACTGAAGCACCTCCTGTATGAAGACAGGCTGAGAAATTTGGGGCTGTTCAGGCTGGAGAAGAGAAGGCTGCGTGGAGACCTCATAGCAGCCTTCCAGTATCTGAAGGGGGCCTACAGGGATGCTGGGGAGGGACTCTTCATTAGGGACTGCAGTGATAGGACAAGGGGCAATGGGTTAAAACTTAAACAGGGGAAGTTTAGATTGGGTACAAGGAAGAAATTCTTTACTGTGAGGGTGGTGAGGCACTGGAATGGGTTGCCCAGGGAGGTTGTGAATGCTCCATCCCTGGCAGTGTTCAAGGCCAGGTTGGATGAAGCCTTGGGTGATATGGTTTAGTGTGAGGTGTCCCTGCCCATGGCAGGGGGGTTGGAACTAGATGATCTTAAGGTCCTTTCTAACCCTAACTATTCTATGATTCTAATACAGTTGTTTTCTGGGCTGTGAGCGCACACTGAAGCTGGCTCATGTTCATGTCCTTCTCCGCAGGGCTGATCTGAATCTCTTCTCTGCCCAACCTGTAGCTGTGCCTGGGATGGCTCCGACCCAGGTGTAGGACCTTGCACTTGGCATGGTTAAATTTCATAAGGTTGGCATCAGCCCACCTCACAAGCATGTCAAGGTCCCTCTGAATGGCATTCCTTCCCTCCAGCATATCAACCAAACCACACAGCTTGGTGTCATCGGCAAACTTGCTGAGGGCACACTCAATCCCACTGTCCATGTCAGCGACAAAGATGTTAAACAAGACCGGTCCCAACACCGATCCCTGAGGGACACCACTCGTTACTGGTCTCCAGCCGGACATTGAGCCATTGACCACAACTCTTTGAGTGTGGCCATCCAGCCAGTTCTTTATCCACCAAGTGGTCCACCTATCAAACTGATGTCTCTCCAGTTTAGAGACAAGGATGTTGTGTGGGACAGTGTCAAACACTTTGCACAAGTCCAGGCAGATGACATCAACTGTTCTACCCCTGTCCATTAGCTCTGTAGCCCCATCATAGAAGGCCACCAAATTGGTCAGGCAGGATTTCCCCTAGTAAAGCCATGCTGGCTGTCACCAGGCACCTTGTTGTTTTCCACGTGCCCTAGCATGCCTTCCAAGAGAATCTGCTCCCAGATTTTGCCAGGCACAGAGGTGAGACTGACTGGTCTGTAATTCCCTGGGTCATCTATTTTCCCCTTCTTGAAAATGGGGCTTGTATTTCCCTTTTTTGCAGTCGTCGATAAACTGCTAACAAACAGATTAGGCAGTCGACTGGAATTGGACATTTTGCAATCCTATAACACAAATGTGAATTCCTCAAGTCTCCTCTTGACAAGTACTTTAAAACCACCTCAAAAATGAATCCTATAAAAATTGCTTAAAAGCCCCTTTTGCCTGCAATAGTGCAGCAAACCACATGTAAGCAATTCCCTGTTAACCTGTTATTTCAAATATAAACTGAAAAGGCAACAGGTATGTTGTGCAATTCTATTTTTACAGAGCAAAATCAAATCCACACAGTGCTGTCCCTTCACAGAAGGCAAGGAGCTGCTGGTTCATCATGTGGGAAGGTTTCCCGGCTCTGTAGGCTGTGAAAGTGTGCCTCCTTCAGGATCCAGTTGATGTGGATGTAAGGACCTTGGCTTAGTGCAGGCCATGTGGCTGTATAAATTTCATGTGGGACTGCATACCCACATGGTGTTGCACCTTGGGGCTATTGTTCTGCCTCACTCAGTGCAGAGCTAACCCAGCTGCTCTGCCTGCAGGAGCAAACTGCAGGCAGGTGAGAGCTTTCCTTCTCTCTGGAGAGTTTCTGCCATGGGAGACTGGTTTGCAGGATGTGCTGGGATCTGCTGGGCAGAGGCTCTGCAAGTGCTGGCTGTAAGTGTGGTGTCTGTGAGGGGCTGGGGGAGCTGGATGTGGTTGGCAGAGCTTGTGCTCAGGGGGAATAGCAGTCCTAGTGGGGAGAGCTCCTGGAGCAGAGTGAAGGAGGTACTGTGTTCTCTGGCCACCATTCCAGGTAGGACCTGGCTCTGCAAACTGTGGGGCAGAGGCTGCAGTCCGTGGTTGGAAGTGGGGTCACCTCCCTGGAGTGGGATAATTAAAGCTGTCAGCTCTCCCTCCTAGCAGGGCACAGTCGGGTTTAGGTTGCTATTGGGAAGAGAAGGGATGGGTCTCCAGCTCAGAAGTGTGTTCCAGCCCTTGTTTGGTAGTGGTTGGTGCTTAGTACCTACTTGGGGTGTCCACAGAAGGTTGCATCTGTTTTCCCCAGTGTGGGTGCTGGCTGCTTAAGTGCGAGCTGTGCACAGAGCAGTGACACAGGTCAGGGCTCCTGTTGTTGCAGTGACACAGATTGAGGGGTGTGTCTGTCATTGCAACCCTTGCTCTGTCAAGCAGACCTGGAAAGAGTGCTCCTCTGACAGCTGAGAGGTGAGGATGGTATTTGTGGTAGCTGGGGGACCCTCTGCTCCACATCCCCTGTGCAGGTGGGAGAGGGGCTGAGGAGGTGGCTGCTGGGCTAGGGCAGGAAGGGTGTAGGTGCCCACTGGCATGTCTAGCTCGGAAGTGAGTGTGCTGTCTCAGAGAGTACACTAAACATGTGCTGTGGGAGTAAATAGCATGGAGCATCACTGCCAGAAGGGAAAGTAAACATATGACTGGCTTGTGCCATTAAAGACGTGGGATCTGGAGAGAGACAGGTCAGTTTCAAGCTGCTCTTCAGCAGAAGACAATCTGTTCTTCTGTTCACAGGTGGTGCTGAGTTTTAAAGCAGCAGTCCTGAACCCATAGCTGGACTAAGCCAAGAGCACTTTTCCTTCAGGATAGGCGGGCAGTGCCTAAACTGCAGGGAGACAAGCAAGCAGTATTTTAGTTCTGTTTTCTGGGTTTGCATCCAGGAAGGCTTGGCCCTGCCTGGCTCTCTGTCTTGTCCAGGCTGCTGGGGGATTTGGGGTCTTCTCCTGTCAACCAGACAGTGCGATGCTGAGACCCAGACTCAAGTAGGGGAGTCCACCCCAGCTAGGAAACCTCTCAGGGGACATGTGTGCTATAGAGAAAATGTGCCTATTGGTAGGATGCCTGACAGGGACAGGAGGCCTGGATTCCATTCAAGCCGTACTCTTACATGTACTAGCTGTGTTCATGACCTTCATATAAGGAGAGGTCATTAGACCGAAGTTGACAGAGCCCAAAGCTGCCCAGCCTGAGACAAGTGACTTGGATGTGTGCAGAAGCAAGACTGTGTCCTGTGGGCTTTTGCAGTGATGCCAGTGCTGGGCTGTTTCTGAGCTGAGACCCTGGGCACTTGGGGATGCCTGGAGCAGGCATTAGACAAGCGAGTGCTCTGCATGTATGGAGAGCAGCTGGCTTGTCTGGGAGGACGCAGTTTGTCATCAAGGTGTGCCTTCAGATTTGTGCAAAGCTGTAAGGCTGGCATTGCCCCACTTAAGACTGCCTTCCTGTGTGACTGTGCACTGTGTGCTTGTACATGTGCTGCAATAGGCCTGATGGGCAGTTGCTTTATTTTATTACTTTTTTTTTTTTATCCCCCCAGTGGCACACATGCATTTGAGAGCCCAAAGGCCCAAAGGGACCTTCCTGCTTTCTATACCTGTAAAACGTCTGGAAAGCCACCTGATGGTTAAAGGCACATCATGTTTGCACAGGGCACTGAACAACATCTTGAAGCATAGCTGGGGACCAAGTAATTGAGTTGCTCCTGTTGCTTCAGTTGGTGAGCATGACCAGCTGTTGTGCAGCCTCTCCTCCAGTCCTTCTGGGAAATCACACTGTGATTATATTTCTGGCTTAAGACATTTTTTCCCCTAATCAGCCTGGGCTTCACAAAGAGGTTGCCACTTAGTGGTAATTACTTGCTTTAGAAGCTGAATGTCTCCTGAGGATTGCAAGTAGGGGATTATCAAATTAATTGGTTAAACCAAGATGTGCGTTTGTGAAGCCAAGGCCTGCTTTAAACCTTTCTTTCAGATCACAAGTAAACATTATTAAACTGCATACAACCTGCTCTTGTCCTCCTGATGGGGAGAGAACTAGTTCTGTACTGAAACCTTGGTTCAAAGGGGCTGCTTGCAGCTACACTTGCTGCAGCACTTGTTTGCTTCAAACAGGTTTTGCCAAAGAAAAGCAGATCTATCTCAGGTGCCTGCTTGTGCTGAGTGGGGTCTACCGCTGCTTCTTGGTGGCTTCCCATGTTTTTATAAGATGCCAAGTGGAAAGGGAATGGGGTTCACAGTGGGTAGCTTGGTGGGATTGTAAGGTACACTTCTTGAACTTGTAGTTTCAGGGCACAGCTTAATCAGATGTGACATCTGCACAGCCATGTGTGTGGACATGGGGGCTGGTGGAAAGGATGATGAGGAGGTGCCTAGAAATAGATTTAGAGACATCCACTCATGAATGGGTGAGCAGGGGCCATAGGTCCTGGACTGCTGCTCTGACAGTGCCTGCTCTGAGGCTCTCCTTCCCCTTAGCAGTCCCTATGGCCATAGGAGGCTCTGTGTGGTGTGTGCTGAAGACCACACCAGTGATCACGCTAAACTAACATGGAGTGTGTGGGACTGTTTTCCTAGGAGTTGTTGGCTGCTGTAGTGCAGTTGTCTAGCTAGCATATGTATTGCACAACTTCCCCTAGGTCAGAAGATGTCCTTATCTGGCATCTAAAACATCTGTCTTGTTTCCAGCACAGCAGAGTCCTATTCATAAAAACATTGAGCTCTCCCTGCTTTGCACAACTGAAGATAAGCAGAACTGATTCACAGGCAGAGGTCCTTTCTCTGCCTCTAGCCTCTGCCTCTGCTCTCTCCCTGCCCTTATGGGGCTCTAGGTTGTGATACGGCTTCAGCAGCTCTGCAAACCAGATGCAACAGAGGGGAGAGGGGATGGGGAAGAAAGAGATGAAAGTCTGAAGTTATAACTCGGGAAATTTCAGAACAGTTGGTGTTCTAACTTTTCTCCCTCAAATCTGGGGAAGTCCCACAGGCTTCAAAGTTTGTCTCCCCATCCTTTTTGATGCTGGCCTTTGCTGCCTTTTGCCATATTTTACCTCAGGGACAGGTTGTACTTAGCAGTATTGAGCTGCTGCTGTGGGCAGGTACCAGAGCAGTTCCCTCAGTGCCCATCAGTTGCCCATAAGTCCATGCACAGGACCTGGGTCTGCTGTGTGGGAAGCTGCTCTCTGCCTGCAGAGCTGGATGATGACAGCCTTTTGCAGTGGCTTCAGCAATTAAACCAAGCCCAAGGAAAGTGATGGCCTTGTGTGAGAGCAAGGAGCTGCTCCTGCGAGGAGACAGTGTGAGACTGTTTTGGGGAACAAGTGCAGCATTGTTGTCAGACTCAGTCGAGAGGCTTTTGAACACCCACTGAAGTGCTGGCTACAGCTGTCTCCCATGTGCTTGTGCAGGAAGTGGTTCTACAATGCGGGAGAGGAGGGAAAGGCCACTTTGCAATGGAAAAAAAGAAAAGCTCTATATGAGAGTAAACAGCAGTGACATGTTCTCCTTAGCACAGTGCCACAGCACAAGAAATCATGTCACTGCCTCTGACTGGGATGGGGGCGAGCTGAGCTTGGGCTGTCCAGGTTGGAGATCCTTGATGGGGAAAGGTGCTCCTGAGCTTCAAGTGCTGTGCAGCAAAGGGTGGAGGACAAGGTTGGGCTCTAAGCTGCACCTGTGATAGACAGCCTTTTCCCTCTCTGCTTGTATAAATGTAGATATACAGCCACCAACTTTCTCACGTTGTCTTGTGTGCTGTTGGCTTGGGAACTTGTGGAGGGCTTTTAATAATCATCTCCACAACTGAGCTGGCCTCTGCACTGCAAAATATATGTGATAATGATTATATAGTTTGAGTAGGATGTGGGTAGTGAGTGTCAGCTGTGCCTGTTCACAGAGGTGAAAAATGGGATAGGAACAAGCTATGGGCTCTGTGTGCTTTTGTAGTGTCCCTCTCATCTGCTTATGGGGATGCTGCAAACTCGTACACCATCCCCTGAAAGTGCCTCTTCTTCTGGCCATCAAAAAGCTGGAATTAGGCAGCTTGATGGTATTTTAAGCTACTAACTAAAGGAGATGGCAACCTTGTGCTCCCAGACCCCACTTGAAGGTATGAGGAAAGCCAAAAGTTGCTCTCACCCTGGAGCTGCTGCCAGAGGTCTAGGTGCAGGAGACCTAATTGGTTTGGTAGCAGCATGAGAGCAGATTCTCTGCTCCGTCCCCTTCATTCCACAGGCTCTTGGGTTGCCCCAGCCCAACCTGGGTCTTTGCTATCCTTTGTGCTGAGGAGTGCATGTCTGTTATTCAAAAGATGGGATAGCTTCTGGCCTGTGCGGTCCCTTTCAGCCCCATTGTGGGCTTTCAAACAGGCTGTATATGACTGTTTGGGGCTTTAACCCACTGCTGTAGTAGCCCAGAAGAGCTCAGTATCAGTACCGAAGCTGCTGGTGGCCAAGACTGCTTGAAGGCTTCAGATCTCTACTCAGAGGCTGGTAACTGCAGAGACCTGTTTGCTGGTTTAAAGGTAGTCCTTAGGGAGACTCCCAGCACCTGCAGGAAGATGTTGCAAAGGTATAGCCGTGTCTGTAGGCTGGGAGGTGTGTTTGGGGAAGAGATAAGGGCAAAGCTACTCCTGCGGATGGTGACATCTGTGGTTGGAGGCTGTACTGGGGAAATATGCTAGGTTCCTCATCCTTCTATGAATATGGGGGACAAAGAGGCTCTCCTGCATTAAGCAACATGATCACAAATTCCTTTAGTTATTGTGATGACAACTAAGTAGTGGCTGTGCTGGGTTGTTAGCACCCTTTGCATTGGCAAGGCTGCTCTCCTTCACCCAGCTTGGGATTATTTCCATTTTAAGAAGGACATGGAGCTGTTGGAGCTAGTCCAGAGAAGGCCATGAGGATGATCAGGGGACTGGAGCACCTCCTGTATGAAGACAGGCTGAGAAAGTTGGGGCTGTTCAGCCTGGAGAAGAGAAGGCTGCGTGGAGACCTCATAGCAGCCTTCCAGTATCTGAAGGGGGCCTACAAGGATGCTGGGGAGGGACTCTTCATCAGGGACTGTAGTGACAGGACAAGGGGTAATGGGTTTAAACTGAAACAAGGTGAGTTTAGATTGGATATAAGGAAGAAGTTTTTCCCTGTGAGGGTGCTGAGGCCCTGGCACAGGTTGCCCAGAGAAGCTGTGGCTGCCCCATCCCTGGCAGTGTTCAAGGCCAGGTTGGATGGGGCTTGGAGCAACCTGGTCTAGTGGAAGGTGTCCCTGCCCATGGCAGAGGGCTGTAACTGGATGATCTTAAGGTCCCTTCCAACCTAAACCAGGCTGTGATCCTATGATTATCAACTGATCTCACCTGACGTGGGCTGGAAGCTCTCCCTGCTGTGGTGTGCTGCAGGGACCATCATCCATTGCTGCTGCCCATAGGAAGCACAACAGCATGTTGTGCAGATGCTGTATGGAATGGTTGAATTTGGCACTATGTGAACCCTTGTTCACTGGTTATAGCTGAAAACATGCCATGAGGTCGTCATGTACAATGGGGTTTTAGGGCCAACTACTGGCAATTCTCCCTGGGAGAGGAGTTTCTGAAGCAGCTCTTTAGCTGGACAAGCTGTCACAGGCTCTGCTGCTGGCCCTGTGGAACAGGGCTTGGGAAGACTGTGGGGCCTGCCCCTAGAGCCACAGCAGCAGGGTGCTGGTAGCTATCACCCCAGCTCCAGCAGGCAAATATTCTGTGCTGGTCTTCTGAGCTTGCCCATGCAGAGGACATCTTCCCTCCTGCTACAGGTCCTCATGTCCTGCACAAGTCACCTGTCCTTTTGGTATGGTCTGTGTGATGTCTTCTAAAGGAGGGGAGAGTCACATCCCAGCACTGTGGTTTCCTTAATGGGGGGTCGGCCCCTGTGGAGCATCCATGACCACGTGCTGCTTTGCCAAGCAAGGCTAGGGAGGCAGGTCTTGGTCCCGTGCCGTGCTGCCAGGCCCTGCACGTCATGCCCAGGGCTCTGAAGCTTCGCCTGTGTATCACTTCCGGCCCTGCTTCCCGTTAGACAAAGACTCTGTGTGTCAGCGGGTCCTCGGATGCCCTGCAGCACCTGCCTCTCCCCTCCCTCTCTGTCTCTGTGGCTCTGCCCTTTCCCGTTGTCACTTCTGGAGGCTGCTGCCTGCCTGTTCCGTGACCTTCCCCACTGCTCGGGCAGCATTTTGGCCTCTGGCCATCTTAAACAATTAATAGAGGGGTGGAGAAACTTGCCATGTTAAATTACTTCCTCCTTTGGGAGGGGGTGAGGTCTCTATCTCTCGCCTGATACCAATGCAGTTTGTCGCTGTTGCCTGAAGCGGTCACTGCCTCTCTGTTTTCCTTCTAGAAGTTAGCAACACAAAATTTCAGAGCACTTTTTTTGTATTTGGTAGCACTTTGCTTACCCTGCAGCGCTGCCCGAGGATCTCACAGAGTTGAGAAGTCTCTCTGGACTTAGAGAAAAGCTAGCCATAAGGACGCAGGGGGAGGATTTTGCTGGAAACCTCTTTGGGAAGCTTGAGACCTCGGGATGCCTGCCGTGGGCTTACTCTCCTCCAGCAGCTATTCAGCCCTTCCCGAGCAAAGGCAGCTCCCTGCCACGAAGCATCTGCATTAGCAGGTCTGTGCAGAGGCTGAGGCGTGCTCTTGAGGGACGCAGATAGCAGCAGTGCTGTAACCAGCAGCCGGTGAGTGCTGCTGTCTCTGCCCGTGTCCTCGAGGTCCCCGCAAGCCTTGGGAGAGGCGGCACCCTGCGCTCGCTATGCCCCTCTAGAGTTGGCTGTCAGAGAAACCTTGGAGGTCCCCTGCTCAGCCCCGGTAGTATCATGAGTTAGATTAGTTGGAGCTGTGCTGGGGGCGGTGAGGGCTTGGATTACAGTCCAGAACTCAAAGTGCTCCGGTGGTTCACGTCCTCCGAGGGGAGAGGAGACGCCGCGTCGCACATATGGAGGAAAAGGAGAAGAAACGCTGCCTTTGGAAGTGAGGGGGGAATAAAGGAGGCCGGGAACATGGTAAGGAAATCTCTACGGAGGGCTCTTCGCCACGGGCACGGGATGGAGCTACTGCGGGGTAGCCTGCCTGGAGCCAACTCACGGCTCATGCTGGAAGTGGGAAACAGCCCTTCTGGGACTTCCCGTTACTCCACTAGCACACTGCACCCTGCGTCCAGCCCTGGACGGTGGCTGGAGGGAGGGACACGGGGCTCTCATTGGCACTGCGGGGTGGTACCTAAAGGGGTGCAGCCCTGGAGCGAGGACCTGGGATGGGGCAGGTCGGCATGGCCCTGTCTGTCGGGCTGCCTAGATGCTGGGCTCTCCTCCTGCCCTTGCCCTGGGGCTGTGGGCACTGCCTTTTTGCAGAGCCCAGGGAAGGGAAGAGCATCGGCTTTTCTTCTGCCCAGGGAGGCATTCAGGAGCTCATGGAAACCCCTGGAGCCGGGCACGGATCCTGCCCTTTCCGAGTGGAATTCTGCATGTGGGGATCCTTGTCTGAGAATGAGAGAGGCTGTTGAGCCCAGATGGGAGCAGAAAGTCCTGTTTCGCCTGCAGGGGCTGCAGGCATTGCCTGCAAGCAGAGGTGCCCGGCCTGGGTTTGGCAGAGGCTGTAGGGACCTTTGATGAGATGCCACTGAGCAGCAATCTGGCTTCTGATAGTCCGTTCCTGGGCTCAGGCTAGGATCCATGTGCCCAGGAGTCCTAAATGTCCTGGATGTGTCCTGCTGTGTCGTGGCCTGCTTCTCCACAGCAGAGGGAACAAAGTACATGAGGGGGACAAGCAGCTTGTATGGCTGCTGTGCCTAGCAGTGACTTGCTCCTTTATAAGACTCAAGCTTCTGAGCCAGGAGAAGGTTGGCTTTTCAGTGGAGGATGAGTTGCAACCTGAGCTTAAATTCAGACCCATGTCTTTTCCCTTTGCCGCTCTCCAGCTCCTCTGCAGAGGACCCTGTGGCTATCTGTATGCTCACCTGCCCATGTCAGAGTTGTGGTGTGCTCTCCCCTCCCATCCTGCTGTGAAGGCCTGGAGGCATCTTGCTTCTGCCAGTCTTCCACTCCAGTAAGGAGACCCCTTCTCCTCACCCCATGCCTAGTGTGTTCCTGGCACACTTTGGTCTATTCTGGTTGTGGTATGAAGCTGCAATCAAAGAAGAGCACTGTTTGGGTCTGTGGAGAGTGGGTGCAGTCCTAAGGGATGCATTCTGCCATTGCTTGCAGTCCTAAGGGATGCATTCTGCCATCACTTGCAGTCCTGAGGAATGCATTCTGCCATCCCTTGCAGTCCTAAGGGATGCATTCTGCTGTAGGGACTAGAGCTGTGCTCCAGCAGAGACCGGATCCTGCAGTCTGGAGGTGACTTTCTGGTTCCCAAGTGCTTCCTTTCCAGTTTAAGCTCTCCTTCACCTTGTTTTAATGTGTGATGCAAAAGATGTCTGAAACAGGGGCCTCTGTGTAAGCAGTGCTACAGGTAGTCCAGGTCCATGGTGGGTTGCAGGTTTGTGGGAACCATGCCTTGCTGCTGAGGAGGGATTGTGTGCCTCTTGGGTTCTGAGTTCAGGCTTGGCAGCTGCGAGGAGTGGGAACCAGAAACCAAACTGCCAGAGATGCAGCAATGGGCACTGGCCACACTATGGAAACCTGTGGTCCATGGCAAGGGTATGGTCTCAACATTGTGCTAGACCAGTCAGCATTTCAGGAAGTGTATCTCTGAGCAGCTCAGCTGTGACTGTAACTCTAAGCTGTTCTGTTTATCTTGGGTTTTTGGTGTCCTGATGAATACAACATACCCTGCAAGCATAAGAACTGGACTCTAAGTGAATGTGGGTCAGTGTGTTGCCTGCATCAAACATCCCCATGGCCTCCGGCAGCCTGCAGAACTCTCAGAAGCTTGGCTCCTGATGGAGGTCTGGCACTGTGCAACTGCTGGCTGCCATGTCCTGCATGAGGCAGATGATTCCTCTTCATGGGGCCAGTTGTTTTCAGTATAAGGAATGATGTGTGTGTGTAGGGTTGCCGTGGCTGGAGGATGCTCAAAGCACCACATGGATGGGGGTAGAGCAGTTGACATCATCTACCTGGACCTGTGCAAAGCGTTTGGCACTGTCCCACACAACATCCTTGTCTCTAAACTGGAGAGACATCAGTTTGATAGGTGGACCACTCAGTGGGTAAAGAACTGGCTGGATGGCAGCACACAAAGAGTTGTGGTCAATGATTCAATGTCCGGCTGGAGACCAGTAACGAGTGGTGTCCCTCAGGGATCGGTGTTGGGACCGGTCTTGTTCAACATCTTTGTCGGTGACATGGACAGTGGGATTGAGTGTGCCCTCAGCAAGTTTGCCAATGACACCAAGCTGTGTGGTTTGGTTGGTATGCTGGAGGGAAGGAATGCCATTCAGAGGGACCTTGACACACTTGTGAGGTGGGCTGATGCCAACCTCGTGAAGTTTAACCATGACAAGTGCAAGGTCCTACACCCGGGTTAGAGCAATCCCAGGCACAGCTACAGGTTGGGCAGAGAAGAGATTCAGAGCAGCCCTGAGGAGAAGGACTTGGGGGTGTTGGTCAATGAGAAAATGAGCATGAGGTGGCTTCAGTGTGCGCTCACAGCCCAGAAAGCCAACCGTATTCTAGGCTGCATCAAGAGGAGCGTGACCAGCAGGTCAAAGAAGGTGATCCTGCCCCTCTACTCTGCTCTCATGAGACCTCACTTGGAGTATTGTGTGCAGTTCTGGTGTCCTCAACATAAAAAGGACATGGAACTGTTGGAACAAGTCCAGAGGAGGGCCACGAGGATGATCAGGGCACTGGAGCACCTCCCATATGAAGACAGGCTGAGAAAGTTGGGGCTGTTCAGTCTGGAATAGAGAAGGCTGCGTGGAGACCTCATAGCAGCCTTCCAGTATCTGAAGGGGGCCTACAGGGATGCTGGTGAGGGACTCTTCATTAGGGACTGCAGTGATAGGACAAGGGGCAATGGGTTAAAACTTAAACAGGGGAAGTTTAGATTGGGTACAAGGAAGAAATTCTTTACTGTGAGGGTGGTGAGGTACTGGAATGGGTTGCCCAGGGAGGTTATGAATGCTCCATCCCTGGCAGTGTTCAAGGCCAGGTTGGATGAAGCCTTGGGTGATATGGTTTAGTGTGAGGTGTCCCTGCCCATGGCAGGGGGCTGGAACTAGATAATCATAAGGTCCTTTCCAACCCTAACTATTCTATGATTGTATGTGTAAGATGCCTTAAGTCAAAGTATCCCACTTCCAGTAGAACTGACGTTTACAACTGTGAAAACCGCTTGGTGTGAGCAAGGCAGGGGCTTGGCTGGGCTCTACCCTGCTTGTCTACCCATTGCTTTGCTGGCTGGCGATCTGCCCTGATGCCCGGGTGGATATTTCTCCTCACTGGGAGGGGGAGAACCAGTTTCAGGGAGAACCTGAGAAGCAGTTTCGAGTACTCTCAGGTGGGTTGGCTGGAGGCAAAGCAAGCATTGTGAGGGACACCTTCCTGCCTGGAAAGCTGCTCTGGCACAGGGAGCCCAGGGGTGCTTTTCTGCCCTTGCGAGAGTGACTGCAGCTGCTCTTTAATGGTAGCTGGGGCACTGTGGACCCAGCAGGTGAATTTGATGAGGCTCCTGCAACTGTGCACTTTGGACTTGCCTGGGCTGCTGCTCTGACATGGTGGCATGCTCCAAGGCTCCAGTTATCACACAGATGTGTAGAGCACAGCCCATGGGTGTCTTAAGATGTGGAAATGGTGGTGTCTTCCTGCAGGGAAGTTCAGGTGGCACCTCTGTGCTGGCGGGAAGGAGGTTTCAGCAGAGAACATAAAAGAAAGACTATCCTCTGGTTATGTCTTCTCCTAGGGTGGGAAGGAAATGAGTCTGAGAATCACAAAGAGCTTTATGCATTGGGGATCTTCTATTTTTATTTCTGTGCCAAAGCCATGAGCAAGATGTTGGAGCACAGACAAAGCCCAGAAATGTAATCCTGAGCACATGGAAGTGGTTTAAAAGCTTCTCTGGGGTAACAAGGATGACAATTTGTGTATTTTACCCAGCTTCTTTGCAAAAAACAGTGGGCAGGTGAACATGCTGTTCATTGCAGCAATAAAATAATGGCTAAATGTAGGTGTCAGGCTAACTGCATCCATGTGTCTCCTCCCAGTAATCACCAAATAGGTTCTAGTACCAGGTGAGAATGCAAGACAAAGCATGTTTATAGTGAGATACTGCAGGTGTCCAAGGAGGACTGTATGCTGAGTGAGTGAGACTCAGCATCCTGTACTAGATTCACCTTTGGCCATCTTGCTGGCCATCACACAGTCAGCCCTGAGTCTGTGCCTTGCCAGCAGAAGGTATCATAACACGAGAGCTTTGCAAGCATCTTGCTGCTGGTTGCTTCTGAAAAGAGAGCCAGCACGTCTGCTGCTAAATCCTAGAGCACATCACAGCCACTTGGCTCCTAGAGCCTAATGTTCTAGCTTCACCTCAAATGTGACCCTGTCTGTGACTGATCTGTGCAAAATGAAACCATCTTCTGGAAAAGAGAAGGGTTAGGGGGTCCGTAGTGCTCTGTACAACTACCTGAAAGGAGGATGGATCCAGGAGGTGGCAAGGAAGAAGGGATAGGACAAGAGGAAATGGCCTCAATCTGTGCAGAAGAAGGTTTAGACTGGAGATCAGGAACAATTTCTTCCCCAAAGGGTGCTCAGGCATTAGAACAGGGTGCCCAGGGCAGTGATGGAGTCACCATCCCTGGAAGTGTTCACAAACCGTGTAGATGAGGCCCTCAGTGCCATGGTTCAGTGGTGGCCTTGCGGTGCTGGGGAACAGTTGGCCCTGGTGATCTTAAAGGTCTTTTCCAACCTGGTTGATTCTATGATTCTACAGGCTGTGGGCAGACCCTCAGCCTGAGCATTGGTCCTGAGTGTGGGTGGAAATGACAGACATGGGGGGCTACAGGCCCCATTATTACCAAAGTGCTAAAAAATCTCTTACAGCAGTCAAGGGGTGTTCTGCATAAGCTATAAACTCAGCCCACCTGTGGACATTCAATATCAGAGCACCTTCTGTTCCAGCTCCTGCCTTTCTAACTCATGGAGGAACCCCCTGTTCCTCCTCTGCAGAGCTCAGGGTAGCCAACCTGTGAAAAAGTAAAAGTAGCGTCAGGATCAGGTGTTTTGCTGGCTGAAGAGCATTAAAAATCCAGGATATGCTGCTGGTGTAAGCTGCCTCCTGCTGGTGGTCATGTGCTCTGTGCTTTCTGCACCACCCAGGACACTTGTGTTGCATCTCAGAGAAGGGAATGGAGGTGCCCCTGTTGACTCTCAGGGTTTGGCCACACTAATACCTCTCTGCGTCATTGCTGTTGGCTGGCCTAGTTATTCATCAGAAAAAAAGAGGCCTTTCTTGTGGTGAGTGCTTCTGGCTGGCTTCATATGGATCCATTTTTTGCATCACTGGACACCAAGCTGAAGCTTCTAAGATCAAAGCAGCACAGAATGAATCTGGAGGTGTTTCTGTCTGCTCAGATTTACCATCCTGCCATCAGGCTGGGATGCCCAGGATGAACCTTTGCTCCAGAAACCAGCCATTGATTTGGATGGAATCATATGGCTCACTGAAGAGCAAGGGGGTTGTAACTAGATGAGTTTTAACCCAAACCAGTCTATGAAGTGCAGCAGGGAACAGAAGAAGACTTTCATGTGCTCCTCCTGGACATTGGTGCATGCGGCAGAGCAGAGCCTCCGTGGGGCTTCTCGTCACCCCCAGTGGGGCACAGTGGTGGTTTATGTGGTGCAGAGAAGCAAGGCTGCAGGAGTTGGTGATCTGAGCTAGGTGTCCACCTTGAGCTTTGCAGCCTGCATTAGGTGTGGCAGTGTTGGCAGGAGTGGTGAGGCTTCCTGAGCAGGTTCCTTCAAGATGATACCTTCCCTGAGGCTGCCTGTTGAATCTTGGAGCCTCCCAATAAAAAACTGGCTCTGCTAAGCCTCCAGTGTGGTTAAAGGATGTGGATTATTCATCATCTGTTGTCATCTTTCTGAATACATTTACCTTTTGAACGAGGTCTTTCTCATATGCTCAGGAGGCTGGTATGCAGGCCCGTTAATGGATCAAGGGGAAAATGCCTGTGGATGTATTCTCCTTTGTGTTTGGGCTTATAACCACCCACGTTTTGGCATACATCCCTTCTGTGCACAAAGATCTTTTAGAAATCACTAGCTAAATGTCTACCCTCCTTTGATATGTGTGGAAATAATGGGACATGTGAGACTGTTTTCTGTTTGGAAGAAAAGCAAGCTATAGAGGGAGTAGCTTTAAAAGCTTGTGTTTACTCCTTTCTAACTCAGGACTTTATTAAAGCAATGCACTGAATTTATGGCTGATTTACTTGGCTTTCCTGGAGACATGCTTTTAGGGCTGTATCCAAATATAGGGGAAATGTGTTCATCTGACTGTCCTGTTTTTGGCTGCTCAGGAGTAGGAGAGCTTAACCACACATGTGTCTGTTCCTGAATGAGGTTGGAGAGTCTTGGAGCAAATCTGGGTCCCTTTCACCAGGAGCATTTCTTCTCGTGAGGCAAAGGCTGATGCTTTTTGTGGTGGCCCAGGTCTGAGCTGGCATAGCCATGGCCATCTCTGGGCTGCTTGGTCTGTCCTTCTAGCTGATCCATCCTCACAATTTCTGTTCCCTGCTGGTATAGCAGAACTTGTATTTCATGAATAAGTGATAATACAACCTGTTTAAAGCCAGAAGGAACTATGGCTCATCTGTTACCAGATACTGGGACTGTGGAGTACTACCTAGCTCCCACATTGAGTCTGGGACCTCTGTAACTCAAACATGACCTTTTCTTAGCGGCATCCACCCTCAATTATGGACATTGCAAGACATGGAGAATTTACCAGGCCCTGTGAGAGTCTGTCCAGCAGCTCATACACCTTGCTAGAGGAAGGGGTGAAACCTAAACATAAGCTCAGAATGTGTGCAAAGTTGGCATATAAGTAATAATGTAAATGCTGACCCTGTGAAGATCATTTCTGGCACTTGCCAGTTGCCCTGCTGAAAGATTATCATTTTGTCTCTGAGCACAGGAGGCTTCCCATCTGTTGTAAGATACCTCCAGATGGGTGTCTGAACACAAGGTATTGTCTATGGCCTAATGCCTCTGACTAAAAGGTGTTAAAATGAGCTGACCTGTTTGGCTAAGAACTTACGCAGGGTATTTTGTAGCCAGCTGGTATAAGCAAACCTTTCCTCTGCCTGGAGCACCATTAGGCAGAAACAGGAAAGGGTACAAAGTGCTACTGTGCAGGTTGGTTTGCCAATGCCTGATGTTGAGGCTGGAGCAACTACTGTAACTAATAATAAGGTGAATAAGCTTAAGCAATTTCTTCTGTTGCATAGCAGAAAGGTTTTTAGTGCATTTGCAAAAAGAGCCCTGTAAAGAAAGGGAGCTTGCTGTAATGTCCCAGGGCTCTTCATCGGAGTCTGTAGTGATGGCACAATGGGTAAGGGGTTCAAACTTAAACAGGGGAGGAGATTTAGGTTGGATACAAGGAAGAAGTTCTTTCTTGTAAAGAGTGGTTGAGGCCCTGGCACAGGTTGCCCAGAGAAGCTGTGGCTGCCCCATCTCTAGCAGTGTTCAAGGCCAGGTTGGACAGGGCTTGGAGGAAGGTGCTGGAATTAGATGATCTTTCCAACCCAAACCATTCTGTGGCTCTATGACTTGTGGGAAATTTAGGCCTGGGAAAATTTAGGCTCTGCCTGTGATATCTGGATTTAGCAAGCCTTGTACAAACTTCTTATAGGAACATGACACTTGTAACAGGGAGCTCCTTGGCTGTACCATGGCATATGATGCTATGGCCAGGCTCTTGGTGACCAAGCCAGGGCAGACCTTGAAGTCTGGTGGTGAGAGTGAAGAGCCCTGGAAGATCTAGAGGAAGTGGAAGGCCATGTTTGCCTGATGCTGGGCTGTGAAACCACAGCCAACACATGCTCATGCTCTGCTGGCATGAGTGGTGCTGGAAAGGGTATTCTAGAAGCACATGAAGCTTTGCATCACACAGAGTACAACTTCATTAATTAATTGCATGGTTAGATCTATGCCAATGATACTTAAATACCCCCTGTGCTTAGACAGTTATTTCAGATTAAGGACTTAATCCCTTGATTAACCTAAACCAAAACAAGCTGTTTTCCAGCTGTAGGGTGATGTTTGCTCTTGCATCTACTTGCAGGCCCTCATTTCAGCTGTAAGATGTCCGTTTAAGGACAGTGCTCTGGTGTCTTCTCTCAGCTGCCCTTTAAATACCTGTATAATCTCCTGGATCTGTTGCTAATAGAAAGTCACAAGTCTCTGGCAGCAGGGCTTGTTTGTTGCTCAGGTAAGACCTACCTCCTGTTCAGTTCCAGTGAGAGCTCAGGTGTGAGCAGGTCATGTCCCTGTGAGGAAAGGCTTATCTCCATCTCCCTGTTCTGCTCCTCTCTTTCTGTATGATGACTCTCTTGGATTGTGGGTCAGTGTTAAATATATTCAGCAGTTGTCAGCAACTTTTCTGGGATGTTGGGTGTTGCACAGACAAAGTCGCAGGCCCTGCTCTAGAGAAGCTGGAGTAGGAAAACCTAAAGGAAAGGGTAGAGCTGTAACATGAATAGAGAGCTCTGACGGGTAGAGATGCTGGACTGCTGTGTCTGAAGGCACATGATACTATGTTTTTGGAAGTAGTGTTTGGTTGTGCTTGCCTCCCTGGCAGATCTGGAGATGGTAAACAGCAGAGACCAGGCTGCCTGCAGCTTCCCTGGGGAAGGGCTGGGGCAAGCTCTGCTTCTCCAGGCACAGGCTTTCCTTCCTGAAGGACTGCAGCAGGATATGACTTTGACGAGTATGAATACTGGTGTTTGGGTACGTAAAGAGCAGGTTTGCTTCTTCTGTAGCTATATCAGACCCATATAAACATCCTGCAGGGGTCTTCCACTGTGGGGCAGGCGCAGGCGACTGGTGCTGGTTGTGTTGCCATATGCTAGTCTCTCTGGGTCACTGAAGTGTGATACAGAGCCAGGGATGTTCCTGTTACCTCTGCCATCTCCTATTCTCTCTCTCTTGCTCCAGTGTAAGGACTGAGGTAGCTGTGCACTGGCTCCAAAGCTTGAGGCTCACACGAGGTCATGTTTTGCTTTCAGAGCAATTTGGGATCCCTCAAAATCCCCTGTGAGTGAAACCGAACCAGCCCTGGGCTGGCAGGGGGATTGTTCAGCTTTGGGCCTGCCTTTTCCTGGCTAAGCGTGCCCTGACCTACAGCATGTGCAGAAGCGGGACCTCAGAGCTAGAAAGCAAATACATCATTTTTCCCTATGTTTAATTAAATGAGAGATCATGAGTTAATCGCTTCCAAGCGCATATTTTTCCTGCAGTGCCTGGAATGATAATCCTGCGCGCTGCCCAGTAGGAGCTGCTTTGGCTGCTGCAACCCGCAGAAGGGACAGGGGAGCACAGGGAGGCATCTGGAAATGATTCTCCAGCTCAATCTGTGGAGCTCCACTCCCTGCAAGGCTGTAGGAGCTGATTTATCCTCAGGCTCTGGAGCCGTCCTGCTCCCATGGGGATCGTGCAAGGGATCCCATGGGGGCATGCAGAAGGCACCTCGCTTTCAGGGGTACAGCCCGTGAGCAAAGTTAGTCTGGGTGAGCCTGCAGACGCTTTCCTCTCCACTGGAACAGGGTGCTGTGCTTTTCTCCCTGAAAAGCAAAAAACAATCACCCAAAGAGCAGGTAGAACTGTTCCTGGTTATCTCACAGGAAGGTGGTGTAATTAAGGCAGCAGTGGGAGTGCTGACCTCTGTAGCCGCATCACTTAATAGTGTGTTGTTGTAGCTCAAACACCGAGAGGCAGGCAGGGCGCAGAAGGCAGGCTCTCTCCTCCCAGCCTCCCTTGAGCAAGCAGCAGAGGGGGGAGCTGGCACTTGCTCTGGGAAGATTTTTCTCTCTTGAACGCATTGCCGCTGTGATTAGAAAGGCTCAGGAAATGGGGCCGGGCCGGTTCTCCTCCCTGCAGAAATGGAGTGGGAAATCTCGTATTTTGTCAGAAAATCAAACCTTGTTTTTAGCCGAAAACCTTTTTGAACAGTGAAATATCTCGTTTTTAAAGGCAAAGCAGTCTGGTTTTCAGGTTTGTGTCAGAAGTGGAAAGGCTTCAAGGAAAGCCCAGAGATCTGTTTTTACTGGAAATAAGGTTTCTCATGTCAGCTGAGAGCTGAGCAGCCCCAGCCAAGTGGCATGGCACGGCAGCCTTTGCTCGCAGAACGACCAGCTCTCCTGGCCGTGCTTGTTCTGCCCCATAGCAGAGCTGGCTGGGGGCCACGAGCAGCCACTACCTCCTCCCAGCCTTACTGCTGTTTCTACTTTCCAGTTCTGGGGTGTGGAAGGGTTGGGTTGTCTCTTCCCCTCACATCTGAGGACTCTCCTTTTCTCTCCTCTATCCTGCATTCACAGTGTGTGTTGGTACTTGGGCAAGGGGAAGAAGGTGGGTGCATACAGGATGTGGCCAGGCTCTGGGCCGCTGGCACAAGGAGGGTGAAGAAGTGGCAGCTCCTGTCCAGGCTCCTGCTGCACGGTGACTCAGAGCTGGATGTACCATGGGCACCACTTGCTCCGCTCCACTGCCCAGCTATGCACCTCGCCCTGCCAAGCTGCAGCAGGCACTGGGTTTAACTGGGGCATGTTGGGATATGTAGTTTCATTCTTTGGCTGCTCATTGGAGGTCTGGGTTTCTCAGAGGAGAGCTTCAGATCCTTAGGCTGAATTTCTGCTGCAAGGTGAATCCTTAGGGTGTTATATGGGTCAGTCCAGCCTTCAAGAAAGGAGCCATAAGTCATAGGTTAGTCAAGCAGTGTGTCTGGTCTCACCATACTGATGCTTTTTAGGAGTCTCCAGACAGCATCTGGGCTGTCAGCAGGAAGAATCTGCCCTTCTTCATGTTCTTGACCAAGACTCAGTGTTTGAGAGATAAAATTCTTCAGCAAGATGCTAGCTTCTTAGCAAGGTGCTTGGGTGAGTTGTAGGGAAAATGATGCCAAGGTTTGCGAGCCCAGGGGTTCTAGCAGTGTTGCAACCCTTCCCCACACCAACCTTCATTGTCCAGAGCCATTTGGGTTGGTGTCCTGGGCCCCTGCTGGGAGGGTGCAGGTATTCAGACACCATGCAAGGTGTGTGGCCTTGGGGATCTTCTCTCTGCTCACCGGGCAGGCTGCCTTCTTGTTCTCCAAACCTGTAAGAGGCTCCCCACTGTTCAAACTTAATTGGCAAGCAGTAGGTCTCAAAGAGGAAGAAGCTGAGTCCTGAGTCAGAAAGAAATGTAGTACAGCAGGAGTTCCCAGTGGCTGGAGCTGCTATGTAGCTCTCTGTGCACACAAAGAGAGGCAGAAAACTGCACCTAGAAAAGCCCAAGAAGCTACTGGTTCTCCAGGTACCTCTTGGTAGGTTCCTTTCCCATCCCATAGTGGCTGCTTGCACCAGGAGAGAGAAATTTGTCCTCTGAGCAGGATTCTAGCAGATCCCAAGTTCTTCTTCCTTTTTCTTAGTTCTGGCTTGGTGTCTTCTGCACAGGCACTTGTAACCTAACCTCTCCCTGACTCCTGGGTCTTGCTGCAGTTTGTGAAGAGGAGATTGGATCTTAGGGCTGAGCAGCAGAACTTTGCCACAGGTCTTTATTACTCTATTCACTGGCCTCATGGCTCCTGTTGTGTACAGGATGGGGAGGGCAGCCCACCCTACCCCACTCATTTCTGACCCTCTTCAGACCCAGGCCCTGCTGGGCTCTCTCTTGCTCTCCAGGCAGGATCATGCTGACTGGTTTCCATCAACACTATGCCCACTGAGCCCATCCTGTCCCCATGTGCTGCTTTCCTCTTCTCTCTCTCTGTGCTCCAGAGCTGGCTGGCGGCTGAACAGCAGTGAAAGGCAGCATGGCTGGATGTGACCTTAACCTTGGCTTTATTTAGCGCCTTGATTTATAGAGGAGTTATTTTAAAAGTGTGTTTCTCTTTTGGGAGGTGTGGTGAGCATGTGGTGAGTGGTGGCAGTGAGCTGGAGTTCATAGGTCCCCCTGTGCTGCTGTCAAAGAAGCACTTGAGTCCCAAGGCACCTTCTACTTGGGGAGATGCTCTCTGGCTTGCTTGGAAAACACTCGTGTTACTGCTTGTGCTGAGTGCCTGAGAAGGAAACAAGGGCCCAGGACCTCTCCCATTAGGGGAATATGGCAATCCTGTTGGAGGCAAGGAAGCCTGGAATCTGCAGTCCCTACAGGAGGGTGCTTTCTCCAGGGAGTGTCCTGTGCTGGGTTCTGTCAGCTCTTGGGGGTCACTGTGGCTGTAAGGGGAAGAGTGCCAAGGCAGGAGTACCCTCTCCTTGGATCCTTGCTGGGTTTAGCTTGTCCTCCTCCTCCTCTCCAGGTACTCACCTCATCCTGGGTCGCAGAGGCTTCTCCTCATGCCTATTGGGGGTTGAATCATCTGCTTGAAGTAAGGTTTTGTAAGTAGGATTGTCTGTAGACTCCAGGTGTATCAGCCTCTGGAATCATGGAATACATCCTGGTTTGGATTGGAAGGGAGCTTAAAGCTCATTCACTTCCAATCCCCTGCCACAGGCAGGGACACCTTCCACTAGACCAGGTTGCTCCAAACCCCGTCCAAGTTGGGCTTGACCACTGCCAGGGATGGAGCAGCCACAGCTCCTCTGGGCAACCTGTGCCAGGGCCTCAGCACCCTCACAGGGAAGAGCTCATCTCAATCTGCCCCCTGTCAGGTTAAAGCCATTCCCCCTTGTCCTGTCCCTACAGGCCCTTGTCCAAAGCCCCTCTCCAGGTTTCTTGCAGCCCCTTTAGGCACTGGAGCTGCTCTAAAGTCTCCTCTTAAGGAGCCTTCTCTTCTCCAGGCTGAACCAGCCCAGCTCTCTCAGCCTGGCTCCAGAGCAGAGCTGCCCCAGCCTTTGCAGCATCTCTGTGGCCTGTGCTGCTTCAAGCTGGTTCATATGAGTTCCCTGAGCCTCCAAACCACATGTGTGGTAGTAGGCAATGTGAACAGATGAGATGTGTGAGCCTTGCCATCTGCACTCCAGAAATGAACAGGAAGACTGTGGAGCCTCTTGCAGCCCTTGTGGCCCTTTCCTCAGGCCAGTCTGCAGTCTGAGAAGTTAATTAGTACAAATATGCAGCCCCATCCCTTGGACTTAGATGGTTTCATAAGTCCATGATGGAGGCGGATCTGCTCCTGGTGTTGCTTCCTTGTTCATTTGCAGCACATGGAGGCTGCATTCTATAGCTGCCCAAGAATGCTGGTGCTACAGGCCCATCAGTGTGAAAGGACTGGGAATTTGCTCCCTGTTCATGGCTTTTTTTTGAATTAGCAGAGCATGGTGGAAAAAAAATAAATCTCTGTTTCTACCAAATTGTAGGGGTTAAAACCTTCTCTCTGTCCCATTAAAGCCTGCACAGCTATCATGGCTTTGAGGTATGATCTCGGCAGAGAGAGATAAAGCCTCTTCAGCAGAGTGCACTGTTAGCGCTGAACTCAGCAATGGCTGCAGGCTATGGTTATTCTGCATTTTACTAAAGGAAGGACAATCTAGGACTTGGTTTATTTTAACCATATAAAGGCTTTTTGATTTGATGCCAGTGTTAATAATTGCCTTGTGAAGGCTTTGCTAAGGCAGCAGGAATAGTGTGAGAGCCTTCGAGCGATGCCCTGACTCATATTTAAATATTTTTACTTCTTTGTTTTATTTTAAATAATAAACTTTTTTTTTGGGGGGGGGGGGGGAAGAGTGGGAGGAGGGGTGTAATAGCTGAGAGCATTTTGCTCAAGCAGGCTGCAGGGGCGACGATGACACAGAACCAACTCCAGCTTGTTTTGACTGATACCTGTGGAATGCGAAGGGTTAGACGGGGGTTGTTGTCAGATGCTACCAGCAGTAACACAGCTGTGGTAGTGCTGGGCTCACTATGGTGGCTGGTGCTGGGTGGGAGAGCACCCAGGGAAGGCCAGTTTTGGCTGCAAGGCCACAGGCACTTGCTGGGATAGGTTGGTTCAGGAGAGGTCACTGGAGTGGCATTTGCCTTTAGCTGGCTGTGCACGTCTTTTCTGTCATTCCATGTGGAATCGTGTGTAATGTTCAGTGTGTGGTGTCAAGATTTACCAATGTTAGGTAATGTCTAATTGTGAGAGGCTTTGTGTTAGGCTGGGTACCCCTTACCCTAGCCTACAACTCCATGTCTTTTTTTATCAGGTACAGGATACCATGTAAAAGGAACATTCCTTATTTGGATTATCTTCTTGAGTCCATACAACTCATCCCACAGTTCTGTCCTCTGCTTTCTCTTGCAGAACTGTGCTGAGGTGTCCCCTTGTACCCTGTGTAGAGAGGTCTTGACCAGAGCTCTGCAGGAGCTGCGGGCTGCTGCACAGAGCAGGCTGACTGTCAGCTCTTGGCAGTTTTCTCTTGACCTCTATAATATCTAGTGGCGGATTTTCTCTGAAGACCTGTTCCTATAGAGAAGGAACTTCCCAGCTTTTCGTTTCAAGTAATGGAATAAAAGTTGAGGGTTTAAACTTTTCTGGAAAGCTTGTTCAAAATGGCCTTCTCCTTCCATTTGGGATTTGGGTTAAATGCTCAACCCTAGCATTCAGTGCTTGGAAGCGTGCACACAGGGCATTGCCTGAGTGTCCTCTCCTGTGCAATTACAGAATCCCAGAATCTCCTTGTTTGGGCTGGAAGGGACCTTAAAGCTCATCCAGTTCCAATCCCCTGCCACAGGCAGGGACACCTTCCACTAGACCAGGCTGCTCCAAGCCCTGTCCAACCTGGCCTTGAACACTGCCAGGGATGGGGCAGCCACAGCTTCGCTGGGCAACCTGTGCCAGGGCCTCAGCACCCTCACAGGCTCTCCTGCAAGAAAGCTTTGCAACAGTGCAGGGAGTTCATATTGTGCTTGAAGCACCCAAGCCTCTAAAGAAGGAATTTAAAGATCATTATGCTGCGAGAGGTGGGAAGGCTTGTGTGAAGAGCATCTGGCTGCAGGTCAGTTCAGGCTTGCTGTGAGACTGCTGTGTCTTCTCAAACCAGTGGGGGTATCTGGAATGATGGTCATGTGCTCCCTTGGAGTGCAAGAAGCGAGATGGTTTGCTTCCTCCCTATCCATTTATCCTGCTGTTCCCCAGTGGCTGTGTAAGCTGTTCTGGTGCTGCTTTGTTTAACTTTCTACCCTGATCTTGCAGTGTATCTGAGGTGTGTTTTCAGGCATGTCCATCCAGCTGTTCCTCTTCTGCAGGAGGCTGTAGAGCTTCTGAGCCAGCAGCTGAAATTCTTTTCCTGTCTCTAGTAAAGGGAGGTGCATTTGAATCAGATGAGGATCTGGCCAGACACCTGAGTAAACTTTCATTTGGTTTTGTAGCAAAACTCGCTCCCACTGGCTCTAAGTTAGCCAGAGAGGTCCCCTCTAAAACAGAGAGGAAAGGCGGGATCCTGAGCCTCTCTCCAGATGTGTACAGATTTATTTTGTTTACTATTACTTCTTGGCAAGCTCTCTTGATCTACCCTCATGGAGCAGATCATGATTTGGCCTCTAGCACTGTAATTGCTCCTGACACTGTGGGCAAGCTCTGGCTGGCAGGCTCTCCTGAATGAAGGTGGAAGTAGGAAAGCCATCTCCTCTGATTCCCAGGCAGGAAATGGGCATCTTATGTATGGATGCACATGCTCAGGCACCAGAGGCAGCTGTGTTCACACACTCCTCTTGTGAGGCATCTGCCCCTACAGAAAACTCCCGGCTCCCAGAGTGGACCCTTCATGAGAGGCAAACAGCTTTTAATAACAAGAAATTGCACTGCAGGGTGCCTTCCTGCAGTACCAAACAGCTTATCCTGTGCAAGACTCCAGAGCACAGCAGGCTGAGGAGCTTCAGCCCAACTCCCCTTAGCCCACTGAGGAGTGTAGCACTGGGCTTTAATGTGCCCAAGACCCACGTATAGGAGCTGCGGTGCTGCAGGTCTCTCCATCCACCCCATGATCCTGTGTCTCGCTTGCACGCACTCACGTGCTGCAGGAATGATTTAGCAGCTGCCCCACCCAGCACAGGCAGAAGGACTTGCTGCGTAAGCAAAAGCAGGGAAACCTCGCTGCTGTGCACAGCGAGCGCCGTGCTTGCCTTGCAGGAGAGCTGTGCTCTGTTTACCTGGGGTCACCAGATGCCAAAAGGAGCGAGCAAGGACAGTGGTTTGCTCCTGCTGACCTTCTCTCCTCCTGCCCTTGGAGGTGGCTGCGCTGATGGGTGTAGGGCTTGCCAGGGCACCCATGTCGTGGTACCGCTAACATTTTCTCTCGTGGCAGGACTCAGAGTCGCTGGACGGCTGCATTCAGAGTACGTTATCGGCACTCTACCCTCCGTTTGAGGCTACCGCAGCCACTGTTCTGTGCCAAGTTTTTGATGTGGTGGAGAAGACGTACCGTGGGGATGGACTACGCTACCTCATAGACTTCCTGATTCCAGCCAAGCACATCCTGCAGTGCATTCAGCAGGATGCCTGTGTGAGTACATTATGCTCTCTGAGGCCTGCAGAGGCTTTCTTGGAGAGCAGGCTTTCTGCTCTTGTATGTAAAGCGGCTGGCAAAAAGCACTCGCGTGTGTACAGCAGCCCAGGTGGGAGGGCAGGCAGACAATTAGGAAATAGTTGAGAAACTGCAGTTGAAACTTAACCATGCAGAGATCAGATGTGGAGCAGTGCCCTTGCCTTCGGTAACTGGGAACTCCAAATAGAAGGCTTAAGGGATTCAGACAAGAGGTTTAGCGAAGCATTTGCTGGATATGGCTGACTCAGGTGGCTTCTAACCCCAGCCATTCCTGGCCCTGTGGATGAAGCTGTTGGGCTCCTGCCACTGGCAGGAGGATGTATGGGGCAAAATGCTGCCAGTCAGTGTTTTTCCCAGAACTCCATCTCTGCTTTGATGGTTGCTGGAACGGTCACAATACTCCGAAGCCCCAAGGAGTCGCGTTACATTTACTGCCAGAACGAGTCCAAGATTAACATGCATTACTGTTGGGAGTCCGAAATGTCAGAAACGATGAGTCAAGTGCCTCCATCATAAACTTGGCTGAAAGTCTGCATGAAAAAAACCCCAACAACCTAAAACTCAGATTTGTTCTAGCCTTTTTGTCTCTGAACCTCAGCAGTGTGTGCAGCCAGACTTTTGATAGAAATCTTCATTGTGGAAGGCAAGAGACTTCCGAGAGGAGGAAAAATACAAAATTGAAACCGAAAAAGTCAATTACTCATTGACTCAAGGGGAAATGCTGGTGGGGGGGCAAACGCTGTGGGAGGAAACACTCATCGCACGGGATAGCTCCATGTCACAAGCACTTGGGAGCTGGTCACCCCGCAGGTGCTGTGGTGCAGTGTTTGTTCTGCTGTTGTCACCCTCTGACCTGCAGGATGGGTGTCAGTACTGGGGCTGTCCCCTGGGCACTGGGCTGGGACTGGTGGGGCCGTGGGCCCACCACAGGCCATGGCTGCCCTCAGGGACAGGGGTGTGGTGGTAGGGCAGGCCTTGTGCTGCCAGGCAGCCAGTGGGAGCACAGCAGAGGCTGCAGCAGCCAGTGGGAGCATGGAGCTGCCTTGATGTACATGGGGCCTAGGGGCTGTTGGAGCAGGAGATATTGAGGTAGTGGGCCTGAGGTGGGAGAGGTGTGAGTGTGGTGAGTTCTGGGGACCCTGAGGTGGGAGAGGTGTGAGTGTGGTGAGTTCTGGGGAACCTGAGGTGGGAGAGGTGTGAGTGTGGTGAGTTCTGGGGAACCTGAGGTGGGAGAGGTGTGAGTGTGGTGAGTTCTGGGGAACCTGAGGTGGGAGAGGTGTGAGGGTGGTGAGCTCTGGGGTCCCTAAGGTGGGAGGGTGTGAGGGCTTCCTGGAGGAATTCAGTGTGCTGGTGGCCACCCCTCATGCTCTGGACTGGAGCATGGGCCCAGGGGATATATAAGCAAGGGGTATGGTGGTGGCTGAGGTGATGGTCTTTTGGAGAGGGAAGCCAATATGGTGGGTCTGTCTGTCACATGCAGCACTGCTTGAGGAGGTGGGACAGGAGCTGTTCTTGGAGCCACCTTCCTGTCTCAGCCCCAGGAATGGGGGACACCACAGGACCTGCCCAGTAGCCACAAGATTTGCAGCTGGTGGCGGTGCTGGGGCAGTAAGGGCTCAGCATTATGTATGGGGGGATTTGCTGAGTTGTGAAATGACCTGGAGAATGGTCAACAAGAGGCAGTGTGCCTCTCAAAGAGCGCAGCTGGGTGCCTTGAGCCTTTTATCCTTCCTTGTGACCCTTTCTGGCCTTAACTCATGTTTTTGTAGTTTCAGACTCTCAATACAGGGAGAGCAAGGAAAGCTCTAGGAGCCTTGTGCTGGATTTAGCGATGGGTCTAGGCAATTCCATATTTTATTTGGAAGTCTGCTTGTTTTAATTTTTATTGCTGAAAGTTCTTTCTTTCATTTGTTGTGGATCCCTTGTCTTCCCCAAACCTCCACTATGTGCACCTTCTTTTGTCTTCACTGTCTTAAATCAAAGGACTATTTTTGTTAGTTTTTCTTAAAGAGTTTTGTCTTCCTTTTAGAGAGTCTAAACAAAAAGAGTGTTTCACCCTTAGTTTGTACTTCAGCTGGTACATGTGAGATTTTCCTAAACATGCTAAAGGGGAAAAGTAGCACCTGTCTGAATGACTGCTGTAGGAAATCTTGAGAGCACTATATCTTTTGTCAGCCTCTGCAATGACTGAAGTGTAAGTGGCTTCATGAAGTATTAGACAAGTTCACAGGCTTCAGCTGGACATATTAAAATCAATATGTGATCCCCAGGGGCTGGAGAGGGGTGTGCCAAGGGCTCTGTCTCTGCTTAACACAGAGTAAGAAAACAGATTTTGCCCTATCCTTCAGACAACATCCTGAGCTAAGTGGTCAGTTGGTTCATTCCAGTCTAGCTATCCCTGTAGCTCAAGGAGCTGCCATATTTGTGCCATCTTTGTCAGTAGTGCCCAGCTCTTTACTCAGAGGCAGCTTTATTCCTGGCTGCAGCCACTGGGTGTAGACTATGTGCCTGGCACTCCTCTGATGGGCCTGGTTTGGCTCAGGAGAGACTGGACACGAGGAGAGCAAATACTTGAGCCTCAAAGTGAAATGTTAAAACAACTGAAATAAGCCTCTTCACGTAATCCCTTTCAATGTGCATTATGGAGCAGGAGCAGCATGAGAGTGCTTCACTTCTAACATTCTAAAACTCTCAAATGTTTAGGCTGTTGAAGGACTTTGAACTCTTGCTTGGATGTTACTCTGGCTCTTGCTGCAGTTTAGACTGTAGCTTTGTGTGATTTTCCAGGAACTTCAGTGCATTTTGCAGTTTCAGTTTTGTGATCTTATTGCTGAGTTTTCTTCTGCTTGTCAGCCAGTAGGCAGGCAGGTCATCTAGGTGGTGAGGTGAGGTTTTGGATGAATAGCCACCAAATAAGTTACTCTGCATCCAGGTTTTAACAGAAACTCCATGTCAGGTGGGTGCACATGAAATTCAGCTTTATGTTCATGCTATTCCTGATTGTGTATCTCACTTTTCAGGCATATAAGCTATTTATAATAATTTAACTCTGTGCTGCAAGCGGCAGTCTTGGTTTGCTGAATTTAACTGCTGTGTAAGAAAGGATCTAGCTGGTAGAGGTATCTGTGTCTTAGAGATCAGAAAGCTAAGAGTGTAAGACTGCATAACTTAGCTCCCTGTGCCTTTGAGGGAAGCATAAGCAACTGTGAGTTATGTTGTAACGCTTCTAAGCTCTTAAATTAATAGAGAAAAGAAAGGGAGGTGGGTCTGCTCAGAGTTCAAGGTTAGAATATAAAAGTAGTATTATCATCCTTCAAATGAATGAAAACTGAAGTGTAAGACTAAGTTTAGTAGTGGTACAATATGAAGGCACAACAGCAAGGCAGTTGCACTGAGCAAACAGAAATAAAACTGCCATGACTGAAATGGATATGGATTTGACTGTACCAGAGAAAAGGGAGTGGCTGGAATCCTGGAACATGGAAGGAGTTACCATGTAATGCTGAATGTCTGGTAACGGGGACTTTCATTGAATCTGTTAAATCAGGACTAGTAACAAAATACAGAGAACAAACTGAGCAGGTAACATGCACCGAGCAAGGACTGAATTAACTGACCCATTAAAAACTGGGTAATGTTTTTCATGTGCGAGGTAATACAAGACTGGCCTTTTCCATAAATAAGCTCTCTCCAGAGAGAAAAGTTTCATTGTCTCATCTCTTCCATAAAGGATTTATTACAGAGTCATATGGAAAATGAATTATTGTGCCAAAGGGATAGAGGTTTATGCAAGTATTGCAAGATGGGTAACAAACTGATGAAAGGGAGGGTGTTTGTACTGCACTGCAAACTGAGTTGGAGGCAGGAGTCATGAGACACGCATTACTCCTTGCCCATAAACTTGGCATAAAAAGTAAGAGTGCGCATGCAACAGGTATTTGGGAATAAACCTGTTTGGGAGACACGAGCAATGACATATAGGAGGAGGGAGATAACTGTATTACACAAGAGGAGCCCTAAAACTTTGTACTTCAGTTTTTATAACAGTAGACTTGGAGGGTCAGCCTGTGCCTGGCTCCACAAAGCAACAGGGAGGATTTCTGATGGGAACTGGCATTCATCAGTTTGGAAAGAACAGTGGGCAGGTGATGGGGTTACTATAGGGGCATGACTGGAGGACATGTGGGATATTGGCTTTAAGAGGTGCTTCTAGAACAGCTGGGAAGTATTGGTGCTGTTATACATGGTGCTTAGCAATACTTTGCATGATGGAAAAGTGGAACAAAGGAAAAGGTATCACTAGGGAGGCACTTCAGACAGGCTGAAGAGATGATCAAGGGAGATGGGCTAAGGTGTTGTAACATGGCTTAATGATTTTAAGCAGTGGGAACACATCCAGAGAATAAGCTCCAGGGTTGAGGAGGAGCAGTTATTGAATCTGGAGGATGATTTGGGCTTCTAAGCCTCTGAGGTACTTTGCAGCAGGTGCAATGAGGATTAAAAACTTGCTGGGCTGAGGAAAGTAAACCTTGATGAATATAGGAAAGAGATTACTTGATGCCATTACCTGTTGTTTCAAGGTGTGTGAGGACCCAGGAGGTTCCTTCCAGTTCTGTGGTTTCTCTGCTATATAACTAAATATTTGATTTAAAGGTTTGGGGTTTTTTTTTCCCCACATCTGTCTGTTCTTCAATTGTATTTTTATAGATTGCTCTGTCTGTCAAGACTTCTATTTGGCCATGTAAGAGAAACAAGATAAAATGGCTGAAGTCTGATGCTGCCAGTGTCTTTGGGCTTTCAGATGACAGCTTTCTAATTTAAGAATTGCATCTGGTACAGGTGAATCCTGTTTAAGCCCTTGTCATGACAGAGAAAGATGAAATTAAATCATGAGTTTCATGATTATGTCATGGCTTAATTGAAATCTTACTTTACCCAATCAGAATCAAGTTCAAAGCAGTGATTTGTTTTTGTTTTTTTTTTTTTTTAAATTACCATAAAACTGTAAATAATTGAGCCAAGTCAGTTCAGCCATGAAACTTAATTCTACTTGACTGGGATTTGTGTGAAACTTGTCCTGTGTGCTACTATGTTTTTGAAAGGAGGAAATCCCTTGTATGTGAAGTGCAGCTCCTCACAGCTTGCTGATGGGGCTTGCTGCCTTCTTTCTCTGTGGTTTTGCTGTGCTTTCCTCACTTGCTGCTTCCTTTCTCCCGCTTTGTCTTGCTCTGCAGTATCTCGTTCTGTTTTCTGGTAGGTTGTGGCCATCCCTTGCTGCTGTATCTTGTGTAACTTGTCTCCATGCATCTCATGTGGGCTCTTCATAGCACAAGATGAGTGATGTGTTTTACCTGGCTCCATGCTCTTTAATTTGGCTTCACCAAAATTAGGTGGAACATGCTGCACACTCCAGCAGAGCACATGAGGGAATAATAACAAGTCCTCAGACAGACCTCGGCATTTCCATTCTGCTTTCCTTCATCAGCAAAGCTTTTCATTAGTCTGCTGGAAGGGAGGTGAAGACCCACCACTGCTTCACCAGGGGAAACACATTTCATAGTGCCAGGCTGACTAATGGCATCCTGTGCAGTGAGGTTTCTGCAATCTGTAGGCTTCATCTGGTGGGTCTGTATTGAGTGTACCTGGTGCAACCTAGAGCTGACTGTGGATGTTCTGGAATTGATGGGTGTTATTTGCCACCTCTGCTAAGGCTGTGTGTGGTCTTTAGTTGTGGACAATGGGTTTTGTCCATGCATTGTAAGCAGACTGCTCTTTGCCTGTGTTTCTGTAATGGCACTTGGTTAGGGATGCGGTTGGTGTGGATTTTCTCTTTCTTGGTCAGTCCAGTTGGTCCAAATGAATCACAAATGGGGCAGAGACAGAGTCTCCTGCCTTCAGCTCTTGGAGGTGGGATCTCCTGATTATGCTGGGGTTCTGGGCCTTAGACCTCTGCCTGTCTGTGCTGACTCATCTTTAAAACCGGACTGAAACTTCTGGCAGCTCATTGGTTCTTCTTCAGATTCTGAGATGATGCTGACTTGTGTTGGTAGCTTTTCTTGTTTCTGCTTTTTAAAGAGAAGACCTCAGAGTGGAGAACTCCCCTACACAAATGACCAAAGACCCTAAATTCAACTGTTGTATTGCTACAGGTGTGAAAGAGAAGCATTGATCTCTCTTGTCCAACAGCTTGAGCTTTTCCTGATACTGAAACTCTTTCTTTTCTCCATAGGTTCAGTACTGTGGCTTGCTGTTTCGCCACGAGGGCTGGCCCCTCTGTATCCATGAGAAGATTGTAGTCCAGCTGGCTTCCATTGACTGGCGAATCTTGAAACCTGGTGACTTCTACCTGCAGGTGGTTCCCTATCTGAAGAAGTCTCCACGTATTGTATTGAAATGTTTGGCAAAAGACAAGCATAATGTAGAGGAAGTTGTGATTCCAGAAGTTTCCTATACCTCTATTTTTACTCTGGAATGGTTGAGTACTTTCAATGGAGAGCGGATGGGTATAGCACTGGAAAATTGTTTACTAACCACTGATGATAAAATATTTCGTGTCCCCTGGGATAAAGTGGTTAATCCTGAATTTATAAATAAACCAAAAAAAATTGAAAACAGTATAATCTCTCCAGAAATTACAGAAGAACGTTCAGTTTTGTGCCTCCCCATGGACCATGCTGTGTGCAGTTCACCAGACCTAGGATCTCAGTGTCTGCAGGAAGAAAGTCCAATTCAAGACAGCCTGGTCATCAGCAGCACAGCTCCCCATTTAAGTGAAGCTCTTGTCAATGGTGTCTGTACAAGTCCTGTGCCTCAAGAGAACTTGAAAAGTGACCTTGAAGGGGAGTACGTTGAGCTGACAGAAGTTTCACTGCCCAGGTTTGGGCCACAAACAGGCTCTTTAACGCAGTCGCTAGCTTTAAATTATCTAACTCAGCCCAGAACAACAGTGAATGCATCTAAGGGTAAGCACAGGTTCATCGTCATTCAAGACAGTACCTACTGCAAGAACATAATTCAGTCAGCACTTACGCAGAAGGAGCACTGTCAAACAGACACCCTGAGAACCTCTTCTGCAGAAGTTCTCAAAAATGTAATCCCATTGGAAAACAGCAAACTGGTGGAACGTGGAGAGCTCTCCCCAGAAGGTCAGCTGATACCAGGTGGCCCTAGAAACATGGGGAATAGCTTTCCTGGGGCTGAATCTCCTGTCTGCAGTGCAGGAGATTCATCTGCAGAGCAGGAAATCTGCAGTGAACACTCAGTTGATTTGAGATACACACTGTGCAGCTACAGTGATGTGTGTGCTGGAAACAGTGTCAGCTGCAAAGCACAAATGCCTGGTGCTCCTGGAAACATGGAAAGAGAAAGTGATGGTCCTAGTGAAAGTGCTGGTGTTGAAATATTAGAGCAGAGGCCAGAACGACTGACTGAGGGTCAAGATGAGGTGGCACAGATCCGTGCCTCTCCTGTCTTTGTTTCAGGGTCTTTGGGCCTGCACTGCACACTGAAGAAAGGTTCTGATATTTTTTGCCAGAGTGGAAGTGAAAGTGTTGCACCAGCCCAGGCCACTGCATTGCTTGTCACACCTGAGGGTTCAGATGTAGGTGTGGAAGGAGGCTCTCTTTCAGGGAACACAGCAGATGCAGAAGTTGTTGCTGCTTGCTTCAGTGATCAGGAAGCAAACCTTAGTTCTCCATTAAACCCTCCAGAACAGAACCAAAGAGTAGTAGATGAATTTGAGCTGGGAAGACTGGACAGCCCAGAGGAAGTCAAAGAGGCCGAACAAATATTGACTGCAAATGGGAGTCAGACTAGTGAAAGTCCCTGTTCTGATAAAGCTCCTACAGATGGGCTTTTGTCAGGTGGTGAAGAGCAAAAGGTCTCTACCTGTTGGCATAAGGAAGCTGAAGAAGTCATGCTACTCCAAGCTGCTCTGTCAGCAGAGGGTGATCAAATGGCAGCACAATTAAATAGCAGTGACACTTTGATAGGCCCTGATGCACAAGCAGAAGGCTCAGGTCAATCCAGAACCCAGAGGTCTGGAGAGGGATGTGAAGATCCACAAGGACGAGTAGAAAGCCATGGCTGTAAAAGTGAAGAGAACTTTGTGCTGAACCCAGAGCATATCACAGTACAGGACTTGCAGGAGGGAGAAGAGAACCAGGAAAGTGTTTCCTGTGGGGAAAAGTCAACTGTACCCTTAAAAACACTGGAATCCATTGAAGAGGAACTGGAGGTTGGACCACTCTCAGCAGGACCCACTAAGGGGCATATGGAGTGCACTGTTCTGCACTCCCACCAAGAGGCAGCTTCTGGGGCATCACATCCTGAAGGTACAGCAGTTGAGTGTGAGTGTGTTTGTCTGTTTGATAACATGGGTAGAAAGCAAAGTCTTCAAGAGGCACTGCTGACAAGTGTGTCTGCTGGGAGGTTTGGGTTATTGCACAAACTAGAGGAAGGTAATGAAGTTGTAATTTTTGTGGTTTGAAATTAGCTTTCTCTTCCCAGGTGGGTTTATGTAGATGTTTCCATAGAATCATAGAATAGTTAGGATTGGAAAGGACCTCAAGATCATCTAGTTCCAACCCCCCTGCCATGGGCAGGGACACCTCACACTAAACCATATCACCCAAGGCTTCATCCAACCTGGCCTTGAACACTGCCAGGGATGGAGCATTCACAACCTCCCTGGGCAACCCATTCCAGTACCTCACCACCCTCACAGTAAAGAATTTCTTCCTTATATCCAGTCTAAACCTCTGCTGTTTAAGTTTCAACCCGTTACCCCTTGTCCTATCACTACAGTCCCTAATGAAGAGTCCCTCCCCAGCATCCCTGTAGGCCCCCTTCAGATACTGGAAGGCTGCTATGAGGTCTCCACGCAGCCTTCTCTTCTCCAGGCTGAACAGCCCCAACTTTCTCAGCCTGTCTTCATATGGGAGGTGCTCCAGTGCCCTGATCATCCTCGTGGCCCTCCTCTGGACTTGTTCCAACAGTTCCATGTCCTTTTTATGTTGAGGACACCAGAACTGAACACAATACTCCAAGTGAGGTCTCACAAGAGCAGAGTAGAGGGGCAGGATCACCTCCTTTGACCTGCTGGTCTCGCTCCTCTTGATGCAGCCCAGGATACGGTTGCTTTTTGGGCTGTGAGCACACACTGAAGCTGGCTCATGTTCATTTTCTCACTGACCAACACCCCCAAGTCCTTCTCCACAGGGCTGCTCTGAATCTCTTCTCTGCCCAACCTATAGCTGTGCCTAGGATTGTTCCAACCCAGGTGTAGGACCTTGCACTCGTCATGGTTAAACTTCATAAGGTTGGCATCAGCCCACCTCACAAGTGTGTCAGGGTCCCTCTGAATGGCATTCCTTCCCTCTAGCATATCAACAGAACCACACAGCTTGGTGTCATCGGCAAACTTGCTGAGGGCACACTCAATCCCACTGTCCATGTCAGCGACAAAGATATTAAAGAAGACTGGTCCCAACACTGATCCCTGAGGGACACCACTCGTTACTGATCTCCAGCTGGACATTGAACCGTTGACCACAACTCTTTGAGTGCGGCCATCCAGCCAGTTCTTTATCCACCGAGTGGTCCACCTATCAAACTGATGTCTCTCCAGTTTAGAGACAAGGATGTTGTGTGGGACAGTGTCAAACACTTTGCACAAGTCCAGGCAGATGACATCAACTGTTCTACCCCTGTCCATCAGCTCTGTAGCCCCATCATAGAAGGCCACCAAATTGGTCAGGCAGGATTTCCCCTAGTAAAGCCATGCTGGCTGTCACCAAGCACATTGTTGTTTTTCATGTGCCCTAGCATGCCTTCCAAGAGAATCTCCTCCCAGATTTTGCCAGGCACAGAGGTGAGACTGACTGGTCTGTAATTCCCTGGGTCATCCATTTTCCCCTTCTTGAAAATGGGGCTTGTATTTCCCTTTTTTCAGTCATCAGGAACTTCACCTGTCTGCCATGATTTTTCAAATATGATGGCCAGTGGCTTTGCAACTTCATTCGGCAGATCCTTCAGGACCCGCGGATGGATTTCATCAGGTCCCATGGACTTGTGTACATTCAGGTTCTTAAGATGGTCTCGAACCAGATCCTCTCCTACAGTGGTCCAAGTTTTCACAGTCCCTGCGTCCGCGCTCCAAGACTTGGGTGGTGCGATCAGAGCCTTTGCCAGTGAAGACTGAGGCAAAGAAGCCATTCAGAACCTCAGCCTTCTCCAAATCCTGTGTAGCCAGTTCTCCCAAAAGTTTCCAGAGGGGCCTACATTGTCCTTAGTCTGTTTTTTAGCCGCTACATACCTATAACCTTCCTGTTATCTTTAACATCCCTAGCCAAGTTTAGCTCCAACTGGGCCTTAGCTTTCCTAACTTGGTCCCTAACTACCCGGACAACATCCCTGTATTCATCCCAGGCAACCTGTCCTTGCTTCCACCTTTAATAAGCCTCTTTGTTCCTGTGAATTTTTCTCAGCAGCTCCTTATCCACCCAAGGAGGTCTCCTGGCCCTCCTGCTGTACTTCCTTCTAGTCGGGATGCAACACTCCTGAGCTTGTAGCAGGTGATCCTTGAATATTAACCAAGAGTCTTGGGCCCCCCTGCCCTCTAGGGCTATATCCCATGGAACCTTGCTAAGCAGGTTCCTGAAGAGCCCGAAGTCTGCCCTCTTGAAGTCCAGGGCAGTGAGCTTACTGCACACTCTTCTCACTGTCTTGAGGACCTCGAATTCGACCATCTTGTGATCACTGCATCCAAGATTTCCCTGGAGAGTCACATTTCCAACGAACTCTTCCCTGTTGGTGAGCACGAGGTCAAGCAGGGCAGCTCTCCTCGTCGGCTCCTTTATTGCTTGCAGAAGGAAGTTGTCAAATTTACTTTGGTACAGAACAAAGTTCCAGTGTAAATGATTTTTTTCAGTTAATCTGAATGCTGGTGACCTCCACCCGTTACATACACCATGTGCATGTTATGGATGCATGAGGATGCATGGATGCAATAGGGATGTGTGAGAAAAGAATGTCTTAACCATACAGGCCTTTCATAGTTGAAAACTGGCTTTAGGAAGGTGATTGTCGCAAGAGGAAGCAGCATTGGATACCAAAGTAAAATACTAGCTCTGTAAACATGACCTGAAGATCAACAAATGTGTGTGTTGGTAACTGATTTAAGAAGCAAACTGTAGATTGAGGGATTCCTCCTTCTTCCCACCCTTCCCCTCCAGAATGCTTTCTTCAGCTTGGTTATGTTTCAAGTAGGAGCTGTTTAACTCCAGTGGGAGAGCACAGAGAAATTAAGTATCTAACTTCAACTCAAGCAGTATGCTCAAGCAGGTCTTGCCGAGGTTCCTGTGGGGGAGCTGTGTTCCTTCTGAAGGAATCAGAGGCAACCCAGGTATCTGCTTTTTGCAGCTAGCCATAAGCAGGCAACTCGTAACCGCAGGGATGTGATGTTGGCTCTGCTGAGCCTGCCAAGCTGTAGATATGCAGATCCCATGGAGGAGCTGGTGTATGGTGGGGGCGGTGGAACATGCCATTCCAGTTCAGCAACTCTCATTTTCTGAGACCCCTGGCTAGGAGGATTACCTGGGTTGGGATGTTGGAGTGAGGACTATTGAGAGGGTTGGAGGTAGACATCTACATTGCTAAACTGTGTCTGTGGAGGAACAGGTCAAAAGCTGGTTGGCTTGGGACCGGCTGCCAGTGTAGTGCTTGCATTGGCCCTAAACTGGGTAAGAGCATGTATCACTGCTGCAGCACTGCTCTACGTAGCTGCAAACGCAGCTGCTTTCTCAAACATCCAAAAGTCAAATTTTACCCAATGCCTTACTGTGACTTGCTAATGGAACTTAAGTGAGTGTTGATTAAAATGAAATTTCATTAGCACCTGCATCAAAATACTTTAATTCCATAATTAGGCAAACCCACAGTTGCCACGTATTTCTGATACTTCAGCCTCCCAGTACCTTAAGAGGGCCTACAAGAAATCCAGAGGAGGAATTATTTCAGTACAAAGGGAAATGGCTGTAACCTGGCAGAGGGGAGATGAAAGTGAGATCTTAGGAAGAAGTTGTTCCCTTTGAGGGTGCTGTGGTGGCACAGGTTCCCAAGAGAAACTGTGGCTGCTGCATCCCTAGCAGTGTTCAAGGCTGGGTGGGACAGGGTTTGGAGCAACCTGGCCTAGTGGAAGGTATCCCTGCCTGTGGCAGGCAATTGGAAGTGAATGAGCTTTAAGGTCCCTTCTAACCCAAACCAATCTGGGATTCTATGATACTTCTGGAGTGACAAGAATTTCTCTTTTGTGAAGCTCAGAAGTTTATTTTTCTGAAGTATGTGTCCTTGTGAGGATCTACCACCATAAGCAGAAAAAGAGAGGTCCACTTCTGCCTGTCTTTAGGGGATGTTACCTGGGGGCTGTATGTCAGTACAGAGCCACACCGTTGATATCCATTCCCCTGGCCAAGCTGAACCCAGCTTGATTTTGTTTTTCTGAAGCACTGGACACCAGAAAGCTGGGCTGTATTGAGTGCTGGGTGCACAGAGAGTCTTCTCATGATTCCAGTGGCTGCTTGTTTGTTCTGTGTTCCCATCTCCTTTTTCTAAAATAAGCAAGATCCAGCTGGTGTGTGAGACAGTCAGTTGATGTTCTTCCTGTTCCACAGGATGAGTCGTGTCGACGGACCTCTCTGGGGTACGTGTGGAGTTTGTTCTTAATGAAAGACAATTTAAATGTTTCCAGGGATTGGGCCGAAATAAGTGACATTGGTGGCTCAGCTCTGCTGGTGTTAAAATTTGGCCTTGTAGTTAAAAAACCCTGTTATCTCAGAGCTTATAAAGCCAAAGAAACAAATCACCAGGAAAACCCCCAAACCAACCCCTCTTTAATGCACAGGGGCAGCTCAGATATGTGTTAATGCCATGAGTACTTCTTAAACACTATTGCTGGGACTATAATAAGCTTAATCCATTTGATTGCTTTGACATTCAAACAGGCTATCTCATTATCTAGCCCCATTAAACCCTCAAAGATAGAGTAATAAGATAATTCAGAGATAAAATTATGAAGTGGAGCAAATATGCTACAAATGGACTTTTTCTCTTCGAGTCAGTGTCTACACAAGTTAAATTCTCTGTAACTGTGTCTTGGTGGGGTTGTTTTCTTGCTATGATTGGAAACTGGGTGTTTTGCCTAAACTATAGATAACAAAACGCTTAAGCTTTACTGAGTAGGTTGGGAGCTGCAGTTCTCACCTCAGCAGTAGTGGACAGATGTATGATTTGCTCTCTGTGAGATTGAGGAGCTTGCTTGTTTCAACAGACACTAGATTATGTCAAAACACACATAATAGGGCATTGAGTTTACTGTGTCTGCAGGTTTCTCCTTGTCCCTTAAGTCTCTCCTCTTCTTCCTGCTTCCCATTGAGCTCATTTTCTGCACAAATATGGTCTATAACTTAGAAAGATTTTGTGTCAAATGGGAGCTGTTTTGAGTTGGCTTAAAATTCACTCTGGTTCCATTCACAGAGAATGTAACTGCTGTTTTCTTCCAATGACTAACCTGAAGTGAAAGTGAGTTTTGAAACTTTGCAGCTCTGGAAAGAATCCCTATATTTTGGGGGTGGAAAGTATCTTGATAGCAAGGAATTGGTTGAAAAGCCACACTGGGGCATATTCAGCAGCACCTGCTGGGGCATTCTGTTCCAGCTCCCTGTTAACCCCTTAATGTTAGCATAGATGATACTGGTGCCAGGGCAGTTGGCAGGAAAAATGATAATGTCTCTTTGAAATGCACACAAGCAAATCCTCCTCTACCACTTCCTTAACCTTGGGGAAAGGAGGAACCTGCAAGCATGGCAAATTCAGATGTCCCAGCTCCCATCATACTTTTTGATGTAATCTTCCACATACAATTTCCTCTTTAGTAAGTGCCTCTACTCTGCATTGCAAATAACAGACAGTGGTCTGTGGCCTGTATGGAGAGAGGTGGTGTCTGCAGAGCTGAACTGAGCTCAAGAAGCTTGAGGAAGAGGTTGGTTTGGGTAAAATGGACATAGTCTAGAGGCTGCACAACTCCAGTGAGATTTCTCTTGGACTGAAAAGCCCCTGCACCAGGACTGTGCTTCTCTCACCTAGATTTGGAAGCTGCTCATTCCAGGGATATCCAAGGCAGGGCTGCCATGTACAATTGTGTCTTTTTCTTGCCCTAGTGGTACCTCCAGTATGTTCAGTTTCTTGTCTTTAAACATGACCTTCTGGTCTTTGCAGGCTTTCTGCATTTACTGCAGATTCCTTTACCACAGACTGGGTGGTTCTGTTTATTGCCAGGCTTAAAGCACCTTAAGAAGATGACTATGTTCTCCTAGAAAGTCTGTCAGTCTTTCATGTGAAACCTTTGGGGCACAACATATGTGACCCTGTGAACTTCAAGATATCCCATTTACAGGAGATCAGTGCTCCTCTGAAATACTGTTTCAGGAAGATCTAACAGTGTTGTCCAAAGTGATTGACCTCTTGCATCGCTGGAAGGTAAAGGCTGAGGTAGTGCTAGGAACAGAACTGAGCTCTGCTACATGCCAAAACCTTGCAGAGCCCTGAAGCCATCACAGCACTTTACATGGTCACATGCAGCAGATGCCAACCTGGGTCCCAGCAATGCTCCCTCAAGAGGGGTGTTAGCAAAAAGTAATGAACAGTGGCTCCACCATCGCCTCAGTGGTGCAATGCTCTGGAGCCCCTTCTAGTTTCCTTCTGCTGTCAGATAATTTTGCACAGTGGGCCATGCTGGTCAGGGTACTTCTGTTATCCACTTTAGCAATTTTGAAAGCAGCTGGGCCTGAGTCTCAACCTGCAAATCTTCATTGCTAAAACTTGTATCAAAAGCCACTTCAAGGATTGCTTTGTTCCTGGTCCTGCTCTTTAATGAAGTATTGGAATCTGTTTGTAAATAAACTGAGTCAAGTGTCAGCATTGTTGATGTAGCAGGAAGGTAGTAGGATGGTTGAAGTCAATTTTAAATAGCAATTAAAATGTCTGACTTCACAGCAAGCAAATAAATACACCACTCTTTTATTTTCCTAAAAAAGGTTGATTTTTGTTGTTGGATACTGAAGTATTTTTCTTTAGTCTTTCTGGCAAGCAGTGGGATAGTCTAGCAGACTGCTTAGGTTACTAAAGACATAGTGTAGAATATGTATGTATTGCTGAAGATGTATTTTTGACTTCTAATCCCTATGATGTTGGGAAATGGAGAATAATACTTACACAGTAGGCAGTAGGGTGTTTTTTTTCTTCAACTACTTTTACAAGATAATTGAAACTTGATAAAACTAACAGTAGTATCATGGAATCTGAGAATGGTTTGTGTTGGAGGGGACCTTATAGCTCATCCAGTTCCAAACCCCTGCCACGGGCAGGGGACACCTTCCACTAGAGCAGGTTGCTCCAAGTCCCGTCCAGCCTGGTCTTAGCTTCCATGTAGTTGCTTAGGTATTTAATTTTAGAATTAACTGATTCTTATAACTTGTACTTTACAGCTGAGGTATTGGGCAAAGGCAGCATTTTCTCCAGTTCTCAAGACAGAGCTGATTAGTGTAATCATCTTGTTCTTCAGGGTTTTAAAATAAGTTCCTGACTTTCACAGTAACTGTTAATTAACGTCTGGACAAGCAGAAACAAGGTCTTTTTGGCTAATTTTCAGTTGACTTGTCAGCCTCCAATTGACTTCATATTTTGAGGAATTAATCTGAAAATGGTGTTGGGGGAGTGATTCTGCTCTGGAGCATCTCGCATTATCAGAAGCTGATTTACCACTGCACTGTGCTTGAGCTGCTGGAGCTTGGCCAGGGACTTGTGCTGTGCCAGATGTTCAGGCTGTGAGCGGACATATGCTGCTTGATACGTTACCTTAAAAATTACTTGAACTACAGTAATCCTGATCTGAATTGAGGTTTTATACCTTGCAAACATTTTTTTTGGTTTTGTGGAGTTTTTTTGGTTGTTTGGTTTGGCTTTTTTGTTTGTTTTTTTGGTTTTGAGGGTTTTTTTGTATGGTTGGGTGGGTTTTTTTGGGAGGGTGTTTGTGTGGTGGTTTTTTTTTGTTTTGGATTTTTTGTTTGTTTTGGTTGGATTGGTTTTTTTGTTTGTTTGTTTTGTTTGGATTGGGTTTTTTTTTAGTAGAATTACATTGGTATTAATGTTTTAGAACCAGTTTGGAACATGCCTGCTCCCAGTGTGAGGACTTGAGGCTGTTGGGGGTGGAGGAATTCCTCCTCAGTCTGGTCCTCACCTGAGACCTTCTGGGTGGAGCTCTGTTCAGCTTCTGACTGCTGCTTGTCTTACAGGGATGGTGTCAGAAGGAGCAGAAACTAGAAAAGAAGCAACTGGCACAGATGTGTTGAAACCAGTGAGTCAAGTCAGTCCCCTGGAGGAAAAGTCAACAGCCATTACTCCCTTGACATCCCCAGCTCCTGGAGCTGCCTGGGGTAGTCGATCTGCACCTACCATAGCCAAGGATGTGAACCCAGAAGTGCTCAGGAGTGGAGTTGCGTACCTGCCTGGTGAGTAGCTGAGCCAGAATGTGCCTGGTAAGTGTGATTTGTAGGAGGGCAAAGGAGATGAGCCTCTGCTGGCAGCACTGCAGACTAGTGCAAGTTCCATCTCTTTCAATCCAGACCTCTCCAGGACCAGCACTTCTTGAATTATCTAAAATTTCTGGATGGGAAGGACAGGAAGTAGAACTTCCCTCTCATGAGAGTAATACTAATTTGCTCCCAGGACTCTGAAAATGTTTACCAAGCACCTCTGAGTCAGAAATGCCAGATCTGTGGGCTCATTCCAGTAGTTCAAAAAGAGAAGAGTGAGGGTGCAGATAATGATGGACTGGTAGGCCTGACATCAGACCTGGTCAAAACAGTAGGACCTTGATTCACTTGAGAGATAATTAAAGGACAGAAGATGCTATTTGACAATGCTCTTGTAAAACCAGTTTTATTCTTGGTAATTAGAAATTTGTTTGATTAAATGTAGCTGCCTAGTTATAATAGATTTTTAGAAAACATTTGATTTCATGACACATACTGTTGGCATATTGCAGTGAAGTGTGGCTAAAGCAACATGTAGGATGAATGATAGCATAACTAAGTATCAGATGACAAAACTAGCTGTCAAAAGAGGCACTTCCCAGAACTGTATTGCTGAAACCAGTTGTAGGTCAAACGTTATTCAGTGTTTACATCTGATATGGGAGCTCCCTTCCAGCCTGAACCTGATTATATGATTTCCTGCTCAGTGCTGGGGCTGCAAGACCAGCTTTGACCTGGCATATGTAAAGGAGAGGAGATGAATAGCCAGACTAAGAAAGTGTTTTTTACCTGTTTGTACTTGAGATGATGCCTTTCAAATAGTTTGGGCTGTTCTGCTGCCTCTGTTACAAAATGGGAGAATTTTGGAGATGGTGCAGGGAAGGGTGACAGCCATTGTATAATTGAATTGTATGTCTTATGGCAAGAGACCGGGAAGTTGTTTATCTTAAAATCCTAGAATGGTTTGGTTTGGAAGGGACCTTAAATCTCATTCAGTGCCACAGGCAGGAACACCTTTCACTAGACCAGGTTGCTCCAAGCCCAGTCCAGCCTGGCCTTGAACACTTACAGACATTTCATAAGATGATTGAGAAATGAGGTGAAAACAGCTCTGTGCAGGGAAGGAGGAAGGGAAATAAGATTTGCTCAGTCTTCTAGAAAAAAGTGAATGAGAAACCAGCTGCAGGGCAGAGTTGTGGTACACTCAGACATACAAACATGTATGCCTTGGGAGATAAATTGTTAGAACAAATTGCAAAGGAGAATTTCTAATCTTCTGGTCTGCTGAGCAAGTTGGATGTTCTCATACTGTGCACAACAGCCAAAAAATCACAGGGTTTGAGAGAGGAGTCTGTCAGAGAAGCTTGTAGTCTGCTGTTGAAGAAGCCTGACTGTGATCCAATGTTCTAGTTGTTTCCTTTGTCATAGAATCCTACCAGTAATGTACAGCTCTTAAACATGGCAAATGCTTCTGAATATGGGATGAATGTATCCTTGAGGTGCATTTAAGACACAAGGTTTGGGTTTGACATCACTTCTAAGGGAGGAATCAAGTTTTCTGTAGAAGCAGTATCAAATTTGAGTGATGTCTTTGGTCTCATGTGTCTCCTTGGGTTTCAGTGGATAGTCTTGAGGGAATGCACTCACCACTTGGCTAAATGCTTTCTGTTAGACCTTAATGATACATTAATTACATTAGAAGGGATAACTTTTATAAGGTATAGTGAATAAGAGCTAATTAATTATCTAGTAGCTTATGGAGTTGGGAATAAATCTTCCTTTCAGGAGTTTCAATTCTGTATGCTGTTGAGTCATCTGGTTATGCCACTCTTGGGAACCTAGCCCTAGTGGTTGCTTTTTTGCCCTGGCCAGGCAATTCCCAGGCTCCTATAAGGAGGTTCAAGGTTTACTCTAGTTCTGGAGATGCCCAGCCACCCTGATGGACAGAAGATGTTGCTTCAGTTTAAGGAATATTTTAGTGACCTGGGTTTTTGAGCCATTTTCCCAGTAACCAAGTGCTTTGCTTTTGTTTTCTGATGATCCCCTTAGAAACAAGGTATATTAGTAAGCTTTATCTAATTTCTGTCTAGCTCTTTGATTACACAGTGTCCAAAATACAATAGTGCAGGAGTAATAAGCCTCCTCCTGAACCACACAGACAATGGAAGATTTTGTCCCTGCTGTTAGCAGGAGGGATACTGTGCTGCCAGGTCTTGTCCCTGGGAGCAAGAAAGCCCTTCTCCTGAATGATGCCCATCTGTGTTGGTGGCTCTTACTCAAGTCATGTCCTAGTGACAGATTGAGGTTGCACCATGGTGGTTTTCTGTGCTTGGGGCTGTTTGTCTGTGTATGTTTTACCTGTCCACTTGCATGCGTGTCCCTGGGATGGGGAGAGAGGTGGTCCAGAGCTGTATGTCCCATGGCAGCAATAAAGTTCAGAAGAGATAGAATGGCAGTATTTTCTCTAAGCCTCTGGTTCTGTCTTGTGCTTGGAATTTCCCACCCCTAACACCTCTGTACAATTTGTATGGCAGGAACTGGCTCCTGTTCTTGTGAATTACTTTTCACACAGGAGAGGTGTAGTCCCTACTGTTTGCTAAATTGGTTACCTCCCTGGTTCTTCAGTTCTCTTCCTCCCCTTCATAGTTCTTGGTGCATGTTGTGGCTGAAGCCTAAAGCCAGGCTATCATTCAGTTTTGGGAGCTCCTAGAGCAGTCTTGGTTCCTGTGATGTCTTTGGGCTTTTGGAAGGTAGGAGCAGAGAACTCTTCTGGCTGACTGAAGCAGAGGGGTTTCCCTTTCCTCAATGTATCACTGCTCAGCTGTGTTGCCTGTGCTGTGCCTTATTTATTCCTAGGCACTGAGCAAGCTCTCACAGTAATGACAGCCTGACGCTGACTTGGCCCTTGTCAGAACAATGTCCTTCTGGTCTGCATGCTTTGCAGCCATGGTTGGGAGCACCGGGTTCTTGCTCCTCAAGGGCTTTGCCCCCAGGAGGAGGAGTCTGGTTCCGTGTGGATGCCCAGTCTCATTAGGTAGCACATGTTGTTCTGCAAACCTGCCTGCATTCTCTCATCTGACAGCAATGTGAATATTGTAACATAAGTTAGGGTGTTAAAAAGGTGAGATTATTTACCTGGAGTTTGAGATTCTTGTTCTTGTCACATGGTTGGGTTATCATTAGCCAAATATATTTTATGAAGAACATCTGGCTGGGTAGAAGAGAGCAGTACAAATGGAGCATTACTGTGAGAGAAGGACAAGCAGAGCTCAGCTGCTTTACACTGGCACAGCATTTGGATACTTTGGAAGGGTGTATATAGCCTATCACAATCTGTGGCATACACTATATCAAGTTTTGTGGACTTGATTAGTCCATTTCCAGGAAGGTAGGGTGGTAGTAGGGGAATATGGGGCATACATACCTAGAATGAGGCTCTGTTTACTTCCTTGTTTGACATTTTGTTTCCCCCTCCTCTTTTTACAGGTACCAGAGATAAATCAGGACGTGCAGTGGCCATAATAACAACAAGGAACACAATCTGGTTAAACCCCCACTGCAATACCACTGAGCTTGTGCGCCTTCTTCTGTATTTGCATAACATCCCAAGGTTTGTGACACTTTTGGGGAAACGGGCTTTTCCTTTCTGGGGTGGAAACTGAGGCAGAGGGTGAAACAGGTTGACTTTATTGGCTTAGGAGCCTGATGAAGACTGTCCCAAAACTGTGCAGATGGGAATCCCCTGCTAGGGTGAACTGGCTTGTGTTCAGTAAGCATGCTGGCAGTTCTCTATCTGCCTTGTGCACATGCTGTGATAGAATTTGGTATGTACTGAATGTTTTCATGCATTGCCATGAATCCGAGCCATTCTTGCTGTCCTTCATTAGCTCAGAAAATGGGATTTGGAAGCTATGACGGGGCAGTCATGCAGCAGCTTCGTGATAGTGTTGTGACATGATATTTTAGGGCGAGACCTTCTAGTTGAGAGGGAGGGAGTTTCTGCAAGGGTTTAGAAAATCTTCATTGATGTCTGGCTGACAATTCATTTTGGAGTCTGCAGGCTGGAGTTTGCTGCAGTTACTCTTCCATTCAATATGACAGACAGCTTCATCATTCCCTCCAGCTCATGTCAGGCTCTACTAAGATTTTGTTTCATTTTTAGATGATTAAACTACTAAGAGGTAAAGCTTAACTCTCTGTTAGTGATTTTTTTGATTGTTCTGTCAACAAACTGTGGATAAAAGGAGCAGACTTAACCTGCAAGAAACCTTCTGCTACTCATGCTTTGTTTCTTATGCTTCTCCTTTCCAGTCTGATACTGGGCAACATCTTTGGGGCTGATGCAGAAGGGGTGTTCTTGTGAAGCAGTATGGTTAAGGCCAAGCTTGTCCCTGAGTGCAATTAGGAAGGACTGGATTTTTTGTGTGGATTTCACAGAGTGGGCATCAGCACCTCTGCCATCAGTGAGATGTATCCTAGGAACTGGGAAGTTCAGGTGGAAATAGCAAATGTAAAAACAGAGCAGTCCAGAAGGTGGTTTCCATACGTATATATATTTTGATTAGGAGAAGGTGGTTTCCCTATGTATTTCTATTTTGGTAAGGAGAAGGTGGCTAGTTAGTTCCCTGTCCTTACAGAGCTGTAATGTACTGGGTTTTCTTTACCCTGTCATGATTACAGATTCTGTTTTCATAGTCTTGTTGACTGTTGTTGGTGACAAAAGTGAACTCTTTCTCTCTGTCTTTGCAGACCAGAATGTCAGGCATTGGGTCTGACTGTTCTTGTGGATGCTCGTCGCTGTTCACCAGTTCCCGCTCTCTTCAAGGCATTCAGCACACTGCAGGTGAGCACTGAGCCTAGGCAAAGGAACATTAGTTGGTTTGCTGTCTTGCTTTGATGTTACATCTCCATTTGTTTCTTATGTCTCTATCTGCTACCTGGCTTTCAGTTAACTCTGAGATGTGGAGTTATTCAGCCAGCCCACTTAGGAAGATGGCCTGGACTTGCCAGACTGCAGACAAAGCACAAAACCTAATCAAGTCTGAGTTAGGGGAGAACACCTCTCCACATTCCTCCAGATTTGCTTCTATCTCTGTGCTGAGAACACCCCATACCCAGCTCTAAACACTGTCATGAAGTATCATCCTTGGAGATGCCGTACCCTGCACTGCAGGGCTGTGTGAAATATGCAGGGAAGAGAGGCATCTGCCTGCTGCAGAGGGAAGGGAAGGGCACTGCTTGTCTTGCCAGGTGGCAGAGCACATGCAATGGTTGATGTGGCTGTCAGTGAATGATTGGAATTGGACATGCTGTAACTCTGTATTGCTTCAGGTCAAAGGATTTCATATCAGTTACTTGGAAAGCAAGTGGGCTGTGTTTTCCCCACTCCCAAGCAGCTTTTATCTGCTGCTGCCAGGAAGCCAAGGAGATGCTGGGATGCAGCTATGACTAATCTTGTTTAAACAGGTGTTCCTTTTAAATCAGAGCTTAGGTCTCTTAGGACTCCAATTCTGCAAACTGGAATGGGGCAATGTTTTAATGAAGCTGGTGTCTCTGTGGTTTGTATGCTTCAATGCCACATCTGAGAGTTGGAGCTGAGTCAGAAGTCTGTCCTCCTGCTTCCTGGGCTGGGTGGAGCTGTGAGTTCTATCAGTGTGCTCCTTCTCTGTGATGAAGGAGTAATCAGGTGCCCTGCTCAGTTCTGCAGAGGGAGCAAGCAAATACTTCTGTGCTGTGCCCACATGGCAATGAGCTTGCTAAAGCTTTTGAGGATTTTCTTGGCCATGTAACTAAAGCCATTCTAATCTCAAGTTTCCTACCCTCTGAAAGAAGGTAGGGGGAAGCTTTTTGCAGTGCCTCTGTAATATCCTGCTATGATGTCTGCTTGGCTCTGAACACCTTATTATCAGGGTGGTGCAACAGTTAACAGGGATTAATGTGCTGCAAGACAGACTGTTGGGAGCTGAGTGTGCGCCCCAGGTAACAGTGACTGACAGGGGCTGGTGGCTCTGCTTGTGGTTTTCTGATCATTACCATGACTCTTCTGCAGACTCTAAATGAGACCTGTTCAGCTAGCTCATCATCTGGTTATGGCACAGGAATAATCCCTCAGCTCCTTTGAGATCCTTTAGCACTTACCTCTGTGATCCCACTCTCATCTGCTCTGAAACAAGGATATAGAGAAGTACAGAAATCTGACTTTAACTGCAGTGAGGCAAACTAAACTTTCTGGAGCACAGTGAGGTTTGCAGAAGCACAGGCTGTGTATTCCCCCCTTTAAGGTTCACAGAACAGATCATCTCCTTGGGGTCCTTTCTGAAATCCCTGACACATGTCGCAGTGTCTCTTATCTCTGGCAGACTGTCTCTGGAGCTCATTTCTCTGCTTTCTCTGTACTTTAACAGGATTTTATTTATATGACTTTTGTGAAGCCTACTATGCTAATGTGGGTGGAATCTGTTAAACGTTGAGACCCAGTGTTGCTTGTTCAACTTGAAGCCTGGTTTTTCTCTTGCCTCCACACTGGGTGAGCACAGATTGGATGTCCTAATGCAGTCTCTTCCTGCTGCAGTGATCTGATATTTTAACCCTAGAGAGCCTCCCCAAGGAGAGAAGACTGATTCCACATGCTTCTAGGTCAAGATCTGTCAGTCTGAGAAAATACTTCTTTCACTTCTCTATCTTTCCCAAATAAATGCATAAATGGAATTAAGTGCTAATGTACAGCTTCTGGCGCTCAGAGGTAATTTTCTCTACAGCACTGGGATGGTGTCAGTTGCTCTGCCTAGAGCCACCTAGTAAACTGGTGAGTTTCTCATCCTCTCTGTCTTCAGGGTGGGGGCAGTTGTGTTCTGCAAGCTTTCTTCCTACTTCCTTTTTAGAATATGAGAGGCTGGGAAACCGTTCTGTCCCAGGCAGCACCAGGAGCTGGGGCAGAATATGGTGCCACAGCAGAGCTAACTCAGGAAGAAGCAGGAGGAGCTGGCAGCTCTGCATGGAGGTGAAGGGAAATGCACAGCACATACGTGCTGCAAGAATAGATCAGGCTTGTTCCTGTGGGAAGCTGCCTAATGATGCTTCAACACTAGGGTTTCTGCAGAGGTAAAGGCTGCTGTGGTGTTTATTCAAAGGTTGTTTGTTCATCAGTAAGCTCTGTGCTGGGGAGATCTACTCATAGGTGCCTTGCTGCTCAGTAGTGCTGAGCTGATGTGTTGGTCTGTGAGCAGGCAGGGTGTGGACAGTGGAATATGCGCACTGGCCTTCAGTGAACAGGTATCTGTGGGATTTTCCTCTGCCTGAGTCTTACTGGGGTGAGATTCTTCTGAAGTGTGTAAATAAGGGCGAATACTTGATCCTGTGATCTGCTGCAACTCTGTGTTGGATTGGGAAGGGAAGAATGTTTATGAAGACAACTAGCAATTGTAAGCAGAAAAGCTCTATGCAAACCTTTCTGTTCAACAGGACTATTTGCATAACCTGTTACTGCAGAAGTACAGAGGACCTTGGTCTCATGCCAGAGACCAGGGACCTCCTACCACTCCATCAGAAGTGGTTACCTTGGGACTGAACATGGTATTTAAGGACTGCCCATCTACACAGGTGTTCTTGGCAGCCTGTGCTTCAGACTGTGCCAGTGTTATAAATCTGGTTGTGGGCTTCCATGTGGGTCATGGAGCCAGAATAATGTTTGAAATTTAAGTCTGAGAAGGATAGAGGAAAGTATTTAATTCTCTTTTTAAAGAATGATACTAAAAGTATAGGTATTTACTGTGTTGCTTTCTGAACTCCTGTTGATGCCCTTCTGTTCTATGCTGTCCACACTGTGCCTGCTTTGAGAGGTGAGGAGTTCACTCACTTGTGTAGGGCTCTGTCTTTTTGCTTCCAGATAGCTGTTTTTGTTTGCGAAGGTGGTAAGAGTTGTGCAGAAAGCCACAAGAAGGCCTCCTCAAGTAGAGTCCTGCTGCTACCAGCTCTGCCTTTCTCCTAAGTCACTCCTGTAATCAGCTTTAGTCATTTTGGACTACTCCATCAGTGCTGGATGAGAGTGACTTCTGCTGTTTAAAGAAAAAAAATATATGTTGAAAAATGCTTGATTTCTTTAGAAATACTACCTCCTCTTGGATTGGAAAACACTGAACTTCTTCCTTGACAGATTTCTTTGGGAATGGTTTTCCAGTTTCTATTTTCAGGAGTAACAAGCAAGCGAGTGAGTGTTTTGGCTATTGTAACCTCATGTTACACCATCACTACCTTTATCCCTGACTCAGATTGCACATCTCCTGACTGTTGGAGTGGAAGAGGGATTGTGAAAGAAGAAATTTATTTAGTACCATGGACTGTCTTGAAAGTGTGGCTAGTCTTCATCCTTCGGCACCTTCTAGCAGGCACATTCAGAGCTGCTGTTAAAGTTGTAATGCTTCCCCATCCTCTGTTCAGATGAGCTTCAGTATTTACCTAATGCAGCCTAATTATGCAATAAATTCTTTTTGGCCTTTTAACCAGTGTTCAAATAACAGTGAAAGTGGAAATAATCTGCTTTGGAGAAAGGGATTTGAGAAGACTTGGAAACCTCTCACAGTTTTGGAAGGTGTTTCAGCTGGGTTTTTTTTTTCCTGCTATTCAAAAAGATCCTTCTTCAGGACTAGATGAGAGAAAGGTCTTTTTCCTCTGCTCTGGAATCTCTGCTGCTGCTTTCACTTGCAGTACTGGGTCTCTTTGTGTTGGCACTGTGTCTTGATCTGTGTACTGGGGCCAGTGACAGGTTAGGTGGCTCAGTCTCTTCCGGTCCACTTGCCTCTGTAGTCTGGCTCTGCTGCTCATGTCAGATCTTTAACCCTAAACACTGCCAGAGCTATTTATCTAACAGGTATCCCTTGCTGTCACGGCCAAGCAATACTGGAATGGATTTATTGCTTGGCAGTTCCTGAGATTATTACAAAGTCAAAGACAATCTTAGGCCACATCTAGATAGGACAACTCTTATTTAGCCATGTGGCATGGCAACTTAAATGGCTGTTCTCCTTGCTATCCTGGTCATCATGTAGGTAGTGGGCCTGCCTCCATGGTCTGGTCTTCCTGCTGTTTCCGTCTTCCTACTGTTACACTCTGTGCCTGTTTCTCAGTTCCCTGTATAGTGTTCTACAGTTGGAGAGCTGCTCTTGGATCATGCAGTTTGAGCCACTGCTGCCAGACATCCCTTGTGTTTGGACTTTCTGTTGGTTTAACAGTAGCAACAGGTTGCAAGTTCTTGATTGTGAGCTGGCAGTAAGTAAAGACGAGACAATTTTTGGCACTGTGGGGAAAGAAACCAACAACTTCCTTTTGGTTAGGAAAAGAAATGAGGAAAGTTGTCAAGAAAAAACTTGGACATTTAATATGTTTTTTTTTTCTTGTCCCTGCAGAGTTTTGTATTTGTTAATTTCATTTAATTTAATTTTTAATTTTATATTTTATTTTATTTTACTTTTGTTTTCTCTTTGCTTCCTTAAATGCTACAGGACTAGTTGATGTGAAGTAAAGTCCTTTAAGGATATGGCCTTGGTGCTCTGCAGAATGGCCATTCCTATAACTGGTGACTGATCTCCAGACTTTTGGAGGATATATACCTCCTCTGGAGGATATAAATACCTCTGAAGGGAAAATTGCAATCTCCTGTATAAAGCTGGTGTGGTACATACTCCTGGTCATCCCAGGCAGATTGGTAATGGCTTTGTGCTCTGTTCTGTTGTAGGAAATAGAACCTAATTGTATTCATGGAGTACTGCTTCTGGTTGAGAGAGACCTGACTTTTCGGATGGAGAAACCACCAGCAGGACAGGTAATGGAGCCGTTCTTCCACGGGTTGCTGGGGAGCTCTTGCCACCCTTTATTGGAGCTCTGCTCCAAGCAGGAGCTTCTCTGTCCTATGATGTGTGTTTATCCTCACATGAAATCTCTGCAGTTGTTTGCTCTGTTTTATGGCCGTGGTCTCTTAGGGGTGTGGTATTTATAGGGTTGTAAAGTTTATGTGAACTGAACAGATCTGCCATGCCCTGTTTACTGCTGAGCCCATCAGTGACATTTGTGTGATAATTATGTCAGTCTGCTGGGCCCCTTAGGACACAGGGAGTTTGTTGGGAACACAGAAGGCTGTACCAAGGAGCCCTACACAATTAACAAGGATAGAGATACTTTTCACATTCTCCTGTTAATGAGGGGGGAATGCTTTGTAAGGAAGAGATCATGTTAGGCTAAATCCTCAGCTCTGTCCTTTGAAGGAACTTGTTGCTTTCCTGGATTTTTGCATACCTCATGTTTTCTCTCCTAACAGCTGCTGCTGCTGCAGTGGCTGGGAGTCTGCTGCAAGAGGACAAAAAGGAGATGAATATGACTGTTAGGCCCCCTTTGCAGCTGAATTATCTGGGAAAACTAACAGGAGGTGTCTGTGCAGGGCTATAAGACTATGCAGGAAGGAAAATCATCTTGGCATCACAGAAAACCCTCGCTAGAAGTAAATCTGCCTTGATATTCCATAGCTATATGAGAAATGTAGGCGCTCTGCCACTCTGTGGCAGAAACACGCTCTGAGAGAAATGAGCATCAGACTGTGTCTTAACGTCTTTCCCTGCTCTCAGACTGTTACAAGCCACAAAAGTTGACTGAAATGCTGTGCCTGCTGAAACCCTGTAGACTTCAGAGCAGGTCAGGGCCTCCCTTTTGGCTCTTGTGAATGAAAACATTGTGAATAGCATCAGGTTTGCTCTGTGTGTGGTGTGCTGCCCCAAAAGGCTGAAGAACACCTAATGAGTCCATTTCCTCATTGCCCCCATGTGGAAGCGTCTGAAGTCAGAAAGGGGGCTGCAGGCATGTGCTTGCAGGGAGAGCTACAGAAGATATTAAACACATTGAAAGACTCCAAAGAGTGTAGGAGGGAGCAGAGCAAAGGGTAATAAAGACAGAGGCATGCAGGAGGAATTGGAAATATCATCACTATTTTTTAAGGAGGTGGAAAACTTCACGGGGGGGGAGGGTGTTCAGTGTCTGCACCTGAGTTTCTGTGTCTGGGCTGGCTTCCATGTACCCTCAGGATCACTTGTCTGTCTCTCTGGTGAGTATAATACTGCTCCAAGGTACTACAGACTTGCAGAAGGTGAGTTATCTGTGTCAAGATCTGGGAAACACTCAGCGCAAATAGCTGCTGTGATGAATGAAGAGTCAAGGGTAGGGTGAAGACTGTGCTGTTATACTGTTTTTCCAGGAAGTGAGATGGGGGAGCTGGTGGCTGGATTTAACCTCTCAGCTATCCAAACAAATGCAAACTGCAGCGCAACAGGAACACAGGGGATAGTTGCTCTGCTTCTACTGGGAGGTACTAGCTCTGGAGAAGGCTGGCTGCTGCCAGACTTTCCTCCCAGCTGTTCTGCTTGGTGAAAAGGCATGTTGTGGCCTGCATTCTCTTGAGGTTCACCCACTAAGCTGTACAGCAAGCTGCTCTAGGATTGAATTGATCTCTTAATTTTTTCTTTCATATTGTAGTGATATGTGCTGTGTGCCTTGTTCCTGCGCAAGATGGGTAAAGAATGCTGGCTTTTGTTAACCTTCACCTCCTCTTCAAATACTCACATCCTAATGGAAAATGTGCTTTTTTTTCTTCTGTTCCTGTGCAGTTTGAACTTCTCACCTCCATGAAATCCCTTCATAAGCACATAGACAGCTCACAGCTGCCTCTAGAGCTGGATGGGACCTTTCCTTATTGCCACCGGGACTGGATAATCTTCCGCATGGTGAGTGGGATGTCTTGTATTCCTTGTGAGAAAAAAACTGGTATGGTAAGGGACTCGAAGTAAGAGGATCCTGTCAACAGCTGAACACAGAAGCAGTAAAAGACAATGGCTTCTCTAATAGCTAAGTATGCAAATGAATCTCTATCAAAAGAATACCCATACTGTTGTCATAAAATGGACGCACACTGTGGCCTGCTGTTATGACTGTAGGAGCTAAAGTTTTAGTTTCTAACTCACTTGCTTGAACTGCATTGATTCTTCCTTCCCTTCAAAATAGGGTCAAATCTAAAAGAGAATCCAGTTTTGTGTGACATACAGTGGCAACTCTCTTCAGTCATGCTTGGAAGCTTAAGAACAAACACTTTTTAAGCTGATCTCAGGAGAAGGTGGTAGTATCATTTTGCCATTGAACTAAAAATCAAGAACTTGAGCTTAATAAAAATAGTTACCTCTACTGGGTTTGGAGCAGGTTCCCAGACCTAAGAGCTCCTGAGTGAAAGCTGCAGTCCTTGCAGGAGTGAAACTTGGAAGCTCCTCATAATCAGTTCAGATTTCTAGGAGCATCTTCTTCTTCCTTTAGATGTAACTGACTTATTTACCAAAGCTGTCATCAAGACCTCTTTAGAAAGCATCGGAACTAAAAATACAGAGAAGGCTCACCTGGGGGGAGCATTGTGTTCCTCTTTGAGAGCTAGCTGTGTGAGGTGAGGAAACAAAAGCTTCCCCATGCAGATTCTAGCCAGTGAGTCTTAGGAGCAAGGTAACAGAGTAGAAGACAGTACCAGAAGTATGTTCCTTCTCCCTGTGGTTTGGCTGCTTTTGAGTATTCCTCAATACCATGAGCCTGTTTGACCTTTGTGCTCTTCTCCAGGAGAGTTGTGGATCAAGATACCTACAGTGAACTGTGCTCTGGTGTGGATTGGAGCCAGCCCATGGTCCAGGGAGGCTGACCACTCCCTGAAAATGTTTGAGCTGGTCCGGGTTAAGCCTCAGAGAGAGAAGGGCTGAAACTGCAGCACCCAGATGCAGTTTCTAAAGATGGCACCCCAGCACAGGGTGCTGCAGCCAGCAGTGCAGTGCACACTGATGAGCTGTGGCAGGACTGGAGGCATTACTGGCCATGCAGCACAGTATGTGCAGACTGCCAGGAGTCTGCAAAAGTATCATTTGTGGCACCAGCCTCTGTACACTAATGGTGTGGAGGGAGCATAAGTCCTGTGGATCATGTGCTTGCTGAATCTTTCAAAGCTGTATTGAGAGATACTTGGCAAACTGAGAATAGACAGGATTAAATCTCTGTAAATCTGCACATAGATTGGCTCTCTTCACGTATAGTTTGACTTGCTCCTCCTGGTAGAGACAGACATCACCTTTGCTTCCAAAAGGCTGTTATTTTTTGGCTCTGGCCTCACTGATCTAAGGGCTGCATAGCACACTGCCGCATTTGAAGCAGGTTACGGGATTACCAAGAGCACCACTGTGTCGCTGCTGGCAAGCTGCAGGAGTTAGGCTTAGCACATGACAGATGTTAACTTACCTTTTAAACTTATTTTAGAACCTATTTTTTAAATTTGCATCTTAAAGTACTAATAAGAACCTGAGCTGGTGCAATAAAGGTACAGAAGCCTGATCGTGATGCCTAGGATTGAAGTTTATTTGGCAGTGAGGAAGCAGAGAAGCTTTGCAAAAGGTTATGGATTAGTTTTCTGGACAGAGTTGAGGGAAAAACTTGAGAGGTTTGTTTTGCAAGTTTTTGCACAAACTTGCTTTGTGCAGAAGGAAGAAGCATGATATCAGACTACTTTGTGTTTGCGTCTTACATTTTAACACGCAAAACGTTACCACAGGGAGTTAGTGTAGGAATCAATATGTATGGGTTGCCTATTTATAGGATGGTCTGATGTGATAATGACCCACATGCTCAACCCCTTTAGGTCTGCAGCTACGTGGCAAAGTGTTTATTTGCTGTCTGGGTGATCTCACCTGCATCCTGCCTGCTAATCTGTCACTGCTGGAGTTGTTCCAGCACTCCGGGGAGGAGGGCATTCAGCTCAGGAAGAGTCAAACAGCTGGTTTTTTGCTTTGTTTTGAGCACTGTTGTTTTGGAATAGCTGATTTCAGTAGCTGGAGGGTGGCATCCTACAAGATTTAGGCTTTATGTCACTGACTTTTCTAAAAGGTACTGCCTTGTGAACTATGTGAAATGTTTGGAGTGTTTCCCCCACCCCCACTCCCAAAATGAGGAGCAATTTCAGATTTTTCAGTAGGTTAAAATGCTTAATTGTGGAAGCTTTCCAGTTTCCTAATCTTTCACTTGCATTACTTTTGACATGAGAAATGATTTAAGGTAGAGAAATTCCAAGTACTTCTTATATGTTTTGTTCCTCCAAAATTCATACATAATGATTCATCTTAGTGAGACTTCACAAGAAGAATGTGGGTGTTACAAGTGGAATGTGGGAAAAGCAGTGGACTGCCTTTTTCTTTTCTCAAAAGCATGACCCATAGCAGCCATGAGTTTTCTAATGTCTGCATAGAGGCCTTGCTGGGTACTCTTGCACAAATACCATGGTGCATCTGAAGCCTCTCTGCTGATACAGAGAGGTATAGTTGAAGACTTGGGTTAATGTATTTGATCCTCTCTTGATTTCTGTACTTTTAACCTTCTGCAAGCTGAAAAGACAGCTTTCCTGTCAGCTGTGAAACAATAATCTCTGCCTTGGTCCTTTCTCCTTGTAGAAGCTGGAACACTTGCTACATGGATGCCAAGGTGCTTGTGCCTTCCTTCAGGGAGCTATTCATAAAGTGGAAACTGGAAAATTGCCAGAAAGAGCTGAGGTAAACATGTCCCTCACTTTGTATCAGAGACAGACAGCAGGACTATGGATAGCTGAAGAAGAGTTGTAGGTTTGAATCTGCAGCCTGTAGTAGCAGAGTGTTCCAAGTGCTGTGTGTCACTGTGGAGCTGGCAGGACAGCAGGACTAGTAGAAGCTAACCCAGATGAAGTGACAGAGGCTTTGCTGTGTGTAGAAGCTGGCTCTCTGATCTCTCAGCATCACCCAGAAGATCCCTTCAGCTGTACTTGTTGCTGATGGTGCTTGCTCCAGTATTGGAGCACTTTTTAGCAGCTCCACAGCTCTGAGGCTGGTACTAGCTTTGGTGTCTGTAGTGCTGAACAGCTGCCTTGAGCCGTGCTGAAGGAGGTTGGCTTGAATGGCCTGAAATAAAGTTAGGTGACAACATAGACAGTGTACACCAGGCCAAGGCTGTGCTGTGCTTCAATTTTTGGTGCCTCTAGAGCAGAAGTTTGGAAGTGGACAAGAAAAGGAAAGTACAAAGACCAAGCCTGTGTTGTTGCAAACATTGTATTTCCTCACTCTTGGGAAGCTGCTGTACTCCTTACATAGTAAGAAATGCTGCCAACTCTGCACTGAGGATCCCAGTAGTTAAAGCAATAGAGGGTGTTACATTGTCTTCTCTGGGCCTTCGAATATCCGTGTGTATATCACAAACCTTTCACATGCACCTTTTCCACAGCCTGGAGCCATGCAAAGCTAGGCTCTTAAGACCAGTAAAAGCCATCTGTGAGTAGAAGATGATGCTGGAAAGCTTGTTCTTTCCATGCCCTGCAAATGGAGCATGGGCAATGGTAGGAATTGGGTTTCCATTTTAGCCTGGTGGGGAAAGTATTGAGAGTATGAGGAATTCTGTTTATCATTTTGGGCTTGGCAGCCTTGACAGAAACAGCTGCGGGAGCCAACCTCCCTCTTCCCTTGGGTGAGTCAAAGTGAGATGTGGTTTGTGTATGTTTTTGGTTGGGTGATGGTTTTTGCCTGTTCCCTCATTGCCTGTAGGTTGCAGTAACTGCTCATCTTGCTCTTGCCATCCCTGCAGGAGGCAGCTGTGCTGCTGAGGAATTACAGGCAGCTGATGAATAATGTTCTTGAAGATGCACGGCTGGTCAAGTTGCAGCTGGAGGGGGGAGCACTCCTGGCCAGGCTGCGAAAGGAGGAATCTTGTGTCACCCTCACCCATGACTACAGGTGAGCCCCAAGAGTGGGAGAAGAGGTGGAGGTGAGCAAACAGCAGGCTTGAGAGTCTCCGTGAGATGATCCATCCTTGGTGCAGGCGAGAGAGCAGCTTTGTGTAGTGAGGACTTGTGTTGAAAACAGCAAAGGTGAAAAGTGTAATGATTTTTACTCTTTTCCTAACTTCTTCCCCAGTCTAAAAACTTGTCTGGGTGGATTCATTTAGATGGTTAAAGCTTTTTTCCAAACCAAATCAGATTTACTTTCTGTAGTGGAAAGAGGACTGGATATTTCATGCACCTCTAAAACACAAGTCTTACTTAATGATGCCAGTGATAAATGTTTAGGTCTAGGCTATCATTTTCTAAGGACCTGAACTGCGAGGAATGCTTTCTAGCTGAAGCAAACTCAGTTCTCCTCACATGCTCGTACAGTTTGCACAACCAGATATTCACTGCCCACTTGCAAAATTGGTATAAGAAGCAGGGCCTGAGAAAGACCAGCTGTTTGAAATCCCCAGGGCATTGCACAACTCCTGTTTGTACTATTAAAGCACCTGAAGCCTATCAGCATGTGAAGGCTTCTGTGCTATGTGCTGTGCAAACAGCTGGCATGTGGGTGCAGACGAGGGCTCAGTGGGTGGCAGGGCAGCCTTGCTCTGGTTCATATCTCTGTTGTTGTCACAAACTGAGAGGTTTTAAGGGAGGGAGTGGAAAGGAGATAACAAAATAGCTCAGAGAGAGTATCTCACACGAACAAAGAACATCATTTCTCTTTGAAAAGTCATCAAGTGGATGACGGTGCGAGTTGCTACTCCCTGCTGGGAGACTGGGGTCGGTGCTGAGTGAGAGGGAAGCCTGGGGACAGGTCTTGTAACTGTTTCTTCTCCCTGCTTGTGGTGAGTCCTGTCAGCAGCTCTGGCAGTTTGGTTTTAGGCTTAGCGTGTGTTCTTGCGCAGAGAAGTGATCAACTTTGAAAGCTGATCTGACAGAGCCCCTAAGGATAATTTATTGCTTTGATTAGCTTAGCAAGGGTAGGGCTTAGGGATATGCAGAGTTCTCTGTTTGCACAGTGTGTGAGTGTATGCTGAGGCTGTATAACATGTTCTCTGTTTAATTCAGGTTACATTTGTTGTCTGCCAGTATGAATGGAGAGCATATGCTGGGCGTCCTCCAGTGTGAGGAGTTTAGATGAAGATAGTGGGAGAAAGATCTCTTCTAGCCTATGGAGTAGTTGCAGAAACTAAAATCCATGCAGTATTTTAACTGAGGAAGTGCCTGCTTGTCATGTAACTTGGATCAGAGGTCTAAGATCCACTGTTCTTTGTTCCAGCATCCTTTCAAATGGGAAAAAAACCTCGTCACTTCACCAGAGAACTCTGCATAAGGCACTTTTGGGTTTAGATCATGGCTCTGCGCTTGCTCCGTCTTTCCAAACAGGTGTGCAGATATTAAAGGTTCAGAGCTCTGCTCACGCTGTAAAGGCTCTGATGGTTATGATTTTCAAAGGCTTCTTTAACAGAGAACATCAAAGCAGGGTAGGGACAAAATATTGTAGTTGGCTTTCTAAGCTAGCATGGAGTGGCTCTTGATGTATGTGTGCCCAGTATTAGATTTCTGACCGGTGATGTGTGAAAATGGAGGAGGGCTGGTTGTGTTTGTGCTCTCAGCATGGCCTGTTGTACTGAATTGGATTCCACATCTATTCCCCTAACACTTGAAATCAAATTATTTACAAAAGCAAGTCAAATGGCTTTACCTGTCTGAGCCACCTTTTGGGTTCTAGTGTTAATCATGTGTCATGTTGGCTTAGTTTCTTCTTTTCTCTTGTGGTGTAAAAGCCTGATAAAGCAGAGTCATGACTGCCAAGACTTGTTAGTCAGAAGCTGAGGCCAGCTGTGAAAAGATATTTGTCCAAATGTGTAAAAAATTGTATACAAATAGAGGAAGGGACCAGTTTTCTGGACTCTTAGCTCCACTTAATTAAAATGTGCCAATCAAAAGTGCAAAACTAAATGTATAAACTGTTATTTTTCCTAAGAGACATAAAAAAGACAAGCCCAGCTGCACCATCACCTTGGGATTAAAAAAGCAAGAGATTGACTTGTGTTTCTTTTTGTTTGGGTTTTTTTGTTTGGGTTTTGTTTTTTTTTTTTTTTTTTTGCAAAGGGGTATGTTTTGCCAGCTCTGACAGCTAACTTTCTCTCTAGTTTGTGACTTCATGTGGCAAAAAGAATAGCAGCAGGTGGTAAGAACAGAGATGGGTGAACCTGTCTGAAAAAGCCTAACTGCAGGTTAGGGAGTGTATGCCAAAATAGGCCAGGAAGCAGCGTTGTGCTCTGCGCAGGCAGATGACATCTGCCAAATACCTATTGGGAGCACAGAGCAAACAAGACTTCCTTTACTCTTTCTTTAATCATGGAACTCTTCCCTTGGGGTTGATTTTGGCACATTTCCCTGCTGTGCCCTCCTGGAGAGCTGAGATGTCCTTTGGAGTGTTGCATGACACAGAGCAGTGGGATCTCGCTGCTGCTCAGGTCTGACCTGGGCTTTGCTAAGCCAGTGAGACAGCTCCTTTCCTGCAGAAGTTGAACTCTTCCCATCGGAGATGGGCTCATGCAGGAGAGACGTACTTTGGTGCATCCAGATGTTTCTGACAGATGCTTCAAGAGCCTCTAGGAGTCATTCCTGGATGATGGTCCCATCTCAGGATGGTCCCATCCTGAGAGATACTGTAGTGCCTCGGGGAGCAGGCTGAGCAGATGTGTGCTCAGCTGGTCCCACAGTGCTTTCCCACCTCCAGGAAGACATGGCTGAATTTGACCTACAGTTGGCCTGGGTGTGGTACTGGTGAGCCAGTATCTTTGTGGCACCTCTTTCAGTGCACAGCGTGGCCATGCAGAGGTGCTGGGGGACTGATGAGGGTGGCAGTGCCACTGATCTATTATGGTGAAGCTGGCTGGCTTCAGAGCCGCCACATCTCCCTTCATGCCAAATGCAGCACTGGAGGCTGGGTGCTTCTCCAGGTCTGTTAGCTGAAAGCTTCCAGGTTTTGCCCTCCCACTCTTCCTGGGGATTGAAATGCAGAACTATTAGCCTAGCTGAAGTTCCTCTAGGTAAGAATGGATGAATGCCACAGAGACATCCATCACTTTAATGCTATTAATACTTATTTTTGCACTTTTGGAAGGAAACTTTTAATAAACAGTCTTTTTAATTAGTTACATAAAATTGGCTAGCAGGTATATCCTTGGTGTCAGGATATCCACTGTATTGATCAACCAACCTGTGGCTTGCAGGCCACTTGACTAAGTCAGTGCTGGAAAATGGATTAATGCATTGTTTATCTTGTGATGTAATTTGAAGGCTTCAGTCAGGCAGCAGCAGTGGGAGGTCTTGCTAAAGTGGGGCTGGTTAGCTAGTCAGGGAGACTTTTAACCTGGTCTTTAGCCAGACATTTTCCACTGTTGTTCTCATTATTGCTGCTTTTCCAGCATAGCCAAGAGCTGGGAATGCTTGCCTAGACAGAGTCCAGTGGTGCCTTTTGTCCTGTGGATATGCAGTGAGTCAGAAGTGGAGCAAAGAAAATCTAAGCATCTTCTGTTAATATAAAGGTGCTTTATACTGGTTGAACCAGAGTACACCTGGCATGTGCTTGGCTCCACCAGCAAACCTGCTTTCTCAGTGTGGCACAGGAGTGGGATTGCATCATGCTCTGCATGTCCATAGAATCGTGGAGTCACAGAGTGGTTTGGGTTGGAAGAGACTTTAAAGCTCATCCAGTTCCAATCCCCTGCCACAGGCAGGGGCACCTTTCACCAGACCAGGTTGCTCCAAGGCTAATCCAACCTGGCCTTGAACACTGCCAGGGATGGAGCAGCCACAGCTTCTCTGGGCAACCTGTGCCAGGGCCTCAGCACCGTCACGGAAGAACTTCTGCCTAAGAACTCATCTCAATCTCCCCTTTGTTAGGTTAAAGCCCTCCCGTCTTGTCAGGTCCCTACAGGTCATTGTCCAAAGCCCCTCTCCAGGTTTCATGTAGTCCCTTTAGGGACTGGAGCTGCTCTAACATCTCCTGGAGCCTTCTCTTCTCCAGGCTGAACCAGCCCAGCTCTCTCAGCCCATCTGCAGAGCAGAGCTCCTCCAGCCCTTGCAACATCTCCATGGCCTCCTCTGGACTTGTTCCAACAGCTCCTCGTCCCTCTTGTGTTGTTGCTCCAGAGCTGGATGCAGGACTGCAGGTGGGGTCTCATGAAAGCATAGTAGAGGGGAGAATCTCCCCTTGGTGATACAGCCCAGGATGCAGTTGGTTTCTGGGCTGCAAGTGCACACTGCTGGGTCATGTTGAACTTCTCACCAGTCAACACCTGCCTTAGTGATCAAGACAGCCACTTTGGTGTGAGAGCTGGGAGAAAAACCTCAGATGGCAAAGGAATGGCCAGGCTGGGTGCTGGACTCTGTGCAGCATGGAACCCAAGAAACTATAGTTTCATCCCTCCAAGCTCCTCATCTGAAAAGAATCTGTGTGTGCGAACTGTGAATAAGCAGCTTATAAACAGATGGAGGAGTGAATTCTCCTTTTGTTTGCAAAAGGCAGTAGAGTTTGTCTCTGTACTTGGAGGGTGGAGAGGCCAGAGTCAAGAGCTGTTTTTGTGAGCTGGCTATTTTTAGTGTGTCTCAGTGATCTGGTTGGAAGCTCTGGGTGGGGACCTGGGCTGAGCAGAGGTAATAGGCAGTGTGGAGCTGGCTTCCTGAGCAACAGTTGCCAAGTTCCTGATGCTGGACCTGACTCAGTTGCAGCAGCAGAGGGTGATCTTACAGCTAACAGCTTCCACATATGGTATTGAGGCACGAGGTCTGCTTGAAGCTGTGGCCAGTTGATGATGGCAGTGGGTTATAGCTGTGTGGTGCTGTATGAGCTTGTATTTGTGGGTCTTCAGCAAAACTCCCATTAGTAGCATCTCCAGGGTTGCTCCAAAGCAGGCACGTGCCCCTCTGTGGTGTCTGAGCTCCTTTGTAAACTTGGGTAATGCATAGGCTCTCAGAGGCTCCAGGAGGGCCTGGTGAAGGACTGCACAAGCACTATCTGAAACTCAGTCTGTCTGGGGTAGAGGTGGAGAGACTAAGCTGATTATCCAGGGGGTGAGGGAAGAGGGGAGACAGGGGTCTGGTATGTAAGTCCCAGTCTGGACAGACTGGAGTTACTGGTCTTCTTGGTTTGGAAGGTAAATCATAGAATGATTGAATCAACCAAGTGGAAAAGACCTTTAAGATCATCAGGTCCAACTGTTACCCTGAGCTGTTAGCTGCTGCCATGTGCTGGTAGTCATACCTAGGCAACGTACACTTCAAAATCCTTCCTGAAGGTAGTCTTGTCTCCTGCCATCCCCTTTCTGCATTACAGGTGTTTGTTGCAGTGCTGTGGCTTGTTTGATGGTTGCTTCTTTGTGTTTGTATGTTCTTCAAAAGAAGGCAATGCTTGCATACCCCTCATTGATGCCATTTTCCTGGTTTGCTTAACTGGTGCTTGTTCATTCTCCTACCTCTCTGAGAGCTTTGGGAACCTCTTATGCTCTCACTTGCCACAGCACACAGTCCTGACACAGTCTGTGAGAGGCATCTTTCATTGGAAGGTGTCCTATGTGTGTTTCTCCAGTGGCCCTAATCCTAAAACCTTCATCTCTTGGATAGGACAAGCTCTTGATACACCCTGAAGCAGGATAAAACCCTGTGCTTAAATCCTGACCTCACAGATGGGCAGCTTCCTGCCACATGATGCCTCTGTGCTGTTGCTGGCAACACAGAAGATGCTGATAAACATTAATGCTTTTGCCTTCAGCAGTGGCAGTGCTCTTCTGTGTGCTCATTTGTTTGTGTGGGGTGGAGGGAGGAGTGCAGGGCAACACTTCTATCTAAACACATACTCTGCTCCTTGGTATTCATCTTCCTTACAGTCTAACCTGTTCCCTTTGTGGTATGGTGGCTTTAGCGTGGTAAAAAGCACTTACACTCACATTAAACAAACCTTGTTGCTCTGCACATAGAGCATTGGAGCCATTGTTGTTCTGAGTGGATGAAGGGCTGTGTGGAGCCAGTCATGGCACTAGCAGAGAGGTAAAAGGTTGCAGAGTTCTGACTAGGTAAGTTTTAGTTGTTTTGTTAGGCTTTTCATAAGCTGATACCCCTCAGCTCCATTTCTGCTACTTATTTTCTGCTGTCTTTTGGTCTAAATCTTCCTGGATTCAGTGGGAATTTACCCAGAAGGCTCTGGTTTGGCTTGTTCTTGTTTGCAATGTTTGTCATGCTGACAGGGCATTAGGTTATTAATGGCACACTGGTTTTTATCTGTTTAAAAATATTACGGAAAAAAACTACAAAAAGTTTCCAGCATAGGATGTTAACTGAACCTCCTGAAGTTTCTGGCTCAGCCCAGACTGTCCCACAAGCACTGTTTTTTATATAGTTATGTTGGGGTGGATGTTTCTGTCACTGGGGTGGTTAATGTCAGAGTTACTGCTATTATGTGTATCATGAGCACAGGGAGTGTGCAAAAGGATGGTGGATTGGGGAAATAGGTGTGTGACTTTAAATGACGGTGGATGTGTATTTGAGCAGGGCATCTTGAAATTCAGGTGGTCCTAACTCTGGGTATGCAGCTGTTAGACTAGGGAAGTCCACCTAGATAATAAGCATAAATAGGAGGTGGAAGCTGTTTGCAGAGGTTTGAAAACCACAGCTTGGTGTTCCCAGAATGGTGTTTCCACATCCTATCTCAGGCCCCACTGCAGGGTGAGCATTTCCATTTGTAGGCTACTTATTGGTTTGGGATTTCTTATAGTATTTTTACTTTTCCAGTCAGTTTTATGGATCTTCTGGGATTTAAAACCAACCAGTCTGAACACAGTTTTATTGTAACTGAATTCAAGCCAGGTTGGGGCTTGCAATCAAAGGTCACAGCTTGGAATCACACATGGATGCTTGTTTAATTGCAAACATCAATACCTTTACTTTTAAAGGGATCTCAGAGTATATTTCTGCTAGAAATGTGTTTAAATGAACTGTGCTCTAGAAGAGCTATTATGGTCTGTGGTGTGCTGGATTAATTGTGTGGGTTGTTCCCAGTGCATGTGCTCGTTGGGTAACCTGATGAGGAGGGGTTCAGGTAGGGCTGTGATCTCAGCTAGATCCCATGGTCCTATCGTGAATGGCAGGAATCCCACAGGCAACCCTAAAATTGGTGTTTGACCCTTACGCCTTTTGAAGGGCACTTTGGGGTTCTAAAAAATTGCACCAGTTCCTCAAATACTTTTACTAGGTAATTAAAACCACTGTGACTGTTTGTGTGTTGCAAAGAATAATTAGTTTATTTAGCAATAGCTGCATTAGCTTCCCCGTGGCCAGGTTGGATTCTAATCTCAGCTCCATGTGAAGTTTTGAGCTTGAAGAGCAGGAATGTGCATTTGAGGCTAACTTCCTTTAATGGAATCATTACAAATATGGCAGTTATATAGGTTGCTACCAAGATGCATTAGTGGCAATAACTGCATTTCTCTTCCTGCAGAACAGCCCTCAGGCACACAGGACTTTCCCTGCAGAGCTGGGAGGATTTCTTCCTGGAGAATTGCTCAGGGTGCTTCAGTGATTGTGCAGCCATGGTGTCAGCACAGATGATCGTAAAATCACAGAAGGTTTGGACTGGAAGGGACCTTAAAGCTCATCCAGTTCCAAACCCCTGCCATGGGCAGGGACATCTTCCCCTAAACCAGGCAGCTCCAAGCCCCATTCAACCTGGACTTGAACACTGCCAGAAAAGACGCTTTGATTTCCATTTGTGTCCTTAGATTAAACCATCCTTCTAATCTCTTACTTGCCAAATCCTGTTCATTTTCTCTGTGTGCTTTTCTCATTGCATCTCACTGGTGTTGACAGGCACAGGTCATGCAGCACCTGCTCTTGCACGCTGGCTGTATGTCTCTTCTGTAACTGTCTATTTTCAAAAACAAATCAGGTATTTTGCTTTGAAAACTAAAGTGTAACTCTCCAAGACTAGCTTTTTTTGGAGGATGGATTCAGCCAGAAATGGTTTTTCTAAATTATAGGTTTAAAATTACCCTGCCATTATAGAAGAGGTTGGCACTTCGCCAGAAAACTGAAGATGCTTGGACCTTTTCCACTGAAATGATAATTGCCTAATGAAAACAGGTTTTGGGGAAACATAAACTGACATCAAGCTACTCCTTTTTTTGCTATAAATTATATTGACTCTGCACTATTGCAAAATAACTTTGGATGATTTGACTGTGGAAGCATGTAGTGAAAGACTCTTATTACCACACTCACATGTACAGGGGAACTGCAATGCATCCAAACACATCTAAGTTTAGCCAAGACTTTCCACTGACTTCAAACAACTCTTTTCTTCCACAGAGTTGTGGAGCTACTATTAAAAATCTCTTTAAGGTTCTTAACAACCAGGTGCTTTAATTTGTGTGGCAGGATGGAAGTAAGTTTTCCTTGTTCGACCAAATTTTCAGTATTTGGTTTGTTTCCTCCAAGCTGCCTCAAAGATAATGAAGGGACAGGAATGAAAAACTCCAAAGTGATTCTGAAAAAGAAACAGTTCTCAATACAAAGTATCACTTTCCTATGCAACTCCCTGTTGCAGGATATTGTTGAGTTTACTAGTACAGTGAAATGATTTAGGAAGAAGGTTTTTAAGATATGTATGGGTGTATGTAAATAGGTAAATAGGTAGACAGCTGCAGAGATTTGGGAGAACATGCTTAATGCCCAGTGAGCACTGGAAGTGCCCAAGTGAATTGGAAAAACAAACTTTCCCATGGACTGTGAGTGGTTTCTTTGTTTGGCTTGGTTTGCCTACCTACTTTATACTACAGGGCAGAAAGGATCATGTTTTCCTCTGTGTAAGAGTAAAAAATGGATGTTAGTGAGCAAGCCTGTCAGGCTGGTAAAAGTGAACTGTCAGGAGCTGACAACAACATATGAATGGAGTTACCTTGGAGATGCAACAGAAGACCAACAACTAGACACTGAGGTTTTTAATGAATGCCTGCCAAGTAAGGCAGAACATGTGAAAACAGTGTGGCTGGACCTTGAAACAAAGAACTGGGATGCTGAAGGGACTTGGTGGAGGAGAAAGAGGAGGAGAGATGGTGTAAGGCCACACCTGGAGTTCCTCTGTTGCTCTGAGCCCTGAGGAGCTGTTTGGAAGTAGTTTTTCTGTAGGCAGCCTATGTGCAGTCACTCAGCAAGGCATGGACAGGGCCAAGGGAAGGGGCAGCTGTAGGGTGTTGGATTGTGCCCTGCAAAAGCGTATAATAGCCTTCTGCAAGCATTTGCAGAAAACAGAATGACTTAAATAGCAAGACTAAGGGATTTTGGATTATATATACCCTCAACAGTCTAGCTTCCAGATATACCAAGAGCTAACTTCCAGCCCTCTGAACTGAATTCTCTGTCCAGTCCCTGTTTATATTATAAACTCCTGAACACATCCTCAGCTGTCTCTAGATAAGTTTGAGATGCCTGTGACTCAGTCAAGCAAAGGCTTTTCATGGGTGCATTCAGCCCCAGGGAGTCACTTTGAGTGCCATTGAATCAGCTGATGACTGAGTACCTGAAGTGGTTTGCTGGTCATTCAGGCCAGTGCTGGCCTCAAGTGTGCTCCAACAGACTGGCCTTGTCATAGAGTCATAGATTGGTCTGGGTTGGAAGGGACCATCAAAGCTCACCTAGTCCACCCCCCCCCCCCCCCCCCCCCCCCCCCCGCAATGAGCAGGGACATCTTCAACTAGATTAGGTTGCCCAGAACCACATCCAGCCTGGTCTTGAATATCTCCAGGGATGGTGTGTTTACCACAATGTCCACGTGGAGTGACACAGTGAATTCACCTCTACACAGTGAGCTTGTGATAAGCCTATTTCTGTTTGTAAGAAAATACTTAAATCATGGTTTGTAATTCCTTCCTACCCCTTTGCCTTGAGGGTGATTTTTATTCCACATAGCTGTACTGTTTTCTTCAGGAAAGCCGGTTTTGTGATGCTGGGAAATGTGCTGTCTGTTATGTGGGAAGCTATAGGATTTAGAGCTTTGCAGCCCAGGCTATGATTTCTTTCAAGGAAAATTACTCAAATTTGAGACAACTGGGGGCCTGTTTCCTCCTTCAGGCATGGAAAAGAGTGGGACTCCCTGGCTTGCTCCCCTGTGTCAGATCACACTGTGTGCTAGGTTACCCAGTGCAGGAGCTGGAACTTGTGTTTCAAGTTGCCTACTCCGTAAGGTTATCATCTTGTAATACCTTGTTAAGCATTGAAACCATACACACTGTCTTTATCATGAGTTTGGGTGGACATAAGGACTTTCATTACACAAAGGTCTAGCAGGTCAGTCTAGCTTGTTGATGTGATGCTACTCCTTTGATAGCAGTCACTAAAGTGATTTCCGTGGAAGCTCAGCAAAGGGTTGGAAAATACCCTGCCTCACAACAGGATAATTTCAGATGTTTGCATGTAACAGCCTGCAGAGTTACAGGTGCTTGCTTGTCTGTGCCAGTGGGAGAAAGGGTTTACTGTATCTATATACTTTCCTGTATTGATGAGAGCATTCATGCCAGCAGGGACTTCAGACTCAGGGGAGTACCCCCAAAGGGTGTCTGCCTGTCTGGCCATTGTTGTACTAGAGCCTCATACCTTACAGCTATGCTCTGCTGCACAAAATCCACCAGCAGGAATGTTGTTGCCAAATACAACTTCCAGCCCTCTTCTCAACTGTTTCTCATTAACTGTCCTAGCTGTGGCACTGCTGCTGACGGGAACTGGCCTGCACAACCTGTGCCGGAAACACACTTCCCAGTGCTTAGCCTGGCCAGTCGTCGTGGCCCTTCTGCTGGAAGCTCCTGGGTTGGATTTGGGTCTGTCCCTAGGAAAGTATTACAAAACAGAAGGGTCCTATCAGCACTGTTTGTTTATGGGGGTTTTGGGAAACAGGAGCAGCATTACAGCTGCGATCTTTCCACTAAAGCTTGCAGATTCTCTGTAGAGAACTTGCCTCCTCTGCACTGCAGTAGCACTGATCGTAGTCCATTTGGTTATTTTTGGCTGCTCTTTGAAGAAATTCGGTCAGTCTAATGGCATTTTGAAGAGGAAAAACAAAAGTGTCTAAGAGCCTGAGTTTTGAGAAGTCTGTTTTGAGGCTGTTGTGCACTGGGTGGAATTCTGAATAGAAAAATCCTGTGGGTTTCTGCTATGCAGAGCTAGTTGTCCATATCCTTTGCACTAACTCATGTCAGTTAAGTACTATCTAAAAATTACAGAATGGTTGTCACTCAGTGCTTTTTTAAAATTGCATTTCTTAGGTTCAGGATTGCCCAAGACACAAATAAATGTGTTTGCTGAATTGCTTGTATTAATTACTATTAGCAAAGCTTTCAGAGTTTTATTAGCTCCCTGTTTCACAAGTGCTTTGGATAACTTAAATAACATGATAAAAGAGACATGTTCTGATGAGACAGAAGGTTGTAAGACCATTGCAGAATGAAAGCAGGCCTAGGGCAAGTGCAGGAGATGCTCAGGCTGCTGAGTGTGCCAGTGTAAAGCACAGCTGAAGGAGGCTATAGGACTTTGTTGTAGGTATCTGCTGAATCCTTGTAAAAGGGATTTTACATACTTGTAAAAGGAAGAGAAATCTAGGAGCAGAAGAATTAGAGAAAGAAAGAATAAGCTTGGATGTTATTCTGTCCTGGATCCTGTCTGTAATTCACCTGGGCTTGTGCTGAAGAGGTGTTGCGCACAGCTGAAAGATAGTAAGATGATGGGTATTAGTAAGTTCCTTGGCTCCAGGACCCAAGGGCCTTGGGCTCCAGCCTGAACTCCTCCATCTCTACCTCTGCACAGAGGATGTTGCCTTCTGCGTGTGGCCAGACTGACTCGTTGTTGCCTGCAGGGCTTTGGTCAACACATCTGCTTGTGCAAGACAGGGAGCTCTGTCTGTGAATCTTTCCAACACAACACTGCAAAATTTGATTTCTCTTGGCTCTGGGGAGCTGTACACTGTGGTTTTGTTTGGCTTGTGGAAATTCTGACAGTGAGTGGGGCATCAGGTGCTTCATATTGTCACTCAGGAGACATTTGCTTCCTTGTGATTGCTTGTTTACTTACTCAGATTTAATTCAGATGGTGGTTTTGGACACAGAGACTGCCTGACTCTGAGTTTGTGAAAGCTCCTTGATGGACTAATCTGTGTTCATGAAAAGCTGAAGGTCCTGTCTGAAAGAACAGTAAATTTTGCACAGATTCTGTCTGGGAGGAGATGCTCTTGTCCTTCCTGCCAGGTTGTCTGCATTGGGATCAGGATGGTTAATCCCAGGAATATGCAGGGAGCAGCATTATTCTCTCCTGTTCTCCATGTGGAGATGGCCACTGCTGGTCCCATGGGGAGGATGACTGAAGTCCTGGGGGAAGGATCTAATGTGAAACCCCTGACCAAAGTTGTGTCTCCTTGTAGGGATGCTCTTGATGCTGCCAGTGTGCTTTATAACCAAGTTGATGAGGGTGTTCACCGTCTGGTGATGCTGTCAAACAAACGCATCCAGGAACTGGAGCTGGTGATGGAGTGCGAGAAAGTGGAAGAGTGTTTTAAGGAGGTAAGGCCTGTCTGTCAATTCTAGTGACTGCCTGCTGCCAGCCTCTGACTCTGTATTCCACCACAGGTACTCGGCCTGTTGATCTCCTGTGTGAAGGTGTAAAATGAAGCCTGTAGGCCATAAAAAAGAAAAACTGATGGCGAAGTTGCACAGTCTTCTTTGATGTAACTCTTCGACAAGGACAAATTTTATGTCTCACAACCCTGTGTGCTTTAAGGGTTGTGTGTTGTCTGTCACCTTAGGAACCTGCATCCAAGATCAGTACTAGGACCAGTTTCATCATTGCTCTTCCAGGATTCTGGGCACCTCTCCTCTGAAGAGAACTGGATTTGCAAAAGAGGCTGTAGCTTGCCTGTTGTTTTCACAGGCCAAGGTGGATCCAAGAAACTTAATGACCTCTCATTTGGAGGTAGACACTTGGACGCCATGCCCGATGTGTTCAGGATAAGAGGTGTGATGCAAGAACCTAGTAAAGACTCACTTAAGCACACAGGTTCCTATACCAAACAGAAATGAAAAAAAGGCACAAAGGCAGGCTCTGCAACCTATCCCTGGTTTAAGCTGAACTACTTCTGATGAAATTGAGCAAATCTGACTGCTCCCAGCTTACTTTGCTTGCAGATCACCAATGATGGCATCAGTTGCTCCTGTTTTTAAGCCTGCCTAGGAGCTCTAGGGCCTGTGCCCCTCTTCGTATGGGTCACAACCTGGGAACCCACCCCAGTCTCCTCCTCTTGCCAGTGGGCTTGTTCCATGGGCATGGACATTCTCACAGTCCAGGATTCAGAGTTTATCCTCAATTGTGGGATTGAGTTGTGATATGGATTCATATGATAGAGGAAAACAGGATGCATGGGCATTAGGAAACACCTAGTCTGTCCCTTCCCCCAGGTGCAGCTATGCCTGAAGCGTTGCAGACAAGTTTACTAGCCTGTTTTTAAACCCACTGTTGATGGAGGTGCTTTGTTATCCTGTCTGGCCTCCTGTGTCTGCTTTCTTTTTAGGACACTGTTGTTGATAGGTTCTCTACCCATGTTTGAGGATACAAGCTTATAACTGTAGCTGTGGCTGGGCTCTCTTGAGGCACCTGCAGTTACGGAACAGCTTTGTGGTGAGCTACCTTCAGAAAACCAGGGAGTACCAAAGGACCATGTAACACTGCAGAGGGGAAGAGCCACCAGTACACTCACACTGATGTAGTTCCTGTCCTACCAGTCAGAGAAAGGAAGTGAAGTAGGAAACCTGGCAGCAGGGAGATTTTGTCCTATTTGGGGTGACAATAAGAGGATGTCGTGGTTTAAACCAAGTCCACACACAGCTTGTTCACTCACTCCCCCCCTTGCTCCCCCAACTCCTGGAGAGTTAGGAAGGAGAATCCAAAGAATGTGGCCCCCAAGGATTGAGATAAGAACGGTTTAATTGCTAAGGTATAACACAAATCACTCCTGCTAGTACTACTACTACAAATAATAATGATAAAGCAAACAACAAGCAAGGAGAATACAACACCTCACCAGCCACCGACCCATAACTCACCCCACCATGCCTGACCAAGCACCGACTGATTCCTCCTCCATTTCCCCCCAGAGCTCCACCCCTTCCGGCTCCCTCCCAGTTACCTCCTGGGCATGACGTGCTATGGTATGGAATACCTCTTTGGCTAGCCTGGGTCAGGTGTCCTGTCTCTCCTTCCTCCCAGCCTCCCCTCCTCCCTGGCAGAGCATGAGCTCAGAAAAGGCCTTGAACAAAAACACCCGAGCGGTAACTCAAAACATGCTCGCTATCAAGCAACTGTTCCCAGCCCAGAAATCAAAACACAGCACTGCACCAGCTACAAGAAGGAGAAAAAATGACTGCTACGGCTCAAACTAGGACAGAGGAATATGAGGCCAGCCTGCAGGTTGCAGAGCTTGCGTTAGGCTGTGGCTCACCTGAAAGAGAGCCCAAGCAGCTACTTGCCCTGTTTATGCTTAAGGCTAGTGAGCAATAGAGCTTTGCAATTTCTCAGGAGCCTGAAGTGGAAAAACTCTTAGCAGGAGGCTCAGACTGAAATGCCAGGATGGGGGGAGAAGTGTACACACACATTCTTTCTGGTCATAAAATGACCAGCATTATGAGAGCAGCTCCTTGCCCTTTCCACATGAGGGCTACCTTGGTGAGTAGCACAGGGTTGACTAATAGTGGAACTTTTCCCTTGTCTCCTAGGTCAGCAGTTGGATAGAGAATGTTGGCAGAAAACGATTAAAGGAAACAATCAACCTGGATGATTCTTTGGAGATGCTGCTTCAAGCACAGAAGCAGTTCAAGGAGTTTGATCTTGTTGCCAGTGTAAGTGTTACTGGAGTGGGAAAATTTGCTCTTCAGAGACTGAGTTGGGAGCCTTGTGCATGCTCAGCCAAAGCCATGATGCTAAGGTGACACTGGTAAAATGTGCATCACCTAGGTGTGTGTCATTCATTGTCTTGCTTAGCTTCTCTGCTCTCCTGCTGTAGATAAAGCCACCAGCTCGATGCCTTAGTGGATGGAATTTGCCAGTCTTGAGGAAAATAACTGCTATGATGGAAGATGGATTGCTTTTGTAACTCCCTTGATGTGCTTGTAACGTTGCTTTTTCTTTTTGATCCTAATTGACCTGGACATTGTTGCGTAGGCCTTTACAAGCTGCTCTGTGGCTACCATAAATCCTAAAAGAGGTCAGGGCTCCAGAATTCAGCTGTAAACAAGTACACCCCTGCTCATGTGATTTGAACCTTAAAAAACATTCTAATTAGCCCTAGTTATTAATGACCTTGAAGATTATCTACTGTCCTTGTCAGGCTTCTAGCCTCATACACAAAATCCCATTTTGCTTTTAGGAATATTGCAGAAGAGGGCAGGAAGCACTAAAGAAGATGGATTACTGGGAAGACTTTTCCTCTGTGGATGTGCATTCCTACAGGGTGAAGCTGCAGACCTACAGAAATCAACTGGATGAGTTCTGCACTCAGCTGGATGAAAAGAGGCACCAAATCTGTGAGACAGTCAGGCTCTATGAGTTCTTTGACAAGGTAAGACAAAGCATCTGCTGCATGGAGGTGGGTGTAAAAACCTGGTCGGACACAGTCCAGAGCTTGATTGTTTATGAAGGGTGTGAAACAGTGTGTGCACCACCAGGGAGCTGGATCTGTGACATGCAAAAGCCCCTCATGCTCATGTGTCTGCAGTGATTATTTTCAAGACAGGAAGTGAAAGAAGGGGTGGGTGTGTATCCAAGAAGGTCTCCATCTGTTCAGAACAGAGGTCTTCTGCTGCCTGTGCTGCAGCTTTTAGGTCCCTCTCATGGCTGCAGTGGACAGAAGGATCATGGTAGCACTGGCTCCAATGACAAGGGCCAAGAGACTGACTGGCTGTGTCCAGTCTTGGCCACTATGCCAGGGCAGGCTGCCTGCATTTTGCTCATACTGCATCCTTACATGCTGATAACAGCCTATTGACTCATCAGGAGTAGCACCCTGCTACTCAGCCCTAAGTGTAGCCCAGCTCCTCTCTTGCAGAGGCCTGTGTGAGAAAATGGAGCACCAGAATGGGGTATTAGGGGTGTAGCTGCGGGAATAAGGGGCTTGGGCTGGCCCAGTTATCTGAGGAGCAGGAGAGGGTGCATGTGGTGACTGTGCTGAGTGCCTGTCTTTCTTACCTGTTCCGCTTAATGCAAACACATCCATTCAGCAGACCTATACTTGGATTTGGTGTCCTTTAGTTTCTGAAGTTGCAGGGGAATAAACAGTAGGATTTTCTAAGTGCATTTTAAAACAAAGCTTTAGCAAGCACAGAAGGCCAGGCAGCCTGTGCTCCATTAATTACACACTTGTACAAACATTGGGTATTGAAGTTCTCAGATTCTACAAAGAATGGGCACCAAAAGTTAAGCTGTAGATGCCACTTAGGTGCCACCAGATGTAAGTGCCACTTAGTTTCTGTCTCTGAGCTGTTTTGTCTGCCAGAAGTGCTCAGAGGAGGGGTGAGGAAATTCAGCAAAACATGAAAACATCAAGAAGCATTCTGTGTGAGGGAGGAGAGTGGAGAAGGCAGCTGAGAACATTGCTGTCAAGACATGTGAAGATTTTTTTTTGTTTTGGTGATGTTCTGCAGGCCCACTCTAGCTCATCTGTGCAGTTTACTGTGCAGGTGGTGGACACTCCAGATTCCTGCTATGGGAATCTGTAAGTTTCTAACTTTTTTTCCCCCTATAATACCTCCTGTGCTATAGGAGAATGGCAAGTGCCTGTGCTCTGCTTGAGCACAGACATTAGGAGGCTGCTCTGCTCCCTGAAATACCATTTGCCATCATGGGGATCCAGGGAAGGGTCCCAGAAAGGATGGGTTTTGTCATGTTTCTTCCAACAAACTGAGGCACATAAAAGGTGATGAGCTGCGCTTTGGCATATTGGCAGTTCTGTGGCCAAGCTAAACATTGGTCCTATAGGAAGCTACCCAACCAAAGCTGGAAATCTGGAGCACAAATGTGGACTGTAGCATATGATGCTCTCCATTTAGGTACAGGAACTACACTGTGGTAGCAGCTCTTGGGCTACCAGGGTGGTGAGGAGGACTCAACAGCAATGGGTATCCTTTCACGACTTCAGAGCCTTCCAAGGCCATTTGCAAGGGCACAGGTGTTACACAGACCCCAAAGATGGCCCATATCTTTTCTTACGGCATCATGGCACTGCTCATACAGCTTCATTCTAGGGGATGGCAACTGGGGGATGCTCTCCTTGGTGGCAGCAGCACCATCATTCCTCATGGTTGTGTCTTTTATATTGCACAGTGAAAACTGAATGATGGTGGCACAAGGTATCTGCACAGTGTTGGTGTGGAGATATCTTGCTTTAGTAGGGAGGAGGATTTTGATCTTGCTGATTTCAGTAGAGCTGTAAACAATGCTAGTAGTGTAAATACAACACCTATGTACTATGAAATGGTGGCCAACCAAAACCAGAGAAGGGGGGAACATCCTGCAGCTGTAGGGTAAGTGCAGGGATTGCTGTGCAGCATGGAACTTCTTTCAGTACTGGTTATTTTGATCTTGATCTCCACAGTGCTTTCTGTCTTCCTAAATCAAAGTCAGTGGTGTGGTCTGGGAGGCAGGGAAAGCAGGAGGTTTTATCTTGAACTGCTTTCACTTTGTTCTGATGCTGAGCTGCTTTGACCTTTCTGCAGTGATCTTGTCAGCACCTGCCTTAACCCCCTTCTTTCTTCCTTAGTATCTGAAGGGATAGCAACAGCAGGAGTCTACACTAAGCAATGTCCTTAATTTTCCTTCTGGTAAAGAGCCTGCAGCATGCCAGACCCCAGGATATGGGGAAGAAGCCTGAGGATGAGTAAACCATATACACTGTGGTAATGAGCTGGCAAGCTCAGATCTCTCCAAACATCTCAGCATGTGCAAAGGGAGTGGAGCACCCACCATGGGGATCATGGTATTCGTCTTGTGTACCTCACTGACTACTAGGAATGGGAGGCTCTGTTCTGCTGGCCCTTCTGCTGCATGCTGGAGACAAGAATTTTGTAGTGTGCTGCCATGGCCTATGGGACAGCAACAGCACAGTACATGAAGGCTGTACTGTTTTTTCACTGCTTGGAAGTTCCTGATGGCCTAAGTTCCCTGTGATGAAGAAGGCTGAGCTGGGCCAGACCACATGGAGCTTGCATATGGGCTGGCAGGGTTCCCTCCCCAAAGCCATGACTGGTGCCAAGCTGGATGTTTCCATTTGTCCCCACTTCCTTTGTGGCAGGAGCTCTTGGTGCCTGTCAAGGGCTGGATGGTGGCTGGGCTGAGACAAGAGTAGTGCTGGGGGAAGCTGCCTTCCTCATCTCTGGCTGTGGGATGAGGGTTGTGTCTCAGTACCACAGACTCACTGTGGGACCTGCCATCTTCCTGTGGCTTCAAGCCTGGGCTGGCCACTGTCCTTTGTTTACTCAGTTGCAAGACTCTATGAGGATCTGGCACCACATGGTGTTTGGAGAGAACTGGAAAGCTGAGCAAGCAAGGGTGTGTCTGTGGTACCAAAAGCAGTAATGTCTGCTTTATTCTGGGATGCCTGTGAGGGTGGTCCCCAGTACCCTGTTCTCTCCCATTATTTACTCTGGTTTCACAGTAATACTGCCATAGCACACCACCGTTGCTAGGAAGACCTAGAGCAAGCCCCCCTCTCCTTGCTTACTTTGTCAGGCTTCATGACTCAAGCTTTAATTGAGTTAAATTACTTCGCATGTCACCTGTTCAGTTCTGTGGCAACAATACAAGAAGGATGTGGAGCTGTTGGAAGGAGTCCAGAGGAGGCCATGGAGATGCTGCAAGGGCTGGAGCAGCTCTGCTCTGGAGACAGGCTGAGAGAGCTGGGCTGGTTCAGCCTGGAGAAGAGAGGCTTCAGGAGATGTTAGAGCAGCTCCAGTCCCTAAAGGGACTACGTAAAGCCTGGAGGGGGGCTTTGGACAAGGCCCTGTAGGGACAGGACAAGGGGGAATGGCTTTAACCTGACAGAAGGGAGATTGAGATGAGCTCTTAAGCAGAAGTTCTTTCCTGTGAGGGTGCTGAGGCCCTGGCACAGGTTGCCCAGAGAAGCTGTGGCTGCTCCATCCCTGGCAGTGTTCAAGGCCAGGTTGGATGGGGCTTGGAGCAACCTGGTCTAGTGGAAGGTATCCCTGCCTTTGGCAGGGGTTGGAACTGGGTGAGCTTTAAGGTCCCTTCCAACCCAAACCATTCCAGGATTTTATGATTCTTATAATCCAGGTCTCTGCATGTTCTTGACTTCACCATCAGCAAAGTGTCTGGAACACAGGCTTGGCATGGTTTGTGTAAGAGCTGTGTGCCCTCTCAGGACTGCAGCCACCCAGCTCACAATGATGTGTCTAATGAGCTAGAGCACACAGCATAGCCTCTGCCAGTCCTGGGATGATAGCCAGTGCTGCAGAAGGTCAGCAGTGAAGGCACAGAAAGCTGCTGTCACAAGTCACTCAGGGAGAAAACACCCAACAGGAAAGGGCAGAATCCCAACACCCGGTTCAGCACCCACATCCCGTGCAGCCTGCAGTGGTCTGGTGCCCAAAGCATCATGCTGAACTGCCTGTATCATTACAGGAGGGCCTGAGGCAGCTCCAGGGGCTTTTTCCTGCTTGTCAGTATGTTGTGCAAGATGCTGCCTCTTTTGGTGCTCAGGAAAAGTATGCATATTGCTCTGCACTGGCCTGGAAGCCTTTTTAAGCGTGGGCTCTTGCCTTGTGTTTGGTTTCTGAGGGAAGCTGTTCAGAGTCCCACTCTTAGGGACGGGCAGCGGAGTGAAGCTGGTTGAGAAATGGCAGCATTTCCCTTGTTGGGATTTCTGTGGGGTCTGCTCCATGAGCCATTCCTTCAGTGGCATTCTCTGTCTGCCACTCTTAGGTCCCTTCCCTCAAAGTACTCCTGGGCATCAGCCTCTGCCGATTCTGGTTTGTCAGTAGTGATTTCCAGCTGTCCTCAACTTCTTTCTGCTGCACACAAAGAGCTGCTCAACTTGGAGCAAGCAGAATGTTGCCAAACCCCTCTCCATCTGTGTTGACATCTCTCCAGGAGTGTGTTACCTTTGCTCTGCCCCCAACAGTTGGTTCTCCTCTGTTCTCCTCCTCCTCTGGCTCTCCTGTTCCGCCACTTTGTTCTTTGTGGCTCAGAAAACAAAGCCTTTGGCAATTGAAGGAGGTGCCTGCTCTTCCTGGGGGAGGGCCAGCTGGCCTGCATTTGATTATGGCAGTGCCTCCTCATCCCTCCCCATTGTCCTTACTGCTGTAGGAATGCCAGCCTTTTTGCGCTCCATCCCGTGAACAAGTGTTGCTGCCTCTGGGGCCCAAAGAGGGGCTGGGGCTCTTCTTCCCACCCCTCCGGGCCTGGCTGGCAGGAGAGCCTGACCACACAGCTCCATGCACCTTTCCTCTGAGCCACGTACACCCATCCTGACTTCGGCGGCAGACGGACCCAGCAAACCCTCTTGTAAGTACCAAATGTCCAGCGCCCTGGCTGACGTGTGAATAGTACTGGGATTGTTTGAAACAATGCAGAGAAGGCTTTTCACTCAGCTGCTTGTATGTGTCTTCATGCATCCGCATGAATCAGAGTGCTTTGTGTGCAGCTTTTGTGTACTCGGGCAGAGCCCCGTGGGCTCTGAGCATCTTTGCATGGTTCTTCCAAATCCCAGGGCTGTGCTGTCTGTAACACAGCAGTGCCTGTCCCTCTTTCCCTTTACTATTGCATGATCATTTCAGGGGGCATAATTTAACTGCAGGTAGAAGCTGTTGCCGGGACTGCATTGCCTCCAGACTGGCTGGATGTATGCACAGGACAGGTGGGACATCTCAGGCTCCTTTTAAAGGTTGTGGATGGCACAAGAAGGCGCTGCCTTCCTCATATGCTCCAAGGTTTGCTGGGTTCCTGTCCCGGGAGGGACTGAGACCTGCTGTCACAGTGTTCCCAGCTTCAAGAGATGGAGCTGATCTTGGGTGTGACAGGAGAAATCCAGAGCCTGCTCAATTACCTGATTTCCACAGGTAATTTCTCATTTCTCCCTAAAAGCTTCACAGCAGCAACCTGCTGTTACCTTGTTTTCTGCTGTGCTTCATTTCTGCTGATGTACCGTGTCACAAATGATGGTTTTGAGGAAAACAAAAAAAAAATCAAGTCTCCTTCGGGGATAAATTATTGCTGGTTCTTTTTGCTTAGCCTTTGATGAGGGAAGAAGGGCTGGGAATGCTGGTCTGTGGGAAGCTGGAAAGGATCCTGGTGCTGTGACCTGAAACTGAGATTTTTTTTTCTTTTTTTTTTTTTTTGAGTTAGTTTTACTGAAAGGGCATTATGATTGCCTGCCCTGGAAATGTGCTTGGAGGAGAAGTGGAGAGTAGAACTTAGTGACAAAGTGGAAAAAGCAGCATTTGATGTGTTGTGCTGCAGTGTGCTTACAGTGGACAGAGGTGCAGTCACTTGCTAGCAGGCCTGTGCAGGTCAGCTGTGTCCCAGCACCTCTAAGCAAAAGAGGGTTTGCCGTGGCTTATAACAGTGTCTCTGAGAGAGGCTTAATGTGGGCTATTTTCTCTCTGCCTCTGTGCAGAGATTTGCTTTACTGCAAAAGTAACAAGTAACAGCTTTCACCTGGATACTGGTGCAGGATGATAAGGGAAGATTGGAGTAGTGCTATGGAGAGAAATGTATAACTTCCTGATGCTGTAAAACTGTTTTGGAGGAAGACACTGTAGTCTGGCTTCAGCACTGCCTGACAGCAGCTGCCTCTTTTCCTCCTTCCTCAGTTACACTGTGAAGTTTTGTCCCTAGACAGGCATCTAGTCTGGTTTGCTCTCCCGCTTCAGGGGGTGTCCTTTTTCATGCACAGCCTGGAGCAGCTGGGGGAATGAGCCTCCAGGTTGGAAAATCAATCCTCTGGCAGGGTTCATGCAAGGTTAATGTGTGAAATCTCTCCCTTCTCCTTCCTGCCAGTTTTTAGCTGGAGAAGTCTTCTTGCAAGTTAACAAGCCTTTAAGGTTTATTTTCCCATCAAAGGGGACATTTAAACTTGATCTACTACAGCTCCCCTGTGTTTTTCTCTCTTGCAAAATCAGTGATTTGGAAACTGCTCTGATTTGGGAATACTCTAGTAATTCACTGCTAGATCTCCTGGTGCCCAAGTTATTTTCTCCTGTATTTCATCAGTGACTTTATTGCTAAACTGGCACCACAGCAGTGCCCTTAGCTCCCACAAGCTCTGTGAAAAGAGGTGAGTGTTAAATGGTAGCAGCAGCATAGGGTGCTCCTTTCTGGTTACACAACATGGCTATGAAACTGCTGCAGAAGCTTACCCCTCAGTTGTTACAGGGCAGCAGTGAATTAATTATTGCTTTTCATGTGCTAAGTCCAAGCACAATTGCAGTTGAAAGTGAGGTGTTCATGGGTTGAGATGCGTTTGAACACATGTCCCAGCACCTCAGGCTCCTCTGTAGTGTGTTATGATGTCTGTGTGATGTGTTTGTGGCATGTGCAGGGAATGAAAGCTTTCATCCCTGTCTCGGGTCCTTTTCCCTCCTGCTATGCTGGCTGAATCCTCTCCTCAGTGGAAGACACAGTAGGAAGAATAGGCTAGGGGAGATGACCCAGCATTTTTTGGGATGTAGGATGCTCACCCCTCAACTGCCTCTCCTGATCCCAGTAATGCCAACACGTTCTGCTGTATGTGGGGGGCAGTGCTTGATATGCTGAAAGCACCTTCTGCCTTCGTCCTCAGTGGTGTTCAGAAAAGGTAAACAGAGATGGTCAAGGGCCTGGAGCACAACTGTGATGAGGAATATGTGGCTGAAGGACCTGAGGGTGTTCAGCCTAGAGAAGAGAAGGCTCAGGCAGGACCATATCACTCTCTGCAACTACCTGAAAGGAGGTTATAGTGAGGTGGGGGTTGCTCTCTTTTCCCAAGGAACAAGTGACAGGACAAGAGGAAATGGCCTCAAGTTGCACCAGTAGAGGTTTATACTGGATATTAGGAAGAAAATCTTCACCAAAAGGGTTGTCAATCTTTAGAACAGGCTGCCCAGGGAAGTGATGGAATCACCAGCCCTGGGGATATTTAAAAGGCATGTAGATGTGGCACTTGTGGACTTGGCAGTGTCAGGTTAATGGTTGGATTTGATCTTTCAAGTTTTTTTCCAAACTAAACAATTCTGTTTCCTCTGTGTCCTTGGCTGTCCATAAGCATAAAACTGACAGTTGTGTGTAAGTCTGGGACTGCCCTTCTCTAAGTCGGGGGGGATCATATCTCCTGCAGGGTCATGACACTGGCAGCCGGGCAGTAAGGACACAAAAGCAGTGTTTCTGCACAGCATGTTTAGGGATTTCCCAGTTCCTGTTGCAGGGGACTGCATTGCACATGATGTGCAAGATGTGATACTAGTAGCGATCTTCTGTCAACTTGCCCCAGCATGGTGCATGTGTGTAAAATGTTAGCTTTGGGTGCTTTTTTTCACTTTGATCTTGAGACAGGAGCTGTGCTGCGTGACAGATTTTCTGCATGTTTCTGTGCTGGTATCCATCTGGATGCTCAGATCCTCCTGGAGGCTGGAATTCCCTTTAGTCATGGGAGTTAAATAGATCTGTTCAAGCACTCTCCCCATGAAGCTCCCCTCGTTGTACAGATGGGGCTGAAGGTCACAATAGCTTCCATCTGCATATCAAAGCCCTGGGCATATGGACAGGGTTCTCCCCAGCACCCAATGCCTCTACCTAGGCTCCTTTGCCTGTTCCCTGGGGGCTTGCATCCTCCAAGTACATCTTAGGTGCTCTTGAACTGGGGAGCTATTTCTAGCTTTGTCAGCTACCCTGGAGAGGCCCAAAGGTGAGCTGGGGCTGCAGCTCCACAAGGCCAAAGGTCCTGCAGTGCAGTGCAGAGATCCCAGCCCATCACCGAATAATAAATAATAAATAGGCTCAGCTTGTCACAGGAGAAAGGATGTGAATTGCATGCTACAGAGAGAGCATCTATGCTCCCCTGTCCTGACCCAAGTGCACACTGGAGGCTTTGCAATCCCCAGCAGAGCATGGCTCATTTAAGGGAGCCACTGCAGAGGGGAGACACCTACCACAGCCGAGCCTGTCTTCACTGGCCTGCGGTGTACCATTGCAGTGTGTTATTGGTACAGTGTAATGATGCGACTGTTGGGACAGATGGGAAAGCAAGGCATGCAAAAAGCCTCTGGAGGTGGCATTAGTCTCTGATCAGTGATTTGTTGCTGTTGTGCAAGTTGCCAGCTTTGACTCATGCATCTTGCTGTGGTTTGATCTTTAATCTGGTAATGTGAGGCTCTTGGCTCTCTCCAAAGAGAGACAAAGAGAGTAGGTTGTCACCAACTAAAGCACCAGCCACCAGATTCCAGTTGATTTGAGCAGCAGGAGAGCAGGACAGTGGCCAAATTGGATTTTAGCATGCAGTCTGAGTTTGTCCCTGTGAGCATCAGAAAGGAGGGAGGATACTCACCAAAGCAGTGAAAGAGCATCTGCTTTTATTCTGTTAAGCAGGGTTTGTGAGCAGATTTCACTGACAGAAGCTGTGCTGTTTGTGTGTGCACAAAGCTGCTGAATAAATAGGCAGTGCCTCAAAGTTGAAAAGGCTATTTTGCATCAAAGACAAGCATGTAAGTTTCTGATTGTACTGGGAGCAAACTTAGCCCCAGTCCTCTGGAATCGGGAGCTTTGAAACACTGAGAAAATACTCTTGGTTGGACAGAAAAAACAGGGGGAGAAAAGTCAGTGCAAAACCTATCCAAAAACTGTGAGGCAGTAAGGAAGAACTGAGGGGACACTGCACACTGTTGCTGTTGGGAATTTTGCTGCTGCTGCAGAGCAGTGGGATCCATGGGGAGCACAAATATCAGACACTTGCTGGTACTCGTTTTCTATACACACACATATAAATACATACATATGAGTGTCATTTATGCATATGTGTGGGTCTTTACATAGATATGTAGTGAAACTGGCATAGGCAGGTTGGTGGAAGCTCTGAATTGTGCTGCAGCAGGGGTTGTTGTAGCTTGTGATTTCACCAGTGGAGTCAGCCTGGTACTAATGGAGATTCCTTAGGTGTTGCCTGGCAGTTGCATCATTTCAGAATGGCAAGCACGCACCCTGCACGCCAGCACCAGCACAGCCAGCCGCGTTTGCCCTTTGGGTCCTCGTGCTGTCGTCAAGAGAGCAGAAATCATGTGCAATCCTATTTCATCCAATTATATTCTCCCTTAATTAGACTCTCCTGGACTTGTCAAGCCTGGCTGCCCTGAGGGAGAGGTGAAGGGATTTCTGAGTTCTGGTGCTGTTCACCTAGAGTGCTGCTGCAGAAGGATTTCCAAGCACATTGCTCTAATGAGCATCCTTTGATGGTGCTTGGGCTGTGGTGTGCCAAGACCAACCCTGACCCATGTTGCTTCTCTGACCCCTTGATCTTCTTTCCTGCCTAGCTGTGCGTAACTGCTTGTTCTGCTTTCTTATGCCTAAATCGAAGAAATTTGTGTTTGTCTGTCATCTTTTGCACTCCCACAGGGTTTGTGCAGCATCTGACACTTGGTAACAGGCAGAAAGGTGAAGACAGGATCTAAAGTTTAGTTTCCTTAGCAGCTAGTTTTAGGTGATTTTAGTGGTCTCTCTTCTCTTGGAGAGAGAAGGGGTGCACTCTGAGTTACACAGCAACTCAGAAAGGGTTCAGCTTTTTATTTCAAGAGGGTGAGTCCTTTCCTCAGTGTTTAAAGCTGAGCATCTTTAACCAGCTACATCTGCATAGGACTCAGTTTTGATCACTTCCATTTCTGCTGCTAATGAATCCCTGGCAGGGCTTCAAATGCAGTTTGGAAAAGTTGAATGCTACAGGGTGGGAAGAGAATGATAATGAACATCAGTGTACAGAGGAGACTTCTAACTTGGTGACTTAGCTGAAATGCTTGTGCTCTGAAATTACAGGGTTTCTCGTCCATGCAAGTGTAACTGCCTGCTCATGGAGCCATGCATTTTGGTACAAGTAAGCAGGGGCTTTGGCTTGCAGAGATGTGGAAAAAGCATCACAGTGTCTAGGAGGCATCACTTGCTCTTGCTGTGGGCTGGGGCTTGCTATGAATTTTGCTTGAATTTGGGCTTGGTTGGGATGTTTTCTCTCCCTGGATAACAGAGAGTATCTGGCCTGCACCCAGTCAGGGTGTTCTCTGCAACTTCAGTAGTTTTCGTGTGAAGCATGGCTCCTTCCCCTTCCACCTTGGTTTTGGTTGCCAAGGCTTCTCAATCTGGTGTTCAGGCTAGCAGCTTTGCTTGTGAATAGCCAGAGCCGAGATGTTGCTCTGAAGCAGTGGTTCTGCTCCAGTCTGGTCATAAGGAATGGTAATGTACAGCACTGAGCTGAGTGCCAGCAGGATATGGACCCCCTCTGTACAGATGGGAAGGTAGAATCAGGTCTGCTTTTAACCAACTGGTCAACTTGCCAGGGAGATTTCTGCAGGTCTTGCAGAGTCCCCTGATGCTTCCTTCATGGGTGCTGTTGGTGTGGGTGGGTGGGAGCCTGAGGAAAGCTCAGAGCAGACCCATGCAAGTGGTGGGCTGACCACTTTCTGCTCTAGTGGACTTGGTCTATGAGTTAGCAGAGAATGAGTTAGCTGTCAGTGTTTGCCAGCTCACAACCCTTGTGACAGTAAGGTTTTTTGCCTGGGTAGTTTCACTTTTACTATGTTTTGATGTAAAATGGCTTTTTAATTGTGGCCCTTCTGAACTATAGGCATACGAGGCAGTCTCCATCCAGTCGCTGCTATTAGCATGCATGCAGCAGCCTGTGACAAGGGACACATAAGTGTTGTGGGCAGGAGTCAGTTATGAAAGTGGCCTAAAACCATGATGGACTTGAAAGGGAACAGGCTCAAATGAGTATCAGCAATGAGAAGAGCACAGCTGAGAGTAGGCATTTTTCTGCAAGAGAACAGCATTTGCTTTGGATTTGGTTTCTGATAAGTGCCCTGTGACTCTTTTCACTGGCCTCTCAGCTCCACAGGGTTCAGTGCCAAGACCTGGGGCTGCTGGCAGAGTAGGGCAGCTGCAGGAGCCTGTGCCACCACAATGGCACCATGTGCAGTTGTTGGGAAGCTCTTGGCTCAGTTCACAACAGTACCTGTGATGCTTTGGCCTTGTCTGGTTGCAGCAGTTCTGTCTGCTTTGCTGCCAGCCAGTCTCGTCTTGCTCTCCAAACTCATGGCTAAAGTTAAGTGCACTTTGAGTGAACATGGTGGTGAGAGGTCTTGTTAAATGGGAGTTGTGGAGTTGTTTCTTGCCACAAAGATATGCCTTTATCTGTGTTTCACTAACAAACAACGGAGTGCAGCTAGCTGGTGTACAGGAGCTGCACACAAGCTGGGTCAAGGCTTGGTTTGATTATGTTGGTTTCTATTTCCCTGTCCTTGGCATGTTCCAAACTCGTGCTGCTCTCTGGGTTGAGAAGGAGCAAGGGGCTTGTAGTCCTGGGGCACTGCTGCAGAAGGATGGGAGACTTGGTCTGTCTTGTTGCTGTGCTTCAGTCATTATCCCACAGCTGTGCTGCATCACTGCCTGCATCATGATCAGTCTTGGCTTTTCATCACCCTTTTCTCAGCTCCTCTGTGCAGTCACTTCAGACTCAGAAACAGATTTTCTTGCAGCAGTTAGTTACCCACCTAGGCATGTGCTTTATAATTCTACAGAAAGTTACAGAGTTTTTGTGCAGACACCCAGTTTCCTATGTAACAAGAAAAATACAGTTATCATCTCCCCACAAGTAGAGATGAAATAGAAAGTTTAAACAAAGGCAGCTCACCTTGAAATTGCCTCTTCTGGCATATGTCTGCAGATGCAGTGTCTGTCTCCTGTCTTGGCTACCCGAAAGGTGTCTTAAAGATTACTGGACCTTGAGTATGAGAGGAATCTGGTAGAGTCTGCAGTAGGTTTGGGTTGATGAGGTATGGTATCTGAGTGATGGCTTTGTTGAGGACCCAGGACTCCTGTAGTTTTTCTGTGAAGTGCTGGAAATGTTCCCTGAGCCAGGGCTGAGCAGCTTCTCTTGGTCTGTGATTTCAGATGGCACTTCAGTGGTGCCAAAGACAACAGACCCCAGGAGCCTCTGTCCTCTATGCACTGCAAGCCTTGCTTGTGGTGAAATGAGGAGTGACCAACACGAGGTGATGGGCTTGGGGTTGCTCCATGCTCCAGGAAAGGCCCTGGCTCTTCCTTATGGCTCTGCAGGTGCCCAGGAGCCCCTGTCTCCTTGGGCAGCCTGGCAGGACCAACCTGTTGCTGACTCCTCATGCACCCCTGTGTGTGCAGGAAGCACATTAGTCTTTAATCCTCTAATTGAGAGTTTCAGTAACAACTTGTCTGTAAAGATCAAAAGCAGAGGTACAGGCTTCTTCCTGCCTGGTTCCAAACCCGGGTGGGAAGATTCAGTTTCCTTGCACACAGGTGCCTCTTGTTCTATACAAGCAGCTCTTGCAGCCTGGCAGAGGAGCTGTAGGGCTGCCTGCTCTCAAAAAGCCCCACAGGAGGAGGGTAGTATCCTGGCTTGGCTGAGTGTGGTTAGTAACCTTACCAGGACACAGATAATCACAGTACCCATGCCTGCATGAGGGTGTTCCCCCCTGGGTGCCAATGCACACATGGTCCAGGGAGAGGGCTGAATTTTGTGTGCTAAAAGGGCAGTTGAAGCTGATGATATGACTGGAGAAAGCCTTGGTGACCATTTAGCATGTTACCAAGCAAGCTGCAGGGTGTGGAGGGCTGCTCCCATTGTGCAGGGAACAAAGCTGAGCTATTCAGTGGCCTGCAACAGGCACTGGGACTGGAAGAAATGCCATCGATGTTTAGATTCTTTTCTGTGCAGCCCTTGAAGCCCTGGCCAAGAGCTGACAGATACCATGTGAAGATGAGAGGTGGTGGAACTGCCTCCCTCTGCAGTTTTTAGCTCCAGTTCCTCCTCACTGTGGCCCCATGCAGATCTACAGTGTTTCCTTGAAATAAAAGGAGATTCTTTTCCTCTCTCTTTGTCTGTCCCATCTGTGCATGGAAGTGAGGTCTCCAGCCTCAGAGAAGGCCTTCACAGGGAGGCTCCCTTCCCAGCTGGCTGCTGTAAAGGCCAGGCTGGCCTGCTGGCTCTCCCATTCCTGCACACTGCTCTCAGCACCCTCTTTCAGAGCCCTGTGTGCCTTTCGAGCTCAGCTCTTCCCATCAGTGAGTGAAATGAAGCCAGCATGCAGCCTTTGGTTAGGATTACCCATTGACTGGCACAGCCAGAGAGGTGAGACATGCCCTTAGCCCACCCTGACAGCCAGCCCTTGCTCTGAAAAGAGCTGGGAAGGGGCTGGTGTTGATTTGTGTGCAGCTGGAGGGAGCAGCTCAAACCCACAGCAGAATAGACCATCTGTCACTGCTGTGCAGATCTGCTGGGCTGCGCCGCACTCAGCATTTCACCTTGCTGTGTGTGCTTCTGCCCCCAGAGAATATCTTTCCACATCCTGGATAAATGTGGATTCTCATCAGGGTCTGGCATGTCCTCTGCTTCTGTACCTACCTCCCAGCACCCAGCAGTGGGTATGTCATAGAATCCCAGACTGATTTAAGTTGGAAGAGACCTTAAAGTTCAATCAGTTCCAACTCCCTGCCACAGGCAGGGGCACCCTCACTAGACCAGGTTTCTCCAAGCCCCATCCAACCTGGCCTTGAACACTGCCAGGGATGGGGCAGCCACAGCTTCTCTGGGCAACCTGTGCCAGTGTCTGTCTACAGTGTAAAGCCTGGATAAAGAAGGAGGCAGGTCAGGGGCCTGTTGCTGCTCTGGGCAGGGTGATGGGGAGAGAGGGGACTGCTGTTCTTCTGATTGTCCTGTGCTGTGGTTGTATAGGGCTGTGTGAGAAACATTTTCCCCAAGCAGCTCCTTGCTCTGCGTGAGTAATGGACTGGCTGCATGCATACCATGCAGCTGCAGCTCAAAAGACCAGTGTGAATGGCTGTGGGAGCTCCTTTGGAATCTGTCTCTGGAGTGGCTCTGCTCAGTCTGCAGGCTACCCCACATGTGCTGGCATTCAGCTCTAATACAGAGACTCTTGGCTCTCATAACTGTCCCCATCCAGATGCTGGGTGCTACATCAGTGAAGCACCTCCTGCCCTCTGTACCTCTGTTACCAACAGACAGTGAGTCTGGCACCTGAACCTGACCGCCATGTCCCTGAGGGAGATGGAGTGACTATTCCATGTCTGCATAAGGCTTGGTTGGATATTCTTGGTGTCTAAGGCACAAAAATATGTGCTTTAAACATTTTGAGTGAAGGCTGCCACAGTAAGGCTGTTGGAAAATTATTTAAGAGTGGTCACTTCGTTCTTGGCACAAAGCATAAGCATTGCTCCTCTGCAGAAACATAGCCGGTACTTGGAGCCTGACAGGTCAAGTGCTGTCAGGCTAGAGATGGTCAGGCTAGAGATGGTCTGGCTTATCTTGAGGACAGGCTGTGGTATTTCTGCACACCTGCTGGTCTTGGGCAGTTGGTGGAAGGTAGAAGCAGGCCTGTCCTGGGTGTTTTCTCTGCCTTGTGTATCTGATTTTAACAAATGACTGTTTTCACCATGTGGTAAAGTTTCCTGGTCAGGCTTATGGCAACTGGTCACATCTTGTTCACTCTAGATTTAAGCCTTGTCATCATCCCTGCTTTATTTATGAGTAATGGCTCATGAGCCTGAGCAATTCAGATGTTTGCCTTTCTTTTTTATTGGTGACAGACAGGTCTTTGTGCACAGTGTTTTGTGGTAAGGCACTCCTACCTTTTCTGTCACATCAGACCACATTTTGTCCTGCTCCTCTTGTTCTCCTGACATGGCAGAGCAGTTTTAGCAAACCCAGCATACATACCACTGCTTTAGTTAAGCCCTGTGAAACTGCTTCCAGCATTCCTGTAGTATTAGAAATAAACTGCTGAGCTCAGTAGTCGACTCACCAGCACAAGCATGTAGCGCTGGAACAAGCAGAGCCAGGCAGGTAGGCAGGGCATGGCACACTGCATGGGTGCCAGCAGGCACAGGAGGTGTGCAAGTTGCAAATGGACTTGAAAGGTCTCTGATTCCTACTTGCTGCAAGGATGGGGCAGAGCACTTGATGTGATCCAGAGCCCAGCTCTCACTGAGCTCCAGGCTTTTGCATACCATCAGTTCCAGGGAAGTGGCCTGGGGAGCAGCGGTCCCATTCCCTGCAGCTTACTGATGCCCCCCCATGGGGTCATGATGAGAATGGCTTGGCAAAGGAGGAGGGTGGGTTCCAGGTTTTATACGGAGCAAGGCCATACTGAGATGTGAATATCTGGAGCCCTGGTAGCAGCTTCCACTGGGTCCCCTGCTCAGAGAGGACAAATGTGGCCAGCAGTGTTGGGGGAACACAGGGACCTGTCGTGGAGGTGGAGCTGTGACAGAGCAGCCAGCACAGCTGAAGCCCTCTGCATAAAGGAACTGTCTGTTTTGCTGAATTGTTAAAGCCCTATTGACAATAGCAGCCCCCCTCCTCTCACACTCGAGGAACTGTGGTGGCCACACACTAATCCTTTCTCTTGTTTTGAGGCACCGACTTAGAGTTATTCTTCACTGAGCCTCTGTGACTGGCTGCTGCCTTTTGTCCTTGCTCTACAGGCATACGAGTGGGCCTTGGAAGGGATGCGGCACCTTGCCTGCATCAGCATGGAGGACTGCAGCTCCACTGAACACTGCACGGGTGTGATCCAGTGCCTGGAGAGTTACAAGGGGCAGCACCCAGACATCAGCGATGCCCGATTCCAGGAGATGAAGGAGCTGGCCTGTGAGCTGAAGAGTGAGAAGGGACTCAAGCAGTGGAAGTTTGCATGGTCTAAATGCCAGGAGACCAAGCTGGTTTTTGAGAAGAAACTTGAAGCAGCCTTAAGAACAAGGAGGTCTCTGCTGTCAGACCAGAAACCAGCTTTGGGGGAGCAGCCCCAGGCTGGCAGCCTGTCCCACTGGAGGCACTCTGAGGGGGCCACCTGCGGGTCCCACTGGGACAGGACTTGCAGCAAACCCCACTGCTACAACAGGCCCAACTGTTCTCTGGGGTGGGCTAAGGAGAAAGTGCCCTTGCCCTCCTTGAGCTGCCCTGGTGATGTCAGTGCTGGGGAAGAGCTTGCGGGCCAAGCCACTCTCAGCCCTGGTCCTCAGAGCAGAGTTTCTTTTGCCAGCGGGGCCTCCAAGTCTCCAAAGCTGCCTGAAGAAAAGCCAAACCTGGAGAGTATATTAGAAACTCTAGAGGTGAAGCCATCCTGCACACCTACTGCTGCCCCTGGGAAGCTGCCTCCCAGGAGGATGCTCCGGAAGGCCCAAAGCTTTGACCTCCCTTATGGTGAGAGCCTATGGTCAGGCTGCCAGAGGACGCTGAGCGAGCCGGCCAGGTACGGCAACACCGGTGTCTTTATCAAGGGGCTTGAGGTGAGCAGCACGGAGCTGGTGGACAGGACGTTCGCGCTGCGGCAGCAAGGCATTCACAACTGGCCTGCAGACTGCCCGGTGCAGGAGGGACCGAGGGGCTGCCTCTCTGTGTCAGAAGCCAAGAGCTGGGGCAGGTAAGTGGCCATGATGCTCAATGCTGAGGTCCTCAGGGTATTGAAAAGGCAACCAGCAAAGATGTGAAGGGCTCTGCAGTGACAGTTACTCTGGGAGAGTATACAGGACAGATAGATGGAGGTGTAGCTCCAGCTACATACTTTGTTGTAGGACTGCAATATGGGTAAGCTATGGAGAGCCCAGGGATGTTGACTGTGCTTGAAGGGGGATCATAGGGCAGGTCTGTCAGCTGCTCTCAGTGGAAAAGATTGAAGAAATCTGGGAAGAGACTATTGACAAGGGCTTGCAGGGAGAGGACAGGGGGCAATGGCTTTAACCTGACAAGTGGGGAGATTGAGATGAGCTCTTAGGCAGAAGTTCTTCCCTGTGAGGGTGCTGAGGCCCTGGCACATGTTGCCCAGAGAAGCTGTGGCTGCCCCATCCCTGGCAGTGTTCAAGGCCAGGTTGGACGGGGCTTGGAGCAGCCTGGTCTAGTGGAAGGTGTCCCTGCCCATGGCAAGGGTTGGAACTGGATGAAATCTGAGCTCCCTTCCAACCCAAACCAGCCTGGGATTCTGTGAAAAAATTGGTAGGAGAGATGAGAAATTAGTGCAGAGGGACTGCAGAGCTCCTCCACTGCTACTGCTCTGGATGGGAGGGCTGCAGACATCCCCTTCTGGACAGGGCCTCTGATACCCTACTGTGTGTCAGAAAAACTCATGTCAGGGGATGAATACCAGTAGTCAGGAAAGTAATTGCTGTGCTTCTCAAGGGAGTGATGCAGCAGTCCTCCTATCCATGGGCACTGTGGCAGTCCCACTGCTGGGTCCTCTGAACAGTGGGAGGAGTTGGCCTGAGGAAGCCTTAGAGGCAGGAAAGGCAGGCACAGTTGGAGTAATGTTTGGTGCTTCAGTGCCTCACAGTGGAAACCTCGAGTACCTAAGAGCAATCCTTTCAGAGATGTGCAGAGCAACCCGTGCTAGGAATTGCTGTTCACTGACCAAGTGATACAAGGTTTGTTTCTTACTCTCATTTAAATTGGCACAAGCCTAACAGCACCTGGGTTCAGAGCTTCTGTTCTCCCAGGCTTAACTTGCCTCCCACAGCACACAGTCATCAGGCTGTCTCCTCCTCACAGAACTTATCATGACTTTTGCTGTCCCTGTTGTTTTAGGAGTTCAGCCATTTGCAGAGCAGCTGTTGTGTCCAGAGCAGGGGCTGGATATGCTAAGGGTTGTGTGTCTTGCTGAGGCTGGGTTAGGACCACAGCCAGCCAGGGGCTCACCCTTCCTCAACAGAAAAGCCAATGGAATTTCTTTGATCAGCTGCGAGCTTTTCAGTGCTCAGGGTCAAATCTGTCATGGACATTTGTGAATCTGAGCTTGGATTGTGCTGCTCAGGGACCACCTCATCTCTATGCTTGGTCTCGGGGAGGGATTCTCTAGGGACAGTCCCATGCTCTGCAGGCACTGTGACTGCTGTAGCCTTTCTCCAGGCTGGGCCCCTTCAAGGTTGAGTTTTTCCTCTCACAGCAAGCTGCGTCACATCATCGATGAGATGGTAACCACGGAGCGGGAATACGTGAGGTCGCTTTACTACATCATTGACAGCTACTTCCCTGAGATGGAGCGCCTGGACCTCCCCCAGGACCTGCGTGGGAAGCGCAGCGTCATTTTTGGGAACCTGGAGAAACTCTATGACTTCCACAGCCAGTACTTCCTGCGGGAGCTGGAGAGCTGCTGCAACCACCCGCTTAGGGTCAGCCACTGCTTCCTCCGACACGTAAGGCACCAGCACCTCATCTCTTGGGCCAGGTTCCTTCAGACACATGTGTGGCTCCTCTGCCCAGCAGTGCCTGTACATCTGGCTGCTCACCTTCAAGTCAGTGGGCTGTGGCTTTCTTCAGGACCCTGTGCTGGGTTGGTTTGTGCATTGCCAGCTCAAATACTAGGCTGGACTGGGGATGGCTCTGTGAGGCTGAGCCCAGGCAGCAGCAGATGCTCTTTATCTTTCCTGTGGCTCTTTACTACCAAGAGTCACTGCCAGGAAGGCAGTTTTGGCTCCTTAGAGCCCACATGCTTATGTAGAAGTATCCCTTACACTGTCATCTGTCTGTGGTGTCCATGTAGAGTGATTTCAGTGAGGGGGGAGGTACTGACCTGCTGCTCTTCTTGGAAAGGGCTGCTAGGGAGAAGCACTTGCCACTGGTCTTAAGCTCAGCTGACCCTTGCATGTTTGCTGCTACCAGGTGAATGGTACCTTTTGGGGAATGTAAGGGACAAGGGGTAACAGGACAATGGATTAAAAAGTGTTAGCTACTTTATGAAGACAAGAACATTCCCTGACTCTTAATGAACTTGAAGCAAAGTCACTCCTAATGTCATAAGAGGCTTTACTGCAGCCTGGGGAGGCAGAGCTAGACTAATCAACCCAGAGCATGGCTGTCACTGCTTCCTGGGCAGGCATTTTTCTCACATGGGATTCTCTTTTGCAGAAAGACCAGTTTGGGATGTATGCATTGTATAGCAAGAACAAGCCGAAGTCGGACTCGCTGCTCACCAGCCATGGGAATACCTTCTTTAAGGTAGATTCCACTGCTTGCATCATGATTCGTCTTGGTGTTTGGGTCTCTAATCTGTTTAAACAAGCCCAGCTTCCCTGCTCAAGGCATGCTCAGCACTTCTCCTGCTCTCCTGCCACAGCTCTCTGGACAAGAGTACATGGGGGACAGGGGTCAGACATGCAGCAAGTGCTTTGGAAAGGAGCCCAGCACACAGTAGCACTGGTCCTAGGGCCTTGCATTTCCCTGCAGAGCAAAGAGAGCACCCCAGTGAGGAGACCTGTATGAGTGCCTCCCTGGGGCACACTGGGTGCTCCATGGGTGCTACTGCCTTCACTCTGCTGCATTTCTCAGTTCAAGCAGGTACAGCTTGGGGATAAGATGGACCTGGCCTCCTACCTGCTGAAACCCATCCAGCGAATGAGCAAATATGCCCTACTCCTGAAGGACCTGATCAAGGAGTGCAGCGAGGCACAGGAGCAGGAGCTGGGATACCTCCGTGCTGCTGAGGAGATGGTGAAGTTTCAGCTCCGGCATGGGAATGACCTCCTGGCCATGGATGCCATCCGCGACTGTGATGTACGTTATTATTCTCCCCTGCCCGGTGGGTGGAGCCACTCATCTTCCCCTTACCTAAGACTTAGGGTCTGTGGATTGTATGGTGAGCACCCCCTCAACTTCCTACAGTGAAGAAGAGCCAGTACAGCTTAGAAGGACTACTGAGGCACAGGGCAAGGGAACAGCAGGGCTTGGAGGTCTTGGTCTGTTAGGACAGACACTGTGGATGCTGTTGGTTTGAGCTGGGTGAGCTGCTTGTCACAACACGCTCCCTGGTGCTTACTGGTGAGGTGTGGCAGCCTGGCGGCCCTTGCAGATTCCATCCTGCAGACTGCCTCGGGGCTTCCATCTCTTCTGAGCTGGTGATAAGAGAGTCAGCCAATTTGCAAGAAGGAAATTGAACAGATGCTGATGCCCAAGGTAGGCCAAAATCAGCTAGGTGGGACTTGAGGGAGAGGCATGTGAAGTGCAGCACTAGAGGATGATAAACCCCCAGGCTCAAGGTGCAGAAAGGTGGATTTGGGGAAGGAAAACCTGAGGGACTGGCCTCCTGACCCAAATGTGCTCCTGGCAGTTTGAAGGGACTTGTTTCCTCTTCATATCTTTTCTTCCCCCTAAAAGAAAGTTCTGGCTGCTGCCTCCAGTTGTCACCCCAGAGGTTTGTCACACATCTGCTCAGCGTGACAGGAGAGGGTCATCTGTGGATTAGGCCTAGGACAAAGGCACAACTCTCCTCTGAGCTCTGAGCCACTCGTTTCAGCCTTATGTGGCCTCCAGCAATACCATACAGCCCCACCTCTTCCAGGAACCCCCCTAAGATGGCACATAGTTGCCACTTCTTCACCACAGCCACATGGGACCCTGCTATCTGTGGCTGCCCAGACCTGATCCTGTGGGGTCTTACCAGGATGTGCCCTGTGTTCAGGTGAACCTGAAGGAGCAGGGGCAGCTGGTGCGGCAGGATGAGTTCACCATCTGGCTGGGCCGTAGGAAGTGCCAGCGACATGTTTTCCTCTTCGAGGATCTGATCCTGTTCAGCAAGCCAAAGAGGATCGAGGGTGGCTTTGATGTGTACATCTACAAGCGCTCCTTCAAGGTAAGGGCAGCCCTGCAGCTACCTCTTGTGCAGGAGGCATCCGTGGCTGGTTTCCTCATGGACCCATGGCTCTGAAATGGGAAGCGGGAGCACCTTCAGCAGAAAAACTACTCCCATCACTGCTAAGTGTTTTTCAAGCCATGCACTGAATCCAGAATGGAATACTTCACACTTTGATGCATGGGCCTGCTCTGTGCTATGAGATGTGGGGCCAAGGTCTTCTGAGGGGATAGGTAATGTAAGGGAAAGGCAGTATGTGCATGGCAGGGAGGTGGTGCTGACCCTGAGTGAAGTCCTGGGAATTGCCTGGGCTGTCTCTGCTCAGCAGCATCCAGATAATACCTACTCCTCTCCAAATCCTCAGGCTCTTTCCTGTTGGGTCTGCTGAGCTGAGGGTAGCTCTGGCACAGGGTGTAGGCAGGGTTTACCCTTTCTGCTCCTTGTGCAGCCCTAGTTGATGCTTTTCTCTTTTTCTGGCAGACAGCAGACATTGGTCTGACAGAGAACTCTGGAGATAGTGGCCTGCGCTTTGAGATCTGGTTCCGAAGGCGGAAGTCTAGTGACACCTACATCCTCCAGGCCAGCTCAACAGAGACTAAGCAGGCCTGGACCAGTGACATTGCCAAGATCCTGTGGCAGCAGGCAGCCCGCAATAAAGGTGTGATTCCTTCCTGGGGTGTCTATGCCGCAGAAGGTGCGGGAGCCCTGTTCAGCTCATGCTGTCCTGAAGAGGTTTGGAGCATGTTAGCAGGCAGCTCTTTGCAGCAAGTGGCTGTGTGCTGGTATGCAGCCTCAGGAGCATGTGCTGAGCTTGGCTGCGCATGTCCCTTTCCTGCCCTTCATCCCCAGGGAACCTGACCAGTCCAAGGTCTGTGTCACTGTAGACAGCCCCTGGAATCAGTGGGAGAAATGAGAGATACTAGCACCGGGTTCCCTGCCCTGTGAGCATGGGCTCTGCTCATGTAAGGCTTCCTGCTCTCCCTGTGATCTGGGCCACTGCTGGAGTGGCAGCTGCCTCAGTCGAGCTGGCTGAGTCTCTTCTCTCCACTGCAGGCTTCCTGATTGGTAGGACTCTCATAGGCAGCATGGCACTGAGCTACTGTGCCAGAGCAGGGCATGACTGCTTGTCCCTGGAGGCTCCTCAGGGCTGGGGAGCAAGGGGAAGACAGATCTTATTTCAATAGCTCAGGAATAGCCTGGCCCAGGAGTGCTGTGGTCTGGGGCTGCATAGTGCCTGTGGGGAGGGTTGGGGCAGCCTCATTGTGTGGTTGTGGGTCTCTTCCTCCCCAGAAATCCGAATGCAGGAGATGGTCTCCATGGGTGTGGGCAACAAGCCATTCCTGGATATCAAACCCAGTGAGGCAGCTATCAATGACCGTGCTATTGACTACATCATGAAAGGCAGAGGTGAGTGTTAACCATGCCTTCCTCCTTGCTCCCTGTGAGCTGGGTAGGATTGGTACTCAGGCTTCTTTTGTATGTTTTCTGGCAGGTGCCAGGACCAGAGCATCTATCGCGGTGTCTCTGTTTGACCATTCCAATCCCTACAAAAGGACACAGGCACAGCTCTCTACTGGCAACACCCCTGCTGCATACAGCCCTTCCTCCTCCTCCCTTCTGGGGCCCCTCAACCTCCACATGTACTTGGACCAGGCTCTGCTGTCTGGCGTCCTGGCTCCCAGCCGCCCCTTTGACGTCAGCACCTGCATTGAGGAAGATGAGCTGGAGCATGAGACGAGCAGCCAGCCCTCACTGAGTACGTATGAACCCAATGCTCTGCAGCTCATTCCCACCTTTTTCTGTGAGCTGTGGGGTCAGATCAGGCTCCTCTGCAGTCCCTGTCTTGTCTTGTCCCTGACCTTTCTGTGCCACCTCTGTCTCAACGTCCAAGTTGGGAGTTAGGTTGGATGCAGGGATTAGTAAAGCACTCTGTGATCTGCAGCCATGCCTGTGGGAAGCTTGGTGGTGGTTCTGGGGCTGCTGTGGCCTTGAAGACCAGTGCTATGTCTCTGACCCTTTGGTACAGGGCACTCCAGCTCTTGCTCTCAGCAGCCTGGTCTAGTGATCCCTGGCTTCCCCAGTGTGAACTTCCCTGGCCAGTGCCTACCAATCTCTAGCATCATTTGCCACACTTGGGTGATTTTGTGACCTATGGCTTTAAAAGGCACATACAGGAGTGTGGCTTATCTGTGGGCTCGTGTGGCCAGTGCCTCTGCAAACAGACATGTTATCAAGTGTATATAGCATAGACCTATAGGCCAAAATCATGGTTGTCAAGGTGGCCTTCCTCTCTTTCCTCCAGCGACAGAGAGCTCTGAGTCCTCACACTGCATGTCAGGCAGCGGCTCCAGCGGCTCTGACAGTGGCTGTGTCTCCAGCATCCCACAAGAAAGCTTCTGTGAAGATGTAGGCTCACCACCGTACATGCCCCTTGGCTCACAGCACAGCTCTGCGGTAGTGGAGAAGCCCCGATTCCCCAACAGGCAATACGTTTCTGCAGTAAGTGCAAGCAGCCAAAATCCTCTCTTCACTCTGCCTGTTCCTGCAACTGCCACCCCAGCTCAAGCCACCACTTCTGGGGAAACTGAAGATGCTGCTTTTGGTCTAGGGGTCACTGTGGGGAAGTGACAGTGACCAGAGAGACTTAACTTCCTCCGGGATGGTTGAGAGCCCCTCTCCTGTGGAGCCTCCTCTTTGGTGGCCAAGGTCCTCAGGAAGGTGCTCTGGAAAGGGCCTTCAATGCTAGAGGCTGCATGGGGAGGGGATGCTGCACACACAGGAGCTATGATGCTGTCATGGGCTGGGGTACATGCGTGACCTCCTGGGATGGATGGGGCTCTGCTGCAGATGCTGCTGAGCTCCTTTCCTGGGAGGTTTGGGCCTTTTCTGGGGAGCAGTGAGATGAAGGAGCAGGAGCCTTTTGCTCTGAGCTGTCAGTGCATCTCCTGTTACATTCCTGAGAGTTCTCAGCCGCTTCCCTTCCCACTAGATTATGTCCTGATGCTGTTGTCCTCTAACCCTGTACTAATGCTGGCTTCTCTCTTCTGCAGAAAGCAGGCCAGGTCACCATAAGTCCCCCAACAATAGTGTGAGCCCCTCTGCACATGTATACCACCCAAGGAAGCAGAGTTGTAAGTAGCCCCTGAAGGGGATTTTCCAGCAGGTCTACATGCTGGTCAGGTTTGTCAGGGGAACCTTACCCTCAGCTTCTCAATTAAAAGTTTTCCACATGCATTCCTGGCTGGTCTCTGAGCTCTGATTCATTTGGTCAGAGAAGACCAGCTTCCATAGAGCTGTCACCTCAAACAGCCCATCTGATGCCTCCCTGGCTTGAAGCAGAAGCAAAACAAGCAAAATCCCTTCCAGGCAGTAGAGAATTAAGTACCACCTTAGTCACTGGTGTTCAGATGAGCTGCTTTCCTCTGAATGCTGGCCAGCTGTCTAACCACTAATCTGTTTCTTGTGGCTGTTTGCTAAAATCCTGCTCTTAGTTATTCCCTCTGACATGCCCTGAAGAACCCACAGTATTGTCCCCAAGCTGGATTTATCCCACAGTTTCCTTTGAACTTCCTAAGGAAACTGCGCATCACCAGGTGGAGGAACCTGGGCCAGGATGCCCAGGGGAGTAGCTGATTTCAGGAGGATGCCTTCCCTGCCAGGAAATGGCTGTTGCTCTGAGGAGGGAGAGCACTGGTGTGGGTGCCAGCCTTTGGAAAGTCATGTCATGGCCCACTCACATCAGCCAGCTTCTGCCTTAGCTCCTTCCTCTCTGGCCTTAGGGTTGAGCCTCCCTGCTCATAGAGAGCAGAGGGGAATGCACATATGGGAGGCAGGATCAGGGCTAGAGGGCCAAGGCACAGGGCACTAGGTGGCTGGTAGGTTTGGCACTGTGGGCTGTGATGACCACACAGGCTCATGTCCACAGGTACAGGAGTTAAAACCAGCTAAACAGAACCAGCCAAGGTTAAAATGTTATACCCTGAGCTGCTGGGGGAGTCACAGCTGGGGCTTTAGAAGTGGCTGCTTCTAGGACTGAGCCTTGGGGCAAGCTCTGAGGTGCAGATCTCCTCACAGGGGAAGAATCATGCTTCTCCTGCAAGTCTTTTCCAATAAAACACTCCTTCCCCACTCAAACACAGCTCTGACAAACACGGGATCTCAAGCATTTTCCAAGATCACCAGGACAGAGGGACCGTGGGTCCTGCCCCATGGCGGGAGTGCAGCCGGTCTAACCCATTGCACGCTGCTGTGTTCCAGGTTTGATTGCCATTTCAAACTCCCTGAAGACCTCTGACCGTCAGAATGAGACAGTCTTCACCTATGAAGATACATTTTTTTTCTTACACATTATCACAAACAGCCCCAAACGTGACCTATGGCTGGGGGGAAGTCCCAGGAAGGTTTCTTTCAACTACATGTAATAGCTTTGGTATCGAATGGGGCCTTGGGGATTCAAAATATGTTTGCCTGATATTTATGAGTAATAGTAACATAGCTGTTTGGAGATAAGGAAAAAAAGTATTATTTTTAAAGCTATGAGCTGTACAGATTTTGTTACAAGTGATTCTGTTACTATTTGTTCTGTAAGCTGCACGTTTTATAAAGTTTTTGGAAGGGCATGAAGAGAAACTTAGGTATTTAAGTAAAAGTAGCCTAACTTTCTGTTTCGGGGTTATATTGGCCTGGAGCTCAAGATTTAACGTCCTTCCTTATGTTCTAAATATGTCTATCATAGCAGTAATTTATTTTCTTGGCTTAACACTTCTGTTTTAATAAAAGCAATTTCATTGTTAAGGTGAATTGTTTCTTCAGATGATTCTTCCAGTGCCTCGGTGCTGAGCTGTGGTAACCTCCTGTCAGCTTCTCAGCTCTCCCTGTGCCACTTCTGCACTAACCAGCTGCTGGCTAAACCTGCACATATTCCTGAGAGAGGGGAGAATTCCCAGATGCCAGTGGAAAGGCCAAGGCAGAGCAGGGAGCAGCCAGCAGATGTTGGTAGGAGTGTGGAAGAGGGGATGGTCTGAGGTCACAAAACTTCCAGCTCTAATTTAAACCATTTCCCAGTGTGGCTGCTGTAATGTCCTGCAACTGCCACATGTCCTCTGTGCCACATGGGTCAGGTCCCATGGCACAGGGTGCAAGTGGCAGAGTTCAGATCCCGTCATGCCTTGTGGTGATGCACTGGGTTTTGGGGTGATGGGGCCTGACCACTCACATTGCCTTCACCTGAGCCCCTCTCCACGTACTCCAGTCTGTAGCTGTGGCTTGTGTGAGGAGCTTGGCATACTGGGAGCATCCAAGACCAGCAGGTTTGGGGTGTGATGGGTTGATTATAATGCCAAGCATTTCCTGCATATTGTTTGAAGCAGCACAGTGTAACGGGAGCCCTGTGCTCCAAAGCGACCCAGGGGAAATTAAAATGAGCATTTTTGGAAACCATAGTTATTTGCAGCTAAGTTCCTGTTGATTTACTTCTGGTTTGTGTAGTGCTGTAAGTCAGGCTCATCTGGTGTCTGTTATGTTCAGCCTGAGGAAGAAGCAGCAGCAGTAACTTATGGCCTGTCTCAGCTGTTAAACCTCACAGGTCACCCTGAAGGTGCAGAGCAGTCTCCTTCCAGCCTGGGACCTGTGTGCTGTACATAAATCACTTGTTTGGTTTTAACAAGATGGATGTTTTTAAACTTTTGGTCTTTTTTCGACAGCAAAGAGAGCACAGTTTGAAACCTTGGTACAAAGTTGTGTGGGAACAGTTGGACAGGGAAGATTTCAGAGGTTACTATTTTAAAGTAATTGCTGTATTAGTGCAAGAGTCTTGGGCTGTCAGGACACCACTGTCTCATGTCACAGGAGAGAGAGAACTTAACTAATGCAACAAGAGGAATATGAAACTTCCTGAATTTCTCAGTTTAAAGATTTCTGCGTTGCTGGAAAAAACAGTCACATTTACCTGACACTGTTTCTTCAGGGTTTGATTGGTTTGTCTAATAAAGGTTTTTTTCTTTGTATGATCTCATTTGCATTGTATCTTGATTTCAGCATGGGCTGCAGTGGAGAAAGTGGGTGGGCTCAGGGGACAGTGGTTGTTGAGCCATCTTGGAATACAAGTCAGGGATTGACATGAGGGTTTTCAAGCCAGGGTGGTAGAGTGAGACTGATGGGGTCTCACTGAAGTTCACATGGTTTTCCAGTGTGGAGTATCAGCCCAGTGCAACAGCTTCTCCACAGCCAGGCAAGGAGGGAGGTGAACACTGGGCCATGGCTGGAGAATCACCAGGAGCATACAGGCAAAGCGTGTCCTGTCTTGCAAGAGATTCATCTTCTGTTAGATAAAGCCCACATGCTGCTGATCAAGGTATGAGAAATAAAACCAAAGGTGGCACCTGCTGCAAAGGTTCCTCCCTACACAGAGCTGCTGTTCAGAGTTGGAGAGCAGCTGAGCAAAACTCATGGAATCCTAGTCTGGTGTGGGAGGGAAGGGACCTTAAAGCTCATTCAGTTCCAACTCCTTGCCACGGGCAGGGACACTTTCCACTAGAGCAGGCTGCTGCAAGCCCTGTCCAAACTGTATTTGAGCACTACTAGCTCTGTAGTCCTTGGGTCTTCTTTTTTCCCATGTGGGAACTGGCAAATGTAGTTGCCAAGCCCCTGTCCATCATATTTGAGAAGTTGTGGCAGTCAGGAGAAGTTCCTGCTGACTGGAAAAAGGGAAATATAACCCCCATTTTCAAGAGGGGAATAATGGAAGACATGGGAAACTACGGACCAGTCAGTCTCACCTCTGTGCCTGGCAGAATCTTGAAGCAGATCATCTTGGAAACCATGCTAAGGCACATGAACAATAAAGGGGTGGTTGGTGACAGCCAGCATGGCTTCACTAAGGGCAAATCCCGTCTGACCAATCTGGTGGTCTATGAAGGAGCCATAACGGAAGAGCGACTGATAAAATCTGCCTGGACTTGTGAAGAGTTTTTGACACTGTCCCACATCCTTAGGAGATCGGTGATCAAAATCATCTCACTTTGTGATGACTGATACAATTTAGAGACCTTATAGACTGATGTGTGTATGGAGGGAGCATGCCCTCTCCTCTGAGTATCCCTGTCCCTCCATTCCATCCTGCCGCAGCTGAGACGTCTTTTCCAGCACCAGAGCAGAGCTACCAGCAGAGGGGGCAGGTGGAGCATTTTTCAGCTGCGCTACTCAACTTTAGCTGTCCCTGCCATGAAAACCCCGCAGAAATCTGCAGTGATCTGAGAACATTTTCCTTCTTGCTAAAGGTGTGCACACAGTGCTCCAGCCTGTGCAGAACCTTCAGTACACGTGTCTGGCACAGCAATCAAGATAAAAGCATACACACTGAAAGGTATATACACAGAAACACATTTCTAAATCTCTAAATACCAGTAATTTATGTTTAGATAGTTTACTTCAGGGCTGAAAGGAAAAGTTTTAATTCTTTCACACAATATTCTTGTGCAAAGAAGACAAGTCCCCATGCTTGCTTCCCTTCTAGCTGTCTAATAATGTAAAAGAAAAGCACAAATTCACTGTGCTGACTTAAGTTCAGCTGGCAAAAATAATTTCCCAAGTCCTAGAAAGTTGAGATCTTGCTGAAACGTTTGCCCATCTCCATGGATGAGAACACTTAGAGGACAGGGGCAGCCACCACTTCCCTGGGCCACCTGTGCCAGGGCCTCAGCACCCTCACAGGGAAGAACTTCTGCCTAAGAGCTCATCTCAATCTCCCCTCTGTCAGGTTAAAGCCATTCCCCCTTGTCCTGTCCCTACAGGCCCTTGTCCAAAGCCCCTCTCCAGGTTTCTTGCAGCCCCTGTAGGCACTGGAGCTGCTCTAAGATCTCCCCTTAAGGAGCCTTCTCTTCTCCAGGCTGAACCAGCCCAGCTCTCTCAGCCTGGCTCCAGAGCAGAGCTGCTCCAGCCCCAGAGCATCTCCATGCCCATAGACAACAGGCTGGCTGTAAGGTTATGCTGCATTTATTTACATTTTATTACTTCCATTTGAATATTGAAGGAAGACATTTGTCATATGTCACTTGCTATTCTGTGTAACCAACTCAGTATATGTCTAGAGCAGGTTGTTCCAAGGTTTAACCAGAAGCATTGCTTGATGACAATTATACTGACAGATCTTGTTGAATAAGGATCATTCTGTTGTTCCCTAAGAAGGTTCAGTCTGCATGAAAACAAATTCATCCTAATGGGACACCACTAAATTCTCATGTGAACTGGGGAAATAACAATTCTGCCTCCTCCCTATTCTGTAGCTGCATAAACAGACATGTTAAATGTATATCCATAATAAACAGTTAATTCACTACAAGTGTTTTGTATTGTAATTACAGTGTAGGTTTGTATTGTGCCACTGAAGGCTCTGTCCGTGCTTCTTGCCTGGACGAAATGTGTATTTTCATACATTAATATTTGCATTTCTTCTAAGTTTAATCTAAACATTGAGTTTCTTTTGGTTTCTAATTTTTTTTGTGAAATTGCCTCGAAATTGCTATGATACTTGATATTTTTAACCCAAAACATCAACACTTTGGACTTAACAGGAACATTTTTGGATTTTCTTTTAGGCCTCTGTTTAAAGATGTAGTATCTCCAAATAGTTTGGGAGAGGAAGACTACCAAACCCCAGTAGTCTATTGTATTAGGAAACTACACGCATGTTTAACATGAGTTTGTTGTGGCATGTCCAGGAACGTGTTCTACCAAATGAGAATTCTTGCATTTTCTGGCTTTAAAGTGCTTTTCAGGGTAACCTTATTAATTCATGAAGGTATTTTGTGCACAAAGTCATAACCATGACCCTAAAGTTACTTCATACTTAATATCCTGCAACAGCACAGAAATATTTATGCCAAGTTTCGAACTAATTTATCAGTCAGTAAAAGATTAGGAAATTGAAACTGTTAATCCTTCCAGTATCTGAAGGGGGCCTACAGGGATGCTGGTGAGGGACTCTTCATTAGGGACTGTAGTGACAGGACAAGAGGTAACGGGTTGAAACTTAAACAGCAGAGGTTTAGACTGGATATAAGGAAGAAATTCTTTACTGTTAGAGTGGTGAGGTACTGGAATGGGTTGCCCAGGGAGGTTGTGAATGCTCCATCCCTGGCAGTGTTCAAGGCCAGGTTGGATGAAGCCTTGGGTGATATGGTTTAGTGTGAGGTGTCCCTGCCCATGACAGGGGGGTTGGAACTAGATGATCTTAAGGTCCTTTCCAACCCCAACTGTTCTATGATTCTATGATCATTCATATCACTGAGCCAAGCATCAACTCCCCTTTCTAGCATCGAATTCCAACAGCTTGTCATAAGATTGTTATTGAAAAGATCCCAAAAAGTCCTTCAGGATTTCTGTTGGGCTTTTGGCTATATCTATTGTTGTATACTTTTAGGCATGCCGGTGTCTGTCTTGAATTCCAAAACTAGAATAAAAGGAAGTGCCATTAAGAATCAACTTGTCTTTTTTTGAAACTAGGAATGGCTCTAATTATATTACATGTTCTTACAAATATTCTCCACAAGTTCACTCCAGTTACTTTGAGGTACCTAAAACTTTGGAATCTAGTATTTTTTCTTGTCCATATGCAATATTCCCTGGCATACTTTGGTAGATGTCAAGTCCAGTACTGAATGCATTAGACTCTTTCCCATTGCTGCTTTTGATTTTGGATTGAGTTGAAGTAATAAGTAGAAAAACTTTATATATCAGATTGTAGATAATTTGAAGGGGAGAAATAGAACTTATGTGTCCAGCCTGCAGGCACACCAGTAGCTGAAAGAGCACCTCTGAATTCCTGGATGGTACAGAAATGTACTGGAAACCCATCAGAGATTCCTCCTAACAGACCAGAATCCATAGGTAAGTGTCCTAAATTGGCAAGTTCCTTTGCATCCTTAGGAATGCCCACAGGCTGCTGTCCACTACTGCAAGCAAGGAATGTTTTAGTCTCTCGAAGTTTATTTGGTGTAATAATTTTTCATTAGTCATCTGTATTTTAAAAATGGGAAACCCCACACAAGTGTTTGTGCTGGGATGTGGGGCTTCATCCTGTTCTGATATGTCTGAATCCCTTCTTATGGTATACTGTTTCTGTCTGTCTTCAGTAATACATCTTTAACGATCAGCATCTTCTCATCTTCTGTGTTGGGTTTGATTTTGCTATCTGCCAGTTTTAGTTCATTAGTCAAGAAACAAAGCCTCTTCAAGGTGGTTTCCAGAGTACATGTACCTAAATTTAGCCACTTGAGGCCCTACTTATTTGGGTTTTATGACTGCAGTGGGTTTCTGATACTAAAATGCATTAAAGGCATCAGGTAGAACTCTTTTAGCAATCAGTAACTGAAGTAGATGAAGCTTACATGGCGCTAGATTCAAATAGGTACAAACAGTTGCTCCATCTTGCATCTTTTCATCAGTAAGAAAACCATGTTTCCTTCAATAAATAATCTCCCAGTTTCAAAGACAGACAAGTGCTTTCCAAAGCACAGCAGGATTACTTATCTCCCCCATCACATTGTATTCCACCCTCTGTGAATTCAGTTAAGGTGAAAACGAGATGGAAGTGCTGCACTTTCACTCTGCCAGTCCTCTGCTGTCAGCATGCTGGGAAACACATGTTCCAATGCACAGAGGAATGGGACTAGAGAAAAAAAGCAGCCAAACAAACAGGAAACCTCTTACATCTCTCAAGATGCTGTGATTAAATGAACCTAAATCCTGTGTTTTCCCCATCTTTAATATTGTGTCTGCCCATGGCAGAAGGTTGGAACTAGATGAGCTTGGAAGTCCCTTCCAGCCCAAACCAGTCTGTGACACTATGATTATATTGTCTCCTCTAGCATAAACCTTGTCTTTAAGATTGAGTTTTCAAAGACGAAGTGCTCCCTGTTCCCATTTATCTGCTGTGTGTATGTCCCTATGGGACTAGTAACACTGAAAGGAATGAGAACCAAGACCTGTGCAGTGAACAGAAGATATCAACACATATTTACTATGTTTTATTTTTATTCACAAATTAATTTATTTTCTTCGTTCAGAAGATGTTGTTGCCTGATGAGCTTGTAGTTGCTGTGAAGATCTATAGAGATAATAGAATGTACATAGCTCTCTATTTTCTTCCTTATATGCATTGGTTTTAATGTTATATTGTGAAATTGCGTATTTGAAATGGAAATCATATCAATGTCAGCAACACTGAGGTGAGCAGCCTTAGCAGCTGGTTTCCATAAATATTGAAAATAGTGGGAAATAGGATGGCGATGATAAACCACCGACCTTCTAGGGAGCAGTTTTGACCTCCCTTCCTGGCAGGCTGCTGCGCCATGGGGTCCCTCATGATGGAAGGGAACAGAGGGTCCCCACCATGGTACCTGCTCTATGCCATGGCACTGGGGCTGGTGGCTCAGCCACCCATATTCTACTCAGGGATAGCTCTGTGTGGGCCTGCACCTCTCTGGTATGACAGCATCCTCTTCCAGCACACCAGGTACCCATCCTGCCTCCAACATCAATACAACCTTTTAGAGAATCTTAAGTTATCTGATGAGTTTAAAGTTGAAGAGGAGCCCTGTTCTCAGCAGCCTGTCCTTTTGTGTCCGGGGTATTAATTTTCAGCTAAACTTTCAGGTAACTATAATAACAGGAGCTGGCATCTTGCTATTTTATTGTAGGCTGGTAAGACTAAAATGCCAAACTAATATATGTAACCTCTTTAATGTCTACGTGGTCTTAAAACTTAAGATTTACCATGCATTTAAAAGGGGATTTTCAAAAGCAGTTAAATCATATGGCACAGAAAAGCCACACTGCTATGTCTAATCCAAGTAAGAATGCAGACTTCTGAATACTGGGTTTGAACTGTGTCTTTCAAGATGTACTTCTTCATGTTGTTAGCATTATTGCTCAAACTTACTATACTGGTGTACTGGTTTAATAGAGTCTACAGCATATAGTAAAATGCTCTGATGTCAGTCATAAGGCTAACCATTGAAACACATTTAATACACCCTTTTAAAAACCACCCACCTTTTTCTTTCACCTGCTTGTCGAGATTTGAATGAAGAAACCCAAAAGAAATCCCGGTGACTCAGTTAGCTGTGCTTCAAGCCTGCCACACAATGAGATGCTCAGCCCCGTGTATTTGCATCAGCCACAGACTGAAAAACTTCCTGCACCTTGAACCAACTTTAAATTCAGCACAAACTGACAATGCCCAGTCCATAGAGTGATAGAAAGGTCAACAGGAAGGTCAAGCATACAGACAGCTCATCTCTGCCAGTCACATCTTGTCTGCACTTGCTGTTGGCACAAGAGAATGACCCAGTGTGGGAGAAATACCACACTGAAAGCATTATTCAGAACTATTGTGGATCATTTTTTGATGATGGCTCCATTGCAGTAGCTTTATGTTGGATTGTTCTCTGTACAAAAGGATGTGGAAAGTTACAAGTAAAGATCAGCAGATGCCAAAGACATTTGTAGAATTCTCATTTCCTGCCTTGTACTCATTAAAAATATAAAGCAAGCACAAAAAAGTTAGTGATTTCCTCTTCTTCTGGATAGGAATTGGCTGGAAACTCACTGGCTTCCTCTTGCTGAAAATATTTCTGAAGCTGAAGAGCTCTGTGCTGGTTTGGGCAAAAGGGACACCACACACTACATACCCTTGGACAAAGGGGCAAAGCCTCTTTCATTGGTAAATGGAAGGTGGTTTAAAAGGTTCTCTGAAATGACAGACACCATCAGACAGCAGAGCTCATAGTAAGTCAAGATTTCTCAAGAGCTCTTCCACTTCAAAGTAGCATGAGCAACATTGCCTGAATACAATCAAACAATGATCTACATCGACTTTTAAGTAACAGTTACTGTACAATAACCTGAAGGACTCACTGACTGGCAGTGTCAGTTCTCCTTAGCTGAACTCTCCATTGTTTACTCCATTGCTTTATAAAACTGCCTGTTGCTGATCAGTGAACACTAGAGCAATAACATTAGGGTTTAGGTGAAATATAGAGCAGGTTTACACTGGATTTAGGCAGTGCTACTCATGTTTTTTGGTAATTTTACTTGCTAAAGTTGCCAGTCTTAATCAGCACTGAATTAATTTATTGAATTCCTTTAGTAAGTTCCTTCAAGCTTAGACCATTTATATTACGTTTATCAGAAGATGTTCTACCTTAAAAATATGAGGTTTCTTTTGTCCTGAGTTTTTCAGTGTGGGAATGTTCTTGCAAGTCTTGCTATTAAACTAGAGAATCTATTTCTAACTTCCAGCCTTAGTGCATCCACATTTATGGATAGATATAGAAATACAGACACATTTAGCTCTTGCTAAAACTAGACCCCTAGCTTAAGTACTGGTTTCACTTTGGTTTATCCCCTCTTTTCCTCTAATGGATTTGTAGAAAAATCATGACAGCCCTCTCAGCCCTTGTTGTGGCTTCTTAACAAGAGTTGACATGATCCCCTTGTTAACCTAGTGATTTTCTCTTTTTACTTATCCTACTTTCCCCTTATTCCTAGAACTTAGGTAGGAAATGATCTCTGGAGATTGTTCAGTCCAACTCTCTGTTCTGACCAGGATCAGGTAGGTCAGGCTGCTCTGGATCTTGCCAAGCTTTCAGTATCTGTAAGGGTGGAGATGCTGCAGCCTCTCTGGACTGCTGCTCCAGTACTCGACTACCCTTGTGCTAAATAAAGTCACACATACGATTTCCTATGTTCCGACTTTTTTTCATTACCTCTTGGCCCAACACTTTGTACCTCCAAGAAGAATCTGGCTCTGTCTGCTGTACACCTTCTATTAGCCCTAAACAGTAAGATTCTCCTCTAATTTGCTCTTTTTCAGGCTGAGCACAAGCAGTTCTCTCCACCCCTTCTGTTATGCCACGTGCTCCAGGAAAGGAAAGTTTGTCACACTCTGTACAAGGTAATCCAGTCAAAACCTCCCCAGGTTTCAACTAATTCTACTAATTCAACTAATTCTACTAATCCCTCAGTACATTCTACAGCCTCTCTGGGAGTTCCTTGCTCCTTGGGTGGGAATCACTTTGTGACCAATGAGTGCAGACATCCCTTTGCCCCATCCAGGCACAAACTTCTGCTTGCAGGATCCTAACTGTATACGTCCTGTTGTTTATATGCAAATCTGAGTTCTCATTTTGTAGTAATGACCTTGCTTTCAGTTTAATCCACCCTTAAGGTCCACTGGGTCTTTCTGTACGGGCTGGTTCTCCCTCAGCCATCAGCATATTTCACCAGAATAAGGCAAAGGGGCTGATGTTCAAAATATTTTGTCCTGCCCCATGAGAAAAGTGTGTCTGCAGAAGGAATTGAATCTTACGAGTTCTTAGATGGCATTATAACCCTTGGGAAGGAGGGCTGGATCTTGGAACAGCAGTTCAGGAATTCTGTGCCATTGTTGTGTGGCCTGCCAGACAACAGACACCAGAAAAAGTAATGCTGTGACCCAAATGTCTTAGTGGAAAATGATGAAACAGCTGATAAGCAAGACCAGAGGATTAAAAAAGACAAGGAAATATGGAATATGGCAGCTCATTACTAGACTCATCTCATTGTTAGATGCAGGATTTTTAGTTAAAAATAATTTAAGGGGGACTTCAGATAAAGCTATAAGAGTGCTCACCAGTATGTTTAAATTTTCTCTGGGAACAAGGCCAGCATTAAAAAGAACATCAGTATGAACACAGGCTAACTCCGCATGTCCATATATGAATTATATACATAGATTGATACGTATGTATGAAGTGTTGATATACAAATATATCTATAAAAGAATAACCACATTCTGGGACTATGTGGCACCTCACTGAGGGGATTTTGCCTTTGACACTCAGGTTACCCCATGACCAGCTTGTGTATATTTCTGGAAGTCTCAGTTGGCATGAGGACAATTTTATTTACTTGCTCTATTAATAATCTTCCCAGGCAGCAACTGGGAGGCTGCTGCTGAGGAGGGTTTTGTGTCAGTGTTTGGGTTTGGAGCTCTGGTTTCTCTGCCATCTTCTCCTGGTAGACTTCGCCTCCAAAAAATGTTGCATTGTTATGGAAGCACCACTGGATGATTTTAGATGACACGTCAATTGGGGAGGGTAAAAGAAGGGATTTGGGGTGCTTCACATCACATCAGACTCTTGATCCAGAAGACTTGTCTTGTTTCCTACAATGGATCTTACTCTAACATAGAGTCAGGAGATGTGATGGCTGGGCTCCGTGAGATACCCTCCCAACATGTTCCACCTAGAGAAAAGCTCAAGCTCATCCAACCATGATATTAACCCACCCTGATCTCCTCAACCTTCTCAAACCTCTGTCTCTGTGGAGTAAGAAACTTGCAGGATCCATGAGGGCAGGAAGGTGGACCTCAATGGGCAGGAGTCTCTTTAGATTTTGTAATTCACCTTGGTCTGTTGGGCAAAAACCAGAATGAAGGTGTGTGGCTTTCCCAAGGCACTGGCTATATTGGTACCAATAATGTGAGCAGGAAGATGCTGAGTTTTCCCCTTCTCCATTCCATAGACTCATCCCCATGCTTCTTAAGCCTAAAATGCATAATGCAGGGATAGCATTGCAGATGCTGCAAAGCTAAAATCTGGTTCCAATTATGTCTTAAAAATAATAATAAAAAAATCCATAGAAACATTTCTGTTTACATTTATTTCCTGACATCACCTCTGCTCCCTGCCAAAATGCCTGAACATCTTTCTGTGTTTCAGATTTTACTGGATGCTTTTGGGGTTATTTTTTGCACACCTATGCAGGAATGCTTTGAAAATGTCCTTTTTTTCCTTAGAAGTGTGTTTCAAACAAATAATTCAAAGCTGTGACATAAGGGTTTGGTTAAACTCAAGCTCATTGTCATACATCATCCTTCAGAGGGCTCATCAGCACCATTGGAAGGGCTCCTAGAGACTTAAGACGTGCCGGCAAAACTGCAGAAAAGGGATTAATTTATCTTAACATTTGTGACTCTGTGACTGGGGGCTTTTTGTTTTGTTTTCTCTTGTCTCATCACAGGAGGATGCAGCAGCTGGGAAATGCTGGAGGAGAGCTGTTTATCAGCTTCCATGTTAGGAGAGATGGATCAAGCTGCTGCTTCTAGTTCCTGCACCTCAAGAAATCCAACACCCACCAAGAGTTGGCCAGGACTGATTAACAGCCTCCTGGACACCAAGTAAATGGTAGCTGATGTGGCTTTATAAGGCTCACAAGAACAGGCGCTAAGCAAGCACACACTTGTGCCAGTGCCAGCCTTTCTAGGAGCTTTGGTTCACTGCACAGCAGGAACAAAGTAATACAGAGCCAGAACCATCACAGGATGGATAAGTGGCTGCTGAAGGACCAAACCAAGCTTTCCTACTGCACCATACAGCACTTGTAAGTTCAACCTTCTCCCTGTGTTTCTTTCAGGTGAGTTGTTCTGCGATAACAACTATCTGCTTTCGAGGTGGAATTCCTGACTAGAACTGAAAAACCTCACCAGACTTCAGAAGACCAGGGCTCTTGTGCTGGACAGCCAGAGGCACGGGATGAGCACAGGTAGGGTACACAGCTTGCCTGCCATTGATCTGTGTTCCAGAACTCCTCTGGTCCCAAGTCACGTATGCTTCTTAGAATGCCTCTGCACTGGTGGCACATGGATGAATTCAAGGCTTTGACACATGAGCAAACTATGTTGGCGATCAGTATGATCATTAATGCACATTGTACACTGCAAAGGGCTGGAACTGGATAGAAACATTTAAACCGAGATATGAAAATGCCAGTTTGGTGAGCAGAAAGTCAGGGATATTGTGCGTGTAATGAAACTGCTTTTCTAAGAAAACGTATCTCAGGTCAAAACAAGAGAAAGAAAACCCATGAGGGTGCTGAGGCCCTGGCACAGGTTGCCCAGAGAAGCTGTGGCTGCCCCATCTCTGGCAGTGTTCAAGGCCAGCTTGGATGGGGCTTGGAGCAACCTGGTCTAGTGGAAGGTGTCCCTGCCCATGGCAGGGGTAGGAACTGGATGACCTTTAAGGTCCCTTCCAACCCAAACCAGGCTGCGATTCCATGATTATGAAGACTTGCTTTTTGCAATCACAGTGCTCTGCTGACATGTTTCCAGCTGCCTCAGCACACGCTATTCATTTCTTAGAATGGTTTCTATCAGCTATTAAGCACTGTAAGCCAGCTATGCATGAAACTGTAAAATGAATCAGAGCTATAGTTGGATTCATCTTGAAATACAGAGCTCCAAGCTGCAAACTGAGAGCTCTAACACTGTAAAACGTGACTTTGAATAAGTATAAATCAGCCTCTCAACCTGGGGAGAACTGCTGGTAGCAGCTTCACTCTCCTGAATGCACACTCACTATTTTATCTTACTTTTGCAATAGTCTCTCCCAGGTCTGTAGTGTCTACAGACAGTGCTGCTGCCACAGCTGACAGAAGAGAGCAGTCCCACTGCTCACAGAAGATATCTGGAGCTGAAAAATGCACCCGTTTTTAGACATCCTCACAAGGTAGAACTGCATCAGTACCACCAGCACAAGGCTCCGGTCAGTGCTGCACTTCAGAGCAATTATGGTCTCTGGACAAGGAACAAACAGGCATGAAATATGGGCTGTGTTCAGTATTATCTGGTTATATTGTTATATATGTTATATTTAAATGTTATATTTAAAGCTGGTGAATCTAATGCTGGCGCTTTTTAATTTGTTTCTCTGCATGTTCTGGCTTTTATCTGCCCCCATGTTCTTCCATTTCTGCTATTATATTAACATTTCTATTATATTAACAAAATGTGGAGATGACTTCTGTGTAATTCCATTTTCTCTGAACCCTGCTGGGAATATGGTAATGCAGTTAATTGAGTTCCCTCCAAGATAGCACTGAATCAATATTCCTGTGCAGTGTTGGCAACAGGCAGCTGGCCATGAAACATCTATGGTCCAACCAGTGTCTCAGGGCACTGGCTGCAAGGATTTAGCATCCTAGCCCCAGGTTTAAATGTTTCTCAGAAGAAACTTCTGGAAAGTGCTGACCCACCAGGATGCAAGCTGCTCCCTCGATCTTGTCTGAACACAATTTACAGCCCTCATCTACACGGTTTGTGAACACTTCCAGGGATGGTGACTCCAGCACTGCCCTGGGCAGCCTGTTCCAATGCCTGAGCACCCTTTGGAGAAGAAATTGTTCCTAATCTCCAGTCTAAACCTCCCCTGGTGCAGCTTGAGGCTCTTTCCTCTTGTCCTATCCCTTGTTCCTTGGGAGCAGAGACCAGCCACCTCCCGGCTCCATCCTCCTGTCAGGCAGTTGTAGTGTGATAAGGTCTCCCTGAGCCTTCTCTTATCCAGGCTAAACCCCCCAGTTCCCTCAGCTGTTCCCATCACACTTGTGCTCCAGGCCCTTCACCAGCTCTGCTGCCCTTCTCTGGACCTGCTTCAGCACCTCAATGTCTCTCTTGAAGTGAGGGGCCCAGAACTGAACTCTTTAGGGAAGTGACCCTGTGGGGTAAAGAACACATTTTGTGACTTGATAACCACTCAGCTGAGCCTTCCAGGCTGCACATCTCACTGGCAGGCTGGGACATGAGCCTGTGGGAGGGTCTAGGTTTGTCCAGACCAGGGAGCAGGTGTGTGTCCTGCAGGTGCCAGGGTCTGGCGCATCCCTCCACTGCGGGAATGGGGACCGAGAGCAGAGAAGGGGAAGCAACAAATGGGAAGGAGAATAAAGCTTTGCGTCTGAAGCTCAGATCAATGCAAACAACATAAGTACTGGCTGAGAGGCCTTCCACTGTGAGGGAATTGCTCTCTGGCAGCACAACATCTTTCTTGAGCTGGTACAGAGCCAATCGCTGAGCAAAGGCTTGGCCAGAGCAAATTCATTAGTGCAGGGGAAATGGCTGCAAACCCTTTCATTTGGGCTGTGTCAGTTTTCATCACAGAAAGTAGTTCTGCAGCTGACATTTGAAGGTATCTGCTCTCTCATCAGCCTGTGGCACCACTTCAAGCTTCACCAGGAAAACAGCCAGAGCTGCTGGACCCATGGAAGCTTCTGCATGTTGTGGTCTTCTCAGGAGCCGAGCACTTCAGCTTGGCCCCTCCTTGTCCATCCCATGCTCCAGTGCCAACCATCCTGGGGACTTCCATGCCCCCATCTCTGCTGGTCATGAAGGCCGGTATTTAATGGCCATATTTCTTGCACTTAACCTCCCTAAGAAGCCATGTGTTCACCTGTCTTCATCCACACACGGGGGCTGTGTGATGTATCTGTAAAGCAGATCACAATCACAGTACTTCAGATGCTCATCAACATCTCACTGTTCCCAGGAAGCTGTTCCCATCACATATGCGGAAGTGACTTCTTTTCAAGTCGACCTTAGGCACTTTGCAGCCATTAGGCTTGTGGGGTCTTTGCTGGCACTGGTTCTCCTGGGGCTGGTTTGGCAGCACTGGGAAGCCAGAGCATGTGGCCATTGCTAGCTGAGCTCATCAGGCAGCCATGTCCATATCCAGGGAACAGCAGCATACACTGGAGCTGCCTCCTTGGGAATGAGAAGGTTGGAAAGTCCTATGTAAGTTGTGGAGCAAGCAGTGGAGATCTTAGGAGCAGGAGCAAGTTAGGAGCACTTCTAGGCTGGGCAGTTTGGCAGCACATGGGAACTGCTGGCCTCTGCCATGGCTTCAGAGGCTGCAAAGAAGCTGCAGGTTGGAACTGGATGATCCTAATGTCCTTTCCAACACAAACCATTCTGTGATTCTATGATTCTGTTCAGGATTCAGAACCAGGAGCGAGCAACTGATGATGAGGCTTGGTCATGTTGTTTGTCCCATCCCTCTCCCAGCAGCTCCATCACCCCAGCAGCAGTGGCTCAGCTCCCTGTGCTTCCCGACGAACAACAGAAGTAATTCCGAGTGAGGACCCATCCACCCTTCTCACAGGCTGCAGATCATGGGTGTTACATGGACAGCTCAGGCAGCAGCAGAGCAGGGTGAGCATCTCTGGGAGGAACAACTGCTGCTCTGGAATGCCAAGCTCTGCTGCTGGATGTGGGGATGCCAGAGCTGCTGCTCTTGCCACATGTGAGCTTAAAACCAGGCAGAAATCCCCTTCCCGGTCTTGCTTACCCAGTACCAAAAGCATGTCGGGACCTACAGCTTCCTCCCTGTACAACACGGGTACCCCCTTTCCTCCACCAGCAGCTCCTGAGCAGAGCCACGTCCAGGGAGGGAATGAGTCCCACAGAGCTTGACCTGCCCCCCTCTTCCCAAAATGTTCTTCCTTTGCAGAGCCTTCCTGTCTGCACAAGGATAGGGATGTGGATGGCCCCTCCATGGACCATGGGGCAATGCAGGGCAGCCTTGCCCTGGGAATTTTGCACCTTCTTTTGGCAGCCAGGCAATGGAGTCAGCAAAGGATTGAAGCCCCCAGGCCCCCAGCAACAACTTTGGAAAGAGGAACATTGGATCTCAAAAAGAACATTTAGGGGCACAGACAACCACAAACTCCCTCTGACCTGCTCAAAGGAGGACAAAGAGCCCTAGCCTGTCACTGTAGACACTGGCAGACACTTACTGAGGGTGAGGCTGAAACCAGCCCAGTCGATGACCTCCTCCTCCTCCTCCTCCTCCTCCGTCTTCAAAAGCAGCAGCTATGGTGTGGAAGGTGCAGTGCTGTGTGCTGATACTCAGAGAGCCTGCCCAAGCCACATGTGTGTTCCCAGCACCCCCATTGTGCCCAGCACCATAAACTGAGGCACCTGTGAAACAACCCCTGTGGGTTATTTAGGAAGTCTAGCTCCAAATAGGTGACCATAGAGGTGTGGATCAAGCTGCAAAGCCTGGCACTGCCACTCTGCTGGTGCCTGGGATTGGGATAGCAGCAGTTGCACACCCATCTTCACGCATCTGAGCACCCAGTGGAGCAGCTGTCCCATCCCCAAGCTGCTGGCCCATCCTGGAGCCCAGCCTGCTCCCAGGGATCGTTACCAGGAGCTTGTGTGTTTGGTTGCAAACAGAGCAGCAGTGGGATCCAGCTGCTCGTGTTTGTGTGCCTGTAGTTGCTCAGGCAACTCGGGGTGAGCCAGGAGCTGCCAAACCCAACGGCAGCCAGGGCTGAGCCCATGGCACGGCAGCCCTGCAGCGGCACGGCTGAAAAGGGGCTCCCACCACCAGGGAAAGGGGCTTTCACTGCATGGTCCCACTGAACACAAGCAGACCAAGGGCGTCAGTGCGGACAGGGCTTTATTGCCAAGCCAGGTTACAGAGTGAGGCTGCAGCATCCTTTGGTCTGGACTTCACAAAGGCAGCAGGATGCCATGGAGGGGGGTTCACATCGGAGACCTTTGCTGACAGCCAGGCAACACCAAGCTCTCCTGGGATGCATCCTGAGGCTGGGCTAGGATCATCCCAGCAGCACTGGCACTAACAGTGTTGGGTGACAGGCATAGCTGGTGCAGCCCCATGGTGAGGTCACCGGTGCAGAAGGAAGGAGGTGGTTGCGCTGTGGGGCTAGGGCAGGTCTTCAGGAGGTCTGTAGGGAAGATGGGCTGTGGTGCCTGGTGGGATTAGCAGGGAGGGTACCCCAGAAGCTGGGGCTGAGGTAGGGGAGGTGCCAGCAGGGCAGGAGGGCCCTGAGGAGCAGTGCTGTTAGTGTGGCAGGGGGGTGGAGGTGATAGCACGGAGGGGGACACAAGAAGGGCTGAGGGGTGTCACAGCATAGTGGGGAGACAGACAGTGCTGGAGCAGAGCACATGGCCCGGCAGCATTCCCAGCCCCATCAGCGCTGGGCAGTCAACATCCTGAGAGCCTGGGGCTGGCTCCAGTGCAGTCTCCGGGGTCCCACATTACATGGGGATGCCCCAAGACTGACACAAGCCCCATGGCCAACGCACAGGGGCCACGGCGGTGGGTGCCATGGGCTCCCATCCCTACTTTTTCACTTTGGAGTCATAGGTGCCTGCATTCTTGTAGGCACTGACGTAGCCACTGGTATCCACAATGTTCTCCCGCCCGCTCTTGCCCTTGCCTTTGCCACTCTCGTCAAAGCGCTCTTTGTGAGACCCTGTGTACTTGGAGGTGTCTGTCAGCCTCTCCACAGCCCCCACCGTCTTGGCTTTCTGCAGTGGGGAAGTGGGAATTGGTTAGTCAAGAACATGGCCCACCATCTTCATCCCTTGCCTCACTGACCTATGAAACCCCAGACCTATGCCCATCACACCTATGGCCACTCAGGCCATGCAGGCCCTGGAAATCATTTGCACTGTGGGCAGAGCTCCGTCCTCGCCTCTCTTCTATCTCTCCTGCTCCCACCATCTAAGGGGCTCTTCACTCACCGTGACACCCACATTGATGGGCTCCTTCCCTGCCACCAGCTGGCAGATGGCTTCGTATGCCTCCTCTTTGCTCTTGTCCTTAAACCTCTTGGGGGCCAGCTCCTCCAGCGCCTTCTTGAACTCCTCATAGTTGATGACACGGGCTGTCTTCCCTCTGCAAGCACAAAACCCAGGCAGTCTTCATGTTGCACCTCCCTCCAAACAGGGCTGCAGTGGGACGAGTACATCAGAGAGACTTTGTCCTTCACCAGCCTCAGGCCCCTCACGTGCCTCTGCAATGCAGCCACAGACTGAACAATCCTGGCTGAACAGTGGGGCTGAGCACAGCCAATGCGAAGCTCCAGGAACTTTTCAGCCACATGCTGTTAAAGTCCTTGTTGCCAAAAATCTCCTCCCTGGGACTTGGGTGCTGGTGGCAGAAGGGTACATGCATCCATTCCCAGTGCTCCCAGCCTGCCTGGGATGCCCAGCACGCTCTCTTCCCTGGCAGACATCAGTCCTTCTCTGGTCAAATTTGGAAAGATGTGCACAGAACTTCTCTCCCACAAGCACCTGGTCCTCACCTCTTGGGCAGCGCAGCAACCCACCATCCTAGGCACCAAAAACCTCCCACTGCTCAGCATATCCTGGCCCCACCAGTGAACAGGCAGGTGCCCAGACAGAGCGCACAGTGGGAGCAGCACCCATCCTTGCTCCTGCACCCTGGTTGGAGCATTGGATGTCTCCATGTCCTCAGAGACCCCAGAAGTAGCTCCAGGTGCCTTTAGCTCTCCACCTGCCCCTGTGGAGCAGAATCCTCCCCCCGGTCTTTTGGAGGCTGGCCAGGCCTAGAGCACCCCGAGCACCCTCCTCTGCTCCCTGCAGCACTTTTGCTGGATGGGAACCTGGCGGAACCACCCAGGCCCACCCCACACTGGGGAGCGGGAGCACCAAAACCTGAGCCTCCCACCTGCAAAATTCAGATTAATTTGTTATTAGGCCTTGCCAAAGCACCCACAGAACCTCCCAGAGGCCAGGATGCTGCAGTGCAGCACCCCAGGATGCAGAGCTTGGTACCAAACCCCAGGGAACACTGCACCACCACCCTGCACCCACCCCTGGGGCAGCTGGAGACCCCAGGAAGCCAAGTCACTTACTTCACCTTGGAGAAGACAATGTCCACATCAGTGCTGGTGACGCTCTTGCCGTCAGTGACTTTGCAGTCTTTGCACAGCTTGGCCCAGTTCTTCCCATTCATTTCTTGCCCTGTAGCCTTGGTGTCGCCGTAGATGGCGAACTTGCGGAAGCTCTCTTCCAGGGATGCCATCTCAGTGCTCCCAGCCATGAGGCTGCAGGGCAGGGAGCAGAGGGAGCCGTTACTGCTTAGGCTGAGGCTGGCTGTCCCGGCAAAGGTCCCAGCTCTGCTCCCAGAACTGGTGAGGCCGGAGGGAGCGCGGCAGGAGCTGGGTATTGGCAGAGTGCTGGTGGCAGCTTCGTACAGGCCAGGGGGCCAACAGCCAAGATCTGTCTTGAGGGGTGGAGGCTCCAGATTGAGAGCTGTGAGCAGTGAGGCTGTTGGCTCCAGGGGCTGGCAGGGAGTGAGCGCATCAGCCTGTCCCTTTGGGAGCACTCGCCGGAATGACGCAATGCAGCTCACTGATCATGAGGAACCACTGCTGCCTCCAGCCCCACCTCTCCCCTGTCTGCTGCCTCTGGCAGCACCTGTATCCCTCTGTGTGGGGCCGGCAGCAACACAAGCTCTGGCTCACCCAAACATGGTGCCTGCAGCAGAGGTGCCAAGTCACAGATGGACCTCTGTGTTCCCTTACAGCGCGGTGGCTACTGCCCCGTCTTGCCTCCCTGCCTGCCATTGTTTCACCAGCCTTGCCCTGCCATTTCAGCATCCCTTAGCATCCCTCAGCAGGCCCTCAGCATCCCTCGCCATGCACTGAACACCCACGACACGGCAGCCAGGGCCCAGAATATTGCAGCTACAGCGCCCCGACGTGTGGAGCTGGGACCTCGCCCAGTGCCCAAGACGGCGTCTTGGCGAGAGCCGGGAGCGGGCACTGAGGGGCTGCGGGATCTAATGCTGCGTTGCCTGGCGACCGTCGGTAGGGAGGAGCGGGAGCGGCGGGGCGGAGATGCCGCCGGTCCCCATCCGGCCCCGGGCTCCGCAGGGGCACCCGCCGCCCGGGATCCGCATTGCACCGCTCCACCCCGCATGAAGCCGGGACTGCTCCAGCCCGGTACCAGAGCCCCAGGGCGGGCAGCGGCGGGAGCAGGGCCCCGGAGGTCCCTGGTCGGGGCGGTCACTGCTCCGCCGCGCTCTCCCGGTCGGTCCCTCACTCACCTCCCGGCGCCGCGCTCTGAGGAGGGGGAGAGCAGCCGCCGCCGCCTGTTTAAGGCGCCGCCATGGAGACGGGAGGGGCCCGGGCCGCGCCCGCACCGGGCTCCGGGCCGCCCCTTCCCGCCTCCCCCAGCCAGGGCCGCGGCAACGGCCGGGGAGCGCCCGAGGTGCGGGCAGAGGGAACCTGGGGAGGCCCCGCCACCACCGGACCCCTCCATCATCCCCAAGGGCCCCGCCACCCTAGAGCCGCACGCTCCCTCCTGCCAGCCCCTCAGCCCACCTGCTGCCCTGCAGCCCTGTCCCGTGCGGGCAGCGTGTCCCCCATAGAGAAAATTGAGCCTATTGGTGACTGACATAGAATCATAGGTTTGGGTTGGAAGCGACCTCAAAGCTCAGCCAGTTCCGACCCCCTGCCATGGGCAGGGACACCTTCCACTAGAACAGGTTGCCCCAAGCCCTCTCCAACAGACCAAAGGCTGCTGCTGAAGCTGTGGGAGCTGATGAGCAGCACAGTGAGCCAGTCCACTCTGCACAGCCTGGTAGGACACCCTTGGAGCAACCCTGAGGGCAGCCAGCCACAAGACAGCCTACCCACCATGGGTGCTGCTTCCTTTGCCCAGAGCCCAACCACACATAAGGCTCCCAGCAGGTGCTCCAGGCTGAAGCAGCGCCCAAATATTGTGTTTGACAGAGAGTGAGTCCCAGATAAACCCACACCACTTACTCACGGCCCCTACTCAGCTCTTTGCTCAGTGCTCAGGGCTCTGTGCTCAGTGCTCTGGGCTCAGTGCTCCCCTGGCACTCCCCATCCAGCTTCAACATGACCAGGAACTGGGGGGATGCAGCACAAGGATTGCTGCTGCCATGGAGGGTCACAGAATCATGGAATCAGAAAACAGGGTGGTTTGGGTTGGAAGGAAGCTTAAATCTCATCCAGTTCCAACCCCCTGCCACAGGCAGGGACACCTTCCACTAGACCAGGTTGCTCCAAGCCCTGTGCAGCCTGGCCTTGAACACTGCCAGGGATGGGGCAGCCACAGCTTCTCTGGGCAACCTGTGCCAGGGCCTCAGATCCCTGCTTCCCCTTGTCGTATCACTACACCCCCTGCTGAAGGGTCCTGTGTGTAAATTAGCGCCTCGGGTCAAACAATAGAGGCAGCTTTTGGCACGGTGTGGTCCCTGCCTGCCCTTGTCCCTGTGCAGAGGAGCTGCAGGGTAAGGATGGACACAAAAGTCCCACAGCTGAGCTACCCCAGGGGTATCAGTTCTGCTCCCTCCGCTCTGTGGTATAGCCCCACTGACAACCTTCCTCTTTTGGCTGAGGAGCATATGTTCTCTGCTGAGACCTTGTTGCCAGCTCTTGGCTGGACAAAGCCCTGAGCAACATGCTCATGTTGATCCTAGCCTGGAGCTGGGTCTGGAGTCCTCCAGAGGTGACCACCAGCCACCTCTGAGAGTCTGTGGTTTGGGATCACTCACCTCTGCTTTGGAGGCAAATGCCAGGGCTGCTGTTGGAGGATGCAGGCATCCCACAGCAACCTGCCCACTTTGGACAGCCCCAGATGGTCACAGCCACATGAGGGATCCCACTTTGTCACATCCCTAACCAGCCTTGTGACCTTGTCAGCTTGTTTCACAGCCCAACCAGAGGCAGGGTGACAACAGGCACCTGCCAGCAAGCAATGACATCCCCGAGGAAACAGCTGAGGGTAGGCAGGACATGTGGAGGCTCATATGGAAGGGCTGGAATTCATCAGGCCAATCTCACCAGTGTGTGTGTCCCTTCTGTCTAACTTGTCCTGGTAGAGCTCAAACAGGGCCAGAGAGCCTGGGTGCTGCACAGAAGAGGTGGCAGCAGGTGGGCTCTGTCCTGAACAAGCATGTTCTTGTTCTTCATCAAATGTGAAAGCAGGTCCCAAAGCACAGAGGCTCAGAGGTGACAGTGGATGGCTGTGAAGTGGGAATTTAAAACAGCAAAGCCCTGGAGCTGCCGTCTCACCCTGCAGACAGTGGTGAAAAGCTTGCCATGTGCTCTCTGCTTTAAGGAGGGCAGTAACTGGAGCTGCCATATTAAGACTAAGGCTTGCTGAAGGTACAGCCTTGCCCTTAGGTTGCCCTGCAGCTCATCACTGAAGCAGGAGTCTTTGGCCCTGCTTCCAGCTCACAGCTTCAGAGAGGAGGCCAGGTAACTCCTGGAGCATACAGCCCATGCAACCCTGTATGGCTTGGCAGCAGCAGCCCTATCCACTGAGCTGGCAGCAGACAGGAGCTGAGCAGGAGCTAGGCACTTTGGCAGCTCTTCTGTAAGAGCTCCAGCCAGCACCGGGGGCTGCAGATCCCAAAGAGCTAGGAAGCGGCACATGGAGAGATCTGGGTGAGTGCTGCCAGGGCTGGCGAGGTGCCCCGTGTGGTCGGGTTGAGCAGGTCAGGTTTCAGCTCCTAAAGGCTGGGGTTTGTTGTGCATTTGTTGTCACCATGACAGCCTTGTTGGGATGGAGCACGGTCCTTGGCTGTCTCCTGCTGTTCCTCATGCAGCCCGGAAAAGGAAGACGGGGAGGAGGCTGGGACTTGGTCCAGAGCCCGTGGCAGGGGCAGGAGATGAAGAGGAGGTTGCACAGGTCCTGTGATGTGGTGGAGGAGCTTGTACGTGGCTCAGTGCTCAGCTCCCGGGGGGGGCCTTTTCTTGCCATTTCCAATGAAGGTCAGGATGTTCCCAGGCTGTCTCCTGCCCCGGGAAGCTTACTGAGCTGCAGAACTCCCATGCTTACCCAAGACACACCGAGGTTCACAGCTCAGTGTCGCCAAGACACAGCTTCACATGCTGGGTTTGTCCCTGCTAGGACCATGCCTATCATCACACCTTCACGCAGAGTCCTGGGGCGTTGTGACTGCTCCAGGGTGCAGCTCAGAGCTCACACAAGAGCACGACCTCAATACATCCTCTGTGCTCACCCTCCCTCCTCTTTGCCTCTTGCTTCTCCCAGGGCTGGGCACCAGAGGCTTTCCAGAGTCATCCCATTTCAGGAATTAGTTGCTGGCTCAGCCGCACTGGGGTGGGATGAGGTTATGCAGGAACGCTGCTTCTCTAGCACAAGTTGCTACCAAACAGAGGGAAGTGTTTCCAAAGTTGTGCAATATGTATACAGTAACCCCAGCAACAGCGAGTCCACACGGCATCAATGGGGCTTAGCTGCAGCGGATGAGCTCTGTGTGTGTGTGTCTGTGTGTGTGTCTGTGTGTGCCGGCTGTGCCAGCTGCTCTGGATCAGCTCAGGATGCACAGTGCCAGGCAGAGAGGAGGCACGGGGATAAGCTCTAGCAGGAGCTTCCTTTCCCCCCCTCACTGCAGCATCCCCCTTGGGACGCTCTAAAAAGCAGAGCAGGAACAGCCTCACCGAAAAGCATCTCCCAAAGGAAGGCCCCCTTGACTTCAAAGAGAAAACAAAGAAGCTTGAGTCAGGCCTGAAGATGAAAGGAAGCCGGGTGATATCCCACACAAGAATAAGGCTTACAGCAGGCACTGCAATACCTGGCATGGCTGCTGGTGACTGTGATTTATGATTGCAGACTCTGGAAAGCTGTCACCATCCTGTAAATGTATTTCTTGGTCCTAATAAAAAGCTGGTGTCCTGCAGTGGAAATGGCCAGTCCAGGGCACTGCCTCCTGCTGACGGGAGAGTTCATGCCCTGACAAAAACCTTGTATTTAGTGCTGGAGAAGGTGCTCAGAGATGCCAGACCTCAACGATTCTGCAGTGATGGGGAGCTGAAGGCACCATGATTTCTGCTGTCACCTTAACTAAGCTCTCTCCTGGGCTGTAGCAAGGACTCAGCTCATGGTCATTTCAATCCTCTGGTGTCATGGCCAGGACCATTTTGCCTGCACGCTGGCTCTTGCAGCAGTACCCCAACGTGACATGTTCCTTCTGCTTGCTGCCACAGGTCTACTGCGGACCTTCTTCACCAAGGCAGCAGAAATGCCCTTGGTACCTGAACCTGCAGGATATCTACACTGTGGTCCCAAAAGGACAGAAATGAGGAGGGGAAGGAGGGAGCCCAGCCTATGCCTGCTCCTGCTGTGACCAATTCTCTGCCATGGAGAACTTCCATGCCTTTGCGGGGTACCACACACAGCACCCAAAACCATGTGTATATCACAAAGCAGCATCTACAAAGGGCCTTCCCGGCATAAAGTGGCTCAGCAACTGCCCTTGCTAAGGTTTATCCTTGCTGGAAACTGAGCTGGGGCAGAGAGCAGCTCTCTCCCAGGAGCTAAACCTATCTCACTCTCACCATTTTCACTCTTGGGTGCCCAATATGCACCTTCAGCAGTCCTCCTTTAATGAGGTTATGGCAAAAAACTCCCACAAAATCCAGCCAAAATCAAACACATGATCTGCTTGGGGCCCATGACATTCAGGACATCAGAGTCCCACCAGCCTGTTCTGCTGAGGCCTGGTTCTTCACTCAGTACCCAAGCAGCCCCAACGCACAGCCAATGCACCACACATTTTGCAGCCAGTAGTGAAAAAAATATTCCATGTCCCAGCTGCAAGCAGCAGGATTTCTCCCCTGTCCACAGAGACTCCCAAACTGGGGTCTCCAGGGTATCCTGTTGGCCTCCAGAGAAAATCATGGTCTCTCTATCCTTGTGGGGAAGTCTGAAGGCTTAACCAGCAAGCCCGGCAGCACATGGAGCTCTGCACTGGTGGTAGCTGGACAGAGACCCTTCTTCAGGTAGGTGTCTGGGTCATACTGCCAGAAGGTACCCCAGGCCACAGCAGCAAGGAAGCTGTGAGGAGTGTGACCACAGGCCAAACCTTTCTGCAAATTAAAACATTATCTCTTCAACAGTATGTGATACTCCACTTCTACTGATCAATCACTCATGTAATTCAATGAAGAGTCAAGGTTCCTAATTCCAGCTCTTACAGGAGTCAAAAATCAGACAACAGACAAGGATACTAAAACAGACCTTTAAAGAAGCCTGGGGTCAATGATCCACTGCCTTGCCAGAATTCCCCAAAGACTGTCCCAGGAAGTGCTCAACCACACTTACCCCATGAAAACTTCAGCAAATGGAGGACTCACCTACTCCAACTTCAGCTCTGCAAGGATCAGGGGTTTCCAGGAGCAGCTGCAGCACTACCTTCTCCTTGAAGGCAAGCACTACTTGAAATGCCCACTGTGCAAGCACCACACAGCGTGGTGTGGGCCAGGTGACACTGCTGGGATGCTTCCTGATGGAGCCAGGCCTGTTGCCGGCACTCAGGGGCACTCCTGGAATGGAATGAAGCTTTCAACACAGAACAGGCGCCTTCCTGCCTCTCTCTGCTGAAGTAGGCTCTCCAGAAGGAAAACTGTCTGGGCATAAAGCTCCAGGGGGAGTGGACTTTGCATGGATCTCCAAGCAGCATAGAAGTCAATGTGAGCACTGGGATGATGGGCAACAGCAAGGCTGGGAGTCCAGCCTGCCTGTCCCATGATGGCTATGCGCAGGGGGCATTTGTCCCCAGATATCCCATCCAGCTCTGAACCATTTCTGATGAATGCCCAGCAGCCTGAGCTAGGCAACGGAGCAAACAGCTTAGCTCCACTCACATGGCACCCCACTCTGTCTTACCATTAACCTGCATCTGCCATAGTCTGAAAAAAGGGTTCGGTGTGGTTTCCATGCATCAAAACATTTAACGGCTTTAACCTGACAGAGGGGAGATTGAGATGAGCTCTTAGGCAGAAGTTCTTCCCTGTGAGGGTGCTGAGGCCCTGGCACAGGGTACCCAGAGAAGCTGTGGCTGCCCCATCCCTGACAGTGTTCAAGGCCAGGTTGGATGGGGCTTGGAGCAACCTGCCCTAGTGGAAGGTGTCCCTGCCCATGGCAGAGGATTTGAACTGGGTGAGATTTAAGGTCCCTTCCAACTCATGATTTGGTAGGTTTCTACGATTTGGTAGGGTGATAAAGGCTCCCCCTCCTACTCCTCTACTGGTGCACCTATCTGTTCACACACAGCCCAGCACAGTGCAGCAGCAATGGCCTCTCCAGAAACAGTGCATCCTGCCATGCCAGGGAGGCAGGAGCTGTGACACTGCTACAGTTGTCAAGTGACAAATCACTGGGGCACATCCATGCCATTATGATTTGCGCACAGCTGCTATCCCAGGCTCTGAGATTAGCTGGCTGCTAGGCAGATCTGGACCTACGGGCAGCTCTGGCCTCAGTGCTCAGCCAGGAATTTGGAATGGGACATGCAGGCTGGGGAAGCCAGGACGGCAGAGAATGCTGAGGTACTGTAGTGTGGCAGCCCAGACAGCTCCTGCTCCTCATTGCCAGCACTGGGTGCTGTGACTCAGAGCACTGGCTATGTGCCCCAGTGTCTGCACTGGGATTTTTCTACACTCCAGGCTTGGCTGTGGACTAATATGGAACTGTTAAAAGAAAATTCCTTGTCCTGGGTTTCCACAGCAGAGTCTCAGACATCAGTTTCTTAGAAAAATAATTTGATAATTAAGTGGTACAGAAATAGGAACAACTCAAGCTGGGTGCTTCCGGAGAGGGACCCAGCTCAAAGCAGCTCCTGGGTTTCATACCCTTACAGTCTATGCACCAACCACCACACACTGTTTGTGTGCCCTGCACACATCTCTACATCCAGTGGTGAATTTTGATCTGGGGTCTCCTTGTCCACCATTGAGGGGTTTCTTTCATTGTCTCAAGGTGGGCTACAAATTCCTTCTCATTTCTCCAGTTGCTGTCCCTTGGTATTGATGCAACTCCTTTATCTTTCAATTTGTACTGGTCTGTCACACAGCTAAGCACCAGTTGTGGTAGCCTAAAGCTTCAGAAAGTTCCTCAATCTATAATATGCTACTAGGCAAAATCACCCAGTCAAAATAATTCAGTTAAAGGAAATCAGCTAACTAAACTCAGATCTGGCAGCCCAAGAAACTGAAAGGTTTCAGGACCTGTTGTATCCCAGAGGTTCTGATGAGAAAGCTGTACTGTGGGGCAGCCCGGGCTGCTGAGAAGGTGGAATAGGTCAAACTTGATCTGACAGAGTCTATGCTGGTGGAGGACTTGGCTTAAGGGTGCACAGTGTAAAGTGGTATATGGACAGGACAGTCCTGAAGTTGCTCCCTGACCACCTGCTGAAGCCCCTGCACATGGTCCAAAGACTCATAGCATGTAGGCAGATGGGAAATTTAGTTTTCAGGGTGCAGGGAACAGCAGAGATGCAGCCTTGTTCTTCCATACACACTCTCACAGGTAGTTACTGCAATATGAGTGTGCAGAGGGCCAGGAGATACAGCTCCTTCCTCTGGGAAGCAATTGAGCCCTCTTTAACAACCTGCCTGCCTCAGGTTTGCCAAATTGTTGCCTCTTCCCTTTCGTCCAGCATGAGAAATGTCTCACTGCAGCCTGACGGCAAGCACACAGTGCAGGGATGAGTCCCTTAGCCCTTTGCAGAGTACTAAAGCTGCCGTCCTTCACCAGTGGCAGCCATGGGCACATCCCTATTAAGGTGGGACTGTTCTCCCTTGACAAGGGGATTGGAACTGGTCTTAGGGCACTCCTGGCTTAGGAAGAGGCAGCAGCCAGCAACAATGATTCAGCAGGCTTTCTAGTGCCTCCCAGCTAGTTCTGCTGGCAGATGGACAGCATCAGGTAAAGTGACGCTGCTGCCTCCAAGGAAAAAGACACTGGAGTCAAGATCTTTATCAGCAACATACAAATAGAAAGGGAACCTCTTGCCTTATCCCCAAAAGCTATGGCTTTAGAAAGCTGGTCACTAGGCCACTGTGGTGTTTTGTCCTTGTGTTCTTAAAGCATGGATCATGTCTGCCCACATGTGCTGCTGGTTGGTGCATTTTCTGTGGTGTGACTGTGGTGCTCTCACTGAGCTGGGGCTGAGAGACATGAAGCTCTCCACTGCTCTTACTTACAAACACAGCAGGAACCTTAGCAGGAAGTCCCAGGTTTTGTTCCATGTGTCTGTCTTGCTGGCAGCTTTTCCTTTTTACCTTACGAGCAGAAGACAGCTTCTTCTTCCTGTCACCTCTGGAATCATCTGTGGACAAGGGATGGTGTTGAGAGCTGCTCAAGTTATTTCTAGGAGGCCTATGAAGGGCCATGCTCCCAAGGCGAGTCTGAACAACAGGAATCTCATCCATGGGCTCGGCAGACTCCAAGTGGCAGTCAGCTGGGGGTTCTGCTGCCTGGATGAGGCTACTGCTGCTGGGGGACACAGCAGCTTGCAGAGGAAAAGACGGCACTAAGAGGTGAAGGCCATGGGGAGATGTGGTGGCAGCAGGCATGGCTGGGAACTCTGCAGATGGTAAGAGAGAAAAAAGTTTAAGGAGAGAGAGAGAGAAAGATCCCTCAGCCCCACAAAGACATCAACAAGGCCAAGAACTCTGACACAACTGATCCACTAACATCAAAGACAATCATACACATATTTATGAAAAATTAGATATGAAAATGTACAAAATTTACACTCACTCAGCAGTGTACCCAAGTCTGATAATTTTAGAGTACCTCCAAGCACTCAGAAGCACTCATTTTCCCTTCTTAGGCAAGTTAACCTCCTGCCAGTGCTGGGTTTTCATGACACACTTCATTTCTCTGTGCCAGCAACAACAAATCCAGTCCAGAAGCACAGAAGATGACTGGTGCATCTCACCTGACCGGGGATCTGAGAAAGAGGGCCAAGGACTAGTGCGTGTTTTAGATATGCTGACCACTGCTGAGGAAGAAGCTCCATCTGTCCACTTTCTTCTTTCTTTCTGTTGCTGTGAAAGCAAGTAGCCCAAGAGAATGAAAGTCACTTTGTCAGCCCAAAGTAATGAGACAGGTTTTAACTGCTACCTCTTTTTAATTCCTCCTATTTTTTAATAATGAGCATTAGGTATGACCAAAGACCAGGAGTATTTTATAGTTTAAGACTGAGTTGCTATAAAGCAATGATGGAGGACAGGTATTTAATGAACACACACATACACATACACATATTATCTGCATACAGTGATTCTCTGTGTGCAGGTACTTTTAAGCTGTTGTCTCATATAGCTGGAGGATGTACAAGACATTTTTGGACAAATGCATCTGTAGAGCTAAAGTAGAAGAGGGGACCCACAGTCACATAAGACAGGACATCCTGAGATAGATAGCTCCTACCCAGAATACAACTATAGTTGAAAACAGAATTCTTCTTATCATCTAGATGACAAGACTTTGATTAATAAGCTTGGAGGAAAGGGGGAGAATATCACTACCTGCCATCTGAACAAGGGGAGAGAGCATTCGGATGTAGATACATGAATATCAAGGGCACAGAAAACTTGACTTTGGACAGCTGATTCATACACTTCATATCTACATACACCCCACCCCATCCTTCCCTGGTCAAGTGCTTTAACACCCATATTTGAACATATAAACCAATGGATTTTGCTCTACAGAAATGTGCACAGCTTATTATGTCAAAGTCACTGCACTGGAACAGCAAGACATTGTATTACTTTTATAGCTGAGCTGTGAGCTTATGACGGAACTGCAGAATATATCTGATCACAAGTGTGAGCTGAAACTGGGGAGCACCACTTGGATGCAGTGATGCAGGGCACAGGTACATGCTGAGGACAGGAAGCGTATGTGTACAAACGAGGTAGCCCCACTTTCCACCAGAGGGAGAGTGCAACCATGCATGCTGGTGAAGTGTCAGCAGCAGAGATATGGTACACAGTAAGTCTCCTGCTTACCTGAGAAGGGACTGCAAAGTGGAGGTCAGACGAGAAACTCTGCTCAGGGTCAGCTTCATCTCTGTAGGCATAGAGCTTTGAAAAGCTAAAACACACAGCAGAAATACAGATATACAATACAATATACAATAGACATATATTTCTTCAGACACGACTGATGCCCACTTTGCTTGCATTTACAAATCAGCCTGACCAAAGCACCTCCTGCCTTGCACAGCATTCCCAGCGAAACTGCAGGGTAACTTTCCTTGCACAACTGTGCAAAATAAGAAGAGTTTCCTCTCCTTTCCCCAGGAACATGAGTTAATAGGCAAGGATTAATTAAGAGGCAAGGACGCTGTTTTCTCAGGAGTGCTTGCCTATGTTATAGGCTTTGCTATTGTGATTTATCTCTCGACAACGTGAAATCGCATAACTATAATGAGCTCAATATAGGAATTATAGGATAAATCAGACAGCTTTAAAGAAATTTCAACATAAAACAGCTTTAAAAAGTGTTATAGGAAGGATATTATCCCAGGGGAGGGTAGGTAAGTACTCCTACAGGTATGTACTCTCCTGAGCCTCAAATATTTCACTATGCTTTCATTAAAACACTGGTGTTCTCTAGCCTCCTAAGTACTTTTGTCTTAGGGTCCATCAATGACTTTGATAACAAATTCCCATTCACCATCCATACTGCTGGGAGATTCTTATCTATAACTTTACTTACCCTATTCCTGAAGTTACTGTTGAGAATTTCCCTACTTGAATACCAGGGTCTGTATAACCAGGGTTACCTGCAAAAGCGTCTACTTCCTAAAAGAAAGACAAAAAAAAAAAGAAGTAACATTTTCAGAACAATACGGACACCAAGTGGAGAAGAGGGATTTTTACTACAGAGATGTCTTCCTCCTTCCTCAGCTGCATGCCAGACATATTCTGTTCTCACAGCTAGCACAGCAGGAGTCTGCTGCTTAAGATGGAGAACCAAAGTGAGACAATTAGAGGTCCCTGATTCATTCATTTAGTCCAGCCAGTATTTCATATAGCTCAAAACTAAATCATACTTATGGAGACCAGCTTAATCATTTCCTGGGACCAGATTCAAAAAACCACTTAAGAGGCTTTAAGTTATACAGTTCAGTCATAGAAGCCAAGCAGTGAATGCAAAAAACTTATTTTCAATTCAAAATGGAGGTGAGGAAAATGAAAGCATGCAAGACACAGGAAAAAACAAAGTATTTTCTGGGTTTTGTGTGAATCTTGTACAGCTAATAACTGCTGGATTTTAAAAAGTGTGATACACGGCTCATTTGCCTGAATTCAAGGTAACAACATAGTGAACTTTAAAATCGTATACTTTCATAAATGTTTAAGAAGATTCAGTGAAGGAGAGGGACTTCACAAGGGCCTTTAGGGACAGGACAAGGGCGAATGGCTTTAACCTGACAGAGGGCAGATTGAGATGGGACCTTAAGAAGTTCTTCCCTGTGAGGGTGCTGAAGTGCTGGCACAGGTTGCCCAGAGAAGCTGTGGCTGCCCCATCCCTGGCAGTGTTCAAGGCCAGCTTGGATGGGACTTGGAGCAACCTGGTCTAGTGGAAGGTGTCCCTGCCTGTGGCAGGGGCTTGGAACTGGATGAGCTTTGAGGTCCCTTCCAACCCAAACCAGTCATAGCAGCATAGCTTATGCTATGAATAAGCCTCATAAATGCAAGTGTCTCCATTACAGAAAAGGGCTCCCAGTTCTGCCTCAAAAGGACACAGTTAAAATGGTCAGAGTACTAGGTGATGCAGGGTATGAAGCCCTGGTGTCAAAAAGAATGAACCATACTCAGAAGAATCTCGACATTACTTTTCAGATGCTCTGAAACTCGAATAATTAGTAATTAAACTCGAATAATTAGACATTGCTAATCTTCCTGAATCCTCTTAAACATTTCAGTGTGCAGTATAAAGACACACATACATTTTAAGACAAATTTTAGGTGGTAAAGACAGAGGGATTTGAAATGTGATAGGCATTAGCTTGAAAAAAAGCTTAAACAAGCTTAGGAGGACCTATTTGTCTGGACAGCCTGATCAGCAAACTTGAGAAAATGAAGTCAAAGTCGGATGTCCCACAGATGGGTTCCTGAGAGACCCAGGGCCTCTGCATTTCAACAGATCCATAAACAATTGACAGGAGATGGAGTATGGTGATGACACTCCCTTCTGTAAGGAAATAAAAGCAAAAGCCAACCACAAAGAGCTGCAGAAGATTTTTGCAGTATTGAATTACAGGGTGATACAATGGTACACACGGAACAACACTGCTAGGTATAAAGATACAAAGTGTAAATTTTACATAGAAAACAATGATCTCTGAACGAGAAAAGAATTCATGGAGTGGCACGTTTAGTGTCAGACAAGAAGTCAAATGGGAAAAATCAGGTAGCAGTCTCAAAAGAAACAGAAGAAAGATTGTTTTTGACACAGCATGGAAATAAGTTGTCGTGCTCACTGGCACAGAATGTTGCAGGCGATGAGTGTTACATGGATTCGAGAAGAAATTACAAAAGCTTGTGTGACAAACCAGAAAATATAAAGCTATTCAGAGCTCTGTGTTCCAGAAGCCAGAAGACTGTCAAGTGCTGGAAGAAGGTGTTGGGGACTACAGCCCCCGCACTCCTTCTCAGCATTCACAACCAGCCAGTGTCAAGCAGCACATGGGTTTGGTGAGCTCTGGCCAGGCTAGTCTACATGGCGGAAGAGAGATTTCCAAAATAACTAGTTGCTTTTTAACATCTTGGCATCAATGTCTGGAGTCTCAGTACTCTTGTAGTTGTTAGATAAGAGAGTTGCCAAGAAGGAAAGACCTCAAGTTGTTGCATTTTGCATCATGCTCTGACTTTATTTGGTCTTATAAAGAAAACAAAAGATGTGGAGAAGAATTTGCAGCTGTGGTAACATAAAATTTTAAGGGATTTGGTTTGGCAGTCTGAAACAATAGAACTTTCTGATTTGAGAATTATGCTGCTTGGGTCTATTAAAGGTAGGGTTTAAGCAAGTTCCAGCTTAATAGTTGGACAAGGGCCTGTAGGGACAGGACAAGGGGGAAAGGCTTTAACCTGACAGAGGGGACACTGAGATGAGATCTTGGGAAGAAGTTCTTCCCTGTGAAGGTGCTGAGGTGCTGGCACAGGCTGCCCAGAGAAGCTGTGGCTGCCCCATCCCTGGCAGCGTTCAAGGCCAGGTTGGGCAAAACTTGAAGCAACCTGCTCTGGTGGAAGGTACCCCTGCCTGTGGCAGGGGCCTGGAACTGGATGAGCTTTGAGGCCCCTTCCCTCCCATACCAGTCTGGGATTTTATGATTCTCTGACTCGATGTCCACAGCATACAAACAGACCTGCAGGACTGGCATTTCAAAGGAGATTAATAAATTATACATCTTGAGAATAACATGAACAACCTCTTTCCAAGCAAGGAATGAAAGAGCTTTTTAAATCCATTTTGTTCATTTCAGCCTTCCATAAATTATGTATAACCAAAGCAGCCACATGAAAGACAGTAAACCATTAGAGCTTATTAGGAGAAGCAAATGGAAGAAAACTTGATCAGTAGAAACACTGTGTTCCCTCAGGGAGACAAAACCTACAGCTGCAGCGCTGAGTTCCAGCCTCTCTCTGCTCCCGCAGTCCTTAACAGGACAGCCAGCATCCTTCAGCTGCAACAGGAAGATGAAACCACCCTTTGCAGTTGGGTTGTTAGGATTCGGCTCTTAGCCTTGCTGAAAACAGACTGCTCAGTTGACAGACCCCCAAGTTCATTGACACCTTGCAAATACTGGTCATGCTCAGGACCTCCTTCAGAGGCTGCATTACAGCTGTGTACACCCCAAGTTTCGTGCTTACAGCTTCAGGATGAATTCAGTCCCCTTGCCTGCTGCAGTTGCTCTTACCAAGCACTTCAGGGGCAGAAAGTGTTATCTGGCTGGAGGGGAAGCACAACTGATTGGGGGAAAAATGGTTCTTGACCCAAATAAAGAAAAACAGAGAAAGTCTGTTGCAAGTGTTGAGGCTGAGGGTGAAGACAAGGTTCATCTTAACCACACATTGGAAGAGAGAAACCATACTGACAATGTGGCGGAAGCTGAGTAAAATCCATGTGTATTATTTAAACTCAAACCTCACAAACCTGAAGCAGTGTCCAGAGCAAGTTTAAAGCTTTAGGAATGTGAAAAGAAATCACTGTGAAAGCCAGCTGCCTGGCATGAATGCAGCTATGCATTAAAGCATTGTTTTGGTTTAGTTTCTATTTCTTTAGACTGCTATGCAACTGCCTACAGAAAAACATGTTACTTGCACTTGCTGCTTTGGGTACAGTAGTAGAGACAAAGGCTGTGTATGTCCGACTCTTTTGCATTTTTTGTGACACCTGAATCACTTAAGTGTGCAAATCTAGGGCTTTTACTTTCAGTGTTCTGAGGATTCTACAAGCAAATAAGAGTCCCTTAACCTGAACAAGAATACTTTAATCCGAACACAGCTGAAGACTTAAACACAGAGAAACAGAAAACTGAAGCCAAAAGCAACACCCAAGCTTGCATAAAGCTCAAACCCAAGGATTAAAGGGGACATGCATATTTCTTCTTACTCCCTAAAATGAATGAACAGCCAAGACAAAAGTGGGAAGAGGATAATTTCTGTTTTATGCTTGCAACATCTCAGATGAATTACAAAGCATGTCTGTGTTCAAGCTAAAAAAGGCTGCAGTCAACACAGCTTACAAAAGGCAAGTCACTTGGTGTACTCCTACTCCAATCTATTTGGTTGTGTTTATCTCGGGTTGCTATGTAAGAAACAGGGAAAATCTGGTGGGTTAACATTATTCTTCACAATGTTACTGGGCATCATCCAGTCTTTCTTGTTCCCCTAGGTACTAGTTGCAGTCCTGAAATACAGAACAACCCTGCTTCTTCCAGGCTTGCTGCTTCAAGCTAACCATATTCTAACACATCTGGATAAGCATCAGCACAGACAGGAGAACATCACTGAATTACTACATCCCAGAGGTGCACACAGAGACCACCCCTTTTCAAATATAATTTCTGTGTCAATCAAAATTCAGTAAATTGGAAATCATTATAGTTAATGTTTTACTACTGTTCTAATTTTCATAGTAAGTAAAAATCTGGGAGATAAAATGCCAAGTATTTTTGTTCTTATGGAAACATAACATTTTGTTGTTATGTTTAAATTGAAAGTTCACTTTCTCCAAGACAGTAAAAAAGATGTATATGAAAATCTGGGGTCTCCGTATTACATCAAAGGGAATTAGATCACTTTCCCCTTTGCTTTGATAGGGAAAACTATGAGTTCAGAGAGATCCCAGTAGCCCTACACAGAATACTTGGGTGAAGCTTGGATTTAATTAATTTCTTATTAAATATAAAACTGGTTGTATAAAACTGGTAGTTTACTTGCATAAAACTAAAAGTTTTGCAGAATGGCAGAATAATTCAGACTAGGAAGAATTTCTGGAAGCTTCTAGTCCAGCCGTATGTTAAAAACAGTATAGAATCTGTCCTGTCACATTTTTAGTTAACTCCAGAGATAAAGCTGCCTTGCAGCAAAAAAATTCCACTTAACCTCACAGTTCCTAGTGGTATATGCCTCTGCACAGTGTAAGAATATTAAAGGGCTTGTAGAGTTCTTAAGAGGGCTACAGATCAACAGTACAGTAGTCACAAGGACCCTTATCGTTGTGTAGACTCAAAGAAGAGCAGGTATCTGCCTCATTTCTAAGCACGACTGGTGTCCTTCTCCTTTTCAAAGTGGTTAAGCCATTGGTATTATTATCTGCTTGATGATTAGCCTCTCTTCTCCAGGCTTGGAGCCTGTCTCACTTTCAGTGATGACCTGTGATTCCATCCACAAAGGCCAGCAAGATGTGCACTGCCACTCAAACAGATGGTGCTGTCCTTTCCAAGGCCAGGACTCTTCCCACTCTTCAGTCATCCTCATTTGTGCTGACACAGGCATTTCTGTGACTGCTTGGTGAACAGAGTGGGAGGGAGCTGGGCCAGCTAAACACGAGCTCAACTATCTTTTATATAAAGTTTATTCTTACCCAGATGAGTTCCCCCACCTTGTTCACTGCATGACTGCACCGAACAGCTGTGCTGGCAGAAGAGAACAGGTAGTACAGGGCCCAAAACAAGTCATGGAGGAAGAGAGTGGGTAGGACTGATTTCTTTGAAAGCAGTACTTGCTTATCCCTAAAGCATCACTGAGTTACAGGCCTTACGCTTTCTCATATCCTACCCAACTCCACCAAAGGACCTCTAAAGTCTCATCTCTAGCAACTGCCTCTAAAAGTTTGGAGCTCACAAAAGTGAAGCAAACTTTACACTGTGAACAAGTGAGGCTTGTTTTGAGAAATGGACTGAAACTACAAGTACCTGACTGGATCTCATCTGGTAGGAACCAGACTCCTGTTGATTTTCTACCTCTTCCACATCTTGCCGGAAACGGTGCTGCAGGATGTACTCATATGTAGTCAGTTTGTTCCGCACTGGGAGGAAAGAAAGAGCTGTCAGCACAGGAAAGGCCACTCCCTGATGACACTTATACCAACAGTCTGAAAAAATATACAATCAAATAGTAACTATAAACATGAAATGACTGATACTATAAGCCAGAAGTACCTTTGCACTACACATCTTTTACTGGCATCATCACAACACTTTCTCACAGTGCTACTATCCTACTGAAGTCTCATATACATGGCACTGCCTCCTATACTGTAGCGGTTTGTTTAGCTCATTTCAGAGGAAATCTGCTACCCATAACCCGGTAAAGGTAAGATCTGTATTGTACAGAAAGCTCAGTGAGCGGTTAGAAGGTATGTGATGCTAAATGCAGAAGAGAAATTCAGCAGGTTAGCACGTCCTGTAGAGGAGATCGAGACTCTTGATGTCTAAAACAGCAAGCATCAAATGCACAGGTTGCCAAATGCCAAATAGATATATCAAGAGTTTCTATGTGCCTGAGTTTATGAGTTCTTCAGATCTACCCTCCCAACCTGCTTCCATGAATGACCAAAAGCATATGACATTTCTGAGTAGCTTGGTTTCCTCACAAGACCCAAAATGTTACAAGGATCCAAAACTCAGACATCCCTCCTGCAATGACCCTGTTATGGTATTTTTAGAACACAAAACACAGAAACGGATGCTGAAGATTTTTAGTGCACAGCCTGGAAGTCATTCTTTCTTTTTACAGAAGCATAACTGTTACAGCAGATGCCTAAGATGTGGAACAGCCAGGCTAAAATCCTTTCTCTGTACAAAGACACTTGTATCAGTAATATCTGACCTCTCAAAACCATGCCCTGAACACAGGACTAGTTCACAGGGAAATGAGAAAATGCTGCAAGGGATGGGGCAGCCACAGCTCCTCTGGGCAACCTGTGCCAGGGCCTCAGCACCCTCACAGGGAAGAACTTCTGCCTAAGAGCTCATCTCAATCTCCCCTCTGTCAGGTTAAAGCCATTCCCCCTTGTCCTGTCCCTACAGGCCCTTGTCCAAAGCCCCTCTCCAGGTTTCTTGCAGCCCCTTTAGGCACTGGAGCTGCTCTAAGGTCTCCCCTTAAGGAGCCTTCTCTTCTCCAGGCTGAACCAGCCCAGCTCTCTCAGCCTGGCTCCAGAGCAGAGCTGCTCCAGCCCTTGCAGCTTCTCCACGGCCTCCTCTGAACTCGCTCCAACAGCTCCACATCATTCTTGTGTTGCTGCCCCAGGGTTAGGGTTAGGGTTAGGGTTAGTGTAACCTCTATAAAGAGGTTACACAGTTCATTCTAACACTGTCTATGTTAAAGCATTCAGATGAGACCACTGAAACTACAGGAGCAAACCAGACATACTCTATCTCCCTGAATTCCTATTGTAAGTGTAATGCATACTCATATGTTACACACAATATAGGCTTCAGTAGGGAAACATCTCCGCTTTTAAGAAAGGACTTACACACTGTACTTCTGCACAGCTGGAACCTATTTCAACAGGGTAGCAGGTTTTAATGTCATAAAATGTTAACAAACATAAAAAATAATTAAATTCTGTTTCAAAGATTTAAAATTGAGCTAGAAATGAAAGTTAATTTGGTTTAAAATTTATTCTTAAAAAAAAAAGGGCAAGACAAGAGCAACAAAAATATTCCCCAAACCCTGAGTAGCACCAATGTAACACAAGCACATTTCTGTCTGACATAGAAATGTCTTTGTTCCAAGGAGGGAGCACCCTCTTGTGGAAATTGTACAAGAAGACAGGATAAATACTGCTTGGTACAAAATTGAATAATCCTTCCTTTTCCGTTAAAAAAAACCTTCCTGGAGTGGCCACAGCTTCATTATGCTTTTAGCTTTTCTACAGTGCTAGATCAATGTTTTAAATCTCCAGACATTGCTATTAACCCAGCAAGGTCAACTTCTAGGTCCACCAAGAAAGAAAAATTGCAGCATGACCAAATTTAAGTTAAGTTGAAATTGGCTCTAAAAGAAAAATAATGGCCAGTGAACTCACTGAGGGTATTGTTAATGCCAGCTGACAAACACTCACCCATCAAACACCACACTTCTGGAGCTGCACTGCTTTGTGCTGACCTAGTTTGTGTTGGCATCATCACTGCTGTTAACTGACAACCCAAAATCCAGCCAAGGATGCTCTGTAACAGCTGTCCTCCTTTCTCTTCCACCGCATCCCTTCTTCCCTAGTTTTGGCACCTAGTTTTGCAAGTGTAAGATCTTTTCTCATTTTGACTTAAATTAGGCAGCCAAATAGCTTTGGCTTCATTTTAGACCATGGCTGAAAAAAAGGGGTTTGATGCTCCTGTGTAGATAAACAAACATAAATATCCCTTCTTGACAGAGCAACAACTAGGAAATCTAATGAGGAGCCTTTCTGAAAAACTCTTCCTTTGAATTCCACAATTCTTTTGTCCATAATCCCCCATAAAGGGGACTTAACATGAATGTCAGACTTTCTATTAGGAATTTAGATCAACTGTCCACATTTCTCTAGGTTAATGGAGAAACCCACTCTCTCACACAGCAGAAGTGCTGGGGAGCACAGTGAAGAGAGAAAAGCCCATATGCGGAGCCAATCTGAATCTGCCATCACCAGCATGGAGCTGGAATTAACCAATTCATCCAATCTGGCCTCTCTACTATCTTCCCCTAAGCTTTCAGTTCCAGGTAAGGTGCTCCGACACTTGAATTCAGAAGCCCAACACAAGCCCCATATTACACAAATACTGCTAAGCCAACCTGGTATTGGGAGAAAATCAGAAGGATCATGTTAAACCCAAATTTTCTACTTTTTCAGTGGCAATCTTGCACAAAATGTTTGTATTTATGAGATGGGTGAACATACAGTGAATGTAGAATGAGAAGCAGCTAAGCGAAAATTAAATTGGGATACAGATGACAGGAACATAATACCTACTGAGATAGATGTGAAAGATCAGGAGGTGACCTAGCAGGACCATGGTCATTAGGCTTAGAAGAATAAAAATCCCAGTTGTGATCAAAATGGCAGTTGCCCGAGTCTCAACTGGAGCTGCAGGAAGAAACACAAACCAGCGATCCGTTTGGTTCTTCAGAGCTGTAAAACAAAATAGATTGTCCAGGTATTACACACCCCTAACTAAACTTTACAGCTAAAAATGTTGTTGACTCAAAAGTTGCTGCAGACAAATTAGGCACTGGAGGCCTCAGAGATCTTGTATCTGCAAGGCCTTTAGGAAGAGTAGCTAGCTCTGTAAGGAAAGATCTTCACAAAAGTACTCTGCTCTCGTGAGACCCCACTTGGAGCACTGCATACAGTTCTGGTGTCCTCAACATAAGGACATTAAATTGTTGGAGCAAGTCCAGAGGAGGCCACGAGGATGATCAGGAGCACCTCCCACATGAAGACAGGCTGAGAACACTGGGGCTGTTCAGCCTGGAGTTCATGGCTGTTCTGCATGGAGACCTCATAGCAGCCTTCCAGTATCTGAAGGGGGCTTACAAGGATGCCAGAGAGGGACTCTTCATCAGGGACTGCAGTGATAGGACAAGGGATAATGCGTTCAAACTGAAACAGAGGAGATTTAGGTTAGATATAAAGAAAAAATTCTTTACTGTGAGAGTAGTGAGGCACTGGAACAGGGTGCCCAAGGAAGCTGTGGCTGCCCCACCCCTGGCAGTGTTCAAGGCCAGGATGGATGGGGCTTGGAGCAACCTGGTCTAAGGAAAGGTGTCCCTGCCTGTGGCAAGGGGTTGGAACTAGATGATATTAAGTTCCTTTCCAACCTAAACCATTCCATGATTCTAAATACAAAATTGAAGAAATAAGGAATGGAGTTCCTCTTCAGGAGGAGAGTCCACAGAATCCAATGCCATATTGAGATGTGCTGGCTGATTCACAGTTTGAAGAACTGCTAGTACCATAAAAGTGATGGTTGGAGCGAAGCACCATGGGGTCAACGAAGAATTCTGCAAAGACGTAGCAAGCGATGAGCAGCAGAAGCCCAAGGCCCAGGATGGCAGACAGCACACTATTCAGAAAGAGCCTGCCAAGAAAGTGAGAATCTGAGTGGCCTTAATAACATCACACATACAATTTCAAACTCTCAGCATCTAAAAAGAGGGGGATATAGACAGCTATCCCAAATTGTGCTGACACTTTCTTGCACTTATGATAGATCCTGGTTAACAGCCTTACTTCTGGTGCGTTACCCTGAGAAACTAAACTGTGACCCTTTAGAGCAACTGTGGTTACAAACCAGTCGTGTATTTACAACAAAGACCTCCCTGCACAAAATCTGAAGGCAGCATAACGTGGCACGCAGCCATAATAACTCTGCTTTCCATGTGGTTTTAGGGCAGGAAAGTAAACTGGGAAACAATAACCACTGATAGCCTCCTTATTCTTTATCTTAAATGTGGCACAGATTAGAACTGCCTGTACGCTGCTGTAACTCCTGCCAACTGGCAAGTCTTTTAGGAAAAGCATGGAAACTGGATGCAGGTTGTTTCAGAGGTGGCAACATGGTTCTATGCCCAATCCAGCTCTCAGAAGCATGAAGAAAACTCAGTTGACATCCCATAAGCTTTTCCTGTTACCAAATAAGATTACGTCCTCTGTTTTCACTCACAGATATTCAATTACAACAATTCTAAGTGTAGGAGTTTTATCCCTGGTGACCTGAATGTCATAATCACATTTGCATTTTCCATTTAGTTTTCTGATGACTGATTTTATTCATTTCTGAAAGAAAAGAGGTTCTGTGTGGCTGAGTCCAGACAGGACTGACATGCAAGAGAATCTTGGGAAAAGGAGGGGGGACATTATTGATGCAGCATTGTGCTCCTGTCCAAGTGCCAGGCTCTTACCAGTAATTCCTCTCTCCCACACAGTTGTTGAGCCATTTGCAGTGGTGATCAAAGCCACACACACACTTGTTGCAAGTTCCACAGTGCTTTGACTTGGCACTCCTGCCAAAGAAGGCGTAGTGTTAGTGTGGCAGCACCAGTTCATGACCATGACTTACCAGTGACATACATACAAGGGGATACAGCAGTAATGATCCTGGTAATAGTGAGAAAACCTATGACATCAGGAGTACTTTAACACCCGAACATATCAGTCATTGCTAGATCACAATCCCAAACACTGCAAGTTTTGCCTTTAATGCACGGGGTGATTACTAAGTTGGAGATCACTGATTTCTTATTTGAAACCCTTCTGCTGTTCTACAAAGCTTGACCTTAATGTCTGCTTTCTAAGCATTTCCTCCTCATATAAGATACAAGCACAAGCACACACACACAAGTTACATGTCATTAGGTCAAACACCAACACCAGATAACACAGACCAGTACAGCCCTCACAACACAACACAGGAGCAGTTAGATACAACACAGAACCAGGCACACATTTGACACCACGCACCCTCCCAACAAACCAAAACCTGACACAGAATTAAGTTTATCATGCACTATACAGCTGCAGAGGCTCAATTTCAATCTTACAGTCTAACATTAAAGACTAACAGTGAGGTGTAATGGTGAGAAAGACAGTAGTAGAAGGAAAAAGGAAAAGAGCAGGTACTTACACATTTACATCACAGACATGGCAATGATGGTTTTCAATGACATGTGCATGCTGATTACGATTGAAGGTGGCCAGAGGCCCCAGATAGTTTTTTGCTCGTACATTTGCATCCGCAGGGTCAATGGAGACTGCAGTAAGATGAACAACTAAATGGTAGATAAAACACACTCCTGGACACTGAAGGTAACACAGTTAAGGATTATATGAGTGAGTTAATGCATCTATTTTTATCCTCAATAAACAAAGCCCATACAGGTGAGAAACATACAGCTTGAAATTAGAAATTGCTACATAACTGGTTGCAGTACACTAATCTGAGCTTTACTTACAGAGATATTTGCACTGTAATAAATATTCACTGGAAAAAGATAACTAAATCTGCAGGAACAATCCTCCTTATTACATACTACTTTGCCTCACAGAAATATCCTTCCTTTTTAAACTTTTATAGTAAAACTCCTTTTTAAAGTAAAGGAGTTCTTAAAAAGTACCTTTACTTACCAGAATCTGACCCCATGTGCAGACTGTTGACATAGATCCACTTTTCTCTAGCCCCTACAGACTCTTTGGAAAGCAACAGCCAGTTAAGGCCATGCACAGGCACCTTCATGAGACCAAACTTCCAAGAAAGGGAAAAGCCTCATCAAGGAACTAGTATGGATCCTTTTTCCTTAGTCAGAATCCCAAAAGAAGGGGATCACCCCCTTACGGAGGCTCCTACACAATTTACAGATAGACTGGATCCAGGATTTGTCACTGTTCCTTGAAATACTACCTGCTTGTATTTTTATTTCCAAATGCAGCCAGTCAGAGCAGCACTTTGGATAAGACACCTAAAATAACTGCTGATACTTGGAAACAATATACAAATATGTAAGAATATACACACACAGAGCAGCCACTCTGTGTGCCCGCAGTACCACCACCCTGCTTGAGAGTTTGCTTCTCAACATACTGCAATTAAATGAGCGTGTGTGCAAAAATTAACCTCCTGGTTTATCTGTTCTACACACAAAAGTGCACATAGAATTCCAGACTGGTTTGGATTGGAAAGGACCTTAAGATCATTTCTTTTCAACCCCCTACTATAGACAGGGATGCTTCAAACTAGAGGTGAGCTGAGCTTTACCTAGGCCTACAGAAATAGAGCAGTGGATCAAGGTTAAAAGGGTCCTTGAGAGGTCTAGCAGGCCAGAGCTTTGATGACTGGTGTAGCAGAGTGGAAAGAGATTTGCCTTAAACACAAAAGAGATATTAGTGCTTTATTAACTGGTACTAAAACTTTGGGACACGTTAATCTGTTCAGTTGGAGTGACTTTGGATTGAGTTATAAAGATACTTGGTAGACAAATTCACAAGGTTTGAACTGTGATAATACCAAGAATTTGGGTAAGTAGACATAAGACCATTGAGAGTTAATGATAGTAATACCAAAATCATACAGGTGTTAACTAAAATGATGGTAAGCAAAAGCATCCCAAACATGTCAAAGGCTCCATGGACATACATAAATCAGAGCATAAACAAAGTAAGTACATATCCCATCTCTTCAGAACGTTTCCCACCATTCTCTCTGTAACATATTTTATCTGGTTCTGCTAAGAAAGCACTAAGTGACGCTGAACCACTTAGTTTTATTTTCACCAGGAAGATGTCATAAGCAAATACTTGCTCACAATTTAAGCACTAAATTAAAATCTCAGGCTACACTCTCCAGTCTACCACTCCCAGGCAATCTAGTGCATGAGGAGCCTCTAACCCACAAGGAGCCATGCAAGGAGCCTCAAGGCCTGGCCTTGAGGATATTCCCTCTCTGCAAGTAGGCAGCAGTACATACTGTACTGACACTACAACTGAGGTTGCTCACAGCACACCCCCTCTCCAGTCCCTCTCCAATCCCAGTTGTGGGATCAGCAAGCACACACATCTCTAGGGGAGGTGGGCTGAAGAGAGGAGGTGGAAAACACATAAAGTTGAGCTGAGGGAGACTTTGCTGGGCAGCATATGAGACCCAGCACATAAGATGCCTTCACAGTATCATCTTCTGATACTGCACACATTTAGATGGTAGTTAGACATGTACACCACTACTGTTCAAGACAGACAGACCTGTCTCTTGAGGTTCACACTACATCACCTTGTCTGTCACTCATACATTTTCTACAGAAGACAGGGAAAAGATCAGCTGACAGCCATCAAAAGCAACCATGCCATACAATCACAAACATACAAAGCTGCCTTTCCAGACTCATGCTGTCAGCACAGGGAGGTGTGACTGCCCACAGTAGCAAAGATGTTTCAGGAGGGGCTTTCTTAGTAGAATTCCCTCAAATCCTGCATTACACTCGTAGAAGAATAATATAAAGTAAAGGTGACACACAGGTAGAAACAGATATCTATCACAAGAGTCTTGGAGGCAAAGATAGGAACCTTAACAGAGTGATGAAGAAGAGCAGGACATCAGTGACCTACATAAAGTTTAAGGGCAGAGAGGATCTTAAAATAACTGTTTTTATAAACAGAAGATCAAGATTATGGTTATAATTCAGAAAAAGACTCTAGCTCAGCTGCTTTCTCCTATGCTTTCCATGCTACCTAACAACTGACAACAGACCATGTCCTCCTCTTGACCAAAGGATACGATATAGCCAGCAGGCAGCCAGTGGCAGGGCAGGAGAGGAACCAGGATTCCAAAGCCAACCAGTGCAAAGAAGACGCACAGCAACCATCCAGTAACCTGGAATATGTGCAGAGGCCAGCTCCAGCCATTCCTCCGAGCACGCTGGACCTGCACCTCAGGAACAGCTTCACTCAAATTCTCTGGAGCTGTCTTATTAGGAGGTTTATTGCAGATATTCATCTACAGAAATCAAAAGTGGAAGACAAAAATATATGTGATTCAAAAATACTGTGACTGAGCCCCAATCCTGGAGAGATGCTTCAAGGTGGAGGGAAAGCTGGAGAATTCAAATGACAACACATCTGAGGAGAGACTTCTCTCTGCACAGGAGATTTGTGATTGATTGTAACCTACAGTTTTGCCAGTCTGTGAACGGATCTAGACCTAAACTGAGTAAGAAGAGCAAAGAGGGCATTTTGGTGGCAGTCTGGAGATGGAGGACAATACGCTGTGGTTTGGGGACCATGTCAGAATGCTGTTAAGGATGATGGCAGAACAAATATTTTCAGCTGTCTCACATAGACCACGTTTTCCTTCCAGCTGGTGCGAAGAAGATAGTGAGAGTGGGTGGCCCCATGGGAGCATGCGATCTGGAACCACAATGATACCCTAGACAGCACCCAAGAAAACAGAGACTCCTTTGTCAGCAATAAAGGAAGTAGCGAGGCTGGAAAGTGGATAATGACTAAATGACTAAAAGGGGAGAAGAAGCAGGAGTTACTCTGCAACACAAGTATAAAGCATACTGTTGCTAGAGGAACAGAACAGAAAGTTATGTGTGCAGGACATCCATGCAGGAAGCAGCTTGATTATTCAGCTGCCTACAATGTCTGGATTTCTGGCAGGAGAAAGCATGATTTAACTGCAAAGATGAGTTAAAAAATGTATACTGGAAAACTCACGGTGTTTGTGATTCCTGTTTGCATAACAGCTACAAGCTCAGAAGCAGTTTCTCCTTTTTTTTTCAGTCTGTGTTGGATTATTAGTCGCTGCTTTTCACTTGCCGCAGAGCCAGGATGAGCTTTTATCAACAGAGAGTTGGGCTGCTCTGCTTCATGGGTGCAGCACATGCTACGGAGTACAATACAGGCAGCAGGTCAGGGGTAGCATTGCAAAACTAGCACCAAGAAGCTCTGCTGGGCCTGAGCTGACATGAAGGACCTCTACACCACACTTACTGTTCTTCAGTAATTAGAGAGGATACTAAATTAACATCTAACAGGGGTGAGCAACTTCAGTTAGTCTGATTAATTCGTACACAAGCTTGCTGAAGGAAAAGGAAGCTCCTTTTCTTTCCAAATGGCTGAAAGACAGCAAGCATGCCAATGTACTGAAAGAGCAGAATTACACTGATCTTGGTACACCAATGATCCTGCATCACTGCTAATCAAAGGGCTGGAAATGTCTTTGGGGTTCAACTGGTAGAGAAGTAGTGGGCAAGAATACAAAAGTGTTGTGGTTTAAACCCTGCCAGTAACTCAGCACCAACAGCTACTAACTCACACCCCAGGCAGGACAGGGAGGAGAATAGAAAGAATGTAAACCCCACAGGTTAAGATAAGAACAGCTCAATAACTAAAGTATAATACAAAACTACTACTAATAATAATTATAATGATGAGGGAAATAACAAGGGGAGAGAATATAAAAGTAAAAAGGAATAAAAAAACAAAACCAAACAATAAATACAAGTAATGCACAATGCAATTGCTCACCACCCACTTACTGATACCCAGCCCAACCCAAGCAGTGATTGTTCCCTTCCAGTTTACATAGTGGGCATGACGTGCTATGGTACGGAATAGCCCTTTGGCTAGTTTGGGTGAGATGTCCTGTCTCTGCTTCCTCCTGACTTCCCATGCCTCTCTTTCCTGGCAGAGCATGAGACTGAAAAGTCCTACTGAGCAACAACTAAAACATGGGTGTGTTACCAGCATTGTTCTTGGACTAAAGACCAACCACAGCTGCTGGGAAGGAGAAAGATAACTGTTACAGTTGAACGCAAGACAAAAAGAAAGTAATTTATACACATCAGCACAGTCTTATCAACAAGCAGGCTGGAAACATCTTGTACATCACTTTGATCTACCTGTTACAAAACCCAGTCAGGTTATTTGAAGAAATTCTCCCTCCCAGAAAGAAAATTTCTCCATTCCAGGCCCATGCAAAGCCTGGAATCCCTGTTTTGCTGCAAGATTCTGCTGGTTTATAATACCAGGTGGTTTTAACATTTAATGCCAAGAACTTGGGTACAATTTGACAGGATTTTGTTTACACTGATATGAGCATAAACCACCTTCTGCATAAACCATCCCTAAGGCTGCAACCATCCCACAGCCGTGCCTCTGCCAAGAGGCTCCACAGAAGTAAACAAGCTGCATGTAACACTGCCGTCCCCTTTCAGGAGCAAAGTTCCTCTTGTCTGTCGGTGACTGCTCTTGTTGCTGGTGCATTCATTATCCACCAAAACTGATGAAAAAGAAACCTACGTGTGAGGAGACTTCAGAACACATCGTCTCCCGTTCACAGTGGGCTGCCCTATGCAACAACACTCTGTTCTAGACAGCTATGGAAATGACCGAGCACAGAAACAGCACACAGAGTCACCCTCAGGACAGGTAACGCCGTTGGTAACTATACAAGTTAACTATTTCGCTATAAATCACCCGGGTGTTATTAAGTCCAAACCTTCCTAGGTTCAGCTTCCGGCAGTGGGAGAGAGCTTGAAAAACGGTCAGGCCGTGCCCCGGACAGCCGCTCCAGGAATGTCCCCATAGACCCTAACGCTGCTCCGCCACCCTCCTCTCCTCACCTTCTCCCCGCAGAGGCGGTTGAGAGCTGCCCTGTACCCGCCTCATACCCAAGGCGGGCAGCGGAGCCCCCGGCTGAAGCCAGCCCGGCACCCACCGGAACCTCCGAGCGGCTTCAACAGCTGCGCCCGTCGCTGTGGAAACCAATGGGCTACGGACGGGCGAAGGGGACAAAAACCTTGTGGCGCGTTCGGACTGCTCTTGGGAGTGCCGGCGGGAGAAGTGCGACCTGGCCCGCTAGAAACCCGGGTGTGGATTCCTGGCTGCGCCCGCAGGCTCTGATACTGGGGGACAGCGGGCGCAGCGGGGGAACCATACCCAGAGTACACCTGGCCACTGCACACTCCAACCTTCTGTGGAGAGATGTGTTGCTTGAGGGGCAGGCAGGGGTTTTACATGCAAAAGGGCTTTCCCACTGGGTAAGTTTGGGTTGGAAAAAACCTGCACCATGCCTCCATCCAAACCTTTCACCCCTGAGGAAGGTTGTGAATCCTTCTGGGAATCAGAAAGGCCTGAGGGACCCCGTGGGAGGAGCAGAGGGTGCCTGTGTTTCCCCCAAAGCCAGCTGTGCAGTGTTGCTGGTGATGCTGGCTGTGTTTTTACGAAAACACTCAAGATTTTGCAGGTGGAGCAGCTGGAGTGAGTCCAGAGGAGGCCACAGAGATGCTGCAAGGGCTGGAGCAGCTCTGCTCTGGAGCCAGGCTGGAGAAGAGAAGGCTCCTTAAGGAGAGACCTTAGAGCAGCTCCAGTGCCTAAAGGGGCTGACAAGAAACCTGGGGAGGGGCTTTGGACAAGGGCCTGTAGGGACAGGGCAAGAGGGAATGGCTTTAACCTGACAGGGGGCAGATTGAGATGAGCTCTTAGGCAGAAGTTCTTCCCTGTGAGGGTGCTGAGGCCCTGGCACAGGTTGCCCAGAGAAGCTGTGGCTGCCCCATCCCTGGCAGTGTTCAAGGCCAGGCTGGATGTGGCTTGGAGCAACCTGGTCTGGTGGAAGGTGTCCCTGTCTGTGGGAAGGGGTTGGAAGTGGATGAGCTTTAAGGTCCCTTCCAACACAAATCAGTCTGGGATTCTGTGGCTTTGGAGGTGGCTGCATCTGGGAGGCTCTGGGAGCAGGCAGTGGAAGGACTGGCAACTGGCTGTGAGCTGGAGCCAGCCATCCCACTCCCTGGAAGCTGTTAGGGAAATTCCCTTTCCTAACTCTTATATCAACCAGTCTTTACAGTTAGTACATATATTCAGATTATACAGTGCAATGTAACAGGGTAGTGGAATTTTACTGGAGACTCTGTTATTGTTCATGCTTAAGTAAAACAGATGGAAGCACATCCCAGCCTTGGAAATAAGGACTTTGCTTCATGGAACTGGTCCATGAAGGATAAAGGGTACCCTAGGTCAGCCAATAAAATACCAGCATCTCAACCACTCTCACACAGCTTCAAAACCCTCCCAGCATCATCTGGCATCACTGTAACCCCAGCAAAACTCCAGGGACATCTGGATGAACAAGAAAGCAGCAGGATTGCTGGAAAAATATCACTTCTTTGCAAAGTTGTACTGTGATTAGTACCAGTAATGTGAATGACTGCGATTAGCCAAGTTGTCTTGTACCTGAAGGTTTGATGGGTACAGGAAGCCTGTGCAAAACCACCTTTGGGGTGCCCAGTTTGGCTGGGACACCTTGTTCAGGAATAAATATTTATCCTTGGAGTTCTCTACTCTGCATCCAGCTCAGACCTCAGCTGGCACAGGCAAGCCCCACAAGCCTCTCCTGCAGCAAAGCAGCGGTGCCGATCCTGGGCGCTGGCAAGCAGAGCTGGTGGCAGTGCAGCCGCGGGTGCATAAGGATGTCTTTATGAGCCTCCCGCTGTCTGTGCACAGCGGCTGCTTTGTGTGAGAGGCAGCCGGACACTTACCTCAGAAGGCCTCTGTGTGTGGAGGGAAGGGTGTCATGAGGGCAGCACGTCCTTCACTTGCTGTCCCCAAAGGCCCTCATCACCGAAAAGGTGCTGGAGGCTCTCCCTGTGCATTGGTGTGGCCGTGCTGATGTGGCAGGTGGTGCCCATGGAGTGTCGGGGGCTGCACCTCTTTTGTCCTTGCTGCCCACCCCCCTGAGGCAGGAGCAGGGGAGCAGCTCAAGTACACAGTGAGCTGCAGGCCTGCAGCTTTAGCTGCCAATGTGGTCAGCTCCTGTTGGAGAAGTTGCAGAGGGAAGTTTCCTAGCCACAGGTAAGCATGGCCTGAAAGTAGCCTGGCCCCAGTCACCATCCCCTCCTTGCCTGCAGTCAGGGCATCCCACTGCACTTTTCTGGTACCTGCCAAAGGGGCTGGTGATGAACCTTGGCTGTGCAGGACATGCAGGGCATCATGTGCAACCCATCTCTCAGTCCTGCACTGGGGGATCTTCAATGTGGCCCTCAACGACACAGGTGCTGGGAGGAACATGAGCACTGCATGACCCATGATACTGGTACCCCGAGCTCTGCAAGGGCACCCTGCTGTGACCGTGACCCCAGCTCTCCCCAGGAGCCTTGCACCAGGAGCATGCAGCAGGCAGGGCAAAGAAGACACCTTTCCTAAAGACACTTTTCTTTTATTACAGATTTATTAGAGGATACAAGGAGCTGGATCATGCCACTTGCTGCCAGCTCTCTCTGCCAAGTCCCCTGGTGTGCCAGGGGTGCTGGAAGAGGCAGGCACCCCCAGAGTGGTCCCCCATTATCCACAGGGCTTTCCTTCTAGCCTTTGTGACAGGTTTCTGCTGTGGTGGCTTTGCCCTGCCAGCCTTGAGGAAGCATTACAGGAGAGGGATGTCTCTAATGGGACAAGAACTGAGAACATTGAGCTGAACCCACTACATCACTTCCTGGGAGATACCCTGGCCTGGCCCCACACCCACATCCAGATGGGGTCAAAACTCATATGGGGACATAAAGACTGTGACCTTGAAGATGTGCTTGCCCAGGAGGACCTTGCGGGAGAACTCGCTCATCTCCAGCTCCACCTCCAGTGTGGCTGGTCCCACCACAGGGCTGGTGATCACCAGCTCTCCTGCCTGCCGGCCAGAGCACCTCACAGCAAAGACACCCTGCCCCTGGCCACCAGTAATGGCAAAGCGCAGGCTGTCACCCACGAAGTGGGTGGTGGTCATCTTGAAGAGCACATGGGGCACAGTGTGGTTGGCCTGGAGCGGCAGGTAGCGGAGGAGATGGAGGTGGGGGCCAGATGGCAGGCTCGGCTCTCCATGGGGCATGGGTTCCTGTTGCACTGGCTGCCAGGAGAGAAGGGGAACTGCTCCTCAGTGCCATGCTTTGGCTCTCAGGGAGCTGCCTGCATCCTTGCCAATTAGCCTAGCCCATGCCACAAGCAGTGCAGAGCAACCCAAGACAGCTATATCTAAGTGCGCCCAGCATTGGATCTCTGTCCCACCCTGCCTCTACCAGGCAAATGCCATGCCTTGCAGGGATGCAGCTCTGGGTCATACTCTGAGGCTGGGACTAGGGGTACCACAGTCCCAGCTGGAGGCCAGGGATGGAGCCAGGCTCAGATGTGCAGGATGTCCATGCTCATTGCAGGGTGTTGGATTAGATGCCTTTTGAAGGTCCCTTCCAACCCAAACTGTTCTCTGATTCTATGAGCAGGAGCAAGGATGCTCCTCTGATTGGATGGCTTGTGCTCAGACAGAAAAGCAATTCAGCCTCAAGAATGAGGCCAGGGGCTTGTCGCCTGCTGAATGACAGCTGACAGCACTGCATGGATGTGTAGTACGGCAGCATGTGCAGGCTGGGGCTCTTGGGGGACAGGATGTTGGATGAAGCCATCGTGTATTGGAGTGCTCCCATCTTCACCCCCAGCCACCAATGGGGAGCTTGCCAACCACACACAGGCAATTTGCCACACAATATGGTCCCCTGAACCACAGGACCTATCACTAGGGGAGATGACGCAGCTCAAGCCACATGCAGTACTCACAAGGCAGAGGTCTTGACATAGCTGGTGTTGTGGCGTGGTGGGGGGCACTTGGGGTGCACACAGTCGTGGCCCCCAAAGGTGTTGATGCAGACGTCGCCCTGAGTGCAGTTGTGCTGCTTCCCAGTGCACTCATTCACATCTGCAATGGTGACATGGGGTGAGCAGGGCTGTCCCCATGGTCCCATGGGATGCTCCCTCTGCTGCTCCTACCACTCTTACCCTCACAGACATTGCGGTCAGAATGGAGAAGGTAACCAGATGGGCAGAGGCAGCGGTAGGAGCTGGGGAGGTTGAGGCACTCATGGAGGCAAAGCCGGGTCTGGGGAATGGACTGGAAGAGCTGGCACTCATCCACGTCTGGAGGGGTTCAGAGTGGGGTCCCATTATGGCCAAGCCTTGGTTTTCCCACCTCCCCACCATCTTTATCCCTGTTTTACCATGGCACATGCTGCTGTCTTGCATCTGGAAGCCGGGGTCGCAGCTGCAGCGCCGGGAGCCTGGGCGGCCTTCGGCACAGCGGGGCTGGTGGCTGAAGGAGGCATTGCTCAGTGTCACCCAGTCTGCAGGAGAAATGGGTGTCACTGCTGGGCATGGAGCATGGGGAGATGGTGGGGGCTGAGGTCCCAGGGGGCTGCCCAGGAAAGGGGAGATAGGCGCAGCATGGAACCTATTAACATCCTCATCCTCCGCAGCCCAAATCTGGACACTTACAAGAGGAGATGGGGCTCTGGCAGCTGGGGCCTGACCAGCCCCGGGGGCAGAGGCACGTGTAGCTCCGGTTGCCATCCACACAGGTCCCACTGTTGGCACATGGGTTGCTGGAGCAGTCATCAATACCTAGGGAGAAGGAACTCATGAACACCAGCTGGAGAAGCTCATCTTTGCTCCATCCTGCTGCTCACTGCTGCAGCCTCTGGGCTGTTTTCCCTGCAGCCAGGTGAGCAGAACAATGGGATCCCATGGCTTGGGCTGACAGAGGAGCCCCCAAGCAGGGCTAAGCCTGTGGCACCCTGACCACACTCGACCTTTGCAGGAGGGCTGGGTGCTGCTCCACATGCGGTCCTGCCTGCACCTGCGTGTCTCAGAGCCCACCAACCAGAAACCAGCATCACAGACAAAGTGAATGTCATGGCCCACCCGCACACTCCGGCCCAGCACCTGTCCATTCAGGGGCACCACCGGCTGTGGACAGGTCTCTGCAGACAGACAGACAAGGGGGAGGACAGACATTGCCAAGCTGGAGCTGACCCCATCCCCAGTGAGGAGCTGGGGTCCTTGTCCAGGCTGCTTGCTGGGGATGCAAGGGTCAGAGCTGGTGCCATGGGGACATCACCCCCTATCAGTGTCCAGGCTGGGATTACCATTACATTTGGTGGCTGGTCTCTGGAGGTGGCTCTGGAGGACAAGTAGCTGCTGCCAGAGGCCGCGCGTGCCATGCAGTTGGGCAGCCTCCTGTGCTGCCAGCAGCCTCTGCATCTGCCGCACCACACTGAGTGCCTGCTGCGGGCTCAGGCACTCCTGGGGGGACATAAGGACATCCCCATCACTGGGTGCCACCACCACCCTGCTGCAGTGTGGGGGTACCCTCTCAAGCAGCAGCATCTTCTGGGTTTGATTGGATGCAGAGCCCCTTCCTCCCCATCCCAGTGCAGGGTCTGCCCCTGCCCCTTTCTCTTTTCCAGCCTCAGACGCTCTGTCTCAGCACTTGAGTGCTGAGCAGCAGCTCAGAAGCTCTGGGTGGGTTTATCATCATCTTGCTGCAGCAGATGAAAAGCCCCATGACCATTCCTCCCCAGCCCTGGGCAGCCCATGGGTGCCGTGACCATGCCGTACCCTTCACCCCGGGGTGGTGGCAGTGCGCTGTGGTGTCAGAGGTGGGTGCTGAGAAGCCCCCAGCCTGCAAGGGAGCTGGCAGGGGGCAGGAGGGTCCTTACCTGGGCACTGCCAAGGGGCAGCTGCAGGATGCCCATGGCCAGCCAGGTTGGCAGCAGGACAAGGAGCATCATGCTGGGGCTGGATGAGATGAGGTTCTGTCGGTGTGGCTCTGCCACACTCCTGCACTCACTGGGATTTATCCACGGCGCGTGCTCGGGCGTTTGTTGTTTTTTCCCCTGGCCAAGGCCAAGCCACGGGAAAGTTTCCCTTTGGCACTGGCGCCAGCCTCTCCCTTCTCTTCCTTCTCTGCACATCAGAGGCTTTGGGGCCTTTCATGTCACAGGGCCAGCAGATGCCGGGGCCAGGCGGTGGCTGTCACAGCACTTGCTGCTATGCTGTCAGTGCCTGGTTCACCCCACAGCCAGCTGTGGCTCCAGGGGTGCCTGCATGCAGGGCTGCAGGAGGAGGTTAATCCCGAGTGCTTGCTAAGTGTGGGAAAATCTCCATGAGAAGGGATGGATTTGGGATCAATGGTGAAATCTATCTCCCCAGTGGGGCTGGGGGATGCTGAGGACGGCAGCTGGGCAGAACCAAGGACTCACTGGCCTCAGTATGGTTTTGCTGAGCTCAGCCATGACTGGAACTTAGAGGGGGACACCAGGGCTCTGCTGCAGCCTAGAGTTGGGGTGCAGGTTGGCATTACAGTCAGCATTAACATCAGGGTCAGGGTTAAAGTGAGGGTCAGCATTAGGGTTAGGGTTAGGATTAAAATTAGGGTTAGAGCTAGGGTTTGGGTTATAGTTAGGGTTAGGGCCAGTGCAAAGTGTTCAGGTCCAAATGTAGAGTAGGTCTGGTTGAGGTTTGGTGTTGTTATCATGAGTGCTGGGGCTCAGGCTAAGTTTAGGTTTTGTCACAGTCTGAGCAGTGAGAGAGTGTCTGTTGGATTCAGGGCTGGACTTCTGCTGACATCTAGCTTTCCTCCAATAGCAGGTGGTGGGATGCTTTTATTCCCTCCCATCCACAGTAGCATATTCCTTTTCCCCAACTACCCCCAGCAGGGGTGTCTGTAGCCCAGACATCTACCCCATGCAATGGCAGCATCCATCATGAGCGCTGGGATCCCAGCCCTGTGGTAGAGCTATGGGTGCTAATGAGCCCCCCAGGCTTCATGGGTTCCAGGACCCTTGCCTTATCCCCAGTGCTGATGAGACCTCTGCCCCTCTGAACCTGGCACCCGTCCTGCTGCCAGCCCCCAGCCATCGCATCCTCCCAGCCCGTATCTGTGCTGATATGCTGCTGAGCAGCTCGAGAGCCAGTATTTGGCTTCCTGCCATATCGGTGTGTGTTACCTCCCAGCATGTTTAATTCATGGGGCAGGGTCCCTGAACTGCTCTCACACCCTTGGCATCCACTCTCCCAGCACCCCAGAGTGGTGTTGCTTGGGGTACCAGCTGCCACTTGCCTTCCCATCCCAATCCTGGCTTGGTGGTGGGGCTGGGGCAGAGCAAGGTTTCTGACCCCTGTGCAGGACATCCCAGCGGGGCTGCAGCCCAGACCCTGGGAGCTGTCTGCTGCTTTTGCACCAGCGAGCAACTGTTTTGACAGAGCTATTACTCACCCGTCAAGCTTTTGTTTGAGCTGACCAGTGGTGCCTGTCTGAGTTCTGAATAGGATCAAATCCTGCAACCAGACACACACACAAGCACACAGGAGCGCGCAGAACCACACAGCCGAGCTCAACCCAACACCAGAGCCACTGCAGGGTGGCTCGTCTCTCTCAGATTCTCCCTGTGGAACTGTGGGGTCTGGTTCCCCCGAACCCAGGCACCTGCATGAAGCTCCTGGTGCTGCTGGTTTGCAGCCTCCTGGCATGGAGGGTGGGTGAGACACGGTCGGATGCTTCGGAGGTGTTGCCTGCGTTGGCTCCTGGAGGTAATCGGGAAGAGAGGCTGGGCATGGCAGATTTAAGGGTGCACCCTGAACACTGTCCCCTAAACCAGGCCAGGCAGGCAGGGGGCCAGGTGGGTAATAGGAACCCTGGGATGGCAACAGGGGTCTTGGTGGTGTAATGAGGGCTGGAATGGGATGGGGCGGGAAGTGGGGAGCATGGGGCTGGTGATGGGATGTGGCTGCGAGGCTGGGCTGGTGCTTGGGGGGCGTGAGGCTGGTGATGGAGGCTGATGATGGGGGCTAGTGATGGGTGCAGCCTGGTGGAGTCTGGGTGCTGGGAGGACAGAGGGGGGTGGTGGGAACTGGGTACATTCCTAACAGATTCAGCCCACCCATGTGAGATGAGGGCTCAGCAGGCTGGACCCCCCTGGCCCCTGCCTCTTTTGTGCTCCCAGCCCAAAAGCTCTTTCTTCTCTCCCGTTGAGTCTCCATGGAGACCCGGGTGCCTTCCCCGTATCCCTGGCTGCGGCTAATGGCAGGATCCTTCAGGGGGCCTTGGAAGCAGCCGTCAGGCACACCAGAGGATACAGGGAAGGCACTTGCACCGCACAGTGCCTCAGCCCCAGCCCCTGCTGTCCCCCCTCCCAGCTCTCAGCATGAAGGAGAGCTTCCTGGTGCTCTCGCTGCACAACAAGCTGAGGAGCAAAGTGCAGCCCCCTGCCGCCAACATGCAAAAGCTGGTGAGCCCCCCCGCAGGCATGTGTCTCCCCCTTGGATGTCCCCATGCACCTCCCACTGCATGTCCAGGGAGGGGGGCAGCCCATGGGTGCTATGCAGTAATTCATTAGCAAGTTAACAGAAGAGAAGAGCTGGCCAGCATGGGGCTGGCCCTGCCAGATCTGGTGCACACCAAAGACAGAGATGGTCCCTTGGGGTCCCTATGGGGTCCCCCATGTCCTATAACGGCCCTCAGTGTCCCCTAGTCGTTTCACACCTACACACACCAAGAGCACGGCTGGTCCCCTGTAGGGTGCTCCGTGGCCCACAATGGTCCTTTATGTTTCCCAGTCACCCCACACCTGCATAAACCAAGGGCAGGGATGGTCCCCTGGAGTCTCCTCCCTGCACCATCCTGTTCAACCTCCTGATGCCCCTCAGCGATCCCGTTTTAACCCCCTTGGTGGTCCCCACACACCCCCTGCGCTGTCCCGCAGCTTCCCCCGCACCGGGCCCGTCCCTGGGGGCCTCAGTGGCTCACGGTCCCCCCTGCAGGAGTGGGACGAGGAGCTGGCCCGGCTGGCAGGGGCGCGGGCAGCCAGCTGCCTGCAAGGCCCCGCTCCACCGCCGGCGCCGCAGCTGGGCTGGAGCGAGGCGCTGCTGCCGGTGGTCACCGGAGGCTTCGGGGCCGTGCTGGAGCGCTGGTTCGCCGAGGGCCGACGCTATGACTACGGGACGGGGCGCTGCGCCCGCAATGCCACCTGCCACCATTACACCCAGGTGGGCGCGGGAATCTGGGGGGGATCCGGAGACCCCCGGACCGGGGTGACACCCGTCTCCCGTAGCTGGTGTGGGCCACGGCGGGGCGGCTGGGCTGCGGCCGCTGCCTCTGTGCCGGGGGGCACGGCCCCAGCGAGGCCTTCGCCTGCGCCTACTCCCCAGGGTAAGACCTGAGCCCGGGAAAGGGAGGGCGTACGCGCAGCCGCGGCCGGGGCTCCGGTGCCGGTGGGGAGGGCGGGTAGAAGGGAATGCGGTGGGACGCTGCTGCTGGGGGCGGGGCCTCTTCGGGGATGTGTCCAGTGGAGGGTGGGCTGGCCAATGGGGATGCACGGTGATGGGGGCGTGGCCTCGTGTTGCAGGTGGGCGTTACTAGGCCATGTGGGCGGAGCTTGGTGGGATGTGGGCGTGATCTTTGCCATAAAGGGGTATGGCCATACAGGAGTGGGCGTGGGATCTTAGGGTGTGGGCGTGGTGTTTGCCCTGGTGGGGTCGTGTCTTGGGATGTGGGCGTGGCTTGTCGCTGTGAGCTGGGCTCCAGCTGTCTGCGGGGGCAGGGGCAACTGGGAGGTGTCGGGGACGCCCGTCCTGCCCTACAAGCAGGGCCCCTGGTGCTCCCTCTGCACCGCCGGCCTCTCCGGATGCTTCAAGTCCTGGGACCACAGCGGCGGCCTCTGTGGTGAGAACCCAAGGCCAGTCCCACTCCCCGGCCCCTGCATGCCATCCAGAGACACCACAGGCCTTGATACTCATGTCTGTGCCATGCCCAGAGGTGCCCAGGAACCCCTGTCGCATGAGCTGCAGGAACAATGGTCTCCTTGACCTCAGCAGCTGCCAGTGCTCCTGTCCCTCGGGATACACGGGAAGGTACTGCCAAGGTGAGAGGGGTGCCCACAAAACCCCTGTCTTCCCTTGCCTTAGAGACACGTGTATATGGCCAGTGCGGAGCATGTGTGCACAGGGTGGGTGCAGTGCATGAGTGTGCAATGTCAGTAGAGGGCATGGGCATGATCCGAGGGCTGGAGCAGCTCTGCTCTGGAGCCAGGCTGAGAGAGCTGGGCTGGTTCAACCTGGAGAAGAGAAGGCTCCTTAAGGAGAGACCTTAGAGCAGCTCAAGTGCCTACAGGGGCTGCAAGAAACCTGGAGAGGGGCTTTGGACAAGGGCCTGTAGGGACAGGACAAGAGGGAATGGCTTTAACCTGACAGGGGGCAGATTGAGATGAGCTCTTAGGCAGAAGTTCTTCCCTGTGAGGATGCTGAGGCCCTGGCACAGGTTGCCCAGAGAAGCTGTGGCTGCCCCATCCCTGGCAGTGCTCAAGGCCAGGCTGGATGGGGCTTGGAGCAGCCTTGTCTGGTGGAAGGTGTCCCTGTCTGTGGGAAGGGGTTGGAAGTGGATGAGCTTTAAGGTCCCTTCCAACTCAAACCAGGCCGGGATTTTGTGGCCAAGGCCGCAGTCATGGTCTGCTTGGTGCTCACAATTACACAGTTGTGCAGCACAAGCATGCACTGGCTCAGTTCAGTGCAGCACCCACTGTGCAGCACAAGCTCAGCTGGGATGGGCAGGGGCTGCTGAGCCCCCACCAGCTAGCACAGCTCTTCTCCTGCAGTGAGGTGCAGCAGACAATGCCTCCACGGCAGGTTCAGGAAGGAGGAATGCTCCTGCCTCTGCGATGTGGGCTATGGCGGCGCTGAGTGCGGCAGTGAGTCTGTGCTGCAGGGTGGCAGCAGGGATCTTGCAGGCTGGGACCCACGGAGCAGGGCTATGGGACCTCTGGTGGGGCCACTGGCACAGGGACCCACCTTTTGCCTGTGTCCCCAGCAAAGATTCGGTTCCCCTTCCACACCTGTGATGTGCAGATAGATGGCGACTGTTTCATGGTGTCCTCTGAGGCTGACACCTATTATGGAGCCAAACTAAAGTGCCAAGTGAGTCCCTGGGATGCACCAGCTGAACGATGCCATCATGCTCACAGCTCCCCATGCACCTTTCCACTGCCTGGGCCATGTGTCTGGGGCTGACTCACTCCCTTCCCTGCAGGAGAAAGGGGCAATGTTGGCCCAGATCAGAAACCAGAAGGTCCAGGACATCCTGGCTTTCTACCTCAGCCACTTAGAGACTGGTAACAGGGTGACAGACACCGATTTCGACACTGGGAACTTCTGGATTGGTAAGTGACGGCTGTGGGCAGGGTGCGGGGTACACAGGGTCCTAGTGGATGTGCCACCACACCTCCTGCTCCTCCAGGCCTCACCTACAAGACATCTAAGGCTTCCTTCCGCTGGGATGTGGGTGAGCCATCCTCCTTCACCAGCTTCGCTTTCGGGCAGCCAGACAACCAAGGGTAAGTTCCTGTTGGACCTGCAGGACACCAGACTTCCGTGTGGTGTCACCACCGTGCCACTGGAGTGGCTGGTTTCACACACACCTCCTCCCTGTGCCCATGGGGACTCAGGTTTGGGAACTGTGTGGAGATGCAAGCGTTGGCTGCGTTCAACTGGAACGACCAACGCTGCAAGACCCGGAACCGGTACATCTGCCAGTTTGGTGAGTGAGTAGCTGGAAGCCCTCCTGCAACTTCCCTGAGTGCTGAGCCCCAAGGGTGCAGGCTCCTGGCTCTGTAGGGTCCGTTCCCCACTACCAGCCCTGCTCAGACCTCTGGATCCTTCCTGGTGTGAGGGACACTGACTCTGATATCGCATTTCAGCCCAGGAGCACATCTCCCTGTGGCAGCAGGATCCCTGAGCCAACAGCTCCAGGCCCTGTCCAGTGCTGGCTGCTGCGCTGAGCCCATGGCTCAGGATGACCCCAGTGCTGTGCCAAGCCCAGGCCATGAAGGCCCCCTCCCTGGCTCCTGGAGATGGGGGGCTGATGGGACCCAGGGTACCCACTTTACATCAGCATCCCCAGAACTGCATTGTCTTCTGCTCCTCATCTTCCTGTTGCCATCACGCCGTGGATGCCCTGCGGGCAGGGAGATACCAGGTCCAACAGCATCCTCCTTTTCTGTTGGTAGCCAGGATGTGTCCAGAACTTGGTGCAGATGCCATGAGGGGACATGGGGGGAATTTTTAGTGGGCACAAACCTCAGCATGTCTGAGGGTGAGGACTGGCTCAGCTCTCACACTGGGAGCCCCCCAGGCTGACACTGCAGGTTCCTCATCATGATCTTGTCTTTCATTATCATCTAGTTCCTCACCATCACTTGGGTGGTTAATAAAGACCTCTTCTTTGGGAAGAGCAGTTTGTCTTCTTCTCTTGTCCCAGATCCACCAGTCTCTCTGTCTACCACAGCTCACATCCTGCCTACACAGGGTGGTACCTCCAGCTCCATCTGTGGATGAATGGAGATAGAGGATGGAAGAACACAGACCAGCTCCTCTTGGCTGGGCTTGTGTCTCCATCACCTTGGAGGTGTTTTGGGGGTGGAGCTAGTCAAGAGCTGTTTCTTACACCCCCAGGGCAGCCCCAGGCTGCAGCACCCCATATGCTGGCCGCAAGCGTGTGCCCCTGGTGCTGATGGGTGTTGTTGAAGGGGACGAGCAACATCAACATCTGTAAGGGTGGGGATAGCTGGTCAAAGCTGGGTACAACTGAGCCAGGAAGGCAAGGGTCCAGCATGTCAGAGGAGGCTGGATGTCCTAGGTGGGGTAAAGAGCCCAGGGAGGATGGGGATGAGGACAGGGCCAGGGTCAGGGGGAGGATGGAGCCAGGGATGGGGACAAGGACAGGGATGGAGTGGGCTCAGGGATGGACTGACAATGGGGATGGGGATAGGGATGAGGAGGTAATACGGATGGGGATGGGGATGGGAATGAGGATAGTATGAGGACGGGGATGGGGATGAGGATGGAGACAGGGATGGGGTCAGGAATGTGGATAGGGGTAAGGACAGGATGAGGATGGGGATTAGGAGGGGGAGGAAATGGGGATAAGGAGAGGGTCGAGGATGGGAATGAGGGTGGGAATAAGGACAGGGATAATGAGGGGATGAGGGTGAGGATGGGAATAGGAATGGGGATGGGATTAGGATGAGGACGAGGATTTGGACGGGGATGAGGATGGAGATGGGGGTGAAGATGGGGATGAGGAGAGCCGCGGTGCTGCAATAAAGCGTCGCTGCGCAAGGGATGGGGCGTGGTCCCCTCCCCTTTCCCCTTACCCGGTGCGTCGCGATGGTGTGGCCCGCGCCCCCCTGCCCGCACCCGGAGGTGGTAGGGCCCACTCGGTGGCGGCGCTCTCAGTCCGGTGCCGGGTCCGGGTCCGGTGCCGCGGGGCGATGACGCTTTTCGGCAGCGGGGACGCGGGCTGGAGATGTGAGTACCGACCCGGAGCCGGCCCTGCACTCCCTCCGCCGGGTGACACCCTCGGCACCGGCCCTATTCACACACCCCTTCCCAGGGGATGCTCCGGCACCAGCATGCTCCCCCGGCAGCGGCAGCCCAGCCCGTGGCCAACCTCCTGCTGCACGTTCATCCCCACAGCCCTCCTCCGGGCAGGGCCATCCCCGGTGCCGGGGTCCCTTCCCGCGGACACGTGCGTCCTCCCGATACCGAGTAGCCCCCATCCAGGTACCAGTACCTCCCCAGGGCTGGGATATCCTCCCGGTACCGGCATGCTTAGTCCTCCCCATGCCATTACTCCCGGGATAGGGACCTCTAACCAATGCCGGGATGATCCGGACACCGTTCCCTCCCAGGACAGGGATGTCATCCCAGTAGCAGGATGCCCCTCTGCCACTACAGTGAAAGGAGCCCAAACCCAGGCCCATGCCCCTGGGGTGATGAAGCCCTGTTGTCCCAGGTCCCCTGCCCCAACACGACAGTGCCCTCCATGCAGGTGGCCTGTGACAGTGTCCCTGGGGTCCCTGGCTGGGGTGCTGAGCTCTCTGTCGCACTGGCAGGGAGGGGAGTAGGGGGTTCTGCTGGATGGATGTGATGGGCTGTAGAGAGGGATGTCACCAGTGATAAACTTCACCTCCCTGGTGTGCTGGGGACAGAAATGGGTGCCAGCATTACAAAGTGAATGGAGCGCCTTCCCCAGCTCACCCCAGAGCAGAGCTAGCCCCCAGACCTCATCACACAAGGTGACAGCCTGGAAAGCACACAAGTGTCAGCTTCCTACAGCTCAGAAACCCTCTCCTGCACAGGGATTGGAGAGATTTTGCTCTGACAGATGTGGGGCTTGAGAGGACCCGTGGTCAGTGTGTATGCTCCTGGGGCAGTCTAGAGCTCTCTGATGAGCTGGTGTGTTCCCAGAGGGCTCGAGAAGCTTCAGCTCAGGGTTCCTGGTGCAGTGGCATCTGCAGTGTCAGTGGTGCCTCACACTTACCATGGCCAAGGGGAAGCGCGCAAGAGGGAGCCTCAGCATCTCACCCACCGTTTCGTAGCCCAGAGGTCAGAGAGGTTTTTGAGCCCCCCAAATAATTAAGTATAAGGAGATGTTAGCAAAGCATTGCTTGAGGTGGCTTTCGAATGTATAGTCAGAAAATAGATTAAAGCTGGCTTTTATCATAGAATCAGCCAGGTTGGAAAAGATCTTCAAGATCTTCAAGTTCAACCGTTCCCCAGCCCTGCCAAGGCTATCACTGAACCATGGCACTGAGGGCCTCATCTACACGGTTTGTGAACACTTCCAGGGATGATGACTCCATCACTGCTCTGGGCAGCCTGTTCCAATGCCTGAGCACCCTTTGGGGAAGGAACTGTTCCTATCTCCATTCTAAACCTCCCTGATGCAGCTGATACGTATGCTGGCTGTGAAATCCCAGAGAAGGGGTGAAGAGCATCAGTGGGGAGGTGTGATGTGCATACCTGGAGACATCTCCATCTATGTCTCAACATCATAGATGTCCTGGCAGTCTTTGGGAGTGGGATGCAGCTGGGAGTGGGGCTTCCTCCATCCCTGGCACTCATCTGCGCTGGGCAGAGCTCACCAGCATCCTGAGGCTCCCTGAAACATGGCCCAACTACCCAGCAAGAGCAATAGGAAAAGTGGATTCATCATGGCGGTGGTAGGAAATGTCTCTGGGGGTTAACTACCCTCACCATCAGAGGTGTTTCTGCTGCTCTGATTAGAGCTGTGATGGGCACAGGCTCCTGGGGATGGGGCACCAATGGGAAAGGGCTGCTGCAGGGACAACCAGAGCTGCTCCATGTCCTGACACAACCCTGGACCACTCCTATGCTTTACAAAAACTTAAATCTAGAAAGAGCTTCTAGCTCATCCTGCAGATCATAGAATCATAGAATGGTTTGGGTTGAAAGGGACCTCAAAGTTCATCCAATTCCAAGCCCCTGTCACGGGCAGGGACACCCTCCACTAGACCAGGTTGCTACAAGGCCCATCCAAGCTGGCCTTGAACACTGCCAGGGATGGGGCAGTCACAGCTTCTCTGGGCAACCTGTGCCAGGGCCTCAGCACCCTCACAGGGAAGAACTTCTGCCTAATGTCTAATCTTAATCTTTCCTGTTTAAGTTTTAACCCCTTTCCCCTTGCCCTATCACTACAGTCCCTAATGAATAGTCCCTCCCCAGCATCCCTGTAGCCCCTCTTCAGACACTTGAAGGCTGCTACGAGGTCTCCATGCAGCCTTCTCTTCTCCAGGCTGAACAGCCCCAACTTTCTCAGCCTGTCTTCATACAGGAGATGCTCCAGTCCCCTGATCATCCTCATGGCCTCCTCTGGACTTGTTCCAACAGCTCCATGTCCTTCCTATGCTGAGGACACCCGAACTGCATATAGTGGTCCATGCTCTGGAGTGGGACATCTCCAGCTGGGAAAGGAATGTAGCTCATGAAGCCAGTGTGGGGTTGGGTGTTGACATCCTTTTTCTTCACACTGGTCATCCTGCTCTTTTGTCTTTCTTCAGATCTGGACATGGCCAGAGAGGCCAAGCCGAGCCGGGCCAGGCTGGGCCAGAAGAGGCAGCATGGCAGCAGCCTGTACCAGTGAGTGCTAGGGCTGGGTTCTGTCCCATCCTGCTCCTCTTCCTACCCTGCTCTCCGTCACTCCAAAGCCAGCCTGTATGTGGTGGTGGACATGGTGGTGGATGTCCCTGCCCCATCCTGATGGGGCCTGGACACACCGGTGGTGGCTGAAGCCCTTGATGGTTGCCACCCATGGGGTATAGAGCTCCCTGTTCCCCATCTGAAGATGCCAGGAGAAGTGCCCATAGTCTCCACACATTACAAACACTGATGTTGGTGTAGTTCTGGCCTTTCAGTGCTGTTCCTCAGAGGACAGACATCCCTGCAGAGGCACACAGTGGTGGTGGTGGCCCTGGCGATGGCAGTAGATGATGGTGGTGGTAGCAGACTGGGTCCCCATTCCTGTGGGCTTCCAGCTCCCTGGCTTGGCAGGCATGTGGGGAGGAGGGGAGGGAGCTTTTTGTGAAGCCCTGATTGAACTAATTGCTCTGCCTGTTGCCATGGTGCCACAGGGATGCAGAATGGGCAGGGCAGGGACCAATGGTCCCCTTGGCCCTGGAGCATGGCAGCCGCTGCTTTGGCTCTTTTCAGTGGATGCTTTGAGCCAAGAGCTGAGCCAGGAAGAACCCTTGCTGTGTCCCTAGCTGGGTGATGGACCCCAAGACCTGGTCTCTTGTAGTGCCACCAGTACAGGCCACCCCCTACCTTTCTGCACAGGCTCTGGCCAGCAGCAGTCATTGTATCTGGGACCTTCCCCGTGCCCTGTGCCTGGATTGGGATTCTCCCACCTGCTCATTTCCCTCTTCCTCAAGGCAGGTTGTGACCTTCCTCCTTGGGCTGACAGTGGGATGTGAAGCATCCACCATCCCCATTGCCACAATGGGAAGTTGGGAGGCAGCAAGGCTGTACCAAAAGCTCCCAAAATAACCCTAGGAGCAGGCATCAAGGACAGATCTTGGCCCCCTAGGGTTGCCAGCTCATCCTTACTGGGAGGACTGGTGCTTGCAGGCTGCTTTCTGTGCAGACTACTGCTGAATGAGGCAGTGTGGCAGCAGGGCTGGGGGTGTCTGCTCTGTGATGGGCTCTGAGCTGCCTCCTGTGCTGAGCAAGCCTTGGTGGCCCAGGCAGGGCAGCCCAATTTGCCCATTAGCTCTCCTCAGCAGACCTCCAGCTCTCCCTGAGCTCCAGCATCAGTCCCATAGAGGCAAACTCATGTACAGCAAAACCTGGAGCCCTGAGGACCTTACACGAGTCCCCCCATTCCCAGCAGTGTGGCTGGGGAAGACTCCTCATCCCAGCAATGCTCTGAGCACGGCTTTGTCTCCCCTTGGGTTTGGCTTAATCCCACACTCCCTGATTCTGGGAGAGCTGAAGCAGCAAAATGAACTTCAGCATCATTCCTCCTGCTCCCCCCTGCTCCTGGTCCACAGCACATGATTCATTACCGGCATGTCAGCTGCCTGCATTGGAGGCACTCCCTTGACAGATCCCTTCTTAATCTGGAGCCCAGCAAGCCAGCAGCATGCAGAGCTGGACCATGAAATGTAGTATCAGGGGGCTCGGAATGCAGCTTCCTGAGAGCAGAACCTGCTGGTTCTGCCCTGGGAGGCTCCCTCCATCCCCACAAACACCTTGGTTTGTCCCAGGGCAAACCCCTCCAGGGCACAGCCAGGAGTCCCTGGGGTGTGCTGCAGCTTGTGTGGTACCCTCCAGGATGCTCCCTAGGGATGGGGACGGAGGTGGGTAGGTGCCCCAGTTAGAAGTGGCTGCTTCACAACACCCATGGCCCTGCAGAGCAGGTGACTTTTGTTCTCCTCTCCCTCTCCTGCAGTGGTAACTGCGACCTGGATTACGACTTCTGCAGGGATGACTTCCCATACCAGTGAGCATCGAGGAGTGGGGTGTGCTGAGCGCAGGTGGCTTTGGTCCATGGGCATCCATCACCTTGCTTTCATGAGGCTTGGTGGTGTTTATCCCTAGGCTGGAGGCTTTGGGGAGTGAACACATGGGGCAGAAGCACTGCGTGGGGTGGGCAATGCCCAGGTTAGGGGTTCTTCACCACAGAGGGCCCCTGAGAGATGCTTTCTTGGCTGGCAGGGGCTGCTGCTGCCCCTCCAAGGTTGTGCTCACACCACTGTACTTTTGTGCCCTTGCAGGGTGTATGAGTACCAGAAGATTCCTCCCCTTATTAACTGCATCCCAGTCAAGACCAGACGAACTCACATGGGAACAGGATGCAAAAGCAGCCCAAGTCCACAGCCCAGGGCCAGGAGCAGCACCAGCTCCATGGTGGAACGGACAAAGTGTGAGTGTGATGGGACTGGGAGGAGGAGGAGGCTCAGCCCTCACGTTTCAGTGCATTAGAGCAGTGCTGGTGCCCAGAGGCTGACCTTGTGAGTCCTCAGCCCCAGCAGACACAGGCTGGACTGCCCTGCACTGGTGGTTGTCCTCTGGACCTGTCTCTGCTCCCCAGGGATGGGGCTGTTCCAAGGATGTTCCCAGGGATGCTGGGTAGGGAGGATGCTCTGGAGAGAAGGATGCTTCAGAGATGGCTGCCAAGGACTGTGTCTCCTGGTTCCAGGTGTGCTGCAGAACCAGGTGGGATCCTAACAGCTCCTCTCTCTGCAGTGCGGGCTGAAGAGCTGCATTCCATCAAGGGGGAGCTGAGCCAGATCAAGGTGCAGGTGGACAGTCTGCTGGAGAGCCTGGATCGCATGGATCAGCAGAGAGAGCAGCTGGCAGGTGAGGGGACAGGCCACAGACCCTGCGGCACCCACGTGGCTCATTCCCAGTGCCCTGCACCTTCCCCAGGCTGGGAGGAGAGGGTCCAGCCACTTGGCACAAGTATGAGGATAGGGCGGATGTTTGCAAGGGTACGATTAGTTTCTGCTGTCTCTGTTCTTGCAGGGTCCAACGAGAGTGAGAGAAAGAGGTTAGAGACAGGGCCAGAGTCACCATCCCCAGTGGAAGAGTGGTCACAGAGACAGGAGGGGAGGGGAGCTGATGGGCACAGTGACCTGCGCAACATGGACAGCACCGAGGAGAGCACAGACACAGAGGAGATGGTGAAGATGGGGACAGGTCACAGCCTGGTTTGGGTTACAGGGTACCTTAAAGCTCACCTGGTTCCAACCAACAGGCAGGAACACCTTCCACCAGACCAGGTTGCTCCAAGCCCCGTCCAACCTGGCCTTGAACACTGCCAGGGATGGGGCAGCCACAGCTTCTCTGGGCAACCTGTGCCAGGGCCTCAGCACCCTCACAGGGAAGAACTTCTGCCTAAGAGCTCATCTCAGTGTCCCCTCCGTCAGGTTAAAGCCATTGCCCCCTGTCCTGTCCCTACAGGCTTTGTCCTGTGCTCTTTACTCTCCTAAAATTCATCCCTGCTTGCTGGCAGCCTGTGCCCTGATGGGGAATACCTGGTGCAGAACTGATGCTCCATCAGGTTCCCCCAAGCTGTCGTGACTGTGTGCCAGAGTGCAACCACCTGTGTCTCCAAGACAGCCGCAAGCCCTCTGCAGCAACCCCCTCAGTGTGTGTTACTGCAGCAGCAGTGGCTGCAAAACCCCCTTTGGAGTATAAATTCCTTTTCTCCAAGCGGCTGCTCCCATGCTCACATCCCCCAGCTGGGTGCAGGGGGGTTGACTCTGCTGCTGGCACACATCGAAGGGCAGCCAAGCTCTCCATTTTTCCTTGCAGGTAAAAAACCATGTTGGACCGTGAGATGAGCCAGCAGGCACATCGGGATGCTGAGGCCTCCCCGCGTCGCCAGCCCTTTCCATCTTGTGCTCCTATTTCTTTTGAGACTTCCAGCTCATGCCACACATGCTGGGGAGGTGCCTGCTCTGAGCACAGCTATGCCCTGCCACCAGCAGCTCCATCTCCCAGCTGTGGCCAGAGGAGTCTTTGTGTTCAAGTGTGCTTGGGTTTTCTTTTCCTCCTGTTTTCAGACCTACAGATAAGACATGGCTGAGGAGGGAAGGGAGCAGAAAAAAGAAGAGGACCGTATCCCAAAAGAGCATCCTAAATCCTGGCTGCTTTGCCTGCCAGCATCTACTCACCCATGGGTGCTGTGAGTTGCAGAGAAAGCACCCCAGGGGTCCTAATCCCTATGGCACAGGTTGCATCCAGTCTGCCCAAGGCAAGCCCACCCTGCAGATCCATGCCAGGAAATGGTTCAGCAGGCACAGGGACAGCCCAAGGAGCCACTGCATCCCACCATGGAATGGAGAAAGAAGAGACCACCCATAGACCACTCAAGGGGCTTTTGTGGAGTTCTAGACTGGTGCTGAGCCCAACTCCAACACCAGCAGTGGGGCAACACAAACCCAGTTGCTCCCAGTTGCCCCTGCTCTCACATAGCTCTTGACCACGGGTCACATTTGTGGTCAGCAGGAGCAGGTTTGCCAGGGCTCCTTGCGTGCACCCAAGAAGTCACGGTCCATCCCCTCCCCACACTCCCCATCTCAGTCTGGTGTCCCCGATTCCTAGGTCACCCTTCCCTCACTGGTAGGAACTTGTTCTGTGTTTCTGATTTGCTCTGGTAAGTGTATTGTGTTGGGAAAAAAAAGAATTCTTTCTCTGGTTACTCAGCTCCCACAAAGTTTTTAACCATCCGAACCACGTGTGGCTTTCTGTACCCAATCTGGGGTGCTGTCCGACACTGCCCTTGGCTCTGAAAGCTCTCTGGGATGCTGTCTTCCCCAGCTCAACCCACAGGCAGGAGAAGCACAGCTCTGCTTCTCAATGGAAACCAGCACATTCCCCATCAGCCCAGTGCATCCACCCATTCCCACGAATAACCAGACCCAAAAGCAGTGCCCCAAACACTCCTTGAGGAAGGACACTGGGAGCAGAGCGGGGTGATCACAAAGCCTGGCAGCCGATCACGAGTGCATCCTTCCTCTGCTCACACTGGCAGAGGCCTCAGCAGAGCCATGCAGGCAGATGACTCCTATAACAAGATTTTTTATTCTAAAAAGAACCCAACAAACTCCATCTTTGCCATCCCAAGCGCTGCAGAAGGTCCAAGGGATGTGCAGTCTGTGCCACCACATGGCTCCTGCCCCATGCTGCCTGCACTGTGCTTGTGTGGATGGTCATGGTGGAAGGTCTCAGCCCTGGCCCTGGGACAGCTCCGGAATGAATACAGGGTCCTGTGGTGCAGGCAGCTGCTTGGAGGGAGGCGTCAGGCAGGGTCTGGAAGCATGGCGCAGCAGACAGGCTGGTTTTGGGGGTCTCCCAGCAGAGTGTGGGGCTGTTTGTGTCCTGCAGAACCAGCTCTGTTTTCTCTCCTGCAACAAACTCCAGTGTCCTTGGGCAGGTTTCTTGAGCCCGTTTGTGTGGGAAGCTCTGAGGGGTCTCGGGCTGCTCAAGGGCTGGTTCAGGGTGTCTCTGGCAGCATGAGGTGTGGATCAGACAGGCACCAGGAATCTCTGGCAACCCGAGGGCAGCTTGGATGGGCTCTGGCCGACAGCTCCATCCCCAGCGCAGGGCTGCCCGGGTGCTCAGGCACTGCTGGCAGCGGTGGCACGGCGACCACGGCGGCGGCCGCGGCGGCGGCAGGTGGCCTGCAGCAGGCTCTGCCGCAGCACCGGGTAGAGGCGGTAGCAGGCGTCGAGCCCGAAGCACAGCGCCTCTGCCCAGCTCTCGGGCGTGCTGCCGCTGCCGGCGCCCTGCACGGCCGATACCTGGTTGAGGGTCGGCAGCAGGGCCACGGTGAGCCGGACCGCGGCCCGCCGCTCCTCGGCCTCCCCCGGCTGCAGCACCCAGGCCGCCGAGGGATCGGGTCCGCGGCACAGGGCGCAGCCCACGGCCAGGTCGTACATGTGCACCCCGGAGTCGGCCAGCGCCAGCGCCCCGGCGCTGATGGCGGCGGCCAGCGCGGAGCCCTCGTCCTGCAGGAGCAGCACGCTGACCAACAGCCGGGTCCGCGGGTACCGCTCGAGCTGCAGCGTGGACTCCAGCGCAGTCCGCAGCGCCACCGCCAAGTCCCGCTCCGCGTCCCGCTCCGCCGTCGAGCCCGGCCGCCGCCGGGCCCCGCGGCTCGCGAACGGCGCCCGCCGGAAGTCGCACTGCAGCCGCCCCATCCTCAGTGCCGCCGCCGCCGCCGCCGCCGTGGGGGGCTCGGGTGCCTCCCTCGGGCCCCACGCGGCGCAGAGAACTTTAGTGCCGCCGCTCAGCTCCACGTAGGCCGAGCCATCGGCCTGGCTCAGCACCGCGGCCCGGGCGAACAGCGGCCGCAGCGCACAGGGGTCCCGCGGGGATTCATCCCCACCTTCCTCCCCACCATCCTCCTCCGCTACAGCCGCCCCGCAGACCGCAGCCCACAGCGCCGGTGCATGCGACTCCTCCGGGCCGCAAAGGCGGCGGTGATCCACCGGCATGATCGGAGGGGGAAAGCGAGCAGGAAGAGGAGGAGTCGGTCCCGCTCCGCCCCCCAAAGCAGACGGGAGCCGGCAGCCCGCGGGCGCATAGCGTTTATTGGGAGGAAACGCGAGCAGCAGCAGGCAAGGGGCGGACAGGGGGTGTTGAGTGGGGCCCGGGGAGCCTCCTCCCTGCTCAGTTCTTCTGCTCGCCCAGCCGAAGCCTGGCAAAGTCCGTGGCGAGCTGCAAGGCCTCCCGCAGGCACCCCACATTCTTGCCCGTGGCCTGTGCAGAGACGTCCTTTCCCCCACCTTTGCCGTCCATCAGGCCCGACACCTCCTGCACCCACTGGCTGGCCTTCAGGCCTTTATTTGCAGTCTCCTGTTCAGGAAAAGAGAAAGAAAACGGAAGGGAGTTAAGCCTTAACCCTGCCAGCAGTGAGGGAAGGGCATCCGTGAGCATGATGTAATAGGGCAAGGCTGTTCCAGCTCCACAGCCCCCAAAAGCTTTGCCATGCCCACAACCACATTAGGCCTGGCTCTTCCCCTTCCCAGATTGCACCTCCACGTCTTCTGCAGCCTAGTAACAAACCCAAAGCACAAGGGCTGCAGCTTTTGCCAAACCCAAAAGAGTTTTTGGCTGTGTACCATTAGACAGTGACAGCTTGGATGCTGTGAATCCTCCACTGAGTAACAGGGAAGGCAGACGCAGCGTCTTGGAGTTACCTGGGGCACTTGACAGAGGCAGGTGATTCTGCCAGCTTCATTATCTACAGTGAAGAGCATGGTGGCAGTCTGGGGGGAGTAAGTCTTGAAGAGCTTCAGAGATTCATTCAGGGCCTGCAGGACAGAATCACAAAATCCCAGCACTGTTTGTGTTGAAGATACCTCAAAGCTCATCCAGTTCCAACCCCCTGCCATGCATAGGGACATCTTCCACTAGACCAGGTTGCTCCAAGCACCGTCCAAGCTGGCCTTGAACACTTCCAGGGATGGGGCAGCCACAGCTTCTCTGGGCAACCTGTGTCAGGGCCTCAGCACCCTCACAGGGAAGAACTTGTGCCTAAGAGCTCATCTCAATCTCCCCTCTGTCAGGTTAAAGCCATTCCCCCTTGTCCTGTCCCTACAGGCCCTTGTCCAAAGCCCCTCTCCAGGCTTCTTGCAGCCCCTTTAGGCACTGGAGCTGCTCTAAGGTCTCCCCTTAAGGAGCCTTCTCTTCTCCGGACTGAACCAGCCCAGCTCTCTCAGCCTGGCTTTACAGCAGAGCTCCTTCAGCCTTTGCAGCATCTCCATGGCCTCTGACTCACAATCCCTGCAGTGCTCCTAACCTGGCTCCAGCCTCTGTGGAGACCTCAGGGCTCTGCACTTGTATTTATCCAGCCAGCAGTATCCTGCAGCATTCCTTTTCTCCAACACAAGAGACCCTCACATCCCTGCTGGGCAGAAGCTGGGGCAAGCTGTCCCTCACTACAGCGAGGAACTGTTTTTATTTTCTCAGCTTCAGTTATCTGGGAGCTGGCAGAACTAGTGCCAAGGCTGGAGGGAATAACACTGTGCCCTGGAAAGAGACTCCCAGAGGAGGGAGTAGTTGCTCTGCAGCGGGTCTGGAGGACTCAGATGCAGTGTGAAGAAGCTGCAAGGGTTTTTCAGCACAGCAGGCACACTGCAGAGCCCAGGGGGGCCCATGCATCCCACTATCCATCCCAGGGAGAGAGAGCACAGATAGGAAGCTGCACCAAGCTTCAGGGGCGGGCCACCAGAGGCAAAGCAGTGCTGCTGTAGCAGTACCATCAATGGGATACACCCTTCTGCTAGGGAGAATGATGCACTGGCACCATGGAGATGGGAATGGCTACAGCAAGCAAGCAGGCTTCTCAAAGCAGGATCAGCTCCAAGAGTCCTGGAGTGGAAGTTTAAATACGGTATGAAAACCAGCAGTCCACCCTCAGGGCACCATCAGCCCATTCATCACAGAGGACAGAAGGAGCAATTTCAGCCCTGGCTGGAAAGATCTGGAGCTCTGCTGCAGCAGGCAATGCCCAGGAGGTGGGAGCACATGTTCAACCTAGGACACCACTCCCACAGCTGATGTCCAACAGCCACATCCAGCAGGACATCTGTGGCTTGGCAGAGCTTCTGCTCAGAGTTCCTCAAGCCCTCCTGTTAGTGTTGTAAGGGCTGATGGATGAACCAAGGCACAGTGCCGTTTCTATTGGGTTCCCTGCCCACTATCAGGTATGGAAGCTCAGGCAGTGGCCAAGAGTCCCCCATGTCCCATCCTCTGTGTAACTTCCCTCTGGTCACTGCTCAGGGCTGGCAGACAGGAAGAGCACCAGCTCTGTAACACAGCACCAACCCCCCACTCCAGGGAGCAGAGACCACCCAACTGCTCCCCAGGCACCAGGAAGGTCATTGAGGAGTGATCAGACCCTCCCCTACCTTTGCTGAGGCTCCATTTTCCATTTCCATGATGACCAATGGTTGGTTAGGGTGACTCTCAATGACTTGCTTGGTCTTCTCCAGCACCTGAGGACAACATTGGTCAGATGCTGGAGCACACACATGGTGTATGCACACAAGAACCACCCAGGTGAAGGTGTAACTTCCCTGAGAGTACAGCAGCTCTCACGGTGCCCAAACACACTACAGCCCAGCCTGGAGCAGCTTCATGCTAGGAGGCAGGGTGTGTGGCCTGCAAGGCAGCAGCAGTGCTGTGTTTGAGCCCTCCTCCAGGAAAATCTGATGGGATCCAGGAGAAAGCCTACCCCCAAGGGCACTGCTAGGGCGAAAATACCCCAGATAACAAGGCTAGCATTGCATTTCAACCCAGGAAACAGGCATGGAGGCAGCCATGCTCTGGGATAAGCTGGAAGGCTGAAATGTGTGAGGAACTTTCCCCCAGCTTGGTTCCCTTCCACACTGGACACAAGTGGAGCTCCTGAAGGAGCCCTCTGCAGCCCTCCTGCACTGTCCTTTATTCCCATCAGGGCTCACTCGTTTCTGGATGTCAGCTTTGCTTGCTCGGTCCAGGTCATCCATAACTTTCTTCAGTGCTTTAACAGCCTCCCTCAGTTCATCTTTCTGCCACTGTGGGATGACAGCAGTGGCCAATGTCTGCAAAACAGGATTCATGGAAAGAGTTAAAGGTATCAGTGACCATGACAGGAGATGCTGCACCACACTCATGAACCTCAAGTGCCTCAAGTGGAAGAGTCCACTGAGTTCCCCTCCTTTCCCAGCCTCAGGCATGAGGTGCTGGCTGCAGCACCTGCAGGACACAGGATGGTGTGGACAGGAGCAGGAAGCTGAACTTGGGAATCACTATTACCACCCAGTGCTGATCATCAAGGTGCCATTCACTCTGGGGAGGCAGACCACAGATACCATCCTCACCTCACTGAGATCCACGATCTCCTTCTGCACATCCTTGCTGGGAGCTGTCTGGACCTTCACCTTGGCCTCCAGGGCTGACAGCAGCTTCCTGAGGCTGTCAACTTTCCTGAGGGCCTAGCAGAAGAGAATCACAGTTAAAGTCAAGCAGGGAAAGGTACCAGGCTGGGCTTTCGCCAACCTCATGAGAAGGGTCAAGGAATGATGCAGCCCTCAGGTGGAGGTCAGTAACTCTTCAGGAAGCAGCAGAGCCAAAGCAGGCAGCTTGTGACCAGAACCAGGGTGTAATGCTGGCAAACAGGGCCCAGGATTCTTCTTTCCCAGAAGGAATGATAAGTTCCTCCATAAAGAGAAAGCCATCTCCCCTATAAACCCTTGCAATGAGTATCCCACCAGGATATTGCACAAATTTGAACAAAAGGAACCTTGGCATATGGTTAATATGTGGGATTTTCCAGAGGATCTCTCCTGCCTCCTCTCACCTTCCGAGCTTCGCCCCCAGTGACTGCAACTATCCTCCGGATGCCTTTAGCAATTGCTTCTTCTGAAACAATCACAAAAGGGCCAGCGTGGCTGGAGTTCTGCAAGTGCCTTTGGAAAGAACCCAGAAAGACTCACAGTAAGAGAGAGTTAGAAGTCTACCTCTCACCTCAGCAGCAATTGGCATCTAAGCAGGAAAACCACTGTGTCAGGAACAGGAAGAAAGCATGGGGACAGGCAGAAACCCCAACCAAGCTGCTAAAAGCAAGTAAGCAAGGCAAAGGTAGCAAAGGCTTTGTTTCTGCACTGTCAAGAGACTGTGCATGTAGGCAGCGACAGCACACAAGCAAAGATTTTTTGTGCCTGCAAAGACTGACTTTAAACATGGAATTCAGAGGCACATCATGATCACCACCACCTCCAGCCCTGCCCTGGGTGTGACCAGCAGACACTCACAGCAGAGCTTGGGCTCCACAGGGATGCCTTTCCAGCCACCCTGCCACCTCCCCTGCCCTCTCCAGATACTCACGTGCCCCCGCAGAACTCTACTGACGTGATGGAGCCTGCAGGGCCAGAGGGGTCGGCCAGCAGCTCCTCCACAGGGATGCCAATTGAGACCACACGGACAGGGTCAGGGTAGGTCTCATCAAAAACTGCCCGCAGTCCTTGGATAGCTTTGGCTGCTGCAAGAGGGCAGTCCTGGGCGTACACTGTCTGCAGAGGACAGGAAAAGGGTGTAGGTAAGAGCCAGTCTTGTCAGTTGTGACTGAGGGCCCAGGAAATCCTGACTTCCTCCAGAAGAGCTTAAAAGGCACCTTCTGTGCCTTACCTGAACTGTTGTTTGTTGAGCTGCAGGGATCCCAAAGTCATTGGAGAGATGCCTCGTTTCCAAAATTCCTGATAGCACTGCCTGCTCAGACTCCCCATGTACATTCGAATGCTTTCTAAGCACAGACTCCTTAGTGGAGCACAGGGTCCTCCAGCATCTGCTCTGGCGCCACACAAAGGAACACTCTCGCCATTGAGGACACATCATGGGGTGGCTGCGTGTACACTAAATGAAGCCACCCCCGCAAAACTACTCCACCAAATTTCCTGTAGCTAAATGCAACACTAGCACAGGCATGGAAATACTCTGACCCTACAGAGGGCTTGCTACCGATTCACATGAAGTTTTCCCACTCAAGATCCTCTGAGGTGATGCCAATCTGTGCACAGTAATGCACTGGCAGCTCAGAAGACTCCTGCTGGGCTGACCTCCCAGTATCCCAGATCACCCAAAAGGTGGACTTTTCCTGAGCATATCCAACCTGGCAGCTGTACCCACCTTTGCCTCCTCAATCATCTGGTTGGCGATCTCTTCAACTTTCTTGATCTCCTGGGTGGACAAGGCTCCCTTGGCTGTGAAGTCAAACCGCAGCCTGTCTGGTGCAACCAGCGACCCTCTCTGGTCAGCCTCCCCCAGCACGGAGCGCAGGGCAAAGTTGAGGATGTGGGTGGCCGTGTGGTTGCTCATTACTGGCCTCCGCCTCGTCTGATGGAGGAAGCCACTGTTAGATGGGATCCTGCACTGTGGAGCCAACATCACCTCTAGCAGCAGAAGTGGAGGTCAATGTCCTGCTCCAAGAGAAACCTAAACTGGCTTGAGACCAGAGGAACTTATCACACTTGCTGCCTTATAGCCTCAGCTAAGGGAGCAGGATGTTCCTCACCAAATTTGTGCGACTCTTCCTTAGCAGCCCCCTTGTTGGGCCTGTCTGGAGACAGGCCAAGGACAGACCAGGTCACAGACACTGATCTCTGCTCCTCTGCAGGGAGAAGCACTGCAAGATGGAAGCCTTCCCTCTTGCTCCAAAGATGCTGCCTCTAGAGGGAAGGGAAATGCATTCTGCAGACTAGGCTCAACCCAGCATGCACCCAGCAGGCTGAGACCATAGCAGCAGTGTCTGGAGTTGGGCAGGCAGTCCAGGCTCTCCACTGTCATCCAAAACACACTGGGGACCATACACATTCTACATCCCAGTCCTTATCCAAAATGTGTTTCTGCTGCTTCTCAGCAAAACCCAGCGGGTGTGGCTCTAAGCCATTTGGGTACAAGGCATTATTTGCCTTGTGGTAGGAGAAAGCCAAGCAGGAGAGGTCTTGAGACAGCCAGACTGAGAGGCCACACTGCTTGCCTGCACCTTGTGCTGCAGGGAGAGCAGGCTGAAACATCAGGCCCCCAGAGCACCACCAGTGAAAAGAAAAGGGACAAAATCCAGGGAAAAAAGAGATGAGCCCATGTGTCACACCATTTCTTAACTCACCTCATCAATAGACAGGTGGACCTGATCTCCTACTTTCAAGTTTCCATATAGAGTTCCTATGTGAAGCACATAACCTCCTCGGACCTGCACGTTCTTTACCGTGAATTCCGTTCTCTGTACAGAGAGAAAGGCACCTTGTAAGCAGAGAGGGAGACCAAAGAGGGATGCACAGTGCAGCCAGAGGTCCAAGCTACAACTGACCAGGTCTCAACTGAGACAAGACTGCTGTGTCCAATAAGAAAAAGCTGAGTTCCCCCCAGTCACAGCACACAGGGCCACAAAGCAGAGAAGTGAATGAAAATAGGGCATGGTTATGGGGCACAGTTATGGGGCACAGTAGAGCTGAAAGAGCTCCCAACCTCAGCTCCCCATCACAGCTGGAAAGCACTGTCCTGCACAGCAGTCCCAGTACCACCACCACAGGCCAGGTTCTGGGAACAGCCTGATGCTGCAGCAGAGAGTGCAGCTCCCCAAGAAGCCAGGGGAACAAATTCCAGCACATCTGTGGCATGCTGGACCCCTGGAAACCTATGCAATGCCTGAGACCTGCCATGGACAGGGCATTGCTGGAGCTTGCCTTGCCCGTTCTCCCCCTGTGCCCAGGCCCCAGGTCAGACCAAGTCTACTGAAGGCTCTCAGGCCCACTCACATCCTCCCTGCTGTTGTCATCCTTGACCATGTAGCCCTCGTCATAGATCTGCCCGCCTTGCTCAGCGTAGAAGCAGGTCTTGTCCAGCACTATCCCACATTCCTGGCCAGTGGATACCTCCTCCACAAACATCTTCTCCCTGCGGATGGCTTTCACTGTGGCCAAAAGGCTCCCGAAATCTGTCACCAGGACAAAAGGCAGCATAAGTAAAGTAGGAAAACCTTGCAGACACTACACAGAAGCAGAATTTCACAGCAGCACCTCCCAGCTATTGCAGGAGCTCATGGCAGCTACCACATTTGCAGGAGAAAGAAATAGGGCAACGGTTAGCTGGATAAGAGGGAATTTCATTCAGTGCTCTCCAAGGCAGGGACTGTCACCTCCTTCCACACTAATGCAGTAAAAGTCAGCAGCACATAACAGACGGGTCTCCTGAATTTTCCACTCAATGGAAGATTTAGCAGGAAAAGTCAGAGCAAGTGACCCTCTAGCGGACCCAGGAGAAACTGCAGTCTCCTGAACACTGGCAAACGAGCAGCTGAGAAACACAAACATCAGGGTGTGAAGACACAAAGCTGCAGGGAACAGGAATCACCTCAAACTGGCAACAACAGATCTGAACAGTACAGCAGCCCTTGAACAGCCTGTCCTCCTTCCCTGCTCGACTAGTAACAAGCAGGCTATTCATCTGCACATGCTTCCACTCCCACCTCCATATCCTGGGAAAAGTGAGCCCAGAGGGGGATCTTGTTGAGGTACATGTCCGGAAAGGTTTGGCAGGAGAGGATGATTCTGGGAAGGGTTTTTTCATACCGTAGGTACCACTGGGATCTGAAGCATAGCTGTATTTTGGCGAGTCGTCAGTCACCTCGAGTCCTCGGGCCCTTAGCTCCTCGATGGCATAGATGTCCAGCATGAGGAGGTCCTCTCCTCCAGCACCCTTGCCCTGCGATTTGAGCTGCAAATGACAAGCATCAAAGTGAGAAAAAATACCTCAGCACTGGCCCATGCACACCACATCTCACTTGTATTTCTGACAGCTCCTTGGTTTAGCACTTTGTAGAATCACAGACTGGTTTGGGTTGGAAGGAAGCTTAAAGCTCATCCAGTACTAATCCTTTGTCGTCGGCAGGGACAACTTCCACCAGACTGGGTTGCTCCAAGCCCCATCCAACCTGGCATTGAGCACTGCCAGGGATGGGGCATCACTTTGCCTTGTGTGCCAGCAGTCGGAGTGTTGCTGTCTTCTGGCTTCACAGCAGGCTATTCTAGTGCTATCAGCATGTAGACAGCCCGAGCTCCACAAGGGCAACGCAAGTACCCAACCAGCTGGCCAATGCCACTCCCTCCTGCTGCAGAAAACATATTAGGAGAGGCACCCAAGCTACAGACCTGCCTAGACACATCTCCTCAGACAGGGAAGTCCCAAAATTACCAGTCCAGAACAGACAGTGGGGAGGTGCTCTGAGCACTTTTGCTGTCTCTGTCTGAATGCTGAGCTTGAGGCCCTGGGCCTCACAGTGAGTAAAATCTGGCCTCAGCCACACAGAAAAGACATGTCCCACAACAATTATGGTGCTGTGCCCTGCTCTTTCCTCCAGGGCACTGGGACAGACAAGGTATGAGCAGAGCTGGTAAGAAAGGAGCAGACTCATTATTTCAGACTATAAAGAAGAATATCCTCCCTGCTCACCCAGAGACCACTTCCCCCTGGAGTTGCCATCTACCTGTGCATTTTTCCGCTCTTCTTCAAAGCCCTCCATGTCCACAACAAGGCCCTTCTCCTCTGCAATTAACCCAGTGAGATCCGCGGGAAAGCCGTAGGTGTCATACAGCAGCCAGGCAGTATCACCTTCAGAGAAAAAGCAGAGCGGTCAGCACTTCTGTTCCACAAGACACTGCTCCTTTCCCTGGTTATGCACCATGGTAGGACAGCAGAAACCTCTGGTGAACATCTAAAAGGCTCTTCTCTGACAGCACAGAGACCACACTATCATGTTGTGTGTCTGGGAAGCTGAGAAACCTGAGCAAGTGAACACAGGCCAGAAGAGAGATGGGGGGCCCAGCTCTGAGAGAATGGTCTTTTGACTCCAACTATGCTCCCCTACACCTTCCACCATCTCTCAGTTCCCAACCAAACTGAGCCTGAACTTTGTCACACATAATAAATGCTTTTTGGTGCATCCAGACATAAGCCACAGCCTTACCAGGGATGATTTTACTGTCTCCCAGGCTCTGGATCTTCCTGTCCAGGATACGACGCCCTCTGCTGAGTGTTTTCAGGAACTGATCCTCTTCTTCATTGATAATATCCTTCACCATATCCGGGTCTTTCTTCAGCTCAGGAAAGGCATCTCCCTGCAGACACAAGAGCATTAATCCTTCAGCATGGAGATCTGCATGTCTCAGCAAAGGAAGTCTTCAGGACAAACAGTGGAGTGGGGGAAGGGCTTACCAGTGACTGCACCACCACATCAACCAGAGTAGCAAAGAAACCCTTGGGGGCATTGAGCTTCTCATGGGAGTAGCGCACAGCCCGTCGGAGAATCCGCCTCAGCACGTACCTAGGAGACAGCAGAGTCCCTCATGCGCATGTTACACCTCTGAGTTGCTCTAGAAGATCCACCAGCATCCACTTATCAGCACCCCTTCCCAGGACAAAAAGCACAGGATTCCCTTACCACATTTTCTCTCAAGCAGCTGCTCACAGCAGCAGCAAGCCAGAGGTGAGGTGCCAGGTTCCAGCTCCATCACCCAAACTGTGTGCTTAAGAGTCAGTTCTGTGAGTTCAGCAGCAACACAGCACAGCCCCCTGGCCCAAATTTGATTGGTTTTTTTTTGGCAGCAGCACTGCACCAAACAGGGTTTTGTGCCTGTCTGTGGAGTGATTCTGGGTCTGACACAGCAGGACTGGGACACATGAGAACCCTCAGACCAGTGTGTCTTGCCCTTTTGAGCAGACCTTACTACAGGGACTGAAGCATCAGATATACTGAGCACACACTCTGCCATCCACTGCTTCAGTGATGAATTCAAAGACACCCCAGAGATCCCAGTGTCCTTGGGGAAGCCATGCTGAACAGAATGGGAGTGGTAGTATTGCAGCAGCTCCTTTCTTACCCTCTGCCAGTGTTGTCAGGTCTGCCCCCATCAGAAAGGGCTAGCGTGACGGTCCGTGCATGGTCAGCCAGCACACGGTAGGCCATGTCTATTCCGTCAGCATCTTCAGCACCAACTTGCCCCATGTAGGGCCTGGCACCTGTGCCCTGTGCAGAGAAGAGAAGGTGGTGGGCAAAGGGCACATTTCAGGATGGTGGAGACCAGCAACATGGCCGAGCAGAGAAGTGCCTCACGAGCCACCCACCATTCCACTGCCTGGGGCCTCACAGGAGGCATGCTCCCCTTGGAAAGTGAAGTGAGAGCTGTGAGACTCTGCATGGTGTCACAGCCTGCACTTCCAGGGTCTGCAACATCAGAGGGAATCAAAGCCAATTTATCTCAACATAAGAGTCCAGAACACAAGAGAGAGGGAGAGGAACAGAGTGCAGGGAAATCATCTGTTGTGCACACTGGCTTGAAGATCAGAGTCCTGGCATAACCTGCCTAGCCAAGGAACTTGGCCCTGCAAGTTGTGTTTTAAGGCAAACTATCATGGTTTATGGGAGAAACCTTTCTAGAGGGATTTATTATAGATCAACATGTTCCAGGTAGGTAACGGAAGGACAAACTCTGATTCTGGGTTAGCAGCATCACATGCTCTTCCACACGGCACAAAGATGGCACTTGGCCATACGGGACTGCAGAGCATCTCCTTGGGAGAGGACCTGCACACCAGAACAGTTCACAGAAACACTTGGGCAAGCTGCATTGCCCATTGTCCTGTATTTTCCCCAGCAAATATGTCCCAAGGCAACAATTACTGTGCCAGCCTGCATTCCTATCCTTAGGAAAGTACAAGCCCCTGGGGCTCCCAGCAGCCAGCGAAGCAGAGACGTGCAGACGTAATCGCTCTGCCCAACCACCCCACACATTTTCCCAGTGATTGAGGGAATGGAGGCAGCTGTGTCAGGCCCAGACCAAAACCCCTCCAGTTCATACCTTTTGGATGGCTTCAAAGTAAGGAAGGAAAAGGTCAGTGTCATAGTTGGACATCTTGTTTTGCAGCACAGAGACCAGCCTCTCCAGGCCCATCCCAGTATCAATACTCTTCTTAGGAAGAGGTTTCAGTGCCCCATCAGTTTCCCTGCCCAGCCACAGAAAGAAAGATGAGCTGTGATGGATGGAGGCTCTGCAGAGGAAACTCCATCTCCATGGATTCCCAGGAGGCAATCCTCACCTCCATGAGATTTTGTGCCATCAAGTTTATGATGTGAGCCCATGCACAAGCCACAAGAAGGACAACTTCGATAAAATACAGTTAACAAAAGACCCTCAGTGACAATCTAGACCCTGAGTGGGATGGCACTTATCCCCTACTGAACTCTTGGCAGTTAAGAAAGAAAATATTTCCAGTCTGTTCCCAAAGCCAGTGTGACCAGCCTCTTTTATACAGGATAGTCAGGGCACAGAGCATCACAAAGTGCACAGGTCCTGGACAAAAGGGAATGGCAAGCAAGCCAGGGGAAGGTAAAAGAATACAGAATCTGAGCTGGAGCAGCCTGGGGAGGGAAGCAGGTTTGGCTCACCTATTGAACTGTATGAACACCAGGTTCCAGATCTCCAGGACATTGGGATCATCCTGATTGACCAGGTGTGAAGCGTCTCTATCCCCAATCCGGTCATAGTGGATCTCACTGCAAGGGCCACAGGGCCCAGTGTCTCCCATTTCCCAAAAGTTATCCTTCATATTCCCAGGCAGAATCCTGCCCTCAGCCAGCCTGTAGCAAGAAACTCCTATTGAAAAGCAGATACTAACAGCAAGAAACTCCTATTGAAAAGCAGATACTAACAGCAAGACAAGGATTTCCCAAACTAAGAGCTATACGAGAGAAACCTCAGCTCACTAACTCCCTGGATGAGCAGATGAACTGTCAGGAGTCTTGAGAGAGGCTAGTCTAAGAGGACTAATTTCTCACGACTCCTGCTGAGGAGGATCAAGTCAGTATTGGCATCTGACACTTGTCCCAGCTGTAGGGAGAGCTCCTGGGTTGTCAGGATGGAACAGCTGCCTTAGGAAGAGAGTAAAGAAAGGGGTCAGACTCTTCAATTTTGAGTGTACAAGGCTGGGTAGGAGACTATGACTCAGATTCAGAAAAACAGGATCAGACATACTCTGAAGGAGCAGGGCCCCAGACAGAAACTAAGGGGAATAGATGGCTAGCCTTCCAACATAGTTAATCCAATGACTGGATGCTGGTAGGGGAGGAGGTGAATGGACTGCACAGCGGTCAGGCATGCCTGCTCTTGTAAAAACAGCATCTTCTCAAGTGTCAGAGGCAGCACAGTGTGCTGTGATCTGACCCAGTGGTCACTTCTTATGCTCTTAAGCTTACAGAAGAGATTTTGAAATAAAAGCTCTTGGTATCTTCTAGCTAATATCAGTACTTCCCTTTTGTTTTGCAGCACCACCACTCTGCAAACATTTTCGATGCTTTGATTTTGTTAGAACTTCCTGTTACATGTGCTCTGCTACAGAATACATACTATCTTTCTTTGAATGGCATTGCTTATCAAGGCACACACCTTCCTCAGGCCTTACCCCAAATCCAACCAGATCTGTTTGCACTCCAGGTCTGGCTGCAGTCCTGCAGCCTCATTTCCACCAAAGTAAGTAACATAGAGTCTTTCAACAGGGATGCCAAACTCCTTCGTGAGAAGGTCCAGTGCCAGTTTACAAGCAAGTTCCTGCAGAAGGAAAGATGAGGTCAGCAAGTGAATGCAAGAAGAGTTTCTCTTCAGCATGAAGAGTTTCTCTTCGGCATGAAGAGTACTGGCTACTGTAGGTATCAGCAGCTGAACAGCCAGAAACTTTCAGACTTCTGATGTAAGAAGGAAGCAAATTAGTACATGGAGTGAAGAGGTCATGAGAAACATCTCATGTGGTTTTCTAGATGCAGACAAGTTAACTCTCAGCACGTTCACTGCCCCCTCAAAAAGCCTTTTAATTCTGCTCTTATTCTGTATTCTCAACACTGTCTTTCTGAATTTGAACACTGTATTATCAAGGTCCTTGGGAAAGGACACCATTATTTTATGATCATTTCTGTGTGACGGTCCATCATTGTCACTCAGCACGTGTAAGTCCCCACAACTCCAGGACAGCCACTAAAAACTCTGCCTGAAGACTCCAAACCAGCAGAGTTAATTGTCCTGCGTTCAGCAGTAACAGGTATGTTTCTCCTTCCCAGTAGCTGGTGCAGTGCTGTGTCTGGGCTTTAGTCTGAGAGCAATACTGGTAACACACCCATGTTTTAGTTGTTGCTCAGTAGCACTTACCCTGATCAAGAACTTTCTAGTCTCATGCCCTGCCAGTGAGGAGGGGCACGGGAAGCCAGGAGGAAGCAGAGAGGACACCTAGCCCAGACTAGCCAAAGGGGCTAGCACATCCATACCACAGCACGTCATGCCCAGTATATAAACTGCAGGGAGCCACCCAGAAGGCCAGATCGTTGCTCAGGTTGGGCTGGGTATTGGTCGGTGGGTGGTGAGCAATTGCATTGTGTGTCACTTAGGTTTCTTGGGATTCTCCCTTTCCCTTTAAGTCTTATATTCTCTCCCCTTGTAATTTCCCTTATCATTAGTAGTATTATATTATACTTTAGTTATTAAACTGATGTTATCTAAACCAGTGGGGTTTAAATTCTTTGTATCCTGAAGGGGGTCTACAGGGATGCTGGTGAGGGACTCTTCATTAGGGACTGCAGTGATAGGACAAGGGGTAACGGGTTGAAACTTAAACAGCAGAGGTTTAGATTGGATATAAGGAAGAAATTCTTTACTGTTAGAGTGGTGAGGTACTGGAATGGGTTGCCCAGGGAGGTTGTGCATGCTCCATCCCTGGCAGTGTTCAAGGCCAGGCTGGATGAAGCCTTGCATGATATGGTTTAGTGTGAGGTGTCCCTGCCTATGGCAGGGGGTTGGAACTAGACGATCTTAAGGTCCTTTCCAACCCTAACTATGATTCTGTTCTCCTCCCCATCCCAACCAGGGGGTGAGCGAGCAGCTGCTGATGCTGAAAATCATCAGCTGGGTCTAAGCCACAATATTAATATAATCAGCTTTGTAAGACCAAAGTAATAAACCTCAAAACATTCTGCAGGTTCAGGAGAACTTCCAAGTTCATTAATTCCAAAGGAGCCACATGCACCTTAGGAACTACTCTGTGCCAAGATATTCTCTTTCTTCTTGGCAACTGCTGAGTTCAGAGATGGGTAACTTCATTAAAGAGATTCAGAGTTGCACCTAGCCTGTTTTACCTTGAAATAATCCCCAAAGGACCAGGACCCCAGCATCTCAAAGAAGGTGTGGTGGTAGACATCTTTCCCAACGTCATCCAGGTCATTGTGCTTGCCCCCTGCTCGGATGCACTTCTGAGTGTTAGTGGCTCTTTTCAGTTTAGCAAGTGGGTGTGAGGGGTCAATAGTGTTGAGGAAAATGGGTTTGAACTGAAAGGAAAGAAAAAAGGGCAATCAAGAAAACCACCAAGAGCCTGTTTTCAAATGCTGCAAGCAACAGCAAGGCAGAAAGTGTTATCTATGTCATGTTACCACTAGCCTGGATACACCCAAGGCAGCTTTCAGAAACAAGCCTGCTGTCTCCTGCCTGTGAGGAGACTGCAGCACTGCCTAGAGCTTAGCATTCCTATATACACACATGTTCCTGGAGCCCACCAAACCCCAGGATCTCCAACAGGAATGAAAGTAGACAGATTCCCAATGACAAAGAGAAAAGAAAGTAATTTTTTTCAGCAGCCCAGCCTCAGCCACTCTTTAAAACTGCTGTCAGCCATTTGTGCCAGGACTAGCTATGGTACAAACGGTCAAATAAGGGAGACTGACAGTGCTCCCATTATTGCAAAGTCATCCCAGCAGACACAGGAACCTCTTCCAACACTCTTGCCAGTTTTACAAGAGCACAATGGGCTACATCAGACACACCAACCACCTCTGTGTGACCAGAAGGAAGACAGAGAAAACAATAGTCTCCCACATAAAACAGCTTCGTGGGTGTCAACTGATATAGGATGCGTCCATAAGGACCACAGTACCAGAGTGGAAATCCTACCTGGTTCATACCAGCATTGGCAAAAAGCAGTGTGGGGTCATCCAGGGGGATTGTAGAAGACGAGTGCACATAGACATGCTTATTTTCCTTGAAGAAGTCAAGAAACTGTTGCCGGATCTGGCTTGCTGTTAATGTAGTCTCCATACTGAAGCTGCAAGTTACAGGTGTCCAAAGCAAGCAGAAGGGAAAGTATCAAGGCCTTGGTGCAGTCTGAAGGAACAACAAATAAGGTTCTTACATGTTGTCAGCTCAAGAGGCAACATCAGGATCACTGCCTCCATCTCCTCAAAGGGTCTCTCCACACTGGTTAAGCACTGTCGCTGACTCCTCAGTTCAGCCATCAGCCTGCCCCAGATAGTGCTGCCCAATTGCAAACTTCCTCTCCCCCAACCTCCCTGATTTCTAGAGCTTTACATCAAGTTACTTGTTCTTTGAAAACATGTGGGTTAAAAATACCAGTTTCACCTGAATACTAAACTCAGAAAGAGGTTGTGTTTGCTCTGCTGAAGACATGGCAGGGGATTGCCAAGTCCTAAAACCATTCAAGGTGATTAAATCACAGGATTATGGAAGAGCTGAATTTGGAAATGATCACGTCATCCACCCCTCCTGCTCAAAGCAGAGGTGCCTGGGTGCTTTCCCAGAGAGGAACCACACTGCCGCACACACATCAGAGACAGGTGACACCTCCTGTACAGCCCAGAGTGTAAACGAAGCTGTACCCTGCCGATGGAGTGCAATGCGATCACCTGAAGGGCCAAACTCCCCCCACCCTGCTCTGGTGCAGGGACATCAATTCCTCATTGTACCAAGGCCAGCGAGGCGCTGCATGAAGTAAGGAAGGCAGGACTCGAGGAGCGAAGGAATGAATCGGCGCAGCAGGGCCTCAGAACAGACTCAGTGCCTCGAGAAGCAGCGCGGGCCCGGCAGCCCTGCGAGAAGCCAACCAGAGCCGGCAGGGGTGCATCCCCCGGCGGCCCCGGCTGAGGCGAAGAGACCTGGCACTGACAGCGGCGCCACACCCGTCCTCTCTCGCTGCCGCTGTCCGCCGCGGCCCCCCCACCGCCCGCCCTGCCTGCCTGCCTGCCTGCCTGCCTGCCTGCCTGCCTGCTTGCTTGCCTGCCTGCCCTCCTGCCCGGGGCTTCCGCTTCACGTCCCTCCGCCCTCGCCCCCCTCAGGCCGTACCTCCGCCGCTGCCGCAGCCCCCAGATCCGCACCTCCGCAGCGTCCGCTCCGCCCCGCCCCTTGAGCTCATCGCCGTGCGCCAGCTCCCAATTGGCTGAGCCTCCGTCGCTCCGGGTAAAGCCCCGCCCCCTCCCCTCTGCCGCGTGGGGATGGGCTTCCCGCTGGCTGATGCAATGGGGGCACGACGCAGCGGGCGCGTGACGCGGCGGGGGTGAAGCCGCGTTGGGAGTTTCCATGTTGGGGGTGCGAGCCCTGCTGCGGGCTGGGGGAGGGGCATGGAGGCATGGAGGCATGGAGGCATGGAGTCATGGAGGCATGGAGGCATGGAGGCATGGAGGCATGGAGTCATGGAGGCATGGAGGCATGGAGTCATGGAGGCATGGAGGCATGGAAGCTGGAAGAGACCTTCAGGAACAAATCCAACCATACCTCAGCACTGCCAAGGCCACTACTGAACCATGGCACTGAGGGCCTCATCTACACAGTCTGTGAACACTTCCAGGGATGGTGACTCCACCGCTGCCCTGGGCAGCCTGTTCCAATGCCTGAGCACCCTTTGGGGAAGAAATTGTCCCTAATCCTCAGTCTAAACTTTCCCTGGTGCAGCTTGAGGCTCTTTACTCTTGTCCTATGCCTTGTCCCTGTGGAGCAGAGACCAGCCACCTCCTGGCTCCATCCTCCTGCCAGGCAGTTGTAGAGAGGGATAAGGGCCACCCTGAGCCTTCTCCAGACTAACACACACACACACACACGCACACACACACACACTTCCCTCCCCCCCCGCACCCCAGTGCTATTCCCCATCACACTTGTGCTCCAGCTCCCTCACTTCTGGCATGGGGACAGCAGTGGGCTGCAAAAGCAGCTAAGGAGGGGATGTGGAGGGCAGGGAGCTGGCTGGGGGTGGTAGTCAAGGTCGCTGCTGCACTGGTGACCAGAGCCCTGTGGGCTTCCCTGCTGGGGGACGTAATGGCTACAAGGCCTCTGCATGGGTCTGAGAGGACAAGGTCTTGGCTAAGAGGTGCAGGGGGGTGGGTGTCACTCATTAGGAACATGCTCTAGTCATACATTTGGGGAGTTGATGGGGTAGGGACATGCAATCCAAGGGCTTGTAAACAGGGGAGGTGCCATGTTGACAATTCACTGTGTGGACTGAATCAAGCATTGAGAAGGATTCGGAGAAAACTCCAGGAACAAACTCACCAACAGAGTTTCAAGCTGACAAGCAGGAATTCTTTACTGCGGTGCTGGGAGACACAGGGGATAGCTCCTCCTAATGTGTATCACTGTATTGCTACATAGGCAATCCTTACGTAGTCACTGGGCACACATACATATTCATGAGGTTACATATGAATGACATCATTTTCCAGAAAGTTTCCTACATGCGTACAAAAATGTGATGGTGGCCTCTGAGGGTCATTTACTTCTTCCAAGGATCTTCATCACTTCTGGCAGTCTTTGAAGCACCAGCTTAAATAACATTACGGACATAGCAATCATCCTGTCCTTCTACTATCAGTTAGTTTAACTGCTCCCACCCTGGACATCTATTAGTCCCAGATACTCCCTATCCTCAGGTCCTGTTTCTCTATTCTGCTTTTCTTACATTTTTTGTACTAAGGTCCTAAGGACCTATAACTATGTAAAGTACCTTCAAGCACCTCGGTTATTTTCCATTACAAAGCTATCAAACTTAACGTTACTTAGAACTGATTACATTTTGTGCTTTCCTGCCTCCTTGTCTCAAAAGGGAGCTCAGGAAGACAGTGGGGCCCCTGCATGTTTGTGAGGTCTGGTTCAACTGCTGGGCAACCTGATCTGAAGTCATTGGTGACCCTGCTCCTCCTGACAGGTCTTGGAGCAGAGTCCTCTCTAACCTGAGTGGTCCCCAAGTGCCTCTGCAGTGTTGGGATCTGGTGGCTTGGTGTTCTCTCTTTCCTAAAGCATCCCTTCTGGCCAAGCAGTGGTTTTTGACCCATGAGTATGTCTGTGCTGCTGTCCTTTGCCTTTGTTGCCATCAGTTAGCCCTTTCCAAAGGTTACTTGCTGCTTGCCTTCCCAGCTCGATGCTGGCCTGCAGCCCTCTTCACTTTACTTTGGTCTCTGTACCAACAAGCCTGGAAGGAAAAGTGGAAACTCCAGTCCTGTTGGCTCCTAATGGGAATGTAGCTCTGGATGCTGCTTGCAGATAGCAGCAGGAGCGGGCAGGTCTGTGCAGTGCAGTTGCTTGTGCAGTTGATTCCAGCTTCAGCAATGCCTGCTACAGTGGGTTTGTGTCTAACACCATCCAGATCCACACCCAGCATGCTTACCTCTCATGGGATCTGCCCACCAAGAGGAAAGGAAACATCACTGTTGCTTGCCCTCCATGCTCTGTGTCCCCTGAAAACACATCTTCCAAGTGAGAGCCCCTTCACCATTGCCCAGCTGCTGGCATGGGTATTTCTTTGGTGACTGCCTGACCTGGAACCACTCAGATACTTGGGAAATAGTCAGCTCTGTCCCCTCCACCAGGCTGAGTGAGGCTGGGCAACCAATGTGTCCCTTTGGGCACATCCAGGTGTGACAGTCCCCTCCCCACTTACTTCTTCTTTCCTGCCCCCCCCCCCCCCGCCCCTTAACCTCAGGTTTCAGCTGAGGCTTTTCACATAGTAGTTCTGAGTTTCTTTTTGACACCTTACCTCTGCCTCCTGAAAATCCATGCCCCCAAACACGTCTGTGCCACAGGAACCTCGGCTTTGCAGGCACCTCGTAGGCTTAGGAGCATCCAGCATTGTCTTCCAGGAAGGAGAAGGGTAATGGCTGTGTGTTTGGAGCCCCAGCAGCGGCTGGTCAGGGCTGTAGGGAGCTGAGGATCTTCTCTCCCTGAAAGCATTGACACCAATTGAGCTTCCAGGGTCAGAAATGCTCTTCCTGTGCTTCCTAGGCTGGGTTTTGGATTAGCATCCCTGGCTTCAACCATCCCCAACTCACCCCTCAGACTGGAAGATCACCAGCCACAGCGATGTGGAACTGTTTTTTTGGTGGTGTTTCCAAGTGCTTTTCCAAGCTTTTGTTAGAGGTGACAATTCTGGTATTGTTATGGTGCCTGTGGGAGCTGGGGCTTTACCGGGGGAGGACTGGGTGACTGATGCCGGAGACATCCAGCCCTGTGTGCGGGGTTTCCCTCGCACCCTGGCTGTGCCTGGGGCAGGCCAGGGGCCAGGGCTGGTGCTGGCATCGTCCCTGTCCCCATGGGCGCCCGGAGCCACACCCTGGGCTGTGCCCGGCTCCTCTCCCAGTCGGGCCGTGTGTGTCACCGCAGGGATGGCGGCGCTGGCTCGCAGCGTGCTGGTGACAGGCTCCAACCGCGGCATCGGGCTGGAGCTGGTGAGGCAGCTCGCCGCCAGCCCCCGGCCCCCGCAGCACATCTTCGCCACATGCCGTGACCCCGGCGGGCCGCGAGGGAAGGTCAGTGGAGGTGTGGGACATGGGGATGGTCCCGAATGGGGCAGGCGGTGGGAATGTGCGATCCCTGCAGCCCTGCCAGCTCGCTGCCCCGGCTGGGTTAGTCTGGCAGTGGGGACAAGGCTGCTCTGGTGGGGTCTCATAACCCCCAATCCCTGACCTAGCTGGGTGGGATGAGGCTGGAAGAGCAGACATGGTGCCCATGTCCTCCTGGCCATGCTCATGGCCAGCCAACCCCTTCTCCATACTGGGATCACCCAGGACAGGGGCAGTGCCTGAGCCCAGCAATACACTTCCCCTCCTGCCCACAGGGATGCCCTGACCCCTGGGAATAGCTCCACACACTTTTTTGACAAAAGCAAAGCCACCATGGCCCAGCTCTAGCTGGGGTGAGCAGGCAGCTGGGGTGGGAGCAGAGACATGCTGCTGGTCACTTCTAACCTCCTCTCATGCTCCATCACTTTGTTTCCAGGCTCTGCAAGAATTAGCTGCCCAGCACCCCAGCATCAAACTGGTCCAGCTAGGTATGGAGCAATCCCTCTCCTTGTACCTAACATTGCTTCTAGCCCCCTGCTTGCTTCAGGGATGGGTCTGGGGACACCTTTGCCTTAACACAGACAGACAGGCAGCTCCAGCCCTGCTGATGGGGAGGGGCCTGTGCACATCTGGGCAGGCTTCCCCCTTCAAACAGAGCTGTCCTCTGGCTGGAAGCGGTCAAACCGGCTTTAATACAGGCAGAGGTGGGTCTGGACACCTTGGCTGAGCAAGATTCATGGGAAAGGTATGACCTGTGTTCCCAAAGATGCTAAATACAGTGACTGGGTTTTGGGTTGGGACATGTAGGTTTGACAAGTGAATCAAGGCAGGGCACACTGGATGGTTCCTGAACAGTAGGGTTGGTTTGGGGTCTTCTTGGAAATGGCCATGGTTGGTATGCCATTCCTGGCAAGTAAAAATGGGAGAAAAGAAATAGACTGAAGGATGCATATGGGGAATTTGGTCCTGCCATGGTGCCAGTATCCCAGGTTGATGCTCAGACCCAGAAACATGCTCCAGTTTGGAGCCTGGGCTGGGGAGATCATCTTTCATCCTTTCGTTGTTCCCATGGACACAGGCCAGATTCAGTGGCCTTTGTCAGCAGCACTGGAGAGCAAATGGACGTGGACAGCATAGGGAACTGGGAGCAGAAAAAGGAAGGCAGCCAGGACAGCATTTGGTGTTGCCAAAGTTGGGGTATTTGCAGGCAGGAAGCTCCCAGGGTGCTGGGCAGGGATGGGGGCTTGGGCACTGGGGTGAAACATGGGGAGATAAAGAGCACCAGGGTGAGGAACGTGTTTTCCTGCAGATGTGTCTTGAGTAGGCAGACAGCACTGTCTGAGAGAGCAGTAGCTGCTCACAGCCCCTTTTATTATTAAATGGATTGTTAAAGTATGATACCTTCTCTGTGTTAAAAAATATCATCTTGAATATTACCTGTGATGGGAAGAGCACGTTTACTTTGCTCACCAAAGCATGGCCAGCATAAAAGGGACATCTCAAGGGGCTGACCACTAAATAAACCTTCACTAAAACACCAGATTACCCATCAAGTCCCCAAATAAGCTAAAAACCTATGAAAAAATATCCAACAGCAACAAGTATTTAAAAAGCTGCTTCAGGCTGTCTTTATCCTGAGGAAAAGTTGACTTCAAAGCAGTAACAGGAATGCACTTTTCAGAAAGGAAAGTTAAAAATTGAATCCGAGACACCAATGACCTGTCACTTCCTTTTGTTCTCTCTTCCTTTCTCACCCTTATCCTCATATTTCTTTTGAGGAGACAAAAGTTTGTTCCTTCAGCAAATTTGGCTACCCTATCACTAGAAGCATGCTCGTCCCACATTACTGGCCCCTTGAAGCAGTGACTCAGCTAGTTCAAACAGCAGTTAATCATTCACCAAGGCAACTGAAAGATCCCCCATGCATGGTGGAGTGATGGAGCCTTGAACTCAGATCATTATCCAAAGTCATTAATAAAACCCCTACTATATATCCTGCACCTGGCCATGCGCATCCTCTCAAATCCCAGTGCTCCATCCCCTCACATACAGCAGCCCCACAGGAGATTATCTCATCAAAATCCCCCCAGATGTTTTCCTGACACTGCTGTGGGGGTTCTTGTCGAACAATGCAAGGTGGTAGCAAGTCCCAAGATACTCAAATATTTGCTTACACCATAAGGACACCAGCCTAGGTCAGAATTATAAGATCATAGAATCAACCAGGCTGGAAAAGACCTTTAAGATCATCAAATTCAAACAGCACTGCCAAGGCCACCACTGAACCATGGCACTGAGGGCCTCATCTACACAGTCTGTGAACACTTCCAGGGATGGTGACTCCATCACTGCCCTGGGCAGCCTGTTCCAATGCCTGAGCACCCTTTGGGGAAGAAACTGTTCCTGATCTCCAGTCTAAACCACCCCTGGTGCAGCTTGAGGCTCTTTCCTCTTGTCCTATCCCTTGTTCCTTGGGAGCAGAGACCAGCCACCTCCTGGCTCCATCCTCCTGTCAGGCAGTTGTAGTGTGATAAGGTCTCCCTTGAGCCTTCTCTTCTCCAGACTAAACCCCCCAGTTCCCTCAGCTGTTCCCACCACACTTGTGCTCCAGGCCCTTCACCAGCTCCGCTGCCCTTCTCTGGACCTGCTTCAGCACCTCAATGTCTGCCAGGAAAAATAGATCAATCTGTTGCTCGTCAGTGTAACAAAACACTCCAAGAGGGGTGTATTCAGCCTTACAAACCTTTGCTAATTCAGTCTTGTGGAAGCAGAAGAGCAGCAATGTAGTTCAGGGGCAAATCTGCTACCAAAAAAAAAAACCAACCCATCTTTGTGATTGCCTCTCCAACACAGCAAGCCCATCAGATTAGCACCTTCAAAACATCTGTGTGTAAAATGTGCACGGGAGCAAAAACACACTCCAGTATGCCCATACACATGGTTCTAAAGGGCTTGGTGGTGTAGTAGGGTTATTGAAAGGCAATATATAAAGTTTAATGTTGGTCAAACCAGTCCATTTCAGATCCTGAAGGTGTTTAGATGACTCCTTTTAAATCAACAATGGCCACTTCAGTGGGGTGAGCACCTGGGAGGGAATGTACTTACTAGAAAGTAAACCCAAAAGCTGACCCAAAAACTGAAAAAAATAAGAATCCCAGCCTGGTCTGCATTGGAAAGGACCTCAAAGCTCACCCAGTTCCAACCCCTGCCACAGGCAGGGACACCTTCCACTAGACCAGGTTGCTCCAAGCCCCATCCAGCCTGGCCTTGAACACTGTCAGGGATGGAGCAGCCACAGCTTCTCTGGGCAACCTGTGCCAGGGCCTCAGCACCCTCACAGGGAAGAACTTCTGCCTAAGAGCTCATCTCAATCTCCCCTCTGTCAGGTTAAAGCCATTCCCCCTTGTCCTGTCCCTACAGGCCCTTGTCCAAAGCCCCTCTCCAGCTTTCTTGCAACCCCTTTAGGCACTGGAAGCTGAACCACTGGAGCTCTTCTCCACTTTGCTTTCTGCCCCAGCAGACACTGTGAACTTGCCCAGCATCCGTGGAGCCGTGTGGGCTGTGGGGTCTTATCTGAAGGACCAGGGCTTGAACCTGCTCATCAACAATGCGGGTGTCAGCTCGCATGCCACGCTGCACTCCCTGAATTCCCAGGAGATGCTCTCTGTGTTTGCCACCAATGCCATTGGGCCACTCCAGGTTGCAAAGGTACCTTTTGGGTTTCTCCTGCTTGGGGAGATGTTCTTCATGGCAAAGGTGGCCTCAGCTGGTGGGTTCTGGCTCTCTCAAATGAGTAGAACTGATGGGGCAAGACCAGGACTGTGGGTCTCATCTACCCACCTGGAGGAGCAGGGAGGCAGCTCAGCCTATCCCCTGCATCTCCAATGCTCTGCTTCTCCCTGTCTGGAGCTCCTGCCTGCTCTTTCCTTGGGGAAGGGAAACGCTTGAGCCTGCACCCTCCTTGGGGCATCCTCCCCTTCCCTTGCACCTCTGCTGGGGGTTTCTTTCCTGTAGTCTGCAACAGAGATCTCCAGGGTGTTCCTCAAGCTCGAGGCTTGTCCCATGTTAACATAGCATCCGTGTCTTTGGCAAGGAATTTCTGCCGCTTCTGGAGAAGGCAGCAAACGGCTCGGGGCAGGAGGGGCTGAGCTGCAGCAGGGCTGCCATCATCAACATCTCTACCAAGCTGGGCTCCATCGGGCTGTGCCTTGGTGTGCACCAGGACCCCATGTACCCATACCGTGCCAGTAAGGTGAGGAGCTGGGGACGGTGCTGGGGATGCTCTGCATGCCCAGGGCACATGGAGGGGTCACACACCTGGTTCTCCAAATGTCAGCTTGGAGACCGAGACAGCAGGACCCAGGACTGAGCCTTTCAAGGGGGTTGTGCCAATGCTGTACCCCAGGGCCAGGTCCCATTTCCCACCTTGTGGCTGGGAAAAGTCTCCCTTCCAGCCCACCCATATCCCAGGTCATGCTGGCGTGGCACTGCCTCTTCCAGGCTGCCCAGAACATGGTGACAAGGTGCTTGGCTGCAGAGCTCCAGGACAAGGGGATCTTGTGCACAGCCATCCATCCTGGCTGGGTGAAGACTGACATGGGAACGGAGAAGGTACCGGGCTGTGCAGGGGAGGGTCAACAAGATCCCCAGTGTGCCTCCAACTCTCAAACACTTTGGGATGTTGTGTGATGCTGTGAGCTGCCGGGACCATCTCCTGGTGCAGACAGGCAGCAAGATACAGTGTGCCAAGTGGATAACTAGCCCTGTTCCCCCAACCCAGCACAAAGAGCAGGGGGATGGCAGTAAAGAAAATACCCCCATGAGCACTATGGGTGCTGGTCCCGTCTCATAGAATCATAGAATGGTTTGGGTTGGAAAGGACCTTAAAGCAAATCCAGTTCCAAGCCCCTGCCACAGGCAGGGACACCTTCCACTAGAGCAGTTAAAACAAAGCCAAACCAAACACACACTGCAGCATCCTTCATGCCCCGCTTGTCAGTGGTGGGCTGAGCCACAGTGTTTAAGAGATGATGGTGACACTACTGGAGATCCGAGGACACCTTTAGTTTTCCAGCTCACCACAAAGCCTCCCTAGCTCTAAGAATACCCAAAACCACATCTCCTTCAGAGCACTGCCTGTCTGAAGCATCACTGGGCTGTGAGTACACAAGGTCCTTGTGCAGCTGAGAATGCACACGAGGATTTATCCTTCCTTGCAGAAGCAGCCCTGACATTTACCTCACCCACCTGCTGAAACAGGATCCCAGGCATCAACCTCCAGGCAGCTTTTGTTAGCGAGTTCAAGAAGCGTCTGTCAGGAGCACAGAATGGTTTGAACTGGAAGGGACCTTAAAGCTCACCCACTTCCAGCCCTCTACCACAGGCAGGGACACCTTCCACTAGACCAGGCTGCTCCAAGCCCCATCCAAGCTGCCAGGGATGGGGCAGCCACAGCTTCTCTGGGCAACCTGTGCCAGGGCCTCAGCACCCTCACAGGGAAGAACTTCTGCCTAATCTCCCCTGTTTAAGTTTAAACCCATTCCCACTTGTCCTATCCCTACAGTCCCTAATGAAGAGTCCCTCTCTAGCATCTTTGCAGCCCCCTTCACATACTAGAAAGCTGCTCTGAGGTCTCCATGCAGCTTCTCTAAAGGTCATCTCTGAAGGCTGGCTGCTTTCCATGCTGGGCATGGCTCATGGCATTGATGCTGCACCTTGTCCCCTCTGCAGGCACCGCTGATGGTGGAGCACAGTGTGCGGGGCATCCTGACCGTGCTGGCCAGCCTCTCGCAGGACAATTCCGGAGCCTTTCTCGACTGGGAAGGGAACAGCCTGCCTTGGTGACAAGAAGATGACTGTTGTGTCTTGCCCATGCTGTGGCCTCCTGCTTGCCAGCTCATCCCTCTGCACGGTCACTCTGCTTACCCTCATGCCAGTGAGATGGGAAGGGTGTGGGAAACAACTTCTCATCCCTTCCCCACCCGTGCGTGGCCCTGCTGTCCCCCTGTGACCCCCACCTCTGTAAACACTGGGAGCTGATGCCTCTTTGTTTTTTCTTTGCATCGCCAGCCTCAACCTCCCCACCAACTGCCTGAGCACTGTGTGTCCGTCTGTCCTACCAAAGCATCTCCCAGCTGAGTGGAGAAGGCAGCTGGTCCTTGTGACCCACAGCCCCTTGGGGACCTCAGGCAGGGTACACACAACCCTGGGATGCCCCACAACTGGGTAGAGGGAAAAACAGCCCCATGGATGCTCTGAAGATCTCTCTCCTCCTGGGGCAGGGGCTCTGCCCCAGTTCCGTTGCCAGACACAAGGGACAGCTGTGGGCTGGGTGGGCACGGCCACACACCAGGATAAGGATTTGGGCACCTGGGAAAGGGCTGCCCCATAGAGCTGGCAGTGGACAGCAAAGCTGGTGGCTCTTGGCAAGTATTTATTGAGGATGTGGGGTGGGTGAGAGCAGCAGCACACTGCCCCACTACCGGGATCTGGGCTGGCGTCTCACCAGGAAACACCATTCCCTTCCCAGTCCAGGAAGGTGCCGGTGTCCTTCTCAGAGAGGGAGGAGAGGACCTTCAGCATCCCTTGCACGCTCTCATCCACTGTCACCGGGGGCTGTGGGGCAGAGGAGGAGGGTCAGCCCATGCCTGAGACCTGGCTAAGGCTGCCCTGGAGCAGGGAAGTTGCTGCTCAGGGACAAAGGAAAGCCACCAGCAGGGCACTGAGCAGAGAGCTGAGAGGATGGGGGAATCAGGCACCCAGGACAACAGCAGGGGGAGATGCCCCGGCAGCGATGGAACAGGCAGGGAGGTCATGGTCAGGAGCTCAGGGCAGCAGCTTCCTCCCATGGAGAATGAGCACAGTGTCTCTGGTGGACCAGCCATGGTGAAACTCCTACCATGTGTCCAGCAGAGCTCCCCATGTCGGTTTGCACCCATCCAGGGTGGAGAGCAACGCAGAGGATACCATCTTCCTTGTACCTCAAGGACTGGCACTTGGTCAGCATGTTCAGAGCAGCCTGCAGCAGACAGGGCAGGGACGGCAGTGGAGAACAAGGATGTTGGCAAGGGGTCACATGCAGACCTCATGGCAGGGACAGGGCAGGGGAAGCAAATCTGTCCCGAGCACATCATGGTGGTACCTTGCTGCAGCGGTATGAGACAATCTGCATTAGATCCCAACCAGCAGGAGAAGAGATGGAGCCTCCGTGACTGGACACGTTGATGATGGCTGCCCTGCTGCAGCTCAGGGGTGATCCAGGGCTGCCCTGGGCAGCCTCCTTCAGCAAGGGCAGGAAGACCTGCAGGGAAAAGAGAAAAGAGCACACATGGAAGTGGCACAGGGGACAGGACCAGCTCCTTCCACAGTGGTCGGTGCTGGCACCAGCACTGGAGCATCCTTCCTCCTCTTCCCACTGCCCCAGCCCACCAGGCTCCAGCTCCTGTGCTCCAGCCCGCAGCTCCATGAGCTTCTCATCCTGTGTAGCAGAGGCAGGACCCCTCCCACCAGTCTTTGGTGCTGCCCAGGGACAGCTCAGCTCGGGTGAGGGTCTCACCTGGCCCATCAACAGGGGCCCAATCGTGTTGGTGGTGTAAACGCGGGTCATGTCCTCCATCGTCTCATTATCAAGTGCATTCAATATCACCATTCCCGCGTTGTTGATGAGGAGGGTGAGCCCCGAGCCCCCCAAGTGCTCCCCGACTTGGGCTGCAGCTGCCTTGATGCTGGCAGGGTCGGTGACTTCTGCAGAGCCAACACAAGGAGCTCAGTCCCTCACATTCTGGCTTGGAGATGGCAGCACTGGTGTTCCCAGGGGAACGGCTGCCTCCCGGCTCTGGGCTCCCGGTGTGCACAGCACCAGGGCACTCCCCAGGTCTGTGGTGCTGGGCAGAGAGGGGACCCGGGCAGGGATCGGCTCAGGGCACCTACCGAGCGGAATGATGACCAGGTTGCGGTGCTTGGAGGCCAAACGCTGCAGCTCCTGCAGGAGAGGGGGTCGTGTGGGCATGGAAGGGCAGGAGAGGCTGCGCACAGGCTCAGCCTTCCCCAGCAGTTCTTGCTGCTGTGGCTCCATCCCTGCTCCTGGGAGCACCCAGCTCCCTGCTCCAGCTCCTGCCGACAGATGGGGAGCGCTCCGTGCCTCCTGCTTGCACCAGGGGCCACTGTCCCCTCGGCACATCCCATGCACGGCCGGTGCCACCGTGTCCCACCCCTGCCCTGTGCCATCAGTGCTGGAGCCCTTCCTGGCAAAGCCCCTGCCTGCTCCAGCATGTGCCCTGTCCCCAGCTCCTGCCCCTGGCAGCACCCACCGCGTCCAGCCCAGCTTCACCTGCGCCCGCTGCCCCGTCGGGGCCCGACAGGCTGCAAAGACCCACTGGGGGGGTGTTGGCATCCCCAGGAAGTGCTGGACCAGCCCCAGGCCGATGCCCCGGTTGGCCCCAGTCACCAGCACCGAGTGGATCCGAAGCCCTGCCATGCTGCTTTGTCGCTACCGTGTTGCTCTCACCCCAACTCCGCAGTTGCTTTTTGCTACTGGGTTACCTCACATTTTCCCATGAGGGCTTGCATCAGCCCTTGCCTGTAGGAAATTCTCAGCCTGTACCCCAGATTTTTTGGCCACCGTCCATACCCATGATCCACCTTTCCCAGCAGCCAAGGAATGACACAGGAGACGAGTATCCTGCCCAGGCAGGGAGTGCCCTGGGCAGGATACCTGGAGAGCTGCCCTTTGTACCTTCCCTGCACCACCACACATCCTCCCTTCCTGTGACAAGATGCCCCTTCCCATTGCCACCATCCTTCACGGGACACAAGGCTCTGTCCCTCCCCTTGCCCCATGTCAGCAAGGCAAGAGTGGACATGCTGACCCCACACACTGCACTTTGTTGGCCTTAACTTGTGGAACACCAAAGGCAGGGTTGGGATGGAGCAGTTGGGACAGGGGAATGTCCCTTCACCCTAGTGGTGGGGTTCTGGTTGAAGAAACCAGCACCCCACCAGCACTGCCTGGAAACCCTCCAGAGAAACCCCTGAGGGTCTGCCCTATCACAGCTGTAGTATTTCCATGGTAAAGCTCATAGAAGGATAAAATTCAGTTTCCTCCTCCAGGGCACACACAGGAGATGAGAGATACCCAATCCCAGGGTAGTCCCAGCTCATTCCTGCAGCAGTGAGGCAGTGATGGACTGATTTCTCAGCTGCTTTCCAAGGAAAATATCTGACTAGGAGTACAGGAGTGTCAGGACAGGCCTGAAGATCCACCATGAGCTCCTGCTGTGCTTAAAGTAAGTGGAGAAGCACCACATGCATGTCTCCACATGCTGATGAATGTCCATGAGCATCCCATGGTGGTTCCTGCTCTCAGACTCTGCAAAGACCATTTGTAATAGCAGAATCACAGAATCCCAGACTGGTTTGGCTGGGAAGGGACCTCAAAACTCACCCAGTTCCAAACCCTGCCACAGGCAAGGACACTTTCCACTAGAGCAGCTTGCTCCAAGCCCTGTGCAGCCTGGCCTTGAACACTGCCAGAGATGGAACATCCATAACTTCTCAGCAGATATTTTAAGCTAGTTAGGAGATGTTCTCTAGGTCCATTAAGACTATTACTAGCAGCAGAGCAGGCAGGTGACCGTGTAGGGCCACCTGGGGAGAGCCTGGGGCTGCTTAGCACTGTCAAAGCCAGAGCAGAGGGAAGGAATGTGAAAACACAGAGTGCTGCAGAGGTGGTTTGGCATCACATGTGAGCCATCGATTGGGAAGTGGCAACAGAATGTCAGACAAAATAACAGGGAAAAGAGGGTGTGTGCCCAGGAAAAGCCTGAAAGAGCATGGGGAGCCTGCTGTGTGCTGGGGCTGTGGATAGAGAGGGATGGGAACGGGGATGGGGATGGAGTTGAAGATGTAGATCTGGTTGTGGATGCAAATATGAATAGAGGTAGGGGTGGGGTTGGGAATGTGGATGGTGGTGCAGGTGCTGTTAAGAGCTGGGAATGCAAATAAGGATGGGGATACTCCTGGGGATGTAGACAAGGATGGAGATGCAGATGTGGATGGAGATGGGGATGCAGATGGGGATAGGTTTGGGAATGCAAATAGGAATGGGAATAGGAACGGTGATGGAGTTGGGGATGCAGATATGGGCAGGGCTAGGTATGCAGACAGGAATGGGGGTGTGGATAAAGTTGAGGATATAGATGGGGATAGGGTTATAAACAGGGACAGTGATGGGGATGCAGACATGAATGGTGTGATAAACACATAAATGTATTGGCTTTCACAAATCATAGGTGTTGCTGTGTGGATATAACTGTATGAGTTGGCAGTAACAGAAACAAAACTTGCTAAAGACAGAAGATTAGGCAACAAGTTGAAAATGGCCAGAAGTCTTGAGCAAAATAGGAATCACACAGCAAAAGAATTTGTAAAGGTAAAAGAAAAGTGTGTGGGACACACACACACACACTGATACTAGAAAAGGTAGTGCCTGGAAAACAGTTTTAAAGTACTTTTAGCTTAACTGAGGACAAAGATAAAGAACAATGTTTGTGTTGTAAGTCTGTGGTGGGATAACAGGATTTAGTGACCCCACTTGAACATGAATGAGTTATTTCACACCATTCTTCTACTTATGAGTTAGAGACAGAGCTTCCCGAGCATCCTCTAGCTTGGGATACTCGTCTGCCCATTTTGCAGAAAGGTCACACTGTTTTAAATCTTTGCCAGCTACCAGACTAATTACAGATATGGCTGGTTTTAGTTAGCTGTGTGATTACTGCGGCATCCAACTGTGCCAAAGGTGAAAAGCACAATGCGAGGAAGACTGCTTACTTCATCTTGAAGACTCCTGCTCCCATGAGGAAGACTGCTTACTGCATCCTCAAGACCCCTGCCCACGATCACCAGAGAGCAGCGTGCAGACGCCAAGAGGAGAAGACTGATGATAGTAAGTTCCTGGAGCTAGTTATAATATTCCCCGCCTATACGTGGGAATTATGAATATGACTAATGCAATAGCGAAAGTATATAAACCTGTAACAAATCCTAATCACTTGTGCCTCTGGCTACAGTCATACACCCAGTGCTGCTGCTTTTGCTTTATTGCCTGTCCCTCAATAAACCCTGTTATCTTGTTTAGAGGAGTGAGCTGTATTCCACAAACAGGGATATGCGCACGCGGACGAGGCTTACAACTCGGCCGCCCATCCGGATGTGGGTGCGGATGGCCCAGGCAAGGGGCGGGGCTCCGGAAGGGGAAGTGGCGCGATAGGAGCCGCCCCGCCCCGGATGCCGGCACCTTTTCCTGTCCCCGGACCGCGGCCCGGGTTGGATTTGGCGCAGAGGGCAGTGGCACCGGCGGTGCTGGGGGAGCCGGGAGGAGCTCCCCAACCCTGCCCGTGCCCTCCTGCAGCACAGCATGTGCACTGCCCCTCCCGCAGGTAGGACAGTGAGCGGTGAGCTCTGGGCACAGCAGGATAGCTGCTGGGGAGGGTGATCGGCTGTATGGGGACAGATGGGAAACCAGCTGCCCTGACCTGGGCGGTGGAAGGCTGTGAGCGGGTGCTGCATGACCAGCGTGCCCACGGCAGCACATCGTCACCGTGATCCGGAGAACTCTGCAGGAGCTCACCAGCAAAGTTGAAGTTGACAAGCAGGAGTGCTGTACTGTGCGCGGGAGACACGGGAGAGAGTCGCTCCTAGCGGGCCTCATCCGAGCGTCAAGGAGGCTGTGATTGTATTGTCCTTAAATACACGTATTCATTAGAGTACATACATTACATCATACTCCTAGAGAATCCCTCCCACATGCGCACTAAAATGTGGTAGTGGGCTTTGGGACCCCGGTGATTATTTCTTCATTTTAGGATCGTTGTCATATCAGTAACCACCAGGCAGTTACGGCAAAACTTGTCGAAGCTGACAAAGCCTAATGTCCTTGAAGTTATTTACTTACAGCCCTATTCATCAGTCAACCCAGTTCTTCAACGGCACAGCTTCCTTCGGATGGGTGTCCTCGCGGAGTAGCAGGGAGCTGGGGGCTAGATTGGAGCCATTCCTTGGGGTTGTGGCTGTAATTGAGGTGCAAAATCACTACTGGGATGATGGAGCTTTGTTGTGTCCTGCTCTGATGATTTTGTGCCTCTTCCCTTGTGTCTCAGGTTTGTGTATGAGAACAAGAATATGGCTTCTCATAAAGTCTACATGCTGGACCCTTGGGTCAACAACCTGCTCTTGAATTACGAACAGATGGATCTCAGTGATAATCTCCTGGCTGGGCAGGTCCTGCAGGTGAGTACTGAGAGGGACTAAAGTGCTGCAACAGCATCTGAAATCCAAATTCCTGGAAGTGTTCAGTGGTTCCTGGTTTGGTTGCTGTTTAGGTGACCCTTCCTCCTCAGAGTCCCTCATTTTCAGTTGTAGGAGCTTTGATTTGCCCATTTTTGGCAGCTTTCTCTAACTTCTGCACCTCTGGTAAGTATGACCTGCTTTCATCCAAAATGTCTGTGGTCTCCAAGCTCATCTTTCATCCTAGCCTCACACTCACAGGCTGCCTTGCCTTCCTCCTCTCCTTCTTTGCATCCTGTCCTTCCTTGTACCATGCCAATTGATGGGTAGCTCTGACAGTGAGTAACATGAGGTAGAAGAAGTTCTTCCCTGTGAGGGTGCTGAGGCCCTGGCACAGGTTCCCCAGAGAAGCTGTGGCTGCTCCATCCCTGGCAGTGTTCAAGGCCAGGTTGGACAGGGCTTGGAGCAACCTGCTCTAGTGGAAGGTACCCTTGCCTGTGGCAGGGGGTTGGAGTTGGATGAGCTTGGTCCCTTCCACCCCAAACCAGTCTGGGACTGTATGATTCTATGATGGATTAGTGTTTTTAGCTTGGTGGAAAGCTATGAAGGAATATATGCACACCATTTATAAATGAAGGTGGCACTCTTGGTACATGGCTTTTCATGTCCCCTCTTTGTGCATCATATTCCAGCATCACCAGTCAGGTGGATGATGTATGTGATGTCTGTGACCAAACTGTAGGCAGGTACCAGGAGAAGTCCATTGCTGGAGGGACTGGGACAGGCCAGTACTGATCCACAGCTCCCAGCTCATAGAAGAGGCAGGTATGAGACCTGGAGGAGCAGTTTAGTGCTTCCCTCAGGGGTTGTTTTGACTCAGCATGGACATTGTTTAATACAGGCTCAGGGTTGCTACACCATTCAGAAGAAGGGAACAGCTGTTGTGATACTACTGTTTACTGCTGCTCTCTGTCTCCCTGTGCTCCACAGAAGAGCACGTGTCCCCAGCCTGCCCAGAGCCTTTTTGCCTGGATTCTTGCTACTGGTTTGGGTAAAAAACATTTGGCTCCATAGTAGATGGTGACCTTCCTTCCTAAGACTCTAGACTTTCAGCCAGGCTTGTGTGTTCTGTCCTTGTTCACAGGGTAGTATGTAAGTGACATTTCTTTTTCTCCCTTCCTCAATCTCTTCATAGGTTTTACATGACTCAGCTGTGCCAGGCCAGCCTGAGGCTGTCCAAGATGCTGTCCTGCAGGTCTCAGATGGGTCCTACTACATCCGTGTGATCATTGCAGCTGAAGCTCTGCAGTCAGAGAAAAAGTGGGTTCCACCATGCCTAGGCTGTGGCTGGGACACTGGTTCTCCACAGCTGGTAGTGGGGCTTATGCCTGGCCTTGTTTCAGTTGTGTTAAGCTAAAGTAATCACAGGGTGGGAAGTCTGCATGAAAGAGCTGCCAGGGGTTGGAAATTAGAAGACTGATGCTTGGTGCTCTGGTTTTGGTGGGCTGGGATGGGCAGGGGTTGATGACAGAAGCTTCGATGCACATGTAGATGTGATTAGAAAGAGCTAAAGAGCCTGTGGATTTTGTGAAAGGAACCAAAGCATTAACATGGGAGCTTGGGCTGCTTCTTCAGCAGTTTCCCCAGTTGGACACCACTAGACTCTGGGTTGCTGGTAGCAGAGCCAAAGGTAAGCAGCAAGAAATAAATTGCAGGTGCCAGAGCCCTTGGTCCTTGATGCTCATGCTGGGGTGTGTTCCAGCACAGAATCCTAGAATAGTCTGGGTTGGAAGGGACCTTCAAAGCTCATGTAGTGCAACCCCTATCTAATTGTCTCATCCATGCTCTGGTGTGGTTGGTGTAACTGCTGGGGGAGCCCCTCTGTGTGTCTGGGTGATCCAGCTCCATTCTTCATCTCTCCAAGATGTTCCTGCTTTGCTCTTTTTCTAGCACCCACACGCAAATCAAACTTTCCAGCCTCATTTGCAGAATTGTCATCTTGCAGAAGTACACAGTGTGTTTCCAGGAGGAAGTCAGGCCGGTGAGTGCTCTGATGAGTGGAAGCAACTTATTCCTGGCTTCCTGCACGCTTATCTGCTTTAAGCTGCTCCAAGGAGATGGAGGGAGATGATGGGTGGCCTTTTTTCTCTCTCCTGAGCTGGGGCAGGAGGGAGCAGGGCTGGGACTGCAGGTGCCTCATGGGCTCTGTTTTCCCTTCAGGAGGACTGTGAGTTCTACCTCCGGGTCCAGAAGTTCATTGTGCTGCCCATAGAGATGCTGAGGTTGGAGTCATCTGACGGGTACAGTGGGGAGCTTGGCTCCAGGGGGGCTTCTTCAACACTCTGGGAGTCATGTTGTGACCTGGTTGTGGTGGGGAGTTCCTGCTATTTGAAAGAGGAATTATCTCCATTGCAAGCTGTGAAGGAGATGGCAAATCAGAAGGAATTGGTAACTGGCTTCTCTCTTCCTGCAGGAACAAGGAGCCCTCTGTGATGCAGAAGGTAAAGAAGCTCTGGCTGTAAGTATGGGCTTGCCACTGCTGGGGAGCATGTCCAGGTACCATGACAAGAGCATGGCTCCGGCTGAGGCTTTTGCAGCCTGGCAAGGGCAGGTTTAGTTTATGGCAGCTGCTGAACAACCTAGCACAGGATGTGATGGAGCCAAGTAGACCATGTGGAGGGCTGTCCATCCCCAGCCTCTTCCTCTGAGCTGGGAAGAAACACCTGTAGGACACTTGCTCCTATCAGCTGTGGGCCGCATGGCCGGGTAGGTGAGCCCCACACAGCTCAGTCTTCATGCTTGGAGACCCAACTCTGGAGATCCACAGAGGTCTCCATTGTAGAATCATAAACCCGGACTGGTTTGGGTTGGAAGGGACTTTAAAGCTCATACAGTTCCAACCCCCTGCCATGGGCAGGGACACCTTCCACTAGACCAGGTTGCTCCAAGCCCTGTCCAGCCAGGCCTTGAACACTGCCAGGGATGGGGCAGCCACAACTCTGGACAATCTGTGCTAGTGCCTCACCACCCTCACAGGGAAGAACTTCCTTGTATCCACCCTAAATCTCCCCTGTTTAAGTGTAAACCTATCACCCCTTGTCCTGTTGCTGCAGTCCCTCTCCACCATCTTTGTAGGCTCTCTGCAGACACTGAAAGGGTGCTACGAGCTTTCCATGCAGCTTCTTTTCTCCAGGAACAAGTCTCACTCTATCTTCAGGAGCAAGGCTTCCTGATGGGGATTCTTGGGAAATCCTGATGGGATTCCTGAGCAAAGACTGGTGGCCAGATCCAGCACACAGTGGGGAATCCATTGCTTCCACAAGCTGCTTCTCCCAAGCCAGGGTGTTTGATCTGTTAGAGCTTCAGAGGGCTGTTTGGCCTGCATGTGCTCAGCCCTAACCTGGTTTTGTTGTCTTACTGCAGGAGGAGTCTTGCTGAAAGTGACAACCCCAGCTCAGGTAAAGGGTAGTGGGGGGTGTGTGGTGTTCTGGGTCCCTAGTGGGGCTCTGTGCTTTACTTACCTTGGTCCCTGTTAGACAAGGGTAGCACTAACCTGACCAGATCTCACAAGGCAATGTTGCTAACCATAAAGCAGTTCAAGATGGTTCTGACAGCTAAAGCAGTGTGGGCCATTGCACACCTTCTGCTGTGCCAGGACCTGCATAGAGAAAGGTGGGAGTTTCTAGAAGCAAAGGAAATGCAGAAATTTGTGTTTCACCAGGTTTCAGTGCCCACAGCAGTCATACAGCAGACTAAAAGCAGTTGCAAGAGAGCCTTGCCTGAGTTAAGGTGTCTTCTCCACTGATGTTCATGTGTTCTTGTTCCAGAGTCATCCCTCTCTCAGCTGATAGATGCCATAAGACAAAACCATCTGGAAGATTTGAAGGAAAGTGCTGAGGTATGCCTGGATTTAGGGGTGCCCAAGATGATGCCAGCAACAGGGAAGGACGAGGTTCCTGTCACGCAGTGGGAGGCAGTGCGCAAGCAAGGGGTGAGTCTGGCTGCTGTGACACCTGAAGCAGCGCTGTGACAGCTCGTGGTGCTCTGGAAGGGTGAGAGGGCAGAGCTGGAGGGTTGTTGAACAGAGAGGTGGGCTCAGCTGCCAGTTATGGGTGGGCTCCTTTGTCCCAAGTGAGCTGCCCAGAGAGAACCATGCAGTGTGTCTCATTTCAGCAGGGCGAGGACACCTTCATAGTCCCAGCCAATATCCTGGTGGTCCCTCCTGAGGAGGGGGCAGTTGCTTGTGATTCTTCCAGGGCAGGTCAGTGCAGTGGCTTCTTCTGCAGGATACGTGGGTGGGCAGTTCATTCGGGAGATGACTCCCTTTCCTCTGACTCTGGGATATGACCATCAATGTCCTTTTCATTGCAGAGACAAGTGAAGCAACTCCCAGGGAGAGTGGTGATGGCAGTATAGGGCCGTCTGAGCTGAGTGTCATATCCCAACCCAGCTGTGAGTAGTGAGACTTCTCTGTCCCATCCAGTCTCTGTGTAGTTTCCTCTGCAGTTGGCTCAGCCCATTTTCTCCTTGGACTGAGCAGAGGAGGTACTGGCATGGCCAGGTCTTTGACAGACCAGGATTCCCAGTCCTGCCTTGAGGGAATGGTCCCATTCCTGCAGCCTCCTGAGCTGAGCAGCTTCGGTTTGTTGTGCTGTGAGCATGAGTGATTTTATCCCTTTGATGCCATCACAGAAGACAAGTCTCCTGCCCAAGTGCAGGAGCTTGGTTCATCACCAGGACAGGCTTATGTCAGCAAGCTTTGCTGCAGAAGGACCTGCAGGAGCTCAAGCACAGTTCTTTGTAGCCACCACAGGGCTGGGAGTGGGCCAAGACAAATTTCTTTGCTGAAGTCAACCCCCAGCTTCATTATTGCAGCTGTCGTGTCAACAGCCTTGTCGGAGAGCCTGGAGGGATCTATGGACACCCCGTGGGACAGGCTCCCTCCAGTATGTTTGACCATGAGCTGTTCAGGTGGTGAGTCCCTATGTTGCCCAGCCTACCCTGCTGGCCCGAGACACCAACTCTCCCTGGGTGACCCTGTAGTTCATCCTGGATGCTGCCTTGCTTTCTCTGGCTAAAAAGTAGTACTGTAGTGTCCCCATTGGCCTGTGCCTGTATTCTTGAGCTCCAGTGTCCTCCTGTCCAAGCTGACCATGCATTTACTCTTTACCAGAGAAGACACTTCCACAAGACCCTCCATTGAAGACCAAGCAAGATGTGGCTGCTGACAGCAAAATCCTGGACATACTGGAACTGTGTAGCCAGGACTCCTCTGAGGGCAGGTCACCAGGAGTGCCAGTGCAGACCTCCTCTCCCCTGCTTGGCAACTATGGCAATGCCAATCGGGTGAAGACCAGCACCACACAGGCACCATCAGCCATGGAGGCAGCTTGTGATGCCCCCAATGCTGCCCAAGGACCACAGGTTTTGGGGAGCTCTGAGGCAACACCAACACCTCCTTCTCCAGTTACTACCATCTTGCCCAGCAGCCAGTTGCAAGCCCTGACTGAAGGGATGCCTCACAAGAAGCAGGCAGGCTCCAGTGTCACCGCTTTCCCTCCAGATACATTGGAGCATGGTCAGGATTGTGTCAGGTTCCTCGGAGGAGGTGCTGTGGGTGCCAGGAGGAAGCTGCTGGAAGGAAATGGCCAAACACAGCCAGCCCACCATAAGCAGCAGCATCCCCGTCGTGCCCCTCGGTGCAAGAGGAGAGAGGTGGGCATTAGGCTGAAGCCCGTGAGCACACAGAGTGCTAAGAAGAGCAGAAAAGAGGAGGCAGGGCTGCAGCATGTAAAGGAGCTCTCTGAGAAGATGGAGGAGGAAGCAGCTGTAGAGAGTGGCCCCAGCTCCCAGGCAGAGCAGCACAAAGCTCTGCAGCCGGTAAAGATGAGGTTGGGTTCCCTGGGGAGGAGGGAGCCTGGGGAGGTTCTCTGGGTCGCCCCTATTGCTGGGATCCATCCCCAAAGCCCTTTCCTCACCTGGCTTTTGAGGATGGGGAGTTGAAGGCAGGTATTGCCAATATATGGCGGCCACAACCCTATGGGAGGAGGTGAGGCACTGGGTGAGGATGTGATTGAGCCCGAGCTGGGTGGAATTCAACACTTGCTGGAGGGTCTTCCAGCTCTCTGGGTAAAGTAAGATTGGAAGAGCAGGAAATGATTAAGGGTTTTCCTGGGATGTGTGGTTGTTCTCTGGGCTTTGTGACCAGCCTCACCCTCCCCTTCACTCCTGCAGTGCAATGAGAAGCCACTTCAGTACAAATATGAGGCACCAAGCCCTGGGCCCTGTGAGCAGATAAGATCTATCGGGTCAGTAACACAGTGTGGCCATCCCTTGTCCCCACCACGGTTGGTCCCATGGCATGCAGGCAGTGCCACTTGCATCCCTGTGGCAGGTCCCCACATTCTGCCTTACCCTTTATTGCTGGGCTGCCCTGGTGCGTGGTGGCATGTCCCCAGCTGGGTCCATTCTCACCCTGACTCCCCCGCTGTGGTTTCACAGGATCTCAAAGGTGACGCTGGAGTGGGCTTGCTGGATCCTGATGGAGAAGGATGTGGATTCCTGAGCCCAGCCTGTCCTTCCTTTCTTCACTGGTTCAAGTTAAGGTTGCTAACTTGAAGAGCAATTGGAGGAAGGATGGAGGAACAACAGAACCCTGTCCCCAAAGGGACCACTGAGTGGGTTGGCCTGACTGCAGAGACTGGCTGTAGAGGTTCTGGGAACATAACATGTCAAAGGCCAGCACCCTCAGTGCTGAAGAAGCGGGGAAAGCATCCATTCAGGGTTGCTGGCTCCCTTCTCCCACTTCACCCTCTCCATCCTTTCAGAACTCCCTGGCACAGCAAATGGGGACAAATGGTGACACACTGCCACAGGAGCAGGGCTGTGTTTGTCAGCCCCACAATCTGATCCCTGCTCCAAAGGCAGCAAGGGAGTTCGGATGTTTTATTGGTTGGTTTCCATAGGGTCCTGCACTGTTCATTACAAAAAATACCCCACAGGGTTATGCTGTAGAAATGAAAAATAAAAATTGTATATTTTTTAAATACACAGCTCTTGTATTAAAAAGGCAAAAAAACTAAACAAAAAAGAAGCATCTTTCTGCTTTGTCGTAAACATCCGTGTAAGGAATGCGTTTGGTCCAGAGCGGAGGTCAACACAGGAGAAAGCTGCTTGGGTGTTGGGATACTGCTGGTGCCATCGGGAGAGCTGTGGGGCTGGCGCTGGGCTGCATGCTGGAATGCTGTGGGTCATGGTCCCGCTGATGGAAACCTGCGTCTTGAAGGGCTGGTACCTGGTGGGGTTGGGGCTGTGGTGGTGAAAGGGCCCTGATAACTCGTGCTCAAAATGGCTGCATCCTAAACCCACCAGCTACCCCTGCAGTGGTAGAGGAGGCCATCTGTGTAGGTGATGTGCTCAGAGCATCCTGAGGGCTCTGGCACAGTCCCTGGGCATTCCTGTCCTCATGGGTGATGTCCATCCCTGCAGCAGAAGGTGGGTGATGCCGTCGTTGGCCTGGTACGGAGCCTCCCTGTGCCCCAGCTGCCAATCCCCTGGCACAGCGTGCTTCCTTGCAGGGTTTTCTTGGGAACAGCGCAGTAGCATGCAGGGGCTTCACTGTCCCAGGGCTGGCTGTCCCCTGCCCAGTCTTTGGTCTACGGCTGCTGAGTCTTGTGCATTCCCAACAGTTTGTGGCCGCTCACTGGCAGTGCCTGCTCCAGCCTGCAGCTGCTCTAGGCCAGCATGGGGCCAGTCCTGCAGTGCAGCCCCTATGGAGGGTGCTGGTGTGAGTGCAGAGGAACCCTCCGTACCCCAAACCTTGCAAGCAAGGGGAGCATCTTATCTCACCTGCAGCATCCAAGGACACTCCGGGCTCTCCCTCTGGCTCTGGGAGGGACTCATGCTTGGTTCTCCGTCTGAGCACAGGTGACCGCCGCAGGCGCAGAGGAACAGTGCCCACTGAGAGAGACACAACCCAGACCCATGTTATGGTTACCCAGCCCCATTGCTTGGCTCCTGCCCCCTTTCTGCCTGTGAGCTCAGGCAGCCAGGCTGCTGCAGGAGCCAATCCCAATGCCAAGTCCCCATGTGATCTTCCCAGTGCAATGATGTCATCATCCATCACCCCAGCACTGTGGATGGCTACCCATGAGCTGGGACAGGCAGCACCACCAGGCAAAAAGATGTCACTGACCCAGCAACCCCTTCCTCTGGTGTGGGTGGGGTGTGAGGGGTGCTCGTGATCCCACTCCAGCCCCCACTTACTTCCCAGCTCTGCTGGGCACTCAGGCTCCCTGAGCTGCTCCTCGTGAATGGACACAGCTCGGCGGCCGATCCCCCATGGCACTGCCAGCCGTGGTGTCAACCGGTTGTCTGGGAAGCAGTCGGAATGGGGAGCCTGCAGCACCCCAACCTCACTGGCAGACCTCTCTACACCCAGTGCTGGGTCCCTGTTGCCATCATTCCCAAGGAACAGGCCAGCAGTGGGATGAAGGACCCCATGGGCTCATGCATCCTTACCTTCAGTGTCGGGCGGTGTGGGCAGGGGGCTGCTGGCCCTTGGCTCCCCGCCATGGCTGACCCTGCGTGGCAATGCCACTGGCACACTGCGGCCCAGCCGTGGCAGGCTGCTGCTCCAGCCCTCCCAGGACCCCGGCTCTGGCACCATGCTGGGATCGGCCAGGATGAAGGAATGCTGAGGCTGCTGGGAGCTGGTGCCCTGCGACTCCGCAGGAAGCAGCTTCCCAAGGGATCTCCAGGCTGTCTGGGGCTCCACCGTGGCAGCTGGGCTGCGGAAGGTTGTGTCTGTGGGTGGTGGGACAGAGCCATGGGTGTGCAGTAAGGACAGAGCCATGGAATAATGGAGGCTGGAAAAGACCTTCAAGATCAAGTCCAACCATTCCCAGCACTGCCAAGGCCACCACTGAACCATGGCACTAAGGGCCCCATCTACGTGGTTTGGGAACACTTGCAGTGATGCTGACTCCAGCACTGCCCTGGGCAGCCTGTTCCAATGCCAGAGCACCCTTTGGGGAAGAAACTGTTCCTAATCTCCAGTCTAAACTCCCCTGGTGCAGCTTGAGGCTGTTTCCTCTTGTCCTGTCCCTTGTTTCTGTGGAGCAGAGACCAGCCACCTCCTGGCTCCATCCTCCTGCCAGGCAGTTGTAGGGAGCGATAAGGGCCACCCCAAGCCTTCTCCACTCCACTACCCTTCTCTGGACCCACTCCAGCACCTCAGTGTCTCTGTTGTAGTCAGGGGCCCAGAACTGAACACAGGATTCAAGACCCCAGGGAATGCGACCATCCCATGTGCTGGGAGCCAGTCTGCAGCCCCTCCACGGACTGGGTTTCCATCCACCATCAACAGCACTGGGCATTGTCCCAAGGATGGGTCCCTGCCTGAATGCCCATGCCTATGCCCAGAAGTTCCCATTGGCACTGCTTGGTGCTAGGAGAGGGGATAGAGCCCTCTGCTCTGGGGGCTGGTGTGACCCTCCCAGAACCCCCCCAGTGACCTACCTGTGGACACAGAGTGCGTGCGGACCTTCAGGGATGGGGGTGAGTCTGCAGAGCTGTCCACAATATCCCCTGCAAGCACAAGACACAAGTCAGCATCAGTGAGCTGGGGTCTGCCCCATGCCAACAGCACCCAGTGAGGAGTAGATGTGATGGGGCCCGCAGCTGGGTGCACAAGGGGACTTGCTCATGCCCACCCATGGGTGCCAGGGGGAGGATGCAGCCCCTCACCATCAGAGCCAGCTTTCTTGATCTCGATGTCTTTGCTCTGCAAGGGGAAAGAAACCTGGTGAGAGGGGGTCAGGGTGGCATTACCCTCGGGGATGATGGGTGCAGAGGGCAGGGCACTGCTGGGCTCTGGGGTGGCTGCAGGGGATGGGTGCGCACAGGGAAGGAGGGACAGACAGACACCATGCAGTGCATGGAGGTCCATATTTCATTCCCCTGGAAAAGAGGGTTAGGTGACAGGAGAGAGGGCATGGGCAGCAGCAGCACAGGCACCCCCACCCCATGGACCACTGCCTCCACCCACCCTTTGGGTGCAGGATCTGTCTTCTACCTACCTGCTGCTTCTTGCCCTCAGCAGCTGGGCCCTTGGTGACACCGATGCGGTGCAGCATGACCTGCACACGTTGCTCGAAGGAGCCGGGCAGCTCCCCGTCGCTCTTCTCCAGCTGCCTCTTCTGCAGGACACACACAGCCCTGCCAGGGGCACGGCACCCACCGCAGCACCCACCCAGATCTCCAGCCCCAGCCATACCCCTGGGTGATGGAGGCATGGCCACAACCCAGCCACCACTCTGGTGTGCTCATGTGGTGCCCAGCAGACCCCACCACCAGCCCCCTCCGGTGGGAGCAGCACCCACCAGGTGAGCGGAGCAGCAGCGGTGGCTCGGCCGTGGTGCTTACCTTGTCCTGCCTGACCCCCAGTGTGTCCTCATCCTCCCCAGACAGCAGTATGAGTGACTGGGATTTGCCCTCCCGTGAGTACTTGGGCCGGATTCTGCGGGCAGAACCAGGGGTCTGGCAGTGCTCAGGCTCTGCACGGAGCTCGGCAGCGAGTTCCCCCTCCTCAGATCTGCTCAGGGGCTTCCCTGCCTCGCCCGCCTTGCTGGGCGCTCGTAAAATGTCACTGAGCATCGAGCGCCTGCTCCGGGGGGTGCTCTCGGGGTCCTTCTCACACCTCGAGCCCCGGCTGGATTTGGGTTTCTTGAAGGCAAAAAAATTCCCGATTTTCTTCTTGAGGGTGCGGGAGCTGGAGGGAGCCAGTGGGGCTGATCCAGGGCAGGTCTCTGGAGCCATGGGGCTGGGGAGAGATGGAGCATTGGAAAAGGTGAACTCTGGGCTGCATTTCCCTCCCCCATCCCCTGCCACCCTTAAGGGATGGATCCAGACCCTAGAAATCCCACCTGAGATGATGTTCCTAGCATGGGACCCTATAGGTGACACCCCTTGCCTTCCCAGTCTCATGGCAATGGGGTGCTGGACACATTCCCCATGGCTGCCATCCCAGCCCTCTCCCACTAGCCTTGCCCTTGGTAGTGACCCTGAGTGGGATGTTTCCCCCAGCACCTCCTTGGCACTGAGACCATTCGCAGGGAAGGTGAAGGCAGGGGCCTTGCCCAAGCCCTGGTGATGGGTGCGCGGCCCTGAGCACCCCCTGGGCTTACGGCAGCTCCCCTGTGATGAGTCTCTTGCCGAAGAAGTCCTCCAGCCCCTCATCCACGCGGGTGATGCTCCTGTCCTCGCTGTTCTCACAGGCCACAGGCTGCACCTAAGAGCAAGTGTGGCTATCAGAGACCCCCACACATGAACAGGTGTCACCCATGCCTGTGCACTGACAAGTGGGTGCCCATGCAGCATGGGTGCTGGCACCCTCCGTCTCACTGTGGATCCAGCATGAAAGCCAGACCATGGTGTTATCAGCTGCATCACACTCTAATCATCCTACCACATCCCTGGGGCATCAGGAGCTCCTGACAGCCATTTGCCCTGCCTGATAGTCTGCTGCACCCTACTAGGTGCCATGTGTAGGATGCTGGTGGCTCCACACACATGTATGGCACCCCTATATGCTCAGACACCCCTGTGCTACATACAGGTAAGGTGCCTCTGCCCCTCCTTGACACATGATGGCAAAACCTGCTGAGGCCTCCTAGAGCTAGGCCAGGTCTCTGACCCAGCTGTCCCCATGGGAGAAGCCTTTGGCAGGGATGCTTTCTCCATCTGTGCTTCAAGGGAGGGACACCCATGCTGCTGGTGGGTGATGGATCATGTGACCTGTGTGGACCCACGTGGACCCACATCTGCATTCTTCAGGCTGGTGCTTATCCTCAAGTCTAACTTTGGAGTGCCACCACCACCTGCAGAAAGGCTACCCACTCCATCCCCATGGCAAAGCCTTCCACCATGGCACCTGCCTCACCTTGGCTTGTGGCACTGCACTGGTGGCTCCCTATCGGTGAGATGGAAGTGCTCCAACACCGGAGCTTTTCAATCCATAATGACTTTTCATTATGGCTGGATTGATGCTGCTCAGGAGCTGTTCCAGCCATCTAAGATCTGCTCTCCCTGTCATATTGCATCCATCAAAGCCTATCCTTACTCAAGGCTTGCCCAAGCAAGAAACAGGTCCTGCCTCTCCTCCGGCCCTGTAGTTCCACCATTGTCCAAGGGCAAGCACTACTGCAGCCAGACAAGCCAGGGCTTTCCAATGGGTGGAAGGATCCAACTGCATCATGGTGGCATAGTGAGAAGGTGATGCCAGCAGGATCCAGCCCTGGGGACAGCAATGGAGCTGGACTCTCCACTGACTGCACTCCAAAGTTACTTTTCCTTAGGGAAGGGGGGTGCAAAGGCAGGATCCTCAGTGCTCAACCTTTGAGGGGGGGGGGGGATGTTATATCCACCCTGCTGTGTCCTGCAGAGCCCCACATCAGCATCACCAGGAGCCATGGTGGTTGCTGGCACTTGAGAGACGATGATTTTGGGTGAGGGGGAGCAAATTAGGAGGAGAGTGGCATCTGAAGCTATTGCTGAAAGTACTGGCCCCTCTGCACCCAAACTCTGCGGCTTTCCATCCCTGCTGCCTCCCTGCTGCTCCCACAGGCTGGCATCTCCCAGTGGGCAGCAGGAAAAGGGATGAAGAATTTCCCTCACCCCTTCCCACTTCCCTCTGCCCATGCTTTTGGACTCCCCCCTCCTCTGAGGAGGCTCCACCAGCAGCCAAAATGCAGGATAATAAACCAGCAGCGGCTTCCTGCATCTCATTTCCCTGTCTTGCCACAAATACCGGCTGCAATAACCCACCCAACTGACAAAATAAAGGGAATCCCCCCAAAATCCACCCTTACCAACGGTTTGCCCCCTGCTTACATTGGGCTTGCTGGGCGGCTGCTTGTGCCGGCGGTTGGGCCGGGGCCTGGCTTTGGTGCAATGCTCCAGCTTCTCGCCAGTGGTCGGCAGGTCCATGAGGGATCCGGCGGCAGTCGGCAGGTCCATAAGGGATCTGGTGGCGGCGGTGGCAGGCTGCGTGGAGGGGAGCGAGCCGCTCGCAGGCTCAGCATCCTTTGTGGAGGCAGGGCGTGCCGGCTCGGCGGGGCTGAGCGACGGCGGCTCCCGGTGAGCTCGGAGCCCGCTCGCGTCCCTGCCTGCCGCCGGCTCCAGCTCCGAGACACCTACCAAGGGTGAGAGGGCCCCGGTTGGCAACCAGCCTCGCCAGGCCTCATCACCATCATCCTCATCACCATCATCATCACCTTCACCCACCCGCGGAGGGTCAGCGTGGCCCTGGCTGTGCCGTGGGAGGGAGCGTGGCTGCACCCAACCAGAGCTTGCGTGGCTGCTCCAGGGACAGCGGCTTTGTGGCGCAGCCAGGGATGGATCCTGCTGCGGTCCCTGGAAGTGTGTGTGCATGGGATGCTGGGGAGATGAGGAGGAAGAGGGGGGATGCTGGGGGAATGAGGAGAGGGAATGCTGGGGGGATGTGGGAGGGGGGATGCTCGGGCAGGAATCCCTGCAGCAAGTAGCAACTGTGTGGTGCAAGTATCACCAGTGCTGGCCCCAGGAGCAGCACCCACCCACGCACAACCATTTGCTCTGCAGGCAGCTCCTCATCCCCCGAGTGGATGGGAGGCAGGATGCTGCTGGGCTTGGGGTCATCAGGCAACACCTGGGTGACAGGTGTGGGGGTCCAGTGCAAGCTCTGCTTCAGCCAAAGCCAAACACACATCACAGGGAAAGCCCATAGAAGCCAAATTTACCCATCAGGTGCTCATTATCTGTGCCCACTAAATCCTGCCCCCCCAGGCACGCAGGGCTCAATGGGGCAGCATCAGCAGCACCATCTTCTCCCCTGTGCCAGGTCTCAGGGTGCTGGGTGGCTCAGTGAAGCCCATGCTCAGGGTGATCCATGGGATGGGCAGGGGGAGATGGCACAGACAAACCTCCCACCCCACTGCCAGCTGACCCCCAAGACCAGCACAATAGCAGGTTCAAGGCAAGCTTTGCCTATGGACCCACACCACGGCACTGAGAGAGGCTCTCCAAGGGGACAAACCCTTGCCAGGCACTGCCTGCTGCCTGTAGCCTCATCATGGCTCTGCCCATCACCATGGGGGCCTTGCCCATCATCAGGGGCCTCTGCTGGGCCCCCCTGCTGTCATGCCTCGTGACTGTGGCACAGCACACCTTGTGCTGTGTCAGAGCGAAAGCCGCAGAGTGACCTTACTTCTTATGCTTGGTGTGGGCCGGATGCTCCTGAAATGCTTGGTTTTCCTCCGCAGGGCCATCTTGTACTGCAAGTAAAGAGGGGTGGTGGTGGGTTCAACACTGGCAAGCTGGCCATGGCAAGTGGCATCCCATGGCACAGTGCACCAGAGCCACAGTGATGGGTGCAACCCCTCCATCACCCCCACGGCTGCATCCTTTCATCTTGATCCAGCACTGAAACCATGCGTGATGCCAGATGCGTTGCTTTCCTGATCAGACCCCTGTGCCAGGTTGGATCCAGGTTCCCAAAGCAACCAGAAAAGCCAGGACCACCACAAGAACATGCTCCCATTGCCTTCAGTGCAGGCAGCATGGCTGGGCAGGCCAGCAGTGCCATTTCCCAGCACTAATTGCCTTGGTTCTGCCCTGGGGGCGTGCTGGGGGTGCATGCAGCCCCGTTAAGCCTGGCATCATCCGTTAAGGCGGATAAGAGGCCGTTATAGCCAGGCATCATGCGGTGGCAGCAGGGTCAGACCCTACCTCATCTGCAGCAGGGTCAGGAGGATTCCTGCCCCTCGCCAGTGCCACGGCATCGTCCTCAGCCAGCTCTGGCAGCAGCACCGGGAGGTTGAGCCCCTGCTTGGGGAAGCTCTCCACCTAAAACCATTAGGAAGCACTTCGATTATCCCCGGCCACCCTGCATGCTTCATGCAGCTCCGTTCCCTTCCTGTGGCTGGGATTTGTGAGCGGATTTAGGCCTGATTAGCCGGCTGCCAGCCCCAGGCACGAGCAGCCAGCGCCCACGTTCACCCGGGCACCCCCCGCCATGTGGTGGCTTCACTGAGGACCTTAATTCTGCCGTAACCGCACCGGGAAAGGATTACCTGGGAGCAAAACCAACCTGTGTGGGAATTGTCCTGCTTCCCAGCCAGCAAATCTGTGACCATAACAGTGGCTGGTGCCTGGGCAATGCTGGGGTACCTAGACCCACATCCCACATCCCATTTCCCATTGCCCAGGTGCTGGCAGCTCACCAGTTTATGCTGGGCAGTGGTCAGATCTCCCAGCACAGCATCCATAATGCAGTCAGCCACGGCGGCTGTGACAGACAGCTTGATTTCACTGGGAGCAGGGAGAAGGGTGTCAGGGCCAGCACCCATAGCCCTGCAAGCCACAGGGCCAGCCCCCTACTGACAACCTTGCTGAGTAGATGCACCCAGAGGGGCACCCAGGATAATGCCCTGGGCTCCTGCTTGCTGGGATCAGGAATGGGAGCAGGCACTGACTGGGATGAAGAATGCCAAGTGCGTGCCCTTATTAATGGTTGGAGCTCCCCTTTGCCAGCCACAGGGGTGTGCCTGCAGTAACATCACCCCATGGAACTTTCCTAGAGAACATTGAACCAAATCCAAGTTGGAAGCAAAGCCACAGCTGGAAAAACATAGCAGCAGGACCCAGCACACCACCACATAAGGAAGAGAGCAGTTGATAGGGAGCTCCTCACGTCCTCATCTGACCCCATGGGTGAGAGCCAGCCACTGAGTGAGAATTAAGAACAGCATATCACCCACTTCAGCTTGCTGAAGACATCAGTGACCATCTGGTCCAGGAGAGTGCTGAGGTTGAGGTGGTCCTGGAGGTAGATCTGCTCTGACATGGCATTGACCAGCTGGTCCCTGACCCTGCTCTTCTGCACCACAGCTGGGCACAGGCTGTGTGCTGTGTCCAGTGCCGCCTGCATGATCGCCTAGAGTTTGGGGAGGAAAGGGGAGGTTTTGGTATCTTTTCTATCAGGATTCATGTGGAGATACCATGTCACCTGAGGACAATGGTCATCCCATGCTGTTGGCAGCTCCCTGTGGGTTCCCACCTGGATTTCCCGGCCGCAGATCTGTGATGCCTCCTCCATGAGACACTCCAGCTTGTGCTGCAGCTTGCTGTTCTGGTATGGGCTATTTCCTGCTTCATACAAGAGGGGCAGTATCTGCCATGGGAAAAGAGACAGTGTGGATCATCCCATGCAACTTCATCCTTGCTTTCCATCCTTCCATGTGCAGCCCATATCCATGGTTGGCCCCATGGAAGAACATTGTTTGCAACAACTGGGGAGACCCAGCGACCTTCTGTGTGGGTCAGGGTTGGGCATCCTGGACCCTCGTGGTCCCTGTGTCCCCCTAGCTGGATCCTCAGCTGCTCCTCACTACCCACTGACCTTCAGCCCCTGCATGCAGCCACGCTGCTGCCCACATCAGGGGAGACCCTTTCTCATCCCATTCACTACCTTTCCACCATCAGTACTGTGCTCTTAAATCCTATCATCTCCACTGGATTAAGTACCAAGTGGGGTGCCAAAAGAGTTGGGAAAAAAGAAAAGGAGGTAGTTTGAAGAGAAGCAGAGGAGGTAAAGTTGTGATGGGAAGAGAGAAGCGGGATTGGAAGGATCAACCCAGGGCTGCCAGCACCAGGAGCGGCCCAGCCAATGCAGTGGCCTTCATGATGGGCTGATAGAGCATCTTCATCACTGGACTGTACCCATCTAGGGTGAGATGAGGGTGCCTCAAGGAGGGTCCCCTCAGGGATGTGGGGAGGGTTTCTCACCAGTATGGGCATCTGTGGGTTTTGGGGTGTGCCAAAGATGGAGCACCCACCTCTCCTATGGACGGTGCATGAGTGGGGTGGGAGGCTCTTGCTAAAGAGGGGCTGCACTTGTAAACCCCAATTCCAGGGGGTGTATGAACTGTGTGCCCCTGGGGGAAGGCGATGAGGGACATGTTGGGCCTTGCTCTTGAAGGGGACTCAGAAATTCATAGCTTGCATTTGGTGATGTGCGTCTGGGGCATTGAGCGCCTTGGTGTTCCCTGACTGGTGGTTAATTATGTTATTAACTAATTGATATCCAGCTTTGATCCTACATGGAAGCCGGGTTTGCTATGGAGTTTCCGCTGCAGCAGACTCACGCTGACAGAGAGGTTGGCGTTCCTGATGGCCTCCTCAGCAGAGAGGATGTCCTCCTCCACCTCTCTGCCTACGCATATGCTGAGCATGTCCATGTGTTTCTGCACGCTCAGGCAGGTCTCATTCACCATCTGGAGTGCAGAGAGGCTGCGTCATGGCCCAGAGCAGCATTGCCACTTCCCTTCTTCACCATCACTTTCCCAGAGGATGTAGTGATGGGGCAGTAGGGGCACAGGCAGATTACAGTCCCCCAGAGCATCCTTGCCTAATAACTGGGGATGCCGTATGACCCTATACAAACCTGTTCAGAAGAGGTGGCAAGGATGCTCTGCTGTGGCCGCGAGGTGCACACAGGCAGTGGGTGCCGGAGCTGGTTCCTTGTCAGGCAGGACTGGAGCTGCAGCAGGCAGGAGGCCATGAGCAGTGGGTGTTGGGGCACCCAGCCCCATGTCCCCCAGCCCATGTCCCCTACCTTGTGCACTGCCTGCTCTGTCTTCTCAGGGTGGCTGCGGTACGCCTGTGCCACGTCGCTCATTGGCAAGGGCATGCATTTGAGGGTGTAGTTACTGTAGGAGGGGACCCTCATGTGGCCATTGTGAGCCTCCATCAGCCTCATGGGGCTCATCCCCACAGTACATGTCCCCACAGACATAACACTCCACCCAAGAGCAGCCCAGACATTGTCCCATGGTCCAGCCCTGGAGATGGATTTGGTGATGGTTTGCCATCACAAACCTCAACAGGGCAGCAGTGACCACCTGCCCAGGCTCTCCATCCATCCCCCTTTATTTGCACCTTTAGAGGACTTGCGTGGCCAAACACCAGATCTGATGGTGTATTTGGCAGGTGGACAACCTCTACCCATCTTTCATGCACAGGGAGGAGGAGAGCATCACATCTTCACCAACAGCAGATCCCCCAGGCTTGCTGAGGGCTGCCTTGTCTGCTGGGTTAGGATGCAGAGCCATGGGAGACCCTGAGGTGGGTAATGAAGGTGTCATCACCAAATTGGTGGCAGGCTGCTTTGCTGGCTGCAAGGCCCAAGCTGTGGACCAGCTCTCTTGGGACCTGTACACTGCATGATGCACTTGCTGCTTCAAGGGGACAAAAGGCCCTGTGGATGGTGACATCCTGGTGCCATAGGTTCTTTTGCATGGTGGTACACACCAGGAGGACCAAGTGGCTCCTTCTTTACCTCTCTAAAGCTTGAGCCACCTCCAGGAGCCCATGGGCAGTTGTGTTGTTCCTGTCCCAAACCACAGTCCTGCAAAGAAAAGAACCTGAGTGAGCCCTGCCTGCACCCACAGAGCCCCAAGGTGGGTGCCCACCCATGGATGAGCCAGGAATAGTGAGCCCAAGGCTGACTCCAGGTACCAGAAAGCCTAAAAATGGGGTAAAAATCTGAACCTTGATACGCAAAACCTTGGACTTTGGAAGGGGCTGTAAAACTACCTGAGCTTCGTGTTGATCTGCAGGGCCTTGGCTAGCATCTTGGCCCCTGTGTCCCCCATGGCATTGCCGCTGATGTCCAGAGCGGTGAGGCTGGTGTTACTGCCCAGGGCGCTCAGCAGGACATTGGTTCCCAGCTTGAGGCGTGATTCGGCCACGGAAAGGGACTGGAGGGGCTAGAAAGGGGACAAGGAGGGGAAGAGGTGGCCAGGGCACGTCAGGACACGTCTCCCTTGCAGACACAGCCACCATCCCTGTCTGGCAGCTGCTGCAGGAAAATGAAGCTGGATTTGGAGAGGCCAAGTCACACTGAACCCCAAGAAAGAGGATAGTGATGGGTGCTGAGGCAACCCCCTGGATTTAGCTCAGATCCCTGGCAGGCAGCAAGGAGGAAAGGGGTTTTTTTTGGAAGCTGGGCTGCAGCCAGGTTACACCAAGCATCTCCTCTGCTCCTTCAGCCAGACACAGGCTCCCACTTTCCCAGATGAACAAGAACTGCTCTCGCTTCTCTGTCTGAGCATCTGCTTCAGACCCAGGAGAATAAGAGCAGAAGGATTTGAATGGCAGCAGGAGGGAGGTAGGTTTGCTCTCAGTCTGTGCTGGGAGGGATCCAGACAGCACCCAGGCACAGAGGACGCAGGATGAGGTGACTGAGGACAAGCAGAACTTACGCAGTCGTCCTCCTGGGTGAGCTGGACAATGCGGTGCAGGACATCCAACAGCCCTTCCCTGTGGAAGAGGCAAGGTGGGGTTACACATGTGTCTCCCCACATACCCCCAGCCACAGTGAAGCAGGCAGAGCTCCATCCTCCCTCCTCCTCTTACTCCAAGGCTGTGACCTGTCCCTGTCATCCCAGGAAGACTGTGCCAGGAGCCGGAGATGGAGCCCCCGTGGCCCCAGGCTCCCCACTGGTTTGGAGCAGGCAGGACCATGATCCCTGGCATTCCCAACCGGCCCATGGGCAGAGAGAGTCATGGTGGGTGCAGGGTGCCAGGATGGCTCCTGGCCTTTGTGCTGCAGCTTTGTGCTTACTTGGATTTGATGTTGAAGTTTTTCCCCAGAGACACATGCCTAATGGACTTGCTTCTACCGATGGAGAGCACCAGTGTCACCATGTCAGGATCAAAGCCTGTGAGACACAGGAGAAACTCATTAGGATATTCCAAGCAGTTCACAGAGGTGGCACCAAGGTGGCCCCTTGTAGGAGACCCACAGAGCCATCAAGACCCACAGAGCCATCAAGACCCACACATGAAACTGTCCCTCCTGCACAGAGCTTATCTACTGGGAAGGCAACAAATAGAAGCATATTTTGGCAAGGGTTGGAGGAAGATTGTGGGTACAAGAGCAAGCTATTGGAGCACTGGTGGCCTGAACAAGTTTTTGAAGGACTCCAAACCTTAGTGTTCCTTAGAACAATCTGGCTGTTGAGCCGCATGGTCTGCTTTAAGATTTGGGGTCTTTCAGATTAGGAGCTGGTAGAGGTAATATCTGTGATTAGGGTTGCTCATCCATGGTTTTGGAGGCCATGATAAGACAAGGTTATCAGCAGAGGCTGCAAACTCCTGCAGAGTAGTGGGAAGAGCTTCATAGAATCCCAGACTGGTTGGTGTTGGAAGAAACCTTAAAGGTCATCCAGTTCCAACCCCCTGCCACAGTCAGGGACACCTTCCAATAAACCAGGGCCACCACCACCGCTCCCCACATGGGATGCAGCTCTAGAAAGTGGTAGAAGAGGCTTGGCATGCTGGGAAGGACATCAGCAGAGGAAGAAGTGCACCTGTAAGGACTGCCTGCCTTGGGGAAGGTTGGTTTTGGGACTAAAAAGCCATAAAACAGCTGATAAGGTGGTAATTTCTCAGGCACGAACCCATTGCTGGCCACTGGGTGCCTTGACTCCCATAAGACACAGCCTGTAGCTTCTGCTGTGGAAGGATGTTCACAGGTGATAAGTGCAGTTGAATGCCTCATTAGCCAGTGCTGTCAAGAGACAGCAAGTGCAGTAGACCCTACGCATCTCCCTGGGGACTCCTACAAGCACACAAGGTGCCCCAAGAGCTGGTGGCTAGACCTGCAGATGGAGGGGATCTTCCTCCAGGTGGGGATGAAGCAACCTACCGTTGTCAGACAAGTCCAGGTCACTGATGGAGCTGGTGACTGGGATGAGATCCTGGATAACTTGTGCCCCCGCTGATCTCAGCTTGGGAGAAACAGTAAGACATGAGCACAAGGGGAGGTGGAAGCCCTCCAAATGAGATCCTGCCGTTGGGAAGGTCACCCCAGCCCTACAGCAGACAGGGACATGGAGCTTCCCACGCAGGTAGCAACCTCCTTGAGCGCCACAATAGGACCCCCCAGCTGGGCTATGGGTGCTGGCCCTCACCTCGCAATTGCTGAGATCCAGGCGCAGGTCACTGATGTGGCTGTTGTCCGCCAGCCCTTGCAGTAGTGCCCTGGAAAAGCCACCAAAGCCACCCATTAATGCAAGCAATGAAGGTATCAGCACCGGAGGTGGGAGCGGGTGCTGGAGAAGACATCATAGAGTCATAGAGTCAACCAGGTTGGAAAAGATCTTCAAGATCATCAAATCCAGCTGCTCTGTGGCACTGCCAAGGCTATCACTGAACCATGTCACTGAGGGCCTCATCTACACAGTCTGTGAACACTTTCAGGGATGGTGACTCCATCACTGCCCTGGGCAGCCTGTTCTAATGCCTGAGCACCCTTTGGGGAGAAATTGTTCCTAATATCCAGACTAAACCTCCCCTGGAGCATTGTTCCCAGAGCTCTCCCTCTCACTGCCTCATCCATCCTCCTCACCAGCCCTCTTAACTCGTAAAGCCCTCTCCATGAGTGTGCTCCCTCTGCAAGACCATGCTCACCTCAAATCCATTCCCCTTGATGGACCCATAGTCCCCTCTTACCTTACAGCATCTGCTGGCAGCTTGGTGCCTGCCAGGGAGACATGCCTGAGGGCGCAGGCCTGGCTGAAAAACTCCTTGATGCTGGAGGAGGTGGTTTTCACCCTCCTGAAAAGGATGGACACAGCGTGGCATCATCTGCCATCTAGCACCCACCTGGGTACCATAGTCCCCTCCCTGCCATCCCAGGGCCTTACTTGTGGGAATACACGTTTTTGGAGAGATCCAGATGGGTGAGGCTGGTGTGGCATCCGTGGACCAAGGCTCCAAAGAGCTGCCAGGGCAGGTATATGAGCTGTGTTGGGGAGGGTCTGGCCCCTCATGCAGCCCGGCAATGGTGTAGGGTGAGCTATCAGGGATGCTAAGGGGGTCTGCCCTGTGCTGGGGTTCGCCTCTTTCTCCTGCTGAGCCCCAGGACCCCCAACCTGCCCGTGGCAGTTGGCACAAAGTGAGAGATTATTGGGCTGTCCCTAACACATGCTGTATCCACAGCCCTGTGCCAAACAGGGTGGCAGCACCTCCAGCAGCACAGTATGGATTTGGAGATGGATCACTGCTGGGACCCTCTCCATAGGTACTCACAGTATCCAAGGGGCAGTCTGTGCTGGCCAGGCTGAGATGCGACAACGAGTGGCACTGGTGAAGGAAGTTCTGTGGGCAGAGAGGGTTCAGTGGCTTTGCCCAGGACCCTGAACCCCCCTCCAGCACCCTGCAGCCCGTAAATCCCATCTCCAGCCTGCCCTCTCTCTCCTGCAGAGCACAGGGATGAATCTGGCATGGGGGGACCCAGCCCCACACTGCTCACATCCTTGTTCTATCTCCCACTCTCCCACAAGGAGATGCAGCAGGATGTCCCCAGTACATCTCCTGCTGCTCCAGAGTGGGCAAGGAGGTGAGTTCCCCATCCCTTGGGTGCTGCAAGGCAGGATGCAGACCCAGGAGACTGAAGCCATGAAAAACATGCTGGGGACACAGCCCTGACTGTGTCACCCCATCGCAACACTCACACTGGTGTCATCCCCAGCCAGGGAGCCAGGGTTTCCAGAGAGGTCCAAGTGCCGGAGGGAGGATCCGATGGCTTTGTTATCTGCCAGGGCCTTGCATAACATGTTCATCCCTGCTTGAGGAGAGGAGGAAAGATGGATGCCCACAAGTACTCTGCAATGGGGAGAGCCGTGGAGCAAAGGAACAAGCACTTCCCTACAGCAGGACATTGCATCCCTGAAGATGCCCTTTCCAGTGTGTTCCTGCAGCTCCTTCAACCACCCCTTTGGTGCCAGCTTCACCCCAACTGCTGCCGTGCCCAGCCTTCCACCAGCAGGCAGGCAGTGAGCGGGATGCTGGGAGCTACCTTTGGCAGTAAGCATCGTCCTGGCCAAGCTGAGGCTCTGCAGACCCTTAGGACACTTCTCCAAGTGCCGGCTGAAGGCAATGATCCCTATGAAAAAGCAGAGAGCCCTGAGGTGGGTGTGCGTCCCTTCCCAAGCTACAGCCTCAGGGCAGGGGGAAACTGCTGCTGGGATCCAGACTTGAACATCAGTTTTCATGGCAAGGTTTAGACTGGAGAGTAGGAACAGTTTCTTCCCCAAAGGGTGCTCAGGCATTGGAACAGGCTGCCCAGGGCAATGCTGGAGTCACCATCCCTGGAAGCATCCACAAACTGTGTAGATGGGCCCTCAGTGCCATGGTTCAATGGTGGCCTTGGCAGTGCTGGGGTAATGGCTGGACTTGGTGATCTTGAAGGTCCTTTCCAACCTGTCTGACTCTGATTCTAAGTTGGGTACCTCTGTCTTCCAGCTGGTTGCCATCAAGGTTAATTGTGTGCAGAACAGATTCGGGGTGGTTGCTGAGTGCCTGGGCCATCCTCTGTGCAAAGTCCCTGTGAGAAGAAGGGTCACCCATCTGACCAAGGTACAGGCACCTCCAGGACACATGGTCAACAACCCCAAATCCTTCTGGGGACATGCCATCAGCTCCTGCCCCAATGGCAGAACCATCTCCATCTGAGGAGCCACCAGGAGAAAGCAGAGCATCTCCAAGGGTGGGTGATGCCTGCTGGCCTCCAGGGTCTCTGCTCCCAGTGAGCTTCTTGTTTTGGAGGGGATAGGTACCAACACTCCCCCTAGCACAAAGGTCCACGACCTCTCTGCTCCATGCACATGAGGGGATCACCACCAGGCTGCCAAGACCCTGCTCATCCACCCTGTGATCCCTTTGCTTACGCTTTCAAGCCGCTATTTTCCAGCACCAGCTCCTCCAGCATCACAGATTTGCTGAGCATGTAGAGCAGCTGCTCCGAGATCTCCTGGTTCTGGCAGGGGACAAGGGAACCCTTGTGGAAACCTGGATACCTCCAGCGTGCCCAGAGCCACAGTGTTGGCACTCACCAGCCTGAAATCCTTGCAGGAGAGCTTGGTGAACCACGGGTTGAAGGACAAAGCAGCCACACTCAGCGCCACATCTCTGCAGGGTGACAAGGACGAGGGAGTCAGGGCCAGGCTGGGATAAGCCTGGTCCTAAATGGGTACCCCAAGATACCCAACCTCAGGATGCCCAAATACAGTGTTCAACAGGGCAGGATTGGGGGCCCACGGGGTTAAAGCAACCACAGACATAGCTCAGCTTCCCCAGATTATTCCCTCTGGGAGAATAAAATGAAGCAAACTATTTTCTGGTCTTTTTAATGGTGTGCAAAGAACAATAGAGGTCTTGCTAGGGTGGAAACAAGTTTCATTTTTACTTCCTGGCCCAAAGAAACCTCTAAAACCATCCCTTTTGGCTAGCTGAACACAGATCCTGTTTCCCAAAACACTCAGCCCAGGAGTTGCCTTCTCACAGAGCTGAGTCCTTGCTCCATCTTTCTTGGGATGGAGATGTGGCTGAAAGCTCCACGGGGACAATGCCTGAGCTCATGGCTCTGCTATGAGATTATTTGTTATCTATTTTGTTATAATTATAAAGCTGTATCATTATAAGACTGTAACAGATGTCTGGGGTGCTGGGGGTGAGCAGCACTGACTGGTTTGCATATGGAAACCCCTGACAGCCACGAGTGGTGAGAAGCTGTCGTGACATTTGGGTTTCACCTCCACAAGCAGCTCATGGGCTTATTTAAATGTTAAAAATGAACAGTGATGCTGCCCAGCCTCCTGGGACCATAGCCCCATGGGATGGGGCTCACCACGTTTGGTGTGGGGGAGCATTGGCCTGCAGATGGGGCCAGCCTGAAGCATCTAAAGTGAACAAAGCTTCTAGCGTGAGCAGATGAGTGTGTTGGGCACCCCTGTCATGGGTAAGGAGGATGAGGACAAGTGCTGGCATGGCACAGGCTCCATGGGCAGCACAGAAGGGCACTCACCGGCTCTCCAGGTGGCTGAAGTCCAGCAGGTTGAACTCCCGGCAGTCCTGGCTGTGGTAGATGTTGTCCACGTCCTGCTCAGATGGATAGACACATGGATCAGGCTCAGCACATGGCCCTGGGGAGGGCTTATGTGCCCAGTGTCACTGGAGAGATCTGAGCCATTGGGGATCCTCCCTTGAGATCCCCTTGCCTAAAGCCTGAGCCTAACCCCATGCTGGTGCTGGTGCTGGCAGGGCATGTGTCCCAGGTTGGTGGCATGGCTTGCTGGGTGCTGGACCACTCTGCAGGGACAGGACAGCAGAAGACAAAGCACCCTCAAGCTGGTGGGAATGGGGTGTGGGGAGAGGTGGGCTGGAGTCAGTGTTCCAGAGGAAGAGGAGGACCTGCCATGGCGTGGTCCCACAGGGGTTCTCCTCTGCTAGGGACGCCCAGCGAGGCCACAGATTTCCAGGGGCTCTCCTTAAGTGACAGCCCAGGAAACAACTTTCTCCAAAGCATCTCCTTCCCACTTGCGCTTTAATTTCACCCCACTGAGGATCAGAGATAACTCAAGCCAGCCAAAACTGCATGAGGCTGCTGAATGGAGGCACCCATGAGCATCCTGCTTCCCTGCCCACCAACTGACACACAGCCACCAGCTCTTCTCCATGGGACAGAAGATCTTACCCACTGGATCTCCTCGCGGAAAGCAAAGCCGTTGTAATCACACAGAGCAGCGTAGGTCTCCGAGAACCCCCCTGCAGAGAGAAGGCAGTTTGGTGGCAGACCTTCCCGTGGGAACATGGAGGAGACCCTTGGGAGGAGCATGAAGCAGAAGAGGGATGGTGGGAGCCCTCCCTTCCCTCCTCAAAGAGACCAGAGTGTCCTGTGTGGTCTACTGCCAGCCCAAAAGTGATTCCACAACCCAGGGGGCTGTATCTTGCTTTGCTTGATCCATGTAGATACAGGCAAGATGCATTGCTATGATGACAACGAAGGTATCTTACTCCATACCAAGCTCCCGGAAAAGCCTCTGGCTTTGCAGCCATGCTGTATAAGATAGGTGAAGCATCAATAGCTGCATGGCTTCATGCATGGGCACCAAGCAACCTTGCTTCACAGCCATCTTGCTCCTCTCTGGGGAACTATGTCCTCTCAATCCTGCTCCTGCCACATAGGATGGGGTGGTGGGGACCAGACCCCACTAGCAGGGCTCCTTCTAACCTAAGCCAACATGGATGCCTTTCCAGCAGAGGTCATGTTGGTGGACACTGAGCTGTGATGGTCCCCAGTGTGCTACAACATGGGGAGGTGCTGAGGGCTCACCACAGGGTGCAGGGGTGCTCTGCAGCATCTCCTCCAGTGAGTCTGTGGTCCGCCGGATCCTCTCACACAGGTTGGGTGGGGAGCTCTTGAGCAGTGTCCTGGGGAAGGACCAGAGGGGTGTGTGATGGTGGGCTGGAAGAAGAGCATCCCCAATGCTTTATGCTTAGCTACAGCCCTTGTGTGTAGGGTAGCCAGAAACATCCTTCCCGATGTGATCGGGGAGCAGGGTCTTGCCTTCACCAGGGAGGGTTTCTCCTATTAAATGGGGCTAGTGTGAACCCATCAGCAGGCTGAGAAAGTTGGGGCTGTTCAGCCTGGAGAAGAGAAGCTGCATGGAGACCTCATAGCAGCCTTCCAGTATCTGAAGGGGGCCTACAGGGATGCTGCTGAGGGACTCTTCTTCAGGGACTGTAACTATCGGACAAGGGGTGATGGGTTCAAACTCATACAGGGGAAATTCAGGTTAGATATAACCTGTGATATAGGTTAGATATATTCCCTGTGAGGGTGGTTAGGCCCTGGCACAAGTTGCCCAGAGAAGTGGTGAATGCTCCATCCCTGGCAGTGTTCAAGGCCAGGTTGGATGGGACTTGCTGACATGGTCTAGGGTGGGGTGTGTCTGCCCATGGTAGGGGCTTAGAACTGGGTGATCTTTGCATCCTTTCCAACCCAAACCATTCTATGATTCTATGATCCTATGAAACCCTATGTGAAACTTTTCTGAGCAAAGAAGTTGCTCTGGTACCTGCACAACTACCCTTGAGGAGCAGAAGAACCTTACCCAGGAGATGAGTCCGGAAAGACCTTCTTAAGAGACATGGTGACGTGGATGACAACTTGCTCCAAATCATCAGCGGACATGAACTGGAAGGCATGAGATACTGTATCCGTTTCTATGACAACCTGCAGTGTGCAAAGGATGGGAGATACCCAAGTGAGCTGGTAGCACAGTGTCCCCAAGCCCCCAGACACAGCAATGACAGCCACCAGCTCCTAGCTGCAAACACCCAGGGACTGCTTATAAGCCCCACCTGAGCACTGTGAGCACAGGGGAGGCTGCGAGCACCAAGAATTTAAGAAAATACATCAAAGAGATCAAAAAGTGCTGCAATAAGGCAGAAACCTCCCCCAGATTCAAGCTAAGCTAATGCCGCAGCAGCCCAAGACAGCAGGGTGAGAGTAGCCTTGACACTGCCTCAGCTGGAGGACAGAGGTTTCCTCCCTGAATTCGTCTAATTGGGTTTTGAAACTTTTTTAGTTCCTACCAGGAAAAAAATCCCATGGCAACACGCTCCCTGATTTAATTACAGGCTGATTGAGGTGTGGGAGTGGGATGAGTTATCTGCTGCCATCACTGGAGGATGGAGCTGCCACCGCTGCCTGGGGCTCTGCCTGCAGGGTAACAATGCCTGGGCTCTCCATAGTCCAGCCAACCACCTCACCCCATCCACCCTGGGCTCTCACCACCCACACCCCTCACTCCCTACCCAGCTCCCCTTTATTTCTCCCCTGGAGCTCAGCCATGAAGCAGAAACCCTGTTTGGAGGCTGGGGCCATGGATGCTTCTGAGGCTTTAATGAGCAGAAGACGGACAAGAGGTTAAGGAGGACCATGGCCCTGTTTTGGCTGACACATTCAAGCCAGGACATCCCATCCCTCTCCTCCACAATTCCCACATGCTAATTCTGCCCTCTGCTCACGCCTCCTCCTAAGAGGATTACTGGGATTTAAAACACCCTCCTGCTAAATTTGTCTTCATCTCTGTAAGCCAGCAGCCGCTTGTCACCTTGTCCCTGCTGAGCTGAGGTGCCATGGCCAGGCACTAGCCATGAGGGGAACAGGCACCCATGCTCACCCGAGCACCTGTGGGTGCCTCCCTGCACCTTCAGCCCTGAGGTGGTACCCAGGGCAAGGCCACAAGTGGATTTCTTTAGGGGTGTCTCAGTGATAAATACCCTGTGGAGCTCTCACAGGTCATCACTGGTGACCCTTGATGTGCAATGGGGGGACAGGACAGCCCAGGCCCTGCAGTGCGCTCCAGGTCAGGGTTTGCCATGGCAGGTGGTGGGTGCTCAGAGGGATTTGTCCCAGTGTTTGATGCCACTCACCAAGTTGGGCTCTTGCACTGTCATCTCCCTCACCTCCAGGAAGCTGAAGCTGCTGTGAACCTGTGGGTGAGAGGCGCAGGACTGGATCCAGCACTGATGGATAAGGGGGATCCAACAGTGCGCCTCAGCTCCCACCCTTCACCATGGCCTGAGGAGTGCCTGGTTATGCCCCCCAGCCTTCACCAGCCCTCTTCCCCTTCACCCCATCCTCACCCTCATCCAGGGGGCTTCCCAGATCGGGTGGCCTGGGTGCCCCAAGTGATGCCCTCCTCGGGGGCCATTCATCACTTACCCTCACTGGCAGTGTCACTGGCAGCACATAGGCTCGCCAGGGCGTCAGCACCTAGGCAGGGGATATTAGTGTGACATTGGTGTGACAAGAGACAGTGGTGACACAGGAGCCACCCCTGTCCCCTGCTGCGGCCGTGGAATGCCTGAGAGCTGGTCTGGGGAAACTTGGAAAGCAGGAGTCAGGCCAGACTCTGCACATACCAAGATGTAGTCGTCATACTTGGATTTCACCTGCAGCTGGACGCTCATCACAAGGAGCACCTCCTTTGTCCCCAGGAAGGTGGTGATGCCCTCTAAGAAGATCAATGTCCGCATGAAGTGATGGAACACCCTTGTTCCTCTCCTGCCAACCCTGCTGTCCCTGGGGACACCATTCCCTGCATCCCCACCTCAATCAACCTCTCTCCATCCACACTTGATGGTTGCTCTCTCAGCTAAGCCACACTGCACACTGGGTTTGGGTCTTGTTTACCACTCAGGTAATAAATCCACCTCCCTGTCATCTTCTGCAGTCATGACCAAGCACTGGAGCCACTGGTTTACACTCACATGGTGCCTTGCTTACTGGGAACTGGTGCTGAGCAACAGGAAGATCCTGGTTTCTCTTCCTTCCTTCCCAAATATACCACTGAGGAGCAACTCTGCACCCAAGTGCTTCCTCCCCACAGTACACCCAAGAGATTTATTCTGCATCTCCAGTTTTTGGAGATGCAACCTGCACAAGTGGTCATGGTACCAACCTCTCCATATCTACAACCCAGTCACTGTGGACCAGTGTGAGCACTGCTTGCTACCTCTTCTCATTCCCAGTTGAGAAACGGGACCAGAACCATAACTGCCCATCACCATCCAAAGCAACAGGTTTTCATAACACTGAGCCCCCAAGTTCAGTGGCTTGAGCCACACATCCCAGAAACACACCATAGTGGAGCTGGATCATGGGGATGCAGCAACCTGGCTCCTTCCTACCCCTTGTAGGAGCTGATGAGGCTGCAGGGCCCCAAGAGCTTTTGCTTTTTCTATCAAAGGAGAGAATGCCAGAAGCAGGGGTACCTTACACCTCTCCTGTGCTGCTGGGGAGCTAAAGCTGTGCCTCCCCAGGGAGCTGCACCCACAAATGCAACAGCTTCAGCTGTGCAGAGCCACATCCTTGAGGAGTCAGGGATGTGTGTCTAGGGATGCTTCTGACCCAAGCACCATCCTCAACACGAGCTCTGAGGACATCAGCCCTTGTGCCCCACACCCTGCTTGGACCCCCCTGAACCACAGCTGATGATGATGAGGAACCGGAAAGCATCTCTGCCACCCCCAGCACAGCAAATCTGGGCTGAGGAGGCCCCATACCACACTGCCCACATTCATGATGCCCTGGCAACAGCAATGATTTACCTTGGATGTCGGTGGGGATGGCTCTGTGGGATGCAGCCATGGCTGGGTCAGGGTGTGGGTGATGCAGGGCTCCCGGCAGCATCCTTGGGCGCTGTGGGGAAGGCGCCGGCTGGGAGGAAGCACGGAGGTGCCTCCTCCCCCTCCCAACGCTCACTCAGTGCCTCTTCCTGCCCCGTCAGACGAGATTTGCCGCCTGAGCAAAGAAGCAAAGTGAAAGCAACGGTGCCCACAGCCACCAGCACTGCTGCCCAGCCCTTCTGCTCAGTGCAACTTCACCCGGGGGAGCAGGACACCCTACTGTTGCCTTCTAGCCAGGAGATCAGCATCTCCCCATGGTGCCAGCCTTCAACAGTTCGAGGTCCATGGCCTACCCCTGTCCAGCAGCCCACTGAGGTGGTTCTGCCTGAAGTGTGAAAAGGGTGTGAAAAAGCAGCTCTACCCTTTACAGCCCAGCCCCACCATCTCCTACCAGGCATCTGCAACGGGAGACCATTCCTGGCAGTGTTCAAGGCCAGGCTGGATGGGGCTTTGAGCAACCTGGTCTAATACAAGGAGACCCTGTCCATGGCAGGGGGCTGGAACTGGATGAACTTTGAGGTCCTTTGCAGCCTGGGATTCTATGATGGGGATGGGTGCTGGTGCCCACTGCAGGCATGGCTTCTCCACAGCAGGAATGACTCAAGTGTCATGTCAAAATGACAAAGCTACTGTCCCAAAGCAAAGACAAGAGGTAAAGACTTGGTGGCCTCCTTGGAGAGAGCACATCAACCACTCTGCTGCCACCCTGGACCAGGCAAAAGCTACAAGCACTCCACGGTGGAGCAGGAAGCTGTCCTGTGCCCCATGCAGGACTTCACTGGACGCAGTGTTTCTCTGCCCTGCCAGACTCAGGAAAGTGCTGGGGGGCAGCAGCAGAGCTGCTCTCAGCATTTTTCCGAAGTCTCATTGCTGCTGCTGAAAACCTTTTTAATAGAGAAGCTGTTCTTCCATCCTTCGTATGCTTCTCCAAGTCCAGCTCTAGCTGAGCTTTGGTTCAGTCAACTCCATCCTTGCACACTCAAGCAATGTCTGCTCCTTCACAGCAGCCTGTTTCCTCCCTTCTTTCTGCATGTTTCATTTGCCTCTTTCTGCTCATCCACATTGGTTGCCTATCACACTTGCCTGACTTCCTGCTGAAGACCTCCTTGAGTTTTGCACAGCCCCCTAAGATGTCCCTGATAAACAACTGCCTTCTCTTCACCTGGAGAATCATCTGCTACAATGATGTGAAGACAAAGTAGTAGAAGATGCTGTTAGTTTTCTTGCAGTGAGGCAGAAGCATGCCATGGTTGGCACCAGCAAAACTTCAGTCCAACACTGGCTGAAGAAGCAGTCTTGGATCCCTGTTCAGTGATGTGGAAGGAGCTGGTCCTTCTAAAATGGGGGAGCTCACAACCTCTGGAAGCCAAATGAGCCTGTGGCAGGTTGCACAGTCATGCAGAGCTGGCATCAGTCCTCCCCCCCATTCTGATGCTGTTCTCCAGCATGGCATCAGGAGAGCAGCCCAAGCACCAGACATGGCAGCCAAGCCAAGCTATCAGCTGAGGCAGCAATGCTCCCTCGATCCACGCTAGCCCTAGCTTTTCCTTCGTGGTCCAGGACACAGCTTTTCCACCACTGGGCTTGAGCAGGGATGCTCTGTCCACATAAACATTCAGGCATGAGATGCTGCCCTGTATCCACATCCTCAGGAGCAGGCTGGGACGTTGCTCTACATCTCTCCAGAGCAGATCCACCAAGGGCAAACTAGAAGCCTGCAAAAGGCACAAAAGCACAGATACTGGTCCCAGCCCAAATCAAATAAAAACCAGGCTGCATAGCAGGACTATTGGCTGAGCAAGCACCAAGAAACCAGGCCAACTGAGCAGACCACAAAGTAACACACCAGGCTGAGCTAAAGAAGACAATGGCCTCAGGGTGAGTGCTCAGTCCCCACTAATCCTTGCCTGGGTCTCCGAAGAAGGTTCAAAAAGCAATCCACCATAACATGCTGCTTAGAAATGGTTTATTACAGTGGCACAAGAGAAACCATCAGTGGTGCCCTTCAGAGACAAGCCTCTTCTTCTCAGGCCTGCTGCAGCAGTGGGTTATACTTGGCAGGGCAGGAACTGCTAAGGTCTACAACACACCACCAGTAGACCAAACTACTTGAAAGCAACCACATTTATGGTCCTTGGACAAATAGACCTCTCAGGCTTGCTTTCTTTTAGCCCACCATCTCTCTGAATACTGAGAGCTGTAAGCACAAGCCCTGGATTCACCTAGATCTGGGTACAACAGTACAAGCTGTTGTGCTGTCTTGCAGCACTGGTCAATGCAAACCATGAGACCAGACCAGAGCATGTGTGACACCCCTTGGTGACATCGTCACAGGTCATCAGTTAAAACAAAGCCAAACCAAACACACACTGCAGCATCCTTCATGCCCCGCTTGTCAGTGGTGGGCTGAGCCACAGTGTTTAAGAGATGATGGTGACACTACTGGAGATCCGAGGACACCTTTAGTTTTCCAGCTCACCACAAAGCCTCCCTACCTCTAAGAATACCCAAAACCACATCTCCTTCAGAGCACTGCCTGTCTGAAGCATCACTGGGCTGTGAGTACACAAGGTCCTTGTGCAGCTGAGAATGCACACGAGGATTTATCCTTCCTTGCAGAAGCAGCCCTGACATTTACCTCACCCACCTGCTGAAACAGGATCCCAGGCATCAACCTCCAGGCAGCTTTTGTTAGAGTTCAAGAAGCATCTGTCAGGAGCACAGAATGGTTTGAACTAGAAGGGACCTCAAAGCTCACCCAGTTCCAACCCCTGCCATGGGCAGGGACACCTTCCATAGACCAGGTTGCTCCAAGCCCCATCCAACCTGGCCTTGAGCACTGAAAGGGATGGGGCAGCCACAGCTTCTCTGGGCAACCTGTGCCAGGGCCTCAGCACCCTCGCAGGGAAGAACTTCTGCCTAAGATCCCATCTCAATCCCCCCTCTGTCAGGTTAAAGCCATTCCCCCTTGTCCTGTCCCTACAGGCCCTTGTCCAAAGCCCCTCTCCAGGTTTCTTGTAGCCCTGTTACACAGCTCCCAGTGCCTAACGTCTGCCCGGAGCTTTCTTTTCTCCAGGCTGAACAACCCCAACTCTATGTCTATAGAATTAAACACAACGAGTTGTGCACACACACAACTAGTAACATGTACCACAGCCTCACATATGTGTGGGGCCACCCGTTCTAGTTCTCACATTTGTAGTGAAAATTAAGTTTTATGATTTCATTTTAATGATTTTATTAAGTCATACTATGTCATCTTCAGCAGCTCCTGTTCTGAAGCCAGTGGCACAAGAGGTGCTACCCTGAATTTTAACAACATATAGCTACCCAACTGCTTACTCTCAGCTGGCTCTCAGCTGCTTTCACAGGTAACTAAAAAGATACAACACAGAAACTGCACTTAAGTATCCATCCAGAATGAAAAGGAAATAACATTCCTTTAACATTTCTAAAAGGAAATAACATTATCAGCTGCACATAAGCAAAATGAAGAGCAACAAGAACTTCCACACCATTTCCAGCTCAAGCTACAAATGCTGGTATTTTACACCACCTTTCCACTATAAACTCCTTCATGCAGCACCAGCTGAGCAAGCTCAGCTGTCTCTACTGCTATGCAATGGAGGTGGTGTAAGGAACAGGGACCATACCCTGGCTTCACCACAGCCCTGACACTTGATTACGTGTATGCTGGCCTGTGGTGGGGAGAGAAGAGCTGCTCCCCGTTCACAGAATGCGGCTTTGCAGTCCGGAGATCACTGCCAGGCACCCTGAACAGCCACAAAGAAAGCAGACAGCACACATGTTAATCCATTATTATTTATTAGCTGTACAGCAGTATATTTTCCTTCCCAGCTTTCAAACCCCATTACATATTTTATAACAGTATTTTTTATTCCCCATGTTGGCTTCCTAAAATAATGAAAAATATCACACAGTACAGCTAAGTACAAAAATGCATCAACCTAGAGTCTGATAGCTAAACTGATAGCTCTCTTAAAAGCGATACATAGAAGAAAAATTTGTTTGAAATCAGCAAGACTGAGGCTCTATAAAAAGCTTACATATTTTAACATGTGACAGTTCATATACAGGCGTTATTTGTATTTCACATTATTCCTTTTTGTCTTTATCAAGAGATCCAAAATTGTGGAATTACTGACCTACTAAAATTCCTTGGCCCAGGTTTGGAGGGCTGCAGTGACCCACTCAGAAATCACCACTTCTGCCTTAACATAGGATTCATGAACACAACTACAAGACAGAGCAAAGAAAATGTAGTCGTGAAATCGTAACTCAAAAAGGTGGTTAATTATCCATGCTCCAAATGCCACTTTTGTGTGCTTCAAAACCAGATTTCAGGTGTGGGTTTCTCTTGTTCTGCAAGCAATAGTCTGGGTACGTCTCTTCTCTACATGACTGGTTATCAACAGCTTTTCCAACGTTCACACTCTATCCATTTGTCTTGTCACTTAGTTTGAAAAGAATTAAAATACTGGTGTTTATTTAAACTGAATTTTTGCATACCTCTTAATTAATGGAAAAAGATTAAAATGTAAAAAAAAAAAGTTATTTACAAGCTTGACCATTACAGAAATGCTTTGCAGAAAGCAAAGCATAGTAAGGACAGAAACCAGTTGGAGCATGCCAAAACTACTGTGTGCAGCCGACTTGGAGAACTGGAGCTAGTCAGTGGGGAAAAGCAAAAAACATTTTAGAAGTCTAGAACCCTCCCAAGTCTGCATTTACAGTTAAAAACACTACGGAGAGAAAGATGCTCAAGGACTCTGGGAACTGGAAGGACAAGTCCGGAGTGGTTTACCATGTACTCTAGTCAAGACTTCTGCTTTTTTTGTATTAAAACTTGGTGCATGTAACCACGGCCCCTGGACCAGCTTTACAATGCAGCTCAGAGCAAAACTAAATCAAGCATCTCACAGTAAACCCTCAAGGACTCCAAAGTAATTCCTAATGTTCCATGATCCTGTAATGCTAACATAAAACAGCAAGTTCTAGTTAAATCACATTCTAACATAATTTTGAACTTTTTATTTCCCAGTATGTTTGGTAAAATGGTCTAAAATGATGCATTTCCCAAAGCCAAGAAAAAAGATAAAAGGAAAAAATAGATTTGAGCCGCTTAAACACAGCCCAGGCCAGTTCAGTCAGCCAACGTGGTCTTCCTCCATCACCGGTCCATCATGCTGAGAATCATCTCAGGAGTGAGGTCTCCATTGGGAGCTTCCACTACAGCAGGCTGAGTTTCCTCCTCTTCCTCTACTGTTTCCGCATCAGGTTCTTTCTTTACTTCAACTATAATATTTTCAATTTCACCAGTGTTCTGGTCTTCAACCTGAATGATTGCTGCAGCTAGAAGGGCAGAACACAAAGGGGGAATGGGGGGAGCAACAGGGTTTTAAAGTGGTTCAAAGCTGGCCTGCAAGCCTTACCAGTAAGGTAACTTTCTCAGTAGACACTTAGGACTCTTCCATGGGAAGGCCCACAACTCAGTAATTTAATTCACCTCATTCATTCAAGCATCAAGCATCTATTTCCTTGCCCCTGCATGAAGATGTGCCACCAATACAAAAGTTTCAGTATGTCTTTTGATATTAAGATATTCCTCTACAAAAACCATTATCTGAATAATCAACAAACAAGAGCACAGTGATGTATGGGCATAAGGCAAAATTTCCAATTCAGGTGAATATAGTGATGAATTCAGCATAAAATGTAATTCCAGGTAGGACACACATGACGCTTGTAGCACTGAGCAGCCAAGCAAGCCACTGGGGAAGCCATTACCCCTCTAAGAAACAACTTTGCCCTTCTTGCTTTGTTCCTAGAATTCGTTTACTCACTTCGCAGTTACAGATTTCTAGACTTACAGAGAAAACATTGCAGAGTTAAAACAACATCTCCACTGATGCTGTGCTCAGAATTACAGGCCTGAAGCATGTTGTTTTGTGGTAATACGTACAGAAGTGTCCTCAGGTAGGAATACTACAGGGAATGGAGTAACAGCTGCTTTATCAGGAACTGTATAGACTTAGTAGAGACACTGTAAGGTGCAAAATGAAGTGAGCAGTTTGCACACCTCTGAAATGGAATAATACTAACAAAATAATGTCCTCTCCTTTTAGCCCATGTTCCCTCATGACCAGGAATTCCTTGCAACAAATTTCACATGGAAGGTGAGCTCTTAGCAAAGCAGAGACAAGTACAGTTACCTACTTTTTAAATAAGCTCATTTGAGGGGAGCAGTTCTCCTACAAGAACTGTCAAATCTGAGAAAAAAGCAGCTCAAGCAAGAAGTGTAACATGTTTTGGTTAGTGACTTACGCTGGGATTGTTTTGGTTGTGTGGCAGCTTTGCCTGGTGGTCTTCCTCTTCTTTTCTTACTAGGAGGTGGTGCAGGAGCCTCTTGCTCAACTTCTGGTTCAGCCTCAATTTCTACTGCTGTCTCCTCTTCATCTTCATTATCATCCAAATCTGGTTCAGCATTTTCCTCTGTAAAAAACATTGTATCAAGTCAGTCTTCAGTTTAAACAAGAATGAAATCATCCATCTACAGAGAACCATCACCAAATCCTCATCCAGAAGGAGTGAACTTTGATGAGAAAGGCAGCAACCAAGACCTATACTGGTGGCAGACTGTTAGTCTGTCACCTGCACATTAGAGAGAACAAGTTGTCCTTCAGCAAGCAAAACCAAACAGTATGTTACATGAAAGCAGCTCCTCTGCACATCCACAAAGGAGCTCAGAGAGACAATGGCAGGAGGGGAAAAAATACTACACTGCTGGACTACTCCAAGGCCCATCAGAACATCTGGGGCAAGACCAAAAACAGACAAAAAGCTGTAACAGGTGTCAAACAGGGTAATACTGCTTGGACAGCAAAATGACGGCGCTTAAACTTGTATGGGTGTCCACTGCAGAGAATGGCTTCACTCATGAGTAAAAGAGCCACAGCAAGAGGCACGCTGTTTACCTGACTGAAGGGGAAAAAAAAATAAACTGCAGATCTATGAGAGAAACACAACTCTGGATAATGCAGTTCACCTAGGAACCTGGTTAGGATTTCTTCCTCACTACTACTCAGCTCACACTAGTCAACTTTTCACATGTATCAAATGGCTCCTGAGGTAGTCAACCCATCTGAGGCTGAAGGGATTCTCTCAGTTCACCAAACAAGCATGACTTCTGACCAGCTTCTCCAAAACAACTGTTTTGAACCCAGACCATATCAACTAAACAAGACTTTGGGTTTTAGAAAAAGCTAATTTGTAGGAAGCCTATAAATCAGATATTAAAAATCAGATACTCCTGAATCCCACATTTTAAAATAACTTCCATCAAGGCAGTTACCTTACGCTTTCTGCCTCCAAGATATTTTCATATTTTAAATGAAAAATAGTTACAAACATAGCCATGAAGTGGAAGATACCATCAGTTCCTTGACCTTTTTAATTGTCTCAGCACCCCTTTTTTAACAGTCCACAGACTGCCAGCACTATTTCCACCGTTCTCTTGGATGCTGCAAGCCTTCCTCCACAGAAGCAGTCACACAGTTCAGCAGTGGGCACTGTCTAGACATGCCATCCCACAGGAGTGAAGCGGAAGCATGTACTACTTCATAGCAGTGCACCACAGAAACACAGGGTTTCTTTAGGACACTGAAAACACTAGCAGGGAGTTTCACACACAGAGGAGAAAGAAGGACAGCAACTGCACAGCAAGGCAAAAGGCATTAGACCCTGTTTTTTCAACTACTTGTCTTGGAAGAGAATCTGTACAACCCCTCACAGGCAGTCATAGAATGGTTAGGGTTGGAAGCTCATCCAGTTCCAACCCCCTGCCATGGGCAGGGACACCTTCCACTAGTCCAGGTTGCTCCAGGCCCTGTCCAACACTGGCCTTGAACTCTGCCACGGATGGGGCAGCCACAGCTTCTCTAGTTAAGTGTGTTCTCCAGTGTCTCATCACCTTGACTATAATTTTTTTCTGCCTGCCAACTAGATAAAAGCCTTTCAAGTGCAGAACCAACCTGCAGAACAGGCAAACTAATAGTGAATCTCAGGCCTGCTTTTTCAGAATGTACTGAGCTGTTTCTTACCACTGTCAGAAGAGTCTTCTTTCTTAGTCCGCATCTTTCGCTTTCGGCCACGTTTGCCTTTCTTTGTCTCTCCTCCATTCTCTCCTTCCCCACCATCTAGGCCAGAGCAGTTATCAGCATGTCTGGCCATTGTGTTCTACTCAGAAGATTAAAAACACAATAAAAAACACAACATGCATTGAATTAAAGATCAGATATTCTGGCTCTGTATTTTCAAGCACATTTCCGGTAACTTATGTATTTATTTTTGGGGGCAAATTACATTATTTTTTATGATAAAGCTGTATTTTCTCATTGCTCATGATGTCAAGGTTAGTATGTGCTCGTACTAACTCTGAATTATACTCCTCTTTTTCTCTCAGAAAAAAAGCTCTATTTAATCAATACTGTGCTCTTCACCTCTCCCACCTTTCCTTTTGTTCCCCTCCCCTTGACTAAAAGCCTCATTCCACCCCAATGACACCCACAACTCATGTATTCCTTTACCCTGCGTGTGAATGTTTTGCCACACTTGGAACAGACAAAGGCAGCGGGGACAAAGTTGGGATCATGGTATCGTTTGAAGTGCATATCAAGAAGCTGTTTCTGACGGAAGGTTTTATCACAATGGCTACAGGCATAAGGCTTTTCTCCAGTATGGGTCCGTTTGTGCATGACCATGTGCCGCTCCTGACAGGGAAAAGCAAAATGGGGTAAGTAGCATAAGAACTCAAGACATGTGGATACAGAAGAGCAAGTTTTCAGCTTAAAGGAGGCCAAAACTTTTCCTCAATATCAAGGAAGGGATGGTTCCACAGGAATGTGAGAACATCATGACTGATGGCATATTTTGTACTAGCTACTTCCATCCTATCGAGACTCTTACCCCTTTTTCAACAGGTACATAAGGTTGAGGGGTAGGAGACACTTCTCTATAGGGGAGCACTACGTCAAGAAGCAAAGGCCACTGAACTTTCCTTTACACAGGTTTAGAGGGCTGATTTGATCTTGACAGCTTGTCGAACCTAACAGCCAAGATCTCCACCTCCCATTCCAACACCAGTCCCACCAGCTTACCTGTCTGCATGCATAATCGCACTGGTCACACTTGAAGCGCTTCTCATTCTTGTGAGACTTCTGATGCTGTATGAGGGCATATCGCTCATGGAATACTGCGTCGCAGTATCGACACTTCTTGCCCTGCTCGATGTAGGAATGCTGCTTTCGCAAGTGGACACCTGGGAGCAAACAAATCAGAGGCTTTAACCACCACAGCTTTCCAAGCAGGTACGATTAGCCTAAAGTACCCTCTGGGATCGTCCCTCCACACACTCTTGAGCTCAAGCCAAAAAAGTGAAACAGTTAATTTAGAATACAGCTAAAGACCTAAAAGACTTGTAATTAAGAGCAATGAGAACAATTTCTAAACAGGAACGGTTCGCAGGAAAACTCCATCAAGGTTTTCCACAGGATTCTAGATTTGGTTATTAGTCACAAACTCTGCTGGTACAATACACTTGCATTTCAGAATGTGTTACTGTCAAACTACAATGTCTTGTGGACTGTTACAGAAACAGAGAATGAACCAGGTTGGAAAAGACCTTCAAAATCATCAAGTCCAACCTTTATGCTGGCATTGCCAAGTCCACCACTATACCATGTCACTAAGGGCTTCATCTATGTTTAAGACTACTCAGAATAGCTTGGATACAGCCAGAGACCAGGTAATACAATGGGGGAAGCAGGATTTCCTGCAGGATTAGAAGTCATAGTGACAGGGCTAGAAGGCAACAGGGATACCAGCAGATAATTCCCAACAGAGGTTTTAGTGATTTCTTTAAAATCCTCCAAGAGCATACCACAGCTGCACGAGCTACCTTACATTAAAGCATTATTAGAAGAAAAATTCATAGCTAGCATCAGTTTTTCTCTGTTGCAAATCGGCATATTTGGTCCTGACATCAACTGACTGCCATCCTCACAAACTGCAATTTACACTTGCCTTTATTGGAAGGGAGCCTGACTTCTCATTACTTGGGTGATATTCTGTTCACAGACATTAAGTTCTGCCAAACTGTGGCTTCTTCCTTCTCCTCAGTTGCTCTGGGCATGATATTATTTTTCATCTTCTTGTAGAACATAAGAGCATTCCTGGTGGAATCATACTGGGTACTGCTCACTAGATCAAGACCTTCCTACTGTAAGGGCTCAGGACTCTTGTGGCAACTCAATTTCTCCTACTCTGTGGCACATAGCTCCACATCCTGGAAAAAATTAACTATTTGGTCCAATTCAAACCTTTTAGCTTGATGAAAATATCTCTGCAGGAAACTTAATGGCCTCCAATGTGCAGGAGGTCACTACATGACCTTTCAGGCCCTTTCCAACCGAACCCCTTTCTACGATTCTATTGTTATTCAGACCCCAATCCATATGCAATTGTCATCTCAGTCCAAGTTCAATAAATGCCTTGCACCTATGGGCTGAAAACAGTAGCTTGCCTTGTATGCTTGGAAAACATGCTACATTTTCAAGTAATGAGAAGAAATGGAAAGTTCTTAGTTTGCAGCAGCTATTGCAAGCTAGCTAAGAGGGTGTATTACCAGCCACACATCTAAGCCTGAGCTTCACGTTGTACAGTTACCACAAGTATTAGGTTACAACAGACAGCAGCTGGGTTATATGAGCTGTCATTCTGGAGCCACTTTTGTGAGATACATACCCAAGTCACTCTTTCTCGCTATAACAGTATCACAGTGAGGACAGTGAAATTTGGCCACATTCTCCGTGTGCTTCTGCAAAATGTGCATCTTCATGGTCCCACTCTGAGTGAAGCGAGCATGGCAGATGTAACATTCATATGGCTTCTCTCCTTCAGGAAAAAATAGGACAAGTAGTTCTATTAAAGAGAAATCTCACCAAGAAGCCCCAAACAAAACAATCTCCCAGAACTCAGAACAGACAGCTAATTGATAGAAATAGTAACTCTAGAAAAGAGCTCAATGATGTGTCTTTCTCTAGAGGTTTTAGCTCCAATATGCTCCTTTCTGCAAAGAGACTTGAGTTTAGTCTTTAAGCAAATGTGTTAAATTATTACCCTTTACTCTCAAAAATGCATGAAGACCTACAAGCATGCTGCCAGAAGACACAAGTGGCATCAGAGTTTTTTGGAGGTGGAGGTTTGAATGCTCATGTATACATGCAAGGGCATTTCCTCCTCACCCTTCTCTTCAATTTTAGCAATTTGGTTAATGGGGCATTCCAGTAGCATTCTGTGCTAAAACCATCCTTACATCTACTGAAGATAAAGTTCAGGTCTTTACTAACATGCGTGAGATGCTTTTGCAAGTACACTCAAGATGAAACTGCAAATGGCTATAATATTCTGCTGGAATCTGAACACTGGTAATAAAAGTTTCTTCTGTTCCTACCACAAGTGCCTGTATTTTACCACCTCACAGTAAAACTCAGAAATCAGAGTCCTTTAAGCTCATTTCTCTTTGCAGGTTATGAATTTACTAGTGCTTACAAATCACAGTGCATTCTCTTCAGTTGCAGGCTCTAAAAAGGTTTTATATTAAACTATCAAATAGCATTTCTTTTGCTGTTTAAGCGTTAGCACACATTGTACACAGCTTCAGCATTGATACTAAAATCCCAGGACATTAATACCAGAGTGGGTCCTCATGTGCCTCTTCAGTTTGTAGGTATCCCTGCTGGCATAGCTGCACAAGCTGCACTGGAACGGACGCTCTCCGGTGTGAGAGCGGATGTGGCGTTTCAATTTGCTAACCTGGAAGTCAAGAATAAGACTGAAGGTAGCAGAGAAGAGCAGGTCAGATCACCAAAATATCAGAAATCAGTCAAGAGGTAAGGCAGTCTGATTTTACCTTGTCACTAAACCAAACATGTTTCAATGCCACTCTCACACTGCAGAGCCACTCACCCTTGCCCACTCTACTTCACCTCCCAACCTCATTCTGAGCCTTGTTTGATGCCTGCCTCACAGTCGGTGCAGCCCAATTTAGAGTTTTGTTATCAATCATCTCAGCATTTTAAAACATGTTAAAATTAGAAAGTATCCTGGAGAGAAACAAGAAAGTGTTCTGACAAAAAGCATGACCCCATGGAACACTGCAGGGATCAGTGTGCCCTGCACAGGGTGTTTTTCTCCACAGGTGCTTCCCTGGGTCCTCTCCAGTTGCTTTGAGGAACCTGATAAATCCTTTTGTTACTCAGAAGAACAAAAATCTAGTTCTGCAATCAAAGTGACTTAACTCCTTCTCTCTTTTGCTTTTATTTAGAAAGTACAAATGCAGCTGAACACAAATGTTAATGCAATGTCTGCTCCAGTGTGACATTGCTGCTAACCACCAACCTCTGTCTACAAAACGCAGCATGAGCTCGCATAAGGGCCTACTTGGCTCTTCTTTCCTAATTCGTACTATGAAAACCACAACAACATAATTTATTCAGCATTCAAAACACAGGGCTTGGAATTACAGCACTGCAGTCACAGTGTGGGTAGGAAAAAAGCCTCTGCTCCAGCTCTCCCACTGTAGCATTCTCCCACTGCAGACATCCGTTTTTCTTTTTAAGTTATGTTGTTCATCATCTTGTTCAAATTTCCTATCACAATACAAAAGCTGTCCTTAAGAAACAATGCTGCACAGGGGCAAGTATTCGTAGGTTTCAAGGAACACATGATTTTCAAGGAAGCTTAATTGAGAGTAAATGTGACAATCACCCAATATTAGGAAAGCTACTTTTCACCAACATTGAGCCAAATGCTCCTTAGCTTTGGCTACAGTCACCTTATTGACATAAACAGGTTATGTGCAAAAAGGCACATTTCTAAAGTGGAAGGGCTCACCTCTAGTCTGAAAGCACTCAAGATGCGGCAGAAGAAGGCTGCCTGCTTCAGCATAGAGCACATAACAATTTCTGCAATCACCTTAAAGGCCAAGTACTCTAAGAAACAATGACAACAACTATTATCTCCAAGGAGGAAATGAGTATCACCCAGAATTTCTGCGCACAAATGCTCTCAAACTGTTTTCTCATTAACTGAGGAAACTCCACCATTGGATTCCAAGAGCAGACCTGATTTACAAGTTCTTTTGCTCAGAGCCTTCTAAGCAGAGCACCAAAGAAAAAACGGCTAAGAACAGAGTGTCTAACAGATGGTGAACAAGCTTTGAAGCCTTCAAGGAAGCCTTCAGTACTGTAGCAACCAACGTACCTCCACACTAGCATAATCACACATTGAACATTTGAATGGTTTCTCATGGGTATGTTTGTAGCGGCGATGCCGAACCAACTCTCCACTCGTCACAAAGGCCATGTCACAGTCTGGGCACTTATGAGGTCGAGTACCTAATGGTTTGCAGCAAAACAAGAGACAGTGATATTGAGATTTAGTGACAAAAGGAAAAAATTAATCCCAAACTGTCCCATATTTTAAGTACTGGATTGAAGATATTAGGGCATTATACCCTTTCAGTGAAGAAAAGCTCCCTTATTTTTCTGTCACTTGGTGTTTCATAAATTTCAATCTACCTAGTTAGACGTAAGTATGCAGAAAAAAATGAGGGATATGGATGATGCTTTTCTTTCAACAGAAAGGTCACAACCACCTTAAGTGTAATTACAGCTCAATTACCTGTAGTTTTATGCCAGTTTTATTGGTCCAGTTTCTAATCCACTCCTTAGGGTTAAGAGGTTTATCTTTATTTTCAATTCCTTTATGTCTAGCTCTGGCCTTATTCTCATCTTACTTTTCTGCAAGCAGCAGTAACACAAAGCTTGTAACACAAGTACTAATGCCCAGGACAAATGGAACATCTCTACAATTTCAGGTGATGTCCAACCATGCCCAAGATCAGTTTTTATACTTGTGTACTAGACAAACTCTGCACCTGATCCGGCTACACAGAATACAACTTCATTTGTATAAGAAACAAGCAACAGCACTGCATGGTCCTCTTTGTCAGCAACTGTAGTGAAAGGAAAAGGGGCAATGGGTTCCAACTTAAACAGAGGAGATTTAAGTTGGATATAAGGAAGAAATTCTTTACTGTGAGAGTGGTGAGACATGGCACAGATTGCCCAAGGAAGTTGCTCTATCCCTGGCAGTGCTCAAGGAAAGGCTTGGAGCAACCTGCTCTAGTGGAAGGTGTCCCTGCCTGTGGCAGGGTGTTGGAACTGGATGAGCTTAAGGTCCTTTCCAACCCAAACCATTCTATGGTTTCTTCCCTTTTAGCCTGCCCCATGAGAGGAATGGGATCTGAGATAGATCCATCCTGGTTTTCACTCTGTTCTAATGACAGAGCAGATCCTAGAGAAACAAGGTGTGCAAAAGCAGAAGTACCTGTGTGAGTGTTGAGGTGGTTCCTCAGCAAAGTGACTGTCCGGAAAGCCCTGCCACACAGATGGCACTTATGTGGTCTTTCATCAGTGTGGCTTTTCATATGACGGTCCAAGTTGGAACGACGTGGACAAGTGTAACTGCACAGTTCACACTGGAATGTCTTCTTTACACCTAGCCATGAAGGAAATAATCTTTACTCTTGACAGTACTGTGGTCTACTGCATACCACAAGAGATCAGCAGGGAAAATAAAAGATTCTTGGAGGTGTCACTACCATAAGGAACCAGCATGTACCATTAACTCCAACTGCTTACCCTCAGAACAGTCATTGCTCATGGTTGGCTTGGCTTCAATTTTCATCAGTATGCATGCCAGCACTGAATGTTCTCTCTCTGCTCTAAAAAGGGTTCCTTAACTTACAGCTTTAAGAAAAGTCAAAGATACCTATCGCTGCATTTTGTACCATCTTACCTTCCCCAGCAATTGGTTAAGAAAAAAAACACAGAACTAATTATACTGTTGGTTCCTCATGTAAACCATGCATACACAAACTCTTACATATGTATTGCAGCAAAGAGAAAACCCTTTTCAATTGCAGTCCTATGGGAATACAAGTGCCACAGCATCTTACTTGAGGAAAATGAGCTCCTTTACAGCCTAGATGAAGGAGATGGGAGAAACAAGAGAGCTGAGTGCTATCGTATAAAGACTAAGTGTCACTGGGCTTTCCTCCCACTTGCACCTACTCAGTCACTTCAATCATACAGCAAGGTCCCACCACAACAAACACATTTTCAAAATCCATTTGCAGAAGGAAGCTTACCTTTCTTTTTAATTTTTGTTGGTTTAGGCGGCTTCATATTGCCCACCACCTTTTCTGCATTGACCTCAGATAACAAACCCTCCTGTTGCTCCTCTTCAAAGTCATATACAGAGACATCCACATCTTTCCCTTCCTCAGTGTAGCGAAGCTTACTCTTTTTGTTTTTCTTTGTTTTTTTGGCCGGTGGCTGGTAGTCTGGATCTTTCTGCCAATTGGGATCTTCTTGTGGCTGAAGTTCACCTTGTTCCAGTGTCTCCACCTCACCATTTGCACCCACTTTCACTACTTGGAAGCCTTCTGGTAAAGGGAGGGTGTGACATATCATGGGCTCTCCCTCTTGCAGGCCTCCTTTGGAAACCTCATTTTCATAAGCTCCCTGAAGTTCTTCCACAGACGTGGTGGCAACAGGTACAGTCACTGGTACAGGTACTTGGACCAGCTGAAGCTCCCCAAGGTTTATGGGCTGCTCTTCCATATTAACAACCTGAAGTGTTATGATCTGCGTGTCATCCACTGTGGCCTCAGTTTCTTGAGGCACTGCACCTTCCATTACTTCAGTCTTCATCTGAAGAAGAGTTGGATCCAGCTGCTCCATCATCACCATCTGCACACCACTGTTGACATCCTGCACTACTTCACCCCCATCTGCTTGGTTTGGTGGTACGTGACAAGCATCGTCCTCCTGCCCACCTTCACGGCGTCTTTGATAGGTTTTTCTCTCTTTCCCTTTAATAAAAGTTTCTGACTCCTCCACGATAGCTTCGACTGCCTCACCTTCCATTTCACCTTCCTGCTGTAAAAACAAGAGAATGAATGCCATACACCACCCAGTGGAGTTTAACAATTGCATAAACCCCACAGAGGCGTAAGCAGCCTAACTGAAAGCAATGGGCTCAACAGCAGCATTGTGTTGTCATCACATTCAGAAGCACGATTTGAGAACTAGAGTCTTCACAAGCCTATGAGCACTGGGAACCAAGGCAATCACAGAATGCTACCTGAAGTGAAAAAACCATGCCATTTGCCTGGAAAGGAAGGAAAGCAAGGAAAAGAATTTGGTATGTACGTTCCAATTTCTCAAAGACCACAAATCCCACAAACAAAAGGTACAGCAATATCATTCCTTACTGGTCCTGTCACTTCACACAGCTTGGCAATATCAGAGGTAATCTTTGGCTGTAAATTTTATAGGCACAAAAATAACATACTATTAAAAGTAAAAAGCCAACCTTAAAGAAAGTGTGATATGCAAGAACTGCAGAAATTTTTCAGGAAGAAAAAGCACAAAGCATTGAGCACAGAACTGAGCACCAGAGCAGAGGATGCTGCACGATGCCCTCTTCAGGCCGAGCGAGCTGCAACAGGCAGATAAGGCTCAGGTAAAATTTTATTTCAATTTAAACGATGTGGACTGAGATGCAGACTCAATGATTTCTCATGATATCTGGGCAAAAATCTATACACAGTCACAAACTGATAATACTGAGGCTCAGCATTTTCGTGCACATAAGCATAAGGTTGAGGATTTTTTCCTCCTCATCCAGCATATTCTCTGCAGTCAGGGTAAAATATGAAACTCCTGTATTTTCATTCCGCAGGAAGGTTGTTTCAAGAGTAATCACAGCTAGAAGAAATTAGGAGTCAGCAGCTATCTTCCCCTCTCTGCCCAAATTAAAGTAAGAAATATTATAGTAAAGGAGCATTTCATAAGTCTACCTCTATTTAAGGTGGTTTACATAGGAAAAATGAAAGCAGATTCCACCACCATATCAAATATATTCCCTGCATTAAGGTACCACTTATTATAACCCTCACTTAAGTGTTAAAATTTAAAGATCAATTTTACTGTTGAAGCAAATAACAAAAATTAGTTTCCTTACAAAGGTTGTGATAAAGTTCTGACCTCAGTTCCCGATCTGGTAAGAGCCTTTCATATTTTCCTACTGGAAAATGGCTGGCCTCTTGGACCAGCTAAAGGAATCTGTTGGACTCGTCTTGGGAACTCAACACTTGAATCTCACAACATACTACTTTCAAATATCTACACTTCACCTTGCATTCTCATTTCAGAAACGCACAAGCTTGTAACAGACGAACATGAAACACAGTGTCAGTCTTCATCACAATTACAAGACCTGTAATTGTTACTATTTTTAGAGTCCTTGCTTTACCGTCTCTTCTACTGCCCAACACTTCTGTCGTGAGACCACTACAGCTCATTGTTCTGCAGCCCGCTTAGACTAGGGGCATCTACTCCAGTGCTGTCTCGACTCAGCCTGTTGTGGGTAGCAGCAGTCTCCAGAGGGCACCAGACACCCAAAAATACCGACAGATGGCTTCATGTGCACTCCCTGCAGGGATCCAGCCTCCCTGTACCTTCACCGCCGATCAGTTTGTCAAGGCAGAACAAATCCATATGAACAAACAGCTAAAGGACACAGGATGATGTAAGTACTTGACACTAGCCAGCAGGTGATCCAAACGGAGCACTGATCTTTGGCCTACAGCAACTGCAATCGGAGCAAACTGTGTTTCAATTATCTCAAATATTTTCAGATAGAGAGAAATGTGTTGTCAGGTGACCAAAAGTCTCTGAACAGAAAAAGGAAGGACAGAGATAAATAGAATAAGAATATGGTAAACAGCTGTAGGAGTAATAGCAAAAGATTTAAGGTGGAAAGGGAAAAAACACTAAAATCCTATCTGCATAGCTAATGCAATTCCATTTTGGTGCCTTATAGAGGAACAGAGGTCAGCATCCTTCACACAAGCAGAGGTAGCTCTGAGCAGAGGTGGGCTCTTGCAAGGACCTTCACATTTATTGCCTATATCAAAGTTGGCAATGAGCCTAGGTTCACCTGAAAGCCAACCAGCAGGCCAAGATTTGCCAGTGTCCTCTACCTGCAAAAGCCACTCCAGTGGAGTCAGCAGGAAGGCATCATCTCACACTTGCACATCAGCAAATCCTGTGTTCACCCAGGAATGGGTCACTCACATACCTGACGACTGCAGCACCTGGCTCTGCTGTGAGGAAGTTTGCCAGCTGAGGAATGCAGGCTTGCACCAAGACCAAAGAAATGCCTGCAGGCAAGACTTCATTTAAAGGATGTTCACAATGGCAGTGGACATGTGTGTGGAAGTGAAAGGACTGTTAACAAGCATTCAGTAAAGAAACTAAGACACTCCTATTTCTTCTAGCTCCCTCTCGGATCCCAGGGACACTTACCTCTTACTCTAGAGATTCTATGCGTCAATGCCCACAGAATCATAGAATCAACCAGGCTGGAAAAGAGCTCTAAGATCATCAAGGCCAACTGTTACCCCAGCACTGCAAGGCCACCACTGAACCATGTCACTAAAAGCCTTGTCTACATTTTGTTAACATTTTCAGGGATGGTGACTCCACCACTGCCCTGGGCAGCCTGTTCCAATGCCTGACCACAGTGAAGAAACTGTTCCTAATCTCCAGTCTAAATATTCCCTGGTGCAGCTTGAGGCCGTTTCTTCTCATCCTCATCACAGCCTTCTGTGAAGGCCAGACCCAAAGCTCAGACCTAGCTAAGCTTGGGTGTCCTCCCACATCGCAGTCTCCTGCCACTTCCCATGACATTTCCTCTGGTTCATTCTGACTCATCCTTCCAGTATTCCAAAATTCAGCACATGGACAAGCATTTACTCCCAAGCTATGCACTACAGGCTGTTCCTTTCAGTGAATTAATATGAAAATTACGGTTTTAAAACCAGGCTCCTGCCACTAGGGCAAATGTCACAGTATTTTAAAGAAAAGTACAAACCTCTCAAAGTTATATTAACAATGTATCATAAAGACACAGAAATACACAGGAGTATATTGACAGATGTCTTGGCGAGCTCAAAACTCATGCCAAGCTGCTGAGATTTCTTCCCAAGAAAATGTGGATCTTCTGGCTACAACTAGGGAAACACAGGATGGCTCCTAAGCTTGAGAGGAAAAAGAGCTCGGGAAAAAGGATGGGCCCTTTCCTATTAAATAAGCTCTCTGGAAAGACACCATCGCTGCTGCAGTGAGGGTTGCACTGCCTGCTCCTGTCACTTCTAAATCACCCTGTTTTAAAGATTTGGGTTTTGGTGGGGTTTGTTTTTTTTTACCTTAATCCTCCTTTTTCGTGAAGTGGGCTATAGAGGAAGGTTTTATGTTTCCTGGAGGAGTCACCAGAAGATGCCATCAACTCACTGGATAGGATCCTGCAGCTTGTTGAGGATTTTCCACTTTCACTGATTTAATTTAAGTAGATCTTCCTCAATTTTTACAGATCTACACTCCTAGAAATGAGCTACAGAGTTCCAAAATACTGGAAACTTTTTTCAGATGACATATTGTTTCCTACAACTAAGATGATTATCATGGAACACTAGGAGTAAAAACCAAATACATATTTTGTCATTCTCCTAATCTTTTATTTCTGGCTTTTATCTTCAGCTCTCTTCCTACTAGTTACTATACCTTCTTACCAATAGCTTAGTTCCACAATGACTGAATCTCAAAAGGAAAAAGCAGGAAGTTAATAGAAGATGATTTGGTAAATCAAGACTGAAAAAAACCCAAGAGCTTCCACAATGAGAGTGACTAAGGAAAGACCCAACAACTGAAATCTCCATCAAAATTCCCACATAACAGTTTGAGACAGTCTTCACACACATGCCTGTGGCAGGGGGCTGGAACTGGATGGTCTTTAAGACCCCTTCCAACCCACAACATTTATGATACTACGATTTTGTGCTTGCCAAATGGGCTCCATCAAGTAAAATAAGACAGACTGTCACTAAACATTGTGTCACAGCTCAACGCTCAGACACAATCCAGTGAGCCAGGTAAAAAGTTATGTCCTAACAACATACCTAAGATTTCTCAAATAACTGATAGGCAGTTCATCTAAAAATTAAACAGGCAGAAATAAGAGGGGGTGTGTGTTTGACACAACTGACACTTTATGTCAATGACAGGAGTTCAAAAGGTTGCTTGAGATAATTTAATGCTAAGAGCTCTATTGACTGCAGTGCAACTACAACACAACATTTCACATTCTGGGTCCCTTCTAAAAGCCTTACACGTAAGCTAGCAAAACATGCAGCCTGTGTTTTCAGCTTCTTTAACATTCAGGAACAAGATTTAAGAAAGCTTCCAGTACAAGGCAGCTGATGAAGCTCGACTAAACAATCAAAAGACTGTGACACACAGCATTCAATTATTGTGTCTGCAACAGCTTTAATCTTCCTTGGAGAAGCACTGAAGACAACTTGCTGCAGATGTCAGTGCAGACAGCACAAACCCAGAGAGGGATGTTTATAGATTAGGATGGCTACTGCATGTTCTTTCAGCTGGGTTATTTATTATAAAGCTACTGTCACGAGGAGGGTTTACCCGCCTCTCAGCCAATGTTACAAAATCAAGCCCTGAACAGCATTAAACTTCATGATCCAAATAACAGCAAAATGTTTACTTTCCTGCCAAAGTACAGCCTCATTGAAAGACTGTGGGACATGCAAAGCAATTGCAGAGTAGATTTAGTGCTGTAATGTACAGCTCACTTGAGGAAACCAAATAAAACCAAAAATCAATAGAAACAGTGAAGCCAAATGCTATCAATAAATTTTTGGCATTCGTAAAATGATGTAAATAGCAGCAGCTACATTAGTGCAAGCAAAAAAAAAAAAACCCAAACCAAACATAAACAAGAGAACTCCAAGAAGCAATCCTGCAACACATTCAGACTTTGAATTCAGACAACCCACATCCACATCCCATTCCAAAATTGTCATGGCTTTGACACGTCTGGATTTGCCACTTATTAAAATTGATATGGGAGTGTTAAAACATGGGAGACTTATGTTTCTCCTGCATGCCCTATAAACCTTTGAAAACTGAATGGAGGAGCAAGCAAAAACTTCACCTAAAAGACTACAGTTATTCAGTATTTATGACACTTAAAGAGAAAGATTTAAAAAAATCCAATGGGATAAACAGGTATTTTTTCCTTTTTTTTCCTCCCTGCTCTTGCAGTCAGTATGTATGTGTAAGTATTTAAGGACACTAGCAGATGCAAAGTTACTGCAGAAGACTTTGGCCATTCTCCTTCCCCACTGTGAGACAGCCATATTCTTCCTCCAAACAGCCTCCCAGCTAAGCATAGTCGAAGACAGAGCAGTTTAAAAGCCAGGCAGCCTTCCCATCTCCTCCAGCAGGGCTTCCCTGACAAGAGATGAACAGGGCACAAATATAGCTTTCCCTAAAGCAAACAAACATATATAAACCACAAAGCACTAAGTACAGCCTTTCCCAGCACTGCTCTTATTCACTATTCACTGTAATTGCTCGTTATCTCCTAGGTGTATCAGAACAGCACCAAATCCAGAACATGAATCAGATAGATGTGTGACCTCTTCTTAAAGGTCTACTCTCTTGGTTTAAAACCATTCCAATGGTTCTCTACACGGTGCAGCACTCCAATCAAAAAGTCCTGACACAATGTGGAAAGCGGTAGGAAGATGCCTGAAGAGCTCTAAGCAGGACTATGCATACTCAAGCAGAGTTTGCTACCTTAGCACTTCAGCACTTCACAAACACAGCTATAAAGCTTTTGAATTCAAGGTGGTTCTAGGAGTAGTTCAGCCATGGTACAATACTCAAGAGAAGAGTCTCAGCTGGATCTAAGCTGTGTATGAAACCAAAGACCCACTGGCTGTCCAGAAGTCAGATTATACAGAGGAAAATATAATACTAAAGTCTCATCCATTCCTGTTAACTGCTCACAGAAATACAGATAACTAACAGCATCCAATTGCAAGTAATAGGTGTAACAAAAGCTTAAGAATCTTGTGTTCAATTCTTTAGGAACCAACTTTCCCTCTTTTTCATTTTAAAGATAAGCCTAGAAACGTGAAACATACTTGATAAAGCTCACAAAGCTTAAAGAACATGTCGCATCCTGTGAACAACTTGGAGTACAGTATTTTCAGTGCTATCACATGCAAAATATGAAAGATTGAGCAGAAAGTAAGAAGCTGGGACACGTTTCTTATATTAAGAAACTTTCTCGTGCTGGACACTTAAAGCTTTCATTTGCCTACTGCATTAAATTCAATATCCAGTGGCTGTAACTTCTATGCCCATCTCCAGCTGTTTTCTCACTTCCTCCTTGTCACTTACAACATGGGCACTACAACCAACCAATTAATTCAAATATGCTAGTTCACAAACAGCTACTGCAGCTTTAAACAACAACAGAAACAACCCCCCCCCCCCAAAAAAAAGGCTATTAAGGAATTGGCCTGAGAAATATTTTAGCACCTTAGAGAGAGTAAGAAAAAGGAAAAGCAAGAAACCTAGAAGGGAAGAGTGAAGTCCTGATGGTGGTTACTTAATCAAGGTGTCTGTGTGAGAGGTGTCTCTTCCTAAATAGGGCAGGGAGAAAAGCACACCCTTCCAGAGAGTGATTGTAAGTTTGTAAGTGGATCCCTACACTAAATTATCATCTAGAGGAACCCACCTTTCCCCTGCATCAACCACATATAAGACCAGATTCTCAACTCCCATAATGGCTTCCTAATCCCTTGTAAGACAGGAAACCACAGCTCTGGGGCCGAAAGAGCTGCTCTCCCCTTCCTTAGTATTGATAGAATTATTCACTCACCAGAATAAACTTGATCAACAACTAATTCCAGCTGAAAACTAATGCAGAGAAAAAAACCCAGTTCATTATGTTAGAATATGTTCCTGATCCGATTCCCCGCAGGAATGCCTGGGCAGAGATAAAGGGAGTAGGTTCAGACTGCCACCAGCTTAAAGCTCTGAGCAAACCCCAGCACCAATAACCTTGTGTCCCAGAAGCTAGGTGGCTATACTGAGATGTGTCCCTCCCCTCCGTGCTATTCTGCCACCCACCCAGTCACACTACAGGTCAATTGCTGTCTCAGTCATCCTGCAACCCTCTGGGTCACAGGCAGTTTGTCGGTGCCTTCCTGTTTAAATCCAATAGCATTTAACTGTGATCAAACTCACACACTACTCTTTTATTCAATTAGTAGTTAATTGTGAATGAAAGTTACCTTTTACTTCTGCTTATGTGAAGATGTTTGAAAGATGTTTGATAACATCTGCTTTTGGTCAGATGTTACCAAAGTGATCTTTACCTTCTACCCTTATGAGCTCCTAAGAGCCCAGCCAAGCCACCATCTATCTCCATGGGTACAAAACATTCATTACCCACAGTCAGCCTGATGTAGAAATAGGATCAAAAAGCATCCTGTGACAATTCTATAACTGCCTCCAGCCTCCCACTGCCATTTTAGCCCCCTCCTTCCTACCTACAAAAGTAATCTTCCTAGTTGCTGCTCCTGCTCAGAGAAAAGTTCTTTCTAGCAGCATGTCTCATGAAATAGTTCAAAGTTGTAAGACCTTTCATTCAGGACTGATCCCTATTTTTTAGTCAGCATGTGACTTTCTGCAATTACTCAGGATACAGTTAGCCTGGGACTTGGGATCAACAATTCAGGGGAAGGAAGATGTGCAACACGCAAAAATGGAGTATGCATACAGGGTCTCCCAGAGAGACAAGAAGGAAATTCAACTCCATGTCTCTCCTCAGCTGTCTGCATCACAAGGTCCCTCTTAATCCTTACACCTGAGAGTGGTAAAGTCCCCACAGTCACAGCTCTTCCAGAACTAATCCTGCTAGTTCTGCTGTAATAAGCTGTAGCCTGCAATAGGGAGGAAAATGTCATGCAACAATGCCAACTACCTCAAACTTGTACTGTGAAGAAATATTCACACCACACCAATTTCCCTCTCCACCCCCCCCAAAAAAAGAAAAAAATTCCTGCAGTTACCAATAACAAATCCTACCCATGTTGAATTCACTTGGGCTACAACTAGCTTTACCTGACATGATAAACCTTAATAAAGAAAGCAGTCTGTTAGAAGCTTTTCAGCTTCATTTCTGGGAGGACCAGTTTTTCCTTGGTTTTCCTTTAGATCTGGAGAATTCCAATTTTATCAAGAAGGTAGTATGGAAAATTTATTAAATGTACTTGTTCTTAAAACTTGTTCTTTTCTCCTTAATTTCTCCTTCCATTCCTAGCTAACATTCTTTAAAATTTTAGTTTTTCCCTACTTCTTCCAGTAACTGCAAGTGTATCACCAGATGAGCTATTTCCCCAGTCATACACAGAATTCTCTAGTTAAAGTGGGGAAATGTGAATGAAACATTTTCATATCAGTAATTTTGGGGGAAATTTTTCCCTTCTTAATCTATTAAGAAAGCTATTCTGTTTTGCTAACCTGACAATTCATTTCAGAAGGACAAACAGGCGATTTTATCAGGTGTAAAATACAGAAAAATGTACACTTTAAGAGTAGCAGTCACAGAGGATTTTTTTTTTCAATTTATGCTAGATCATAAAAGTAATCAGTCCCTCCCTTTTAGAGTTCCTCATAATATAAAAGTGATGAAGGAGCTCACAGAAGACCACTGCAATAATTGCAGGTAATAAATTGAGAACAATGGAAAACTATTTCAGGTTAAAACAGTCTGTAAAATCCACTGCCACCAACAGTCAAGTCTACTAGTGACAGCAGATACCAGAAAAGGTCAATAGTTTTCTCAGCAAATGTCTGCATCATTTTTCCCCTCACACATGAATTGAGGCTTTCATTTAGACTATTAGCGAACTGCTAACAGCAAAAAAAGATGTTTCTTCACAATCAGTCTGACCAGAGCAGGATTCCATGGCTTCCGATTCCACACCCAAAAAGAGACCAATACAACAAGTTTCATGGAATTCTAGACTTCATAACAAGCTACAAGTGTTTGGATTTTGTTTTCCTCTAAGGCTTCATCTAGATGAATGAGTATTCAAGAACTACCTTTTGGGGAACAGCTGCTCCTTTTATCTTCTTGTGAGTACTCATTAAGTAGTGACACTCTGCCTGGACAATGGAATTCAGGCTTCAAATCAGATGAGCAGGATGTGCTCATCCCTGGGATGGTGATATGGGTTCTACCCCATGAACAACAGCTGCCCATGCAGGAACTGTGAGTCATCTCACAAATTACACCCTGATGCATATAACAAAAACTAAAGTCAATGCTTAGTAAACTTAATGTCAGGCTGTCAAATGCAGAGGTATAGTTTACTGTTGTTGCAGCACGGACAGGAAATTCCAAGAGAGTTTTGCCCAGGTGGACAAGACAAATTCCTAGAGCCTAAGTTATCCTTGCTTTGGAATCACAGATCACAAGGAAGTTTATCCATATTACCAAATGTTGGAACAGACGCAAACAGAATCAAACCCAAGTGAACCCTATACAGTGGCCTTCGCGCTAAAGTTCTTAGTTGAATACATTTTAAGCACACATATAATTCATTTGGACTCACATTATCATACACTGAGCCCTAACTGTACCATTAAAATCAAGCTTCAAAGCAGGTGAATTAAAAATAAAAATCCTACAAAGGCACTTGACCTGCAAGGAGAAAAGGCCTCATTTTCAAACACACACATTCATGTCAGAGAAGCGACCTCCACTTTAAAGCTGCCCACTCGCTCCTATCCACGTCACCCCAACTATCCCTCACATTAGCACAAGCATTTCTAAGATTGCAGCTAATTGGGCAGAAAACTAATCTAGGCCAGAACTCACTCAGACAAAAACATACTTATTTCCATCCAGACCAGGTCTCTGGTGTGCCCAGCATTTAGGCCAGGCACGAGAAAAGCAGACTCAGAGAGCTTCTCCCAGCACAGTGTAAGCTTTAAGTGGTCAGGAAAGTACTGCCTCACACGGAACGCATACCACACTTTAAACCCCTTAATTTACATTTAGGTTCTTGACGCTTCTGCACTTCTGCCTGGACTGATTTGTTCTCTTCATGTTGGCTAGTCTTCATGCAGCTCTTGATGTCAGAACACACTCTGGAATAGAACAGATGAGTTGTACTGGTGAAACTACATAAAAGAGAAAGGGAAGAGAAGGGGGTGAGGGGGAGAGCACTGTTTGGATGTGTAATGCTTGCTTAACAGAAAATGTGTAGCCTCACAGCTCTAAGAGCAGCACTGATAACTGCTTGAGGACCTCTTCACTTACTGATAAAGCCTTAAACAAAACCAGAAGTATTTTAATTGGCTTTAATATTTTTCACGAGGAAGAATGAACTCATTTTACAAACACCTCTCTCTACTTCTCAAACTCTTTAGCTTTTTCAGTTCATACAATCTAAACCTCTGTATGCCTCATGTCAAGTGAAGAGTGCAACATGAAATTTTGGAGCTGGTTATACCTTCTTCAGCTGTTTTTTTTCTCTTGTGCTGTGGAATACCAAAACACAGCACAAAAGCAGCTTTTATTGTTAAAGGGGTGTAGATCAGAGCAAGTATAACTCTTTCAGTACTGTTAATGAAACAAGTAGCACTACTGATAAAATAACAAAATCAGCTCTAACATGATTTTAACCTTGTTTTCCTGAGGAAGAACAGCCCATGCAACAGTCCATGGCAGGGCTGCAAAGCTACCTTTGTTATTCTTATCAATTAAGGATATTAAGGATGTCAATTAAGGATTAATTTATCCTTAAAATACATGTACAGAACTAAAACATTTACAAGCTAGTACATTACTTCTCATCTGTAATATTTTTCCATCCTCAGTGTGCACATACACTACAAACCCAAAAGCAATAAGCAGCTCCACAGGAGTATTTCTCAAGCAAGGCCCAGTCCTGCTGCATGCAGTGTTGTGACCAAGCAGTGCTGAATTTCACCCTAGTTCTCCATTCTCTGAATTTAAGTACTTTTCCCCCCGTTTCTTCCATCATATATTTAGTGCAAGACCCTGAAGTCTGGGCTCTCGCTGCATTTTTGTTCCTACACAAGTCTATTTTTAATTGTTTATCAGCTTCAAAGTACACCACTGATGAGAAGTTTGTAGAGCTGGGGATGCTCAGTGCTAGTGAGCTTTTAAAAAGCATTTGGAATGGATCTCTTTTTAGTTCACACTAACTCTGCAAAAAATCACATCTGCTCTATGCATTCACTGACCAGAACAGGTGATGCTCAGAGAATATGTGGGGTTTGTGCCACTGCTAAGGGCATGTTAAGACTGCTGACCCAAGCTGCATCCTTGACAGGTTCTTTGCTGGTGAGAGCTTGCACACAGTGGTAGTAGGCATGTAAACCAGTTACTGCCAGTAGCTAAGATTTTATTCCTGACCTGTAACTCTGGAGGAGACTACCATTTCTGAAAGTTTAACAACTTGTAAATTAACACAGAAGAGTCTGAAGAATGAAAGACTTCTCCAGTCAGAAGACACTTGATGTGAAGCAAACACCTCCAATGTGGAACTATCATCTCACAGGTCTCGTCACTGGTCAAAACATGCCAGGCAGGACTGCTAACCGCACACTTCATTGAATGGATGCAACCTTTTACCTACTGCTAGCCTTTTATCCTGACTTTGGTTTTCCTGAAATTCAGGATCAAGAAATAGTTTTCTTCCAGTTTTCAAAACCAATCTTCTCCTTGGCAAATGACTTAACAGTGGAAAGATCCGTTTTGAACAAAAAATGCAATTAAGCTGTTAGTAGGGGAAAACAGAAAGCAATAGTTAACCGTAGTCTGTTTTCACACTATAGACAAAACGAATTCAGAAAGGTTTAGTGGGGTATCTGCAGACTATAGCTGATGGGAGTCAATACAAGGCACAACCATCACCCTTCTCCCTTTACAAGGTATCGACTCTGCTTAAGGATTTTTTTTTTTTAATTTTAAAGTCTGGAGATTTTTTTTAAAAGAGATGATGTGAAGTGGAGCAGCCCTGACACCACTCAAGGACTATTAGCCTATAGACATACAACCCAAGGAGCAAAGCTTCCCAGCACTGCAGACATAAATACTTCAGAAACACAAGACATTTCTGCTTGACTCTATGGCAATGTCCCAGAGGGAAGGAAAGCCATTCCTCCCCTCCTTTACTGGAAACATGGCCTACTTCTGTTACAGTATCCAGCCTAAATTCTGGCATAAAATACCTTGCACAAATTTACATTCAATCAGATCTTTGACACAGGGCAAGGTTTAATAAACTTGAAGGAAAGCAGGGATAAGCTGGAAATGCAAGCACTCCACATGCCCATTTCTGAGGTTAGTACACATGGGAAGAAGCCCATGAAAAGGCTGCCAGAGTGATGAGATGTCTGAAGATCAAGACCCACAAGAGCAAACAGACAGCTGTGATGAGGCTAAGGGACATTCTTGCTCCTACCTGCAACTACCTACCAGAAGAACAATGAGAAGCTGACCCACACTCTGGGAGGTACAGTGTGAAAAGACAAGATGCAACAGACAAGCTGCAACAATGAGTGGTCAAACACTGGAGAAGGTTGTTCAAGAGATACTGTGGAAATTAATCTTTCAGTTACTGGAAACAGTCACTAAGTAGAACAACCTAATCTAACTTCAAAGCCAGTCCTGCACTGAGCCACAGATTAGACCAGAGTACCACAAGAAGTCATTTCCAATCCAAATTATTTTCTGGGTAAAATATTCTCTGGCACTGTACGAAAATGAAGGATGTCCTTTCACTTCAAACAAAATTGAGGGATTTTTTTAATCTATGAAGTTATACCTATGAAGCTCTTAGGAAACAAACATTTATTGGTCTCAGCATTCTCTTCCACACAAATTCTAGGGGATCTTGAACCCTTCTACAGGATCCCAAACACTGACTAGCTCACTGACTAGAAACAGAATCATACTCAGCAACCCGCGAGTGAGCAGCACTTTCAGAGCAGTGACTATACAAAGCCACCTAGCTTTTAAGAGAATAGCATGAGAAGAGCACAGGCTCAGGGCATCACTGTTCAGGAGACACAAACTCACACGTGACATGAAGTCAAAGAAGGGCTGTACAAAGATTTACCTCAAACAAAGCTCCTACATGAACTTAAGATAGAAAGGTGGAAGCAATACTGACAAGGGACCTCACTATTTTTTTAACTAGCAGGAGGAAACCCAGGACCACAATGAACAATTCTAAACTAATGAAAAAGACAGACCAGCCTTTAAGGAAATAAGGACTATAGTGTACTCTTCTCCAGAATTTTAACAAAAGACTGTATGTTGAGTGCCATAAGGTGGCTGAAAAGGTTCCCTGACTGCCAGCACAGACAGCCTGCTTGAAGAGGCAGCTTTGGGACAAGAACAAATGCTAACACATAGTATCAAAACCAAATGCTCTGGATCCAGTACAGGATCAGGGACAGCCAGACTGATAACAGAGCAGGACAAGCATTCACTGCTATCTCCCTTCTTTGAATCTGGTGGAGCTGGAGAGAGCATCCCTAAGGAATTGTTTGCACAAGCCACTCAAAGCACACATCTCCAAAAACATTACAGGCATCACATGAGGCAACTCAGACATCTGAATATTTGATAATCTGCTCTATCAGTCATGGAAGCTGCCAAATTCTTCTTCATGTAGGTCAAAACATCGGTAGAACAGGGAGAGGATATAGCCGCTCCAACAGGATAAAACCACCTCCACGTACACTACAGAGCCAAAGTATAAGCTACTCTAGGCTCATATAACGCTCTAGTAGCTCAGAGTACGTAGAAGTCAGCAGTAGTCATTCCTGAGCAGGAAGGAGGAGTGCATTAATGTGGAAGGTAGGCAAGGATCAAGTAATCAACGGGTACCTTTTGAGTATTCAGTATTGCCACAGGAAGTGATAAATCTCTCTTCAAAGATCAGAAGAGGCAGTAAGTTATATACTCAGCAGGAATGCTGGATAACACTAACTTCTTCAATCCTCCAAAAAGAAAAGAAAAGAAGAAAGGTTTTAATAATCTGATAATCTTTGACTGAAACTACTTGTCTTCAAAAATCCAAGTTTTTCCAACCTGTAATGTGAAAACACCTAAGTACCTCTAAAGGGTTCTCTCACTGTACATACTGGGAAAGCAAAATTAGTTTATACTGCACCTCCACTGCAAACAGTTTAGCACAGGAAAAAGCTATAGTTTTAAAATTTAGTATTGTTACACCTATGTCAAGTATGTGCAACCCAAAACAGGGGCTTATTTTTAATTCAGTAGCATTTCCTGGTTTTATATTAAACCTCTGGATGTTTGAGGTGGTTTCAAGGAACAACTTTGCAAATCGCATACAAGGAGATAGAGGAACAACACAAAAAGCTGAAATAATTGTCCAAAAATCACTGTTGTTATTTTTTTCTACAGCAGTGAAAAGCTCTTCTAGGAGCCAGCCCAGAGCAAGGACATCTCTTTCATCGTTAAACAATGAGAGAATTTAATTCCCTCCACAATGATTTTAACCAAAGTTTAGTGCTCTGATTCAGGAGAGTAAAACATGTTTACAAATATTCAAATGCTGCCATCAGTACTTGTGATCTCAACCACCTTTTCAGAAAGCCTCCTCTTACCCCAAAATGTTAAGCCTGCAAAGGCTTAAATCAAACTCAGAGCTGCAGTTCTTCCACATCCACTTGCATCTAGTTGCCCCACAAAGCAAATCTAGGTGACTACCTCATTACCTGGTGATCTGCTTACCAGTATACAACTGGAAGGCGATGAGGTAACAACAGTTCCTTTCATATTCAAGGAAGCCATGACTTTTACTTCCCTAAATGCTTTGGTGTTATTCCCAACACATCAAAAGTAAATTCAGTTGTATAACTTCTATCAATAGGCTGGGAAGTAAAACTGTCCATTCTCCAACACAAACATAAAAAAGAAGCCCTAGAAGGACACATCAGTGTCCATTTAGTCCAGCAACCTTTCTCCAAAAGCTCAAGCAGGAAACACTGTAGAGAGAGAAATCAGTCCTGTCTGTAGTTAACCACCCTTATCCCAACATCCAGCCATGCGATTAGGGACCTCAAGCTTTGGTCCTGATGATCCATTTCTGAACCTACAGTCTCTTACCAAAACAGATTTTCCATCAACTGTGGTGTATTTTCTCCCATTTCTTCCCCCTACAAACTACAGTCTCACCACAAAACTCACCACATCTACCTAAAAAGCTGTCATTGTGTGAGTGCTAGGAACCACACCACTGAGCAGAAGACTGGACACAGTCTGAGCTGCTGCAAATCACAAGTGGCAGCAGCAGAGCTACCCTATCTGCCTCCTTACCAACAGCCTGGAGAAACCAGAGCTGCCAAACTCAAGCATCAGGTGCTTCTGCTGAAACTCCCACCCAGAGGAGCATGTGTATTATGTGCAGCTCAGCTTTGTAGCTGAGACAGTTCTCAAGCTTACATTTTCCACTTCCAACAATTTTAACATGTGATACATGAAAAGTACTTGTAGCTTTCAGCAATCTCCACCTAGAGATGCTCTGCCCATCAGGCTAGTCACTATAACGTTCTGGAGAGCTCTGAAGTGTCAAACACTTGCGCCAAGTCTCCATACAATGCACTGTCAAAGCTCAAAAGGAAGTACTGTTTACTCCTTTTCCACAGCTTTTCTCTCCCTAGCTTCTTTCCTGATTAAGCCAGTATCTTACTTGGCATTCACTTTAAAATGAAAATCACTGCATGTAAAAAAATTTCACACATACATAAGACTGCAATATAAATCAGTAAATTTTATCTAACAAAAATTAAGTGGTTTTAAGGAGGTATATTTTCTGAAGCAGTGTCAACGAAAATCACCTTGCTTCACCCCCACTGAGAATTTTCCATGCTGTGAATTGGGAAGGAAGAATTCCTTTAGTGACACAGGCTTGGGACTGGCTGGCTGGAGAGCAGCACAGCTGACCAAGGGCTGCTCAGTAGGCAGCAAGCTGAACACAAGCCAACAGCATGCCCTTGCAGAGAAAAAATAACATTTATCCTACTAACACCTCATCAGAACTACACCCACAAATCAGGATTTTTTACAGTCACATGTTTGGACTAAATAGATGGGACACTATTTTGACAGATCTCCAATACAGCTATCAATACCTGCTTGCTTTCTCCAGAAGATTTTATGGCTTGATCATGTTCTAGATTTCTAAGGAAAAGTCCTAAGCCTATCTCTGTTAAAAAAAAAAAGAGGGAAGCTGGTGAAAGAGGAGCTGCTCCCCATCTTTTCTGTAGCATGATCATCTCTCATTTGATCACCAAGTCTCACCTCTTAGGAATTACTGTTCCCTAAACATAAATGAAACAAAAATTCAGTACCTTGCAGCTGCCTGAAGTAACTTTCAGACTTTTTTTCCCCACCATCTTGATATAAAGTTGTTAAGAAATTCAGAAATATACAGCTGCTCTTCACATCATAACCCAGCGGTTAATCACCTTCACTGTGAGAAGCTTAAGACTTTTAATTTGAATTTATCTTTGAAGATACAAATTCCTGTTGTGCTTGTCAACAAGATTAAAAAAAGCTCACTAATATCCAGTATTGTATATCCAGTAATACCTGCAGACTCTGATCAAGTCACCTCTCAGCTTTCTCAAGAAGTTGCACAGTAAATTCTTACTACTTCACCGCATGTCACTATTACTTCAGTCTCCATCAAACTGGAGATCAATCCCCCCTGCAGACAGTAATTTGGGGGCTCTTAAATGTCTGTCTGAATGTACACACTGTGCTGGTAATGACTTCACCCCACAAGGCAAGAAAAGCTCATTCAATTAATGCACTGAGAACTACATTAGTCTCAAGGTCACAGAATCACCCTGGAAACTAATGTTCCAGCTGTTTATCCACTGTGACTCCAAAATGCAGTTCAGCCACTGCTTTTCAGGACACCATGTGCCTTGATGTAAAATCAGCTGAACTGCCCCATTCCCAGGTGTACAGCTGTTCAATAGCAGTCCTAGCACACACATCTCAATGTATCATACTTCACCTGAGGATAGCAATGGCTACACTGTTGTGCTGATTGCCTCTCCGTGAAACACAGCTTCATCATGTAGAAGTTTTAAATCAACAGACATTTTGCACCACCAAAATCAGGAATGAAAACAAATTGTGACAAGCCTTTACCAGTTTTTACTGAACATACTCGGAAACTATTCAGACTTGTAGACCCCTGGACTATTCCTGAACAGCATTTACTGATACTCAATAGCAATTTTCTGTATTCCCTATGGTCCTCAGCATCAAGAAAAATACCTTTAACAAAGTCAAGTAATAAATTTAACAAGCTTTTTTCCTGAAAGCCTTATTTACTAGGATTAATTACATACTCTTCTCTCCTTTACTGAATCCTGCACCAAGAACAAATGGGAGAGCTGGTAAAAATGTAAACTACAGATGTATTAACACCATGTAGCCATATATTACTAGCTGCCATGTTTATCCACTCTACTTCCTTTTAAGACTGATACATCAGCACTTCTCCAGCCTCCTGGAACTTCCCTAGTGTTCCAAAGTGCATCAACTGTACATTATTCCTTCCAATACTACAGGTAGGGATATTCCAGTGCTAAAAGTGAGGGGAAAAAAATGCACTGGCCATGGGAAACATCTCTCTCACCTCTCAATGTATTCTCGTGGCAGGATTTTGGGTGTTTTTTATGTTTGGTTTTGGGGTTGTTTAAAAACAAAACAAAGCAGAACAACAAAATACACCACCACAGTTATGTCAGAATCTTGAAGAACAGCAACCTAACTTTAAATACTTGAGAGAGCAAGGATTACTTTGTTATCTTAGTAAAGGCCAGTAGTATTCCTTATAGGGTTGAACCAAGCTACCTTCAGATTGCTACTTTACCTTCTGATGTATGTGTCTGAGACACATTTAAGCTTCTAATCATGAAGCATATTAATACAGACAAAGGTGTCTTTCACACTCCAAACAATCTGTGATTTGGCTTCTGTTTTGTTAGAATTTGACAAGTTCAATGATGTCAACAAACAGTTTTAGATTCTGAGGAAAACCAGAAGAGAGGTAAAATAAGATTTTCAGTAGAAGCTGAACTTACTTCACAGTCTCTTGACATCTGAGTGAAACTTTTCAGTGAAAACCTCATGAAGCTTTAGACACTTCACCAGTTTGTTGCTACAGCAAAAAAATAAGATGACGCTGATAGCTGACAGACCAAACAATTATGGACGTTATCTGAACTACAGAGTGTACAGAAAATAGCGTGAGTCAGAACTTGCTGCACTGCTACCAGTACAGCAGCCCTCCGCTGTGTTACCTGGTCAGCACACCCTAACTGATCACTGCACTTCTAGTGCTTTTAAACGCTTTTAAACATAGTTCACCTCTTAGGATCACCTCCACACCACACACTGAAATCCTCAGTGAGCTGCCAGCAAAAAGTGGGAAGGCTTGAACTGAAGGGCCTCTAAAAACAAAGCTTTATGTAAGAAATGCAACTCTAAACATTTAGGACTCACAACTTTATTCATAGGTATAATTAAAGAATAATTATTCAGGGATCCACTCTATCACAGATCTCCCCTAAGTAACACATGTTAACTGTGCTGTTCCCACGAGCTGTCTCTGTGCTACTTCTGTATTTCACCTGTTATGAACCATACGGGAAAGACATTAAGACTTCATACCTTTCAAGTTTTCATAACCTTAATAAGAGAAACTTCCCTTTAGGTTTAATTCAGATACCAAAAGACAGTTATTCAGCATATAGTTACCTGAATGTTAATACAATCTGGAACATAAAACTCATTCCTCACCTCATGTTTATTCTACCCTTCTTTTCAAGGTTATTTTTGTTAATCAGAAAATACTGAGATCACTCAGCTGAGCAGCTACTGTTTAGTTTTCATATTAAATTTGTCTAGAATAAGCATATCTCATTTAATTCCTGAAGAATAATGATTACTGGAGAGAAGTGGGACAAGCAGCAGAAGTGTTTTAAATGAAATTCAAGTATCCTTCAGTACAAAAAAGGCAGCATCTATAGTCAGGACTTCTTAAGCTTCATCAAAAAACCTGAAGAACAAAAGCCATGTTCTGAACCATTTTTATGAACTGTAAATGTAACCTCTGAACAAAAAAGGGACATTTCCTGTATCTATGTGCATATTTAAGGGCAGATAGCATTGTACAACAGCAGAGCTTTGTACTACATTGAAATTTCAAGGTTGAGTACGAAGACTGTACCAGGCGTCTGAACTGCATTGAGATGGATGAACAAAGGTTTAAAGTTAGACAAATCAGCAGCATTCAGTAAGTCGAAACAAAACAACTACTGACTCGAAGCTTTGTTTTCTTGCAGCTCCAGCATAGAAGCTGAAGACCAGCAGTTCAGTGTGAGCCTTCATGGATGGTACTGGTGCAGCTACCAGCAGTAGCTCTTCCTCATTTCTGTTACGTGTATTTCTAGAGCACCTACAAGCACAGGAGGAAGCAGCATTTCAATCCTAATGCTGTTACTCCCTCAAGCATTCCCTCGCTTGTAAAGAATAAGTAAGAGAAGCAAGAGTTGCCAGGATAGAGTTTTAATGGAAATATATTTGATAAATATATTTGAAATAGATGATGTACAAAAACCTGTTCAGACAGCAGGAAGAGCTAGCCAGGGGTCAGCTCAATGCAGCTTGCTGTCACAAGCGATGAAGAATCTGGCAAAGTATGAGGCATAAGGGCAAGGAATAGCCTTGCTCTTCTCAGAGGGCAGATGAACCTAATAATGCTCAGTATCTGAGTTCCAAAAACCTTCATCAGAAAAGCAGGAGATCTTGGACACGAAGTAATAAGGGGCAGAGAAAAAAATGCAGATGAAGGAAGATGTAGAAATTCCTCAGGAAGTTAGTAATCACATATAATTAGATTTTCCAGGTAAATGCTGACTAATCCATGGGTCAGCTTCTGGCATTTTCAAGACAAGAGAAATAGCACTGCATCAGGCAGGTATCAACCTGCAGGCACAAGAGCTGGGCACAACACAGATTAGCCATGGTTCATATTCAAGACAGCGTGCTACTAAGGAAAGCAGTACCTGAAATAGCTCTTTCCCTCAGTAGCGCTGCAGGCATGAGCTGCCAGCAAGCTGAAGTGACTCTTCTACAAGCTCTGCCTGAATTGGATGAGCCTCACTGTATTATTTCAGCTGCAGGGCCACTTGAGGCTGTAGGAACTCAAAGTTTCAAGAGTGTTAATAAAGCCATTCTGTGCATCCTAATAACCTTTCTGCATATACTGTAAGTAGGGGGGACATTACAATAAAGCTAGCACTGTACATCCAGAATAAAGGCAAACTGGAAGTAAAAATTATATCAACCTAAAATACCCCAACATTGCTTTGCCCTTATGCTAAAATAGCTCCTTCCTCCAGTTCTAATGATGTCTTCTGTTCTAAAATAAAATGATAGGTAAGGCTTATGCAAGAACAGCAGCCTGGCTACAATATGGAGTTATTTCTTACACCAAATGGACTCCTACGGATTCAACGGCTCTGCAGAAGCAGAGTAAACTGGAACATGAGAAAAGATTTACATACTTCCTACGCTGAAACAAAAAACACATGAATTTTAAGTGGTAAACAGTATTTCAAATGCTCCTAATAAGCCCCTCTGGAGTGTATTACCAGAATTCAGTAACTGGCAGGAGGTGAGGAGCAGCCTTTCATTTATTTAAGGGGAGAAGACTAGATAAAAAACAAAAATAGGAAGTCATGAACAGGAAAGCGAGCTTGTTCTCATAAACAGACAAATCCTAAGGATTACACTAAACAGAAAAGGATCCACACAACATGACAAACCCGCTGTACCAGAGTCATTTCGTAAAGCTAAGGCAAGGCCAAATCTGACTCCATATACACACATTTAGTGAAGAAATCTTAAGTTCATGTAGAGAACAAAAAGCAAACTGATTGGACACAAAGCATGTGCGATTTCCTCTTCTCCATCACAAAAAGAATCGGGTTTTGTGCTCCTCCTCACACCATCCCCCATGCAAGAGGGGGAATAAACCCACGGATCGTGTAGTGCTTTCAGGCTCCGGCCCTAACCGGGAGCGCGGCTGCGGACGCCTCAGCGCTGCTTCGGAGCCGCTGCGGCCTGGGCCATGTCAAAGCAAGTGACACAGCTTGTCACCGGGTCGGTGGCAGCTCCAGTGTGCCCCTGCTCCCCCACACGCCGAGGCGGCCTGAAGCCACCGTGGGAGCCCGGCGGAACGGAGCAGGAGGGTGGGGGGGTGGCGGGACACCCGCTCCCGGGGCGCGGCGGGAAGCGGAGCTGGACGGTGGGGGGGGGGTTTGTCGGTCGAGCAGCGCGGCGAGAGCGGGCGCCCCCCAGCCGTGCCCGCGTCCCGGTGCTGCATGGCGCTGCTCAGCCTGCCTTGCAGAGGGAGCTCGAGTCCCGCTCTGCGCCTCGCAGCGCCTCTCACTCCGCAGCACACGCCAGCGCAGCGAGGCGGCGGCCGGCAGGAGCGGGACACGCAGCCGCCGCCGCCACCGCCCTGCGTTCAGGATCCGGCCAGACACCGAAGGAGGCAGCGGGTGGAGGGCGCCGGGCCGAGTCCGCACAGAGGTTCGCGCTAAGTCGGCGGGGAGAAGAAGGACAAGGGGGGGGAAGCGGTGGCGGCGGCGGGTGGGGAGCGGGCCCGGCCGGCTCAACGGGGCGGGGAAGGCGGGGGAGGGGAGGAGGAAGGGACAGAAGGAGAAGGGAAAGGAAGGGGGGGGGCCGGCGGCTCGCGTGGCGGGGAAGGGGCGGTCATCAGCGCCGGTGGCGCGGCGGAGGAGACAAAGGAAAGAAAAGGAGTCCAGGCCGGCGGCGGCCCGGGCGGGTGGGGACGGGCGGCGGGAAGGGAGGCCTGTGCGGCCCAGCGCCGCGCTGTGGGGAATGGCGGCGGTGGCAGGCAGGCGCCGGCCGCGCTGGGGACGATAGAGGGAGACAAAGCCCCCCTGCTTCCCCGGCGGCGGCCGCTACGGGGCCCCAGCCTGAACCGGAGCCCCATCGTGACACCTAGAGGCCGGAGAAAGCGACTGCAAACCCCCCCGCCACCGCTTACCTGCGCCCGCACCCCGCACCGAGCTCGCTCCGGCCGCCAAGGCCCCGCCGCAGCCGCCGCCGCCCGGCCCCACGCCTGCCCCCCGGGCCCCGCGGAGCCGCCGCGCCCCGCAGCGGCCGCCGCCCCGCGCCCAGCACCAGGCTCGCGGTTTAATCGCTCCCACAGTCGCTTCGGACACAAAATGGCGGCGGGCAGCGGCAGTGCGCGTGCGCCAGCGCGGCTGCCCGTGGACCCGCCGGCCCGGGGTGGGGAGGGGAGGGGATGGAGCGCGGGGAAGCGGCCGCGCGGTGCAGGATGGGAACGGGCGGGGCCCCGCGG